>NC_140345.1:24725804-25325804 GCF_963514085.1 Chelon labrosus
AAGAGGTTACAGACAGCTTCTAATGTGGAAACAAGCAAACAAGAAGAATAGAGTGATGACCGTAAAAACCTCAAGCTTCAATAACAAATTGACTCAGGGCCACAGAGCAACTGTAAATTATATTAAAATCTAGTTTTGAGTGACAAAAAATTATACATTTATCTACTGTACTACTTTGCAATCCTGGTTGTCCATATTACAACATGTAACAAAGGGTGTGCGGCAGGTCCGACTCACCACGCCGTTGATGCCGTTCTTGCCCAGGGGTCCTTTAGGAACAACCACCAGGTAGGTCTCGATGCCCCTTTCCTTCAGGTAGTCGCAGCGGTCGCCTCCGTTTCCTGGCTCCACGTCAAACTCGCCGTGGAGACACTCGAGTGTGCTCTGTGAGATGTGGACACGGCTGGTCCACGTGGAACAAAGGGGTCAAAGGTTAAGGGCAAAGCTTTGGACACAGCTCTTCCAACTTCCAATTTCCACTTCTTCTGTATACTTCACAGAGTTAACTACATTTCCTAATAATTTGAAAATGTTGCACTGGTTTTTGAAAATACACAGATCAGGCATAACATTATGACCACCTTCCTAATATTGTGTAGGTCTCCTTTGTGCCTCTAAAACAGTTGTGACTCATCAGAGAATGGACATGGGCCTTCTGAGGGTGTCCTGTGGTGTCTGGCAACACAGTGTTGCTAGTGGGGGGCCTTTGAGGGGAGGGGCCTCTGTGGATCATCCCACAGATACTTGATCAGTTTGGGATCTAGTGAATTTGGAGGCCAGGTCAACACCTTGTGCTGTTCTTCACGTTTTTTTGTTGTTGTTTTTGTGTGTGTGCCTGTGTCAGGCTGCATCCTGCTGGGGATGGCTGCTGCCATCAAGGAGCGTCATTGCTACGGGGTGGGGGTACCTGGTCTGGTCTAGGTGGGTGCTACATGTCTAAGTAACATCCACATGAATGAATGCCAGGTCCAAAAGTTTTCCATCAGGACACTGGATTGTCACAAGATGGACGACGTTATTTACTTCTACTGCCAGTGGTCTTAATATTGTGGCTGATCGGTGTGTATAATTCCATATAATTCCACTTTATGGATGGCTGTTTCCTGTTTTGTAGCCGTTAGTACTTGCAGTAGTTTTTATGGGACATTCTGGTCTCTATACTGAGTGTGTCTAATAGACAGGAGTCAGTAATAGAGCCATCTGAACTGCACTCTGGACTCACAAGGGGCCTACGGGGGCTAAAAGCTACACAGACATAAATTGCCAGTGGATCGAAACAGCTTCCTTTCCAACACTTGACCAAAGTTGATGTCTTGCACGGAGTTCATGTTCTCACCCGGGTATCCCTCCAGCCTCCATTTTGTTGGCCACGGTGACGTCCGTGGACCAGACATCATACTGCCAGCGTTTCTGTCCCAGCACTCCTCCCAGGACCGTACCGCTGTGCACTCCGACCCTCATGTCAACATCAGTCTGCGTCTTCTCTCGAACATACCTGTGTTCGGTTCACAGATCAACACCGTTAAATAACAAGCAGCAGGAGGCATCATCAACCCTGTCCACTCTTTCTCTAGTTTCATGAAACACTGTCTTGTTCAGAGTGGCATTTGGAGCATGAAGGCACCGCAGAACAAAAAAAATAAATCGATCCATGTACACTTGTGTGGGGTCGAAACATGTTACATCACAATCAATTTTAGCTTGATGACCTTCTCATTGTCAACCACTGTTCATTTCACTTTATAACACAGCTGCAGTCCATGAAACGTCAATACGAGTCCATCAGAGTGATCAATTCCACACTGTGGACAAAGTGACTAACACGCTGCGTCACCTGAAAATGCAGCTCACACCGGCTGATCTCTAGAAAAACAGGCCCGGCGTCATGCATGTTTATTCAAGGCTGATCCTGAACGCCTCGCGTGTGTACTCACGAGATGGCCTCCACCATCGCCAGGCCCATCATGATGGAGCACGCGGCGTGATCCTCCCTGTAATCGGGCAACCCGCAGATACAGTAGTAGCAGTCTCCCAGGATCTTGATCCTCAGCTGGTGATATTTCTAAGAGAGTAGATGAGTTTTAGTCAGAGAAGCACTCAAAGACTGGGACTAGAGTCTTGCCGTCACTTGATCAGGTGGCCGTAAGTGGTTGCACTACATTGTCCGACATCCCAAATTCATCACGTTCCGTAAAAACATTGTGAAAACTTACTGCAGCCAGCTTGTCAAAGCGGGCGAAGAGCTCGTTGAGCAGTTTGACCAGTTCCTGAGCGCTGCAAGATGATGAGAGCTGGGTGAAGCCCACGATATCTGCAAACAAAATACTGGAATAGACGACAACAACAACAACAACAACAGGAGACACATATAAAGTAACACATTAGTACTGGTGCCACGCTGCTACAGGGTTTTCATGCACATTTTGAGGCAACTGTACGTTCTACAACTGGGCTGCAAATATTGTGAAACTCTTACACTGGGTATTCACACATGATGAGAACAAAGAGGGTATAGATCAGGTGGAACTATTATCTAACCATTCTCACTTCTCCATTTCCATTTGATTGTAAATAGGGAACCTATTGCTGGTTAAAGCCTCATTTAGTTAGAGACTGGAGGCTACATAGGCTGCAACACAGAATAATACAGGCTGAGGGCTTTTTAGGAATTATCATTAATACCTTTAATAAAGACATTAGAACTGTTTTACTTTTTTAATTATAGGCCCTTTTATCACAATATTTTTCTCATGTACGTGTCAGAATATAAATCTACAAAATAATAGTACTAAGTTAACCGTTAAACACTGAACTGGTTTTACCTGCTGTAATCATTACTCTGGTTCCTACTGGCCATTAGACTATTATATCCTAATGAAAAATAACTTGCTGCACTCGTTTCGTGCCAAATTATGTGTTACAAGTCAAGACTTGTCAATAAAGGCAGTCAATAAAAATAAAAGTCAAAAACAAAACAGAAGCGGACCAAGTTAGTGAACACTGAGCTCCACTACAGCTGCTGAAATATGATTTGATTTGCTTTTACTGTAGTTTAGTTTAATAATTCTGTGTGCACTCGGGATATTATTGTGCATGCAACAGCAACACTAAGTTACATTTTATGGGAGGTGCACGTCTTAGGTTGCAGTACAGGGTTCAGAGCTAAAGCTAAGCAGACCCTGCGCAGTCCCTAGTGCCGTAGATGATGACGTGCACCTCCCCAGAAATGTACCAACGTGCCGCTACAATGCAGCTGCTTCTCCATTTCTGCAATTTTCGAATTTGCATGACTCGTGTTCGGCAAAATTTCTGTGAACGTTTCAGTCGCCGTTGTTGAAAGTGAAGCAGGAAATAGAACCAAAAATGAACCCGTCTGGCAAAAAATAACCCAACTAGTGTTTGGGTGGCGTTGCTACAGAGCGAGCCAGACTGACCAGTGCACAAGTATAAATGGCTAGCACTGGCATCAGCTATGTGCGTAGATTATGGCGTCTATGTCCTGCAGTACTATAAAAGAGCCTTAAACCAGCAGGCTGTAGTAGGAAACACACAACTTAATGCTGCAATGCAACTTGCAAACAGTACATCAATGGTTTCTGTTGTGTTATGTTTAGTTTTGTACATGTTACTTAACTTTCTATTATGCTATTTCTGACTGTGCATGGGTTAGCTTGAAATCCTCTCTTGCTGCACACCATGTTGAATAAAATGCAACAGAATATGACATGCCAGGCCACCAACTAACTTATTCTGGGCGGTAGATGCAAAGCCTTGACGGTCAAACGCCAGCAGAGGTCCCCTTACCTGACATTTTCGTGCCTGTACATGTACATGGTGTTGAACTGCTGCATCTCTTTCTGACTCGGTTCCTTCTTCATGTCCTGGAGCATCTCGTCGGCTATGTGCTTTGGAAGAATGGAGAGCAGCAGACGCTCCTGTGAAGGACAAAGACTACCGACAGTAAGCTCTCGAACAGACAGTTCAGAAACAATTATCTACTCATTTCTTGATGGTCAGACTTTGAAAAACACTCATTGGGACATCCCGGTAGCGTCATGGTTAAGACTTATGCAAAAGGACGTCAGCACTTCAACAGATCTGATTCTAAAGCGTTTATCACAGGTCATTCCCCTGACACAGGGTCCTATCAAATAAAATAATATGAAAACAAAAACTACTGACTTAGATCATTAAAAAGAAAAAAAAGCAGAGTGAAAATCTATTTCTGGACCCACATTAGGTTCAGACATGTGGAGGTATTTTAGCAATAACCTTCAGGGAAACTTCTCCCTAGGTGCCTTGCATGTCTCTCCACTGTTTCAAGTGTGTTCACATGGACGGGTTAAAAAAGAGAGGTGTTGACCTGGCCTCCAAATTCACTAGATCCCAAACTGATCAAGTATCTGTGGGATGATCCACAGAGGCCCGTCCCCTCAACCCACAGGACCCAAAGCCCCCCCACTAACAACATTCTGTTGCCAGACACCACAGGACACCCTCAGAAGGCCCATGTCCATTCTCTGATGACTGTTTTGGAGACACAAGGGAGACCTGCACAATATTAGGTCATAATGTTATGCCTGATCAATGTATCTAGCCTCAAATAACCCACCCTCCAAACTAGTGTTTTCAGACTTGACAGATTTGCATTAACATATTTTAGCGTGCATTCCATCAGAAGCTGATTTTTTTTTTTTTTTTTTGGAACATTAACCTGCAGCAGCTGCTCACGGATCAAGCAAAAAAAAAAAAACAACAACAGGGAGATGAATAAAGCTTTCCTGAAGCCTGGAGAAAGAGAGCACTGTTTACAAGAGCTGACTGGCCTCAAACTGTCAGCGTGGCAGCAGAAACCCTGCACACAGTGACCCAAACACAGCACACACAGATCCGTAAAAAAAAAAAAAAAGGAAAACAAAAAGCCTCCATTAAACACACTTGACCTGTGCATTTCAAAACGTCCTTTAACACAAACACACGGACAGATTTATGCATCGGGGAGAGGGGGAACTGGGGGGGACTGGTAAGAGTGGTGGAATGGGCCGTCAATATCCTTATCAAAATCTGACAAAGGCAGAGAAGGAACAAACAGCTGAGCGAGTCTGCTCTGTGATTACAGCTGACATTGTCTCTGGGGATGAGTTGCTATGGTAACCAGAGGCAACCGGATGGCCCTTGATTGGTCGGCAGCCCTCGTCTCCCGGCAGCCCGTGCTTCTCCATTAGTATGCTCGTAGTTTCTTCCACTCATGGTTTTTTATCAACCCCGCCGCTTCTCGCGACGCCTTTCGTTCTCATAACCTCACAGCCTCGTCTCTCTTTCCCTTCTCCCTCCCCTCTGCACGCCGCAAAAAACATCTATTCCATAAATAGTGGTGATGCAGAATGCCCCGTGGCCCCCGGATGTGAGGAGAGTACAAATGCTGATTAGCTGAACCGGCTCAAGATCAAGACAGACTTAACGTGCTGCCGGGTTTGACTGTGTTTTAAACAACGCTAAGAGAGACGGATGAAAATTTTATCAGCGTCCTCCAAGTTCGCCTCCATCTTGAACCCTTCACGCGCTCTGTCTCACATGCCATCACTTCCTGTCTCTCTCTATCAAAATAAAGGCACGCAAAAAAAGAACGTTAACTCAGAATAACCGGAAATGAGGTGTTGTGCTTTACGGCCAATATGGTGTCATTATGGTAACTTCTCCCACAACAACCTCTCCCAGAAGGTTGAAACAGTCTTATAACATGCAGTACAATGTAGAAAATACTAGAGAAAATACACTACTGACTGGCACCTTATATAGGAACCTAAATGTGTATCTGCATTTTAACCCAAAAACGTGTAAATAGACCTTTAAATCCACACTCGTCGACACTAAAACGTTGGCTGTCATCTGACCTGTTGCTGGCTTTGCTCCTCCAGATTGAGTTTGACCTCCAGCGACTGTCTCGCCTCCAGGAAGGCCTTCCGATGCTTCCGGTCGGCCATGTAGTACGACATGATGCCCACGGTAATCGCACAAACGTATATCACAATGTTGGCCAGCAGCTGGAAAACAAAACAGAAGAGAAAACAGTCAGAGCCCGACACAAGATGAACGCTGGCGTAACAATGGAAATTATTTCTGTTCTAAACCGTTAAATAAGTAAGGTGATTAGGGCAGCCTTAAATTTGCCTAATGCAGTTAGTAAAATGGCCGTTCCAGCTAATTTCTGTGTTCACTTCATTTAAAAAGATTTATGGAAGAAATCTGTTGCAGAGAGCTACATATGCTGTTCACATGCAGGCTTGTGCAACTTCTCAACTGCCCGAAATGTCTATGGAGATGGAGAATGCAATCTTAGAATGACCAGTAGCAACGTTAATATCTTAAAGACCTTATTGTACCATATCATCCCAACAGATCACTTCGGTCTGAAAGTGCAGGCCTACTTGTGGTTCCTAGAATTTCAAAAAGCAGAACGGGAGGTAGAGCTTTCAGCTATCAGGCTCCTCTCCTGTGGAACCAGCTCCCAGTTTGGGTCTGGGAGGCAGACACCCTCTCTCTATTTTTAAGGTCACGCTTAAGACTTTCCTTTTTGATCAAGCTTATAGTTAGGGCTGGACTAAACCATCCCTTAGTTATGCTGCTATAGGCCTAGGCTGCTGGGGGACGATGCACCGAACACATGTCCTCCTTCTTTCTTCTCTCTCCTCTCTCGCATCCTCCGCTTTCTTTTCTCTGGCACAGAGCTCTTGCCCTCTAATTTCCTGTCTACTACTAGTCATGCAATTCTGTGCTATTACTGTATAGCATGTTGACTGCTGTGTGTCCCTCCCCTCCTCCTCCTTCTTCTTGTGAGTATCTCTGGTCTGGAGTTGTGCGTTTCCTGTAGAGCTCCATACTACATCTGTTGTCGTGGTCTCATCAGCCTGCCCAGTCTTCATGGAATCCTGCAGTTATCCACTCCTACCTGAATGAACAGTTCTCCAACCTGCCTATGATTCCTCTTACATTTTCAAACTGTCATGTAACATCATCAGTTTGTATCATAAGATTCCGCTTTAGTCAGATATGTGTATCTATGACAGATGTATGTTTATCTTGCTGTTCTCTTCTCTCTTTCTTCTGTCTGTACCCGGCTGGCCTTAGGCAGATGGGTCCCTCCATATGAGCTGGGTTCTGATCAAGGTTTCTTCCTGTTGAAAGGGAGTTTTTCTTTGCCACCGTCGCCTTCAGGCTTGCTCTGGGGGTTTCAGGCCGGGTTTTTGTAAAGTGTCTTGAGACGATTTGTATTGTTATTGACGCTATATAAATAAAATTGAATTGAATTGAATTGAATAATACCAGGAAGTGGAATTAGCTTTTAGGTTTGTGTTAGGACAAAGCCCCAGTAACTGCTTCCTCAAACGCAGAAGTTAAAAAGGAAACAGGTTTCTCGTCTATGACCACATTGACTGAACTGAAGATAAACGCCGTGCAGCAATAAGGCGTTGTTTTCTGTTTTTTCTGACCAGCTCTACAGGACAGACGGTCCACAGGTTCTGATTGTATTTATGTGTCCAGACATCACCAACCTATTTGTACAGGTTATATTATACAGAACGTGTCAGCGGCTATGCTGGTGATGCAGCTTCCTAATGTGCAAGCATGAGAAATGGAAGACCAAAGACTGTTCACATGCGTGCTGGGTGATCTAATCACAAGTAGGGAGCTCTGCTAGGTCTATTCACATATGTCTCTAGTGACCACTTGTGATTTTCTGACCATTTATGGAAATAAACACATGAATCATGAGTCACTATCACAGATTCCCGTAAAGCCCTCCCTGTGGTCTGTACTTTGTGCACGGGCTGCACAAGAACACGATAAAAACGGGGCTGAAAGTGGAAACCTCCAAGTATGAAGTGGTAAAATCTGTAGGTCCTCGAATGGCCAATTGAGGCCGGCTCCAAAGGGGAGTCGAATCCCATAGACCAGGGGTGTCAAACATACGGCCCATGGGACGAAAGCGCGAGGGGTCGCATTGTTTTAGTAAGAGTCGCTGGCAGTCTCAGCAGACACTCTATCCCCAAACACTTCAAAATTCATCCGGCTGCTTCCGCCCTCTCTCACATCATCAATAAACAACAGTGACGCAGAGCACTGGGAGCCATGTTTGATCACCTGGCCTCCATCATGTTTTTCTGATGACGTTGTGTGCTTTGGACCACGAGGTGTTCCAAGCCTGCCACACAGGTTTTTCCTTCCCAGCTTTCTTCTGCAGGTTGGTCTGCTCCAGGACTCCTCTCCTGTTATTTATTAGTGAAGTCTAATCTGATCTATTCATGAGCCTTCTGGATGGTGTGCACCTCATAGTCAACGCTCTGTATTTGTTCTTATGACGTGTTCTCTTTATATTAGACTCAGATAACGTGCATGTCTGGCTGGATGGGGATTGAGGCCAAGCATGGAGGCCTTATCATGTTGCTGATGTCACCAGTGTGTATAAATATAATCTCAATTTTATTTTCACTGTTATGTGCAAAGACATACGTGAATTTAAGAACTCACTAGCTTTGATTACAGCTCACATTCTCTGTGACATTGTCTCAATAAGCTTCTCCAATGTCACCAGATGTATTTCCATCCAGTGTTGCATTCATTTTTCACCAAGATCTTGTATTGATGATGGGAGAGTCTGACCACTGCACAAAGCCTTCTCCAGCACATCCCAAAGATTCTCAATGGGGTTAAGGTATGGACTCTGTGGTGGCCAATCCATGTGTGAAAATGATGTCTCATGCTCCTTGAACCACTCTTTCACAATCTGAGCCCCATGAATCCTGGCATCGTCATCTTGGAATATGCCCGTTAACATCAGGGAAGAAAAAAAAGCCACTGATGGAATAATCTGGTCATTCAGTATATTCAGGTAGTCAGCTGACCTCATTCTTTGGGCAACATAATGTTGCTGAACCTAGACCTGAGCAACTGCAGCAACCCCAGATCATAGCACTGCCCCCACAGGCTTGTACAGTAGACACTAGGCATGATGGGTGCATCGCTTCATCTGCCTCTCTTCTTACCCTGATGCCCCCATCACTCTGGAACAGGGTAAATCTGGACTCATCAGACCACATGACCTTCTTCCATTGCTCCAGAGTCCAATCTTTATGCTCCCATAGCAAATTGAAGCAATTTTTTCCAGGTAGCCTCACTGATTAGTGGTTTTCTTAAGGCTACACAGCTGTTCAGTCCCAATTCCTTGAGTTCCCTTCACATTGTACATGTGGAAATGTTCTTACTTTCACTATTAAACATAGCCCTGAGTTCTAATGTTGTTTTTCTTTGATATGATTTGACCAAACATTTAAGTGATCACCGACCACGATCAATCAGGATTTTTTTCCCAACCACATTTCTTCCTCCAAGACGATGGTTCCCCACTATCCTTCCAGTTTTTAATAATGCGTTGGACAGTTCTTAACCCAGTTTTAGTAGTTTCTACAATCTCCTTAGATGTTTTCGCTGCTTGATGCATGCCAATGATTTGACCCTTCTCAAACAGACTAACATCTTTTCCACGACCACAGGATATGTCTTTAGACATGGTTGTTTAAGAAATGAGAAGCTACTCATTGCATCAGTTGGGGTTAAATAACTTGTTGCCAGCTGAAAGATAATCATCCATGCAGTAATTATCCAACAGGAGGTTCCTACCTATTTGCTCAGTTAAATCCAGGTGGAGACTTTTTTTGTGGCCAGGCAGTGCATTGTACACCTAACTTGAATTCCTCTCTATCAACAGTGTATTTTTATTCAGCCATGCACCAATTAAAGTGAACGTTCTCCTTTATTAAAGTGAAGCGGCTAAGTTGAAGAACAACAAACACGTCCTCATCCGGGTCATGCCAGGTCTGCGTCGTCTGCTGATGTAAAAGCAAACACACCTTTATCAAGCTGCACTGCAATCTTCTCTTTTGTTTCCGTGTACAAACGAGACAATGCTGCCTCTGCAAAATATTTGCAGATTGTTGGCTCATACCTGCGATCGATTGCCGTCAATATCTTTACAAACTCAGAATTTTCAGCTACCGTAAATGAGTCCCTCTTTGACAAGAAATGCCAGCGCTCATATGATTTCCTTCCACCTGTGCCCAGTTTTCTCACACGGGCTGACACTGGAGAACGAGGCAACTAAAGTATGGAGCTAGCATCAGGCTCTCAGGCTCTTTAACAACTTTACACAGCAGAGCGGTCTGTTCCTGTGTCGAACACCAAAACCAAATCGTTTCCATGTCACTGAAGAAACGTGACTACTTTATTTGGCATTATTTCGTAGTGTTCCGCAGCTGCCATCACTCCAGCTTGTGCATGTTAAAAAGCTGCAACTCCTACACACACTTAACTTGACTATCTTAGCAAACCAAAAAAAAAAAACACGTGAAACAATCGTACGTAATTGGAAAAAAAGACAAAACTGCACCAGGTATAAAACTGAAACTAACTGAATATGTGTCTGCTTTCTGCTGGAGACCGAGTGTTATTTCCACAGCCACCCAGCAAACACTGGTGCGCTCTATTTCGGCTCGGCGGCAGCAGGGCAGCTCCCACCTCTCTCCCATGCAAACCAGCCTGCACGCCACAGACTGCCGTTAATCACAATCCACACGGCATAATCTCGTTACACAGCTAAATGGAGTGGGTTGCGGCTTAAAATAGAGGAAAATGGTTAGTAATATGACATGACTAATATAGAAATGCCCGCTAACTAGATTCATAAGCAGAAATTTACGGGCGATCGCTGCTTCTCTTCACGGATCTGTCTGTCCGCCGGTGAAGAGGCGCGTCCTTTAGCCAGCTCGTTACCTGTGAAATCCTGCCTTGTTTTCCTCTCTGTGGTTTATGTGGTTGCCATGGTCACACTCAGACATGGTGGTTCCTAATATGTAGTGGTGTTTAAGGTTCGAATGTGGGATTTCAGGACTTTCATGGTTGAAAATACACAAAACACAAGTATACCACGGCTGCAACAAAAAATGTTTCTGTCCTTTTGTGGTAACTTCAACGCACTGAGGAGTTCCCTCACGAAAATTCATCAAGAGCCCCGATATCTACACCTGAAAACCAGAGGACACTGAGATACTGGAAATGTGGAAAGTCTTTCAAGATGGTTTAAACAACCTACCTGCCGAGTACCTTAAAAACTGCATGCAGACTCACTGAGGAGAACTTGAACAAAAGGTCAAAGGCTACTCAATCAGGTTTTTCCTCTTTCCTGCACTTTTTGCATTAAGTTAAAAAGGAACTTTTTCACAGACTGTCTGAATGTGTGCTGTAAAATACAGCTAGTAAATGCTCAACACAGAATAAAAAAACTAAATCGTATTAAAATGCTGTTTAGATTAGCTATCTAACCTTTTAGTTTTTGGCAGGATTTGAAAAGTGCCAGCCAAAGTCAGGGCAGGGCGATTTCAATGAGTCGTCTCGCCTCAAATGTTTGTTTAGTGAATTCCTGACACGCTGTATATCATTTTGTGCCGAAGGTTATACTGCCTTTTATTAAGTTCCTTAGCGCTGCTTATGTTTACATAAAATAAAAGATATGAGGTCTTATCTGTGAATGAACCTAAACCTTGAGGCCAACATGGATGGTACCAGAATCGCGAGGGAAGCTGGATGAGTCCTGAAAATTTTTCTCTTCCTAAAACGTTGGAGATCTGGCTGCAGGAGATTACACAGGAATGTAAACGCATCCCACTCTTACCTGTCTGACAAGTGCCGCTCCCTGGATGTTATCCTGCTGCTGCTGGGCGATGGTGACGCCCAGAACCAGGGTGTGAACCCCGCAAGATACGGCGGTGATTAGGACGATGGGTGTCAGTCTCAAAGGCAGAGTCAGGAAAAAGGAAAAGCTAAAGAAAGCCTGCCACCCCACCGTGTCGCTGGCCTGGTGGAAGCGAGCATAGTTCAGACCCAAGTAGCAGAATATCTGGGCGGCTATGAGCACCCACAGGGCGTAGGGCACCACCCGTCTCGAGATGCGGTCCGGCAGCAGCCCGCAGCGGCACAGCAGGTACAGGATAATATCCGCCGCCAGTCCCACCGACGCCACCAGGACGGAAGCCAGCTTGTCGGTGGTGTAGACCACCGCGCACATGACGATGATGTAACTGTCGAACAGGGCGGCGAACACGACGAGAACCAGCAGAGTTTCGTGCCGCTGCCGTCTGAAGTAGGTCTGGTAGAGGTTCTCCAGGGACTCGGGCGCGAAGGTGAGCCGCATGAATCGGGGCAGGCAGAGGCAGCAGCCCGAGCTTCGCACCGTGACTTCGTGCGTGCGCCCCACGGCCTGCCCGGGGTCAGAGGGCAATGTCACAGAGCAGTCCGCCGAATACTCTGCCGAGTACTCTGGCTCGGAGAAGGCCCGGTTCCGAGGCATCATGAAGACTTCAGTAAAAAAGGGAAATGATTTGTTGACCGACAGGAGTAGACCAAACGTGGAGCTAGCTCTCAGGTATACATCATCTACTGGTTTCTCTTACTCTGAGTGGCCAGCTTTGTATAATCAATCACAGCAGCATGTCGATGGTCAGGACCTGTGCACCGGAGAGCCGTCTTCTCACATCGCTGCATCCGCGGCCACTCCATCCAACGCTGCACTTTGACTCACTCAGTCAGGTCCCGTGTCATCGGCACAAAACGAGCAACGCCTACTCTTCCTCAACGTGATCCAGAGATTGTTTCTACTTCTTTTTTTGTTTTGTTTCTTCCCGCCCCTCCACATTCAGCTCTTACAAACGTGGCCGCTTCGCATGCTCCCTTCCACCTTTGTACTCCACGGATGTGCACCACGTCAGCGTCGACTTCATCAGCGCCTCATCGGCTAAGTTCATGCTCGCGTCACTTCCTCCGTCTCGGTGGTGATTCCTCTGCGTCGGAGAGCGTTTGGCATCTTGGCCTCCCATAGTTCCGCTTCACATGGCCTGAACAGGGAGGGACACAAGAGAAACACAAGGCGGCTTAATCTCTAAACACAGAGATGCATTTGTTTGGCATTAAACAGGAGCTTTTTTTTTTGATCAGACACACTACTAACTACAGCACAGGCCTCGAATCGTCCAGTTCCTTATCTTTTCCAACACGTTTACTGTTTCTGGTGTAAATATGATTAAAGACAAGATTTTAAGATAGAAAAACAAACCTACAAAGTCAGCACAGGACAATGAGACGCCTCGCCTCAAATGCTTCTTGATTCTCTGCCATTCCTGATATACCGCAAGTCATTTTGGACTCTAAATTGAACTGTGCACGCCCAGAAACCTTGGATGCTAACCTTTTTTTGATCAGATACACTAAAAAACTACAGGCCTCTGCTCCTGCTACTGCTACCGGTCGCTTTCTCCTCAGAGGATTCACATCCAATTCACTTTTGTTTTCCCAACCGGTCAGAAATATTTTATTACTCCCTTGGGAGGGAGGGAAACTGGGTGCGTCACAGCTACTCCAATAAACCACAGTATAAAAATACAAACACAGAAATATATATATAGAAATAGACAGAAGAATAAAACCTACATACAATAAGACCATGTATACAATTGAAATATAACTAAAACTTAAGATACAAATCACTATAAGACATTGCACTATGTTGAGGTAGGAACTGATTAAAAAGCATTTATTTTTAATTTTTAATACAACTGAAACTGACTTCATTAGCATCCAAAAATGTCCCCATGCGGAGGAGACTGGAAATAAATCCAAGCTGAACATCTGGTGATGATTAGTGTGTCATACGTGGTCCGAATTATTATAAGAAACGCATGACGGATCAAATTTAGAGGCTTTTTTGCTTGATTCTCAAGAGGCGACGTAAAGCTGTGGGGTTTGCTGCGAGGGTTTCTGTCCTTGCAGAAGAAGAGGAGTGGGAGGAGGAGGGGGGCAAGCTCTCTGTGCCCGCTGTGGGGCCTACCTCTCTACCGAGCTACATGTTGCGCTCCATCAAACACACGCGTTGTGGAAGAAAAACATTCAAAAACACGTTACACGGCCACGGCGAACGCAGCGACAAAGCTGTGGATGGACTGAGCGCTTTTACGCAGCGCAGGCGACCAATGTCCGCCACTTTACTGCCCAACAAGGCTCTTTAAATGGCTGCTTTAGCATCTCCGAGCTGCAATATATTTTATTTTTTAACGGAAAGTTCTCCAAATCCAATTTCCACTTTGGCTCTTTACGCCCACAGCGTCTCGGCGTCTAATTTGCGTTAACCGGCTGCAAAGGGTGATTTTTTTTCCTCCATGCACTACGACGCACATACCCAGTAGGCTACAGCTACATCCGCTTACCGTGTTGTTATGCCAGATTTCTGTCTCCTTTGGGTGCTAACGTTATTCCCCTCAGACAGATGCGCCTGACACCTGGCCGCCTGGCACGAAGCAGGTCTCATATATATATATATTCACACTCAGACCGGACAGAAAATGAATTAAATAAAAAAATAAAAAAAACAATTACTAAAAAAAAAAGAAAGAAAAAAAAAGAAACTGTTGACAGAAAGCCGCAATGACACCCGACGGGTACACAAACCCCCGCTTCTGTGTGTGGTTTTTTTCGGTCTTGGGTGTTTTCCGCAGGAGACGCGGAACAGTCAACATTAAAGCGGCGAATCCAAGACTTCCGGTCAGTTTCAAAATAAAATCCTCGCTTTTTTAATTTATTTTATTATTATTTTTATTTATTATTACTCGTAGGTTCGTATAAGATTTAATTTTAATATATAATAACTTGTACATTTCAGTTATGAGTTTTGTTGTCATGGTGACTTAATCCTACAGCCTGTGACAATTAGAAAAAAAGAGCAAATGTTATTGCTAAATAAAATAATAAAAATAATTTAAAGAGGTTTCGTAACAAGCTTTATTTAATACATAACTTGTATTACTTTAATAATGTCTTTGCATTAACTAATCTGGACACTTCCGCATTTCCTCGTTGCGTTTATTAAAAAGAAATAACTTGACGCTGACATGTCCCCGCCCTCTTTAACCATCACCTCTCTCTCTTCCTTAATGCATTTCCTTGTTTTCAGTTCATTTCTGTGTTATAGCTGAATTATTTGACTGTTTAAATCAATCCTCGTGTTTTAAAAAAATAAACTAAAGTAAAAAGAGAATACTTACTTTTTTAATCCTTATGTCAGCATTTGGATTTTTGGTCCAGGTGTGCTGCAGCCCCACGATCCAAGCAGATGAGTCTCAACCCTTCAGTGATAAACCGTGAATAAAGCCATTCATCTTTTGCTTCACATATGTATAAACGAGATCAATCTGGCTCTTTCCTGTGTGACCCCACACGGTCTGGCCTGCCTGGGCCTGCATCGATTGTTCCACTAAACCCCGGCTGTGTATCTCTCGTCATTGCGCTGATTGTTAGCCATCGACCTAACAAGCATCTCCTCTCAGTGCCCCAAACTAACTATCAAGGTCACATTCACGTTGCACAAGCGCAGACACGCATTGATCACACGCTTTTGGATTAACAGGCCAGATGACTCGACAGGAACATGTCATTTTTAAATCTGGGGAAGCCTGTTGAATTAACCTTTTTTTTTCTCAGATGTGTTGTAGTCCGCGGAGAATTGGCAAGCTCGTGGATGCATCATCAGTAATTAATCTACCCTCTGGATTTCCCCAATGATGTTACTGTGGGAGATGGATTACCACTGAGAACAGGCCGCGCTGTAATTAATAAACTGTATGTTGAGAGAGGAGAAGACAGATTGTGCTGGATTAAAGCATGCTGCATCGTTTGACATTTGGCAGAGTAGATGTTTGAAGAGAGAAATCCTCTTAAATTACAATAGTCAAGTAAGACAGTAACGGTGGACGGCATATCACAAATATCTTGTTCCAAAATGTTGCCACCAGAAGGCGACAGGTTCAGTTTTGCCGCTTATGCAAATCGGGTCCACGCTGGCTGCAAAATGGTTCTAATGCAAATGTAATCCAATTCTTCGCCTACAGTTATCCAAACTCCACACATATTTCAGTCTTGACACTGATAATGCCATCTATTATGGCGGTTTGTGTGAATGCTTATTGCCATTATGGGCTGCAGTTCCACTCTAATTCGAAAATCAATCTAATTTGGAAGTGAAACATCAAGGAAACGTCATAAATGCTTTTCCAAATGACTTAAAAGGATGAAATGGGCATTGTTCACTTTGTCAGCAGCGGAAATCTGGAATAGTAGCTCATGCATCTAATGGATGAGGAATAATTTGAAATATCTTATGTAATTTTTTTTTGTAAACAAGTCAGTAATGTGAGGACTTCAAATACGACTGGACAAGAAAATATTTTGTGTTCTCCCATAGCTCAGAGATCATCGAAGTAATCTCTGAATCAAAGCTCAGATATGAATACAGGTGAAATTCAGTACTGGAGCCAACAGTAACTGCGGATAACAGGCAGTATTTATGACAGTCTGGGTCACTAACAGTAAACAGGGCCTGCAGCACAAGTTTATACCGGGATATATTATTTTATTTGGTCATCATATCAGTTCACTGGTCCGCCTGTAGCGGGCTAAGAACCAATTATTATTATTATTATTATTATTATTAGTAGTAGTAGTAGTAGTAGTAGTAGTATTAGCAAACCTTCTTCCAAATACTCGTAAGGAAGAGCAAAAATTTATAAATTATTATTATTATCATTATTATTATTACTACTATTATTATATTATTAATATTATTATTGTTAATAATAATAATACATTAAATTAATTAAATAAATTAATAAAAAATATCATGTGATTTAAAAAAACAAACAATCCCTGGCGTCTCTCCTGTGGTGACGCAATGACGCAGCGTACGTACTGCGCCCTACGCTGCTGACGTGTAACTGGGGAAGTTCCTGTTTAGCTCAGCTGCCGTTGGTTAGCATGGCTTCAGCTGCCGCCGCTTAGCTCCTGTCCGCCGCTAGCCGCTGTCACTGAACGTTCAACATGCAACCGTCAAATTTATTACCCGTCTATCTGGTGGTATAGCAACACGAGACAAACCGGCCTAACTTCACCAGGTAGGGGGACTTCAAATTAAATTCACGAGCTAGCTAGCTAGCAGGCAAGTAGCCCGGCGTGCTAGCTGTAGCAGTTACAGCGAAACAATATTGACACATTAGCCTCACTGTGCGATTTTTTACATAACGGTGACATTTCCTCACGTCAGTGCAGGGAGCGTAAAGCTATTAGTCATTATTTGTGGCTGTCACGGATCACATTTGTCTGGCAGTGATGATAATGTCCATTCTGCTAAGCCCAGTTAAGCATTTAAGCAGCGATGCACTTATTTGCCACCACGAGAAGAAAAGACAACACACTAAAAACACTCTGGTGCAATCTCCACGCTGGCAGGTATCACAGATGGACTCTGTCATCATCCTGTGGCGACTGTTAGATCCTGAGCAGCCTCTAAAATCAACTGTAAATGTGACTTTTATGTTGATAATAGAATAAACTTTCACAGTAGGAGGAAAAAAAAAAAAGTGAAAGTCTCTTCTTAAAGTTTTCAAGTTGAGGCTTTGTTGTTGGACTTATCTGGCTTTAGTTCCATATCACACAAGCGCTGGTATTATCTGATAGTCCCCATGATGTGTCTGCTAACTTAGCGACACCAGTCTGAATGCACCTGGTGTGATGGTGTCCCAAACCCACTGCCACACAGACTAACACTTGTTTCCCGCAGGTGTGTGTGTGTGTGTGTGTGTGTGGAGCAGTTTTATGAAGAACAATGGGAAAGAAGAGGATGCCAGATCTGTACAGAGCCCCCTTCCCTTTATATTCTATTAAAGTGGACCCAGATACCGGGCTGGTGATCACAGCAGGAGGAGGGGGTGCCTCCAAGACGGGCATAAAGAATGCTGTGGTAAGTACTTAACTAAGTCAAGTGTTTTAGTGATTAAATGTTTTATTATTATTGTATGTTATTGTATTATGTACTACAGCGTACTGACGCGGCCTTTGAAAATGCAAATGCACGTCGACAAAACACATCTCTGCTGCATTTGTCTTTTCTAACACGTATGACTTGTGATTCGTGATGCTTTTAGCACTTCCTGGACGTGCAGCTGGTCGGGGATCGCCAGTACAGCGCCAGCCTCCTCCACTCTCATGATACGGACACGCGTGCCACGATGAACATGGCCGTGGGCAACGGCGTGATTGCCGCAGGGCAGGACGGGACCTGCTGTCTGATGAAGTTTAAACACTGCACACAGAAAGGAGGCAAAGCTGCTCATAAAGACGGTGAGGCTGCTGCAATCTGAAATATACTTGCTAAATGTTCTGTGCAGTTCGTGGCTGGTTTAATTTGTTGATTTAATCATAGTTTAGTCATGTTTGTGCTTCTGCTAACCATTATAAAACTAGAGTGATGATTGAGGGGAGCTCGCTAGGAGGCTCCAGTTGAGTTTACATAAACTTGTCTTACTTCACAATCCAACACGTTATCCATCCAGGAGTTTTTGTTATCCGTTAAAAGTGAGTGTCGTCTCTGCAGCTGGGAACAGCGTGCAGCAAGGAAATGCCAGGCGACGAGCAGGGAAAGGGGACAAAGACGGACAGGACAGAGCTGCCGCATCTGGAGACACGTCGGACATGAAGGACGAGACGGCTCACATTTCCGTGACCGGTTTGGCTGAAGTGCAGTCAGACCTGAACCCTCAGGACCCTCTCCAGAAAGTGGTCAGGTTCAGTCCCGACCTGAGCCTTCTACTGACGGGAGGCACCGACGGACATATCAGAGTCTGGGAGGTAAACCGCCTGCCACGTATGAGTGGTGTGGTCAGGCTCTGGAGCGTGCATTGCAATAATCTGATTCATTTAAGGGTGAAGAGCTCAGTGTAGGAACCAGACATGTGAAAGTCAGCTGCTATACACCGATCAAGCATAACATTATAACCACCTTCCAAATATTGTGTAGGTCTCCCTTGTGCCTCCAAAACAGTTGAGACTCATCAGAGAATGGACATGGGCCTTCTGATGCCTGGATTATGCTTCCGCGTAGTGATCACGCAATGGCCACGCAGTTGCTTGGACGCAGTCGTGAGACCGTGATGGTTCTGCGTGGGGTTTACGTGTCGAAATGCAATTCAATGCCACACCGGTAGAGGGCGCTATGATTTTTTGTGACCGACCGACCGAGACTCTTGTGACTTATCTCGCCTCGTATAGTTATTTACCTTCCGGCTTTTGTCGTAGTCACAGTGAACGATGGACACCGAGACAGAGAGACTGGCGTTGGAGCTCCAAATTATTCAAGCAGAGGAAGAAATACTTCTATTGCAAATTAGGGCACGAGAAAGGACCGGAAAAGCGGTCTCCAGGGGATGTAGTTAGCGGACCAATCACAGCCAATGCCGCTGCGTTGCTGCTGCGTTGCTGCTGCGTTGCTGCTGCGTTGCTGCTGCGTTGCTGTTGCGTCGCCTCGACGCGCGCCGAGGATTTTTGGGAGGTGCACGTCTGGCCCTTGCGTAGGACGTACGGGGGTCCGCACGGACGTAATAGGTCCGTACGCCCCCTCGCGCTGTGTCAACGCGGAAGCATAACTTGGGCTTAAGGGTGTCCTGTGGTCTCTGGCAACAGAATGTTGTTAGTGGGGGGTCTTTGGGTCTTATGGGTTGAGGGGAGGGGCCTCTGTGGTTCGGGATCTAGTGAATTTGGAGGCCAGGTCAACACCTTGTGCTGTTCTTCATGTTTTTTTTTTTAGTTGTTCCTAAAGCATTTTTGTGTGTGTGTCTGTGTCAGGCTGCATCCTGCTGGGGGTGGCTGCTGCCATCAAGGAGTGTCATTGCTATGGGGTGGGGGTGCCTGGTCTGGTCTAGGTGGGTGCTACATGTCTAAGTAACATCCACATGAATGAATGCCAGGTCCAAAAGTTTCCCAGCAGAACACTGAATTGTCACAAGATGACCAATGTTAGTTGTTTCTCTTGTCAGTGGTCATAATGTTATGCCTGATCGGTGTATCTGTCCGTTGACCTCCATAACAACACCACAGCCCTGCCAAGTACTTAAATGATAAGGTGATAAATATATATCAGTAGTTTTGCAAACTTTGACCTGCTACTTTGACCTGCAACAATAAAACACTGGAAATTTTATAGCGATTTAATTAAACTTTTGCAGTAAAGACGTATTTATCAGGAGTTTATTGGGCTGTACTGCAGATGTCCTCCAGATGTTGAATAAAATGTTGTCATATGCCAAAATAAATGACGGGGAGAACTTGCAAAAATACATAGGTGACATATTTTGATCCACATTTTCTGTTGCTGTTGTTTCCTCTCATAAACTGGTCGCTCTGTTCTTATTTCAGTTTCCATCCCTGAAGAAGAAGTTTGATTTCAAAGCACATGAAGGGGAAATTGAAGACTTGGACATTAGTCCAGGGAACAAGGTGAACCGCTGACACCTCTTGGTGTGGATGTTTAAGGTGGACTCTAGATAATGACATAATGATAAATGGCTTTCATCAGTAACAGTCAGTGTGTTGTGTTTTTTTTTATACAGCACCTGGTGACTGTTGGCCGGGACTTTGCCTGCAGCGTATGGAGTGGCAACCAGTTGGTTATAGGCCTTAACTGGCGTGAAACTATGCCTCAAATAGCTGAGAAAACGTATCGATATATGGCGTGCAGGTAAAAAAACACATCACATTCTGTTTTGATTAAGAGTGTCCCATCAGTTCACCTCACTATATTCATCTTGTTGATGTGTAAAAGTAATTTCACCACTCATAATTTTCAACATTTCTGCATAAAAATGACATCGGCGGAAGTCCTGAAAGTAGAAAACGAGAACCAAATCAAACAAATTAAATATAAATATACATTGGTGTTTGTTTATTAGAAATATTATCAATATTACATATCTGTGAGGTGCAAAAGTAAGTGAATTATTTGGTTTGACCCCCTTGTGCAGCAGTAACAGCAACTAAACATTTCCGGTAACCGTTCTTCTGTAGAACAACTCGTGTTCTTGGGCTCGTTCAGCTCATGGACAGATGTCCTGACATTTTCCTTTAGAATTCTCTGGTATAATTCAGAAGTCACTAGTCCATCAGTGATGTTCAAACTGTCCTGGTCCAGATGCAGCAACACAGGCCCAATAAGGACGGGATGGTTTTGTAACAACTCTTTCTCTGAGCTCCTCAGGAAGCTCCTTTGTCTGTGTCATCATACACTTCCATAAACATGTGTTGTGAAGATCAGACTGAGTCTTATTACATTGATTGGAAACGCTTCTGGACAGATGGACTCTAATTCTTCCTTCACAGACTTCACAGATATGAAATATTGGCTCATTTTCCTGAATAAACAAGCACAAAAACTGTTTAATGTGTTTGACTGGGTTCTCTTCGTCTCCTGTCTGGACTCGTGTTAAACTCCACTGCCATGGATAACCCTAACCCTAACGACGCTGTATATGGCTTCATTTTCATCCATTTCAGGTTTGGAAGGGTAGAAGACCAAAAAGACACCCTGAGGCTTTACACGGTGCAAATCCCCCATAAAAGAGACCGAAAACCTCCTCCCTGCTATCTCACCAAGTGGGACGGCAAGAGCTTGCTGCCCATGCTGACTGCTCCCTGTGGCACTGAGGTCATCTCAAGTCTGGCTGTCAGGTAAAGCGATTCAGAAGATACTGAGATTGAGACTGAATGTCTTAGTTAACACATTAAAATGTTAAAATTGGATGTTACTTCGACATGTAGCACCCACCTAGACCAGACCAGGCACCTCCACCTCATAGCAAAGACACTCCTTGACGGCAGCAGCCATTAGTAATGCTAAGCTACATCGTGTTTCAATAGCAAACTGAAATGTGCTGAAACCAGGAAGTAGCATTTAGCACTGCAAGCAAAGACTAGAAAATGGTAATAATTTATTGAGCTCTCAAGGCAACTGGAATTGTGATTTATAACCTGAGTGGGCAAGTGAAATAAGTTCATTACAAGAATGGTAGTCACACGTACGTTCTTTTAATCTCTTTTAATTTTATTCTTGACAGTGACTCTGGGACCTTTCTTGGCCTTGGAACTGTGACAGGATCAGTAGCCATCTACATCGCTTTCTCCCTACAGGTAACACATGCATGACCGCTAACCAGTCCATAAATCAAGCGAGCAGCCGTGTTTTTTTTTAATAATAATTTGCTAATTTGTTCTCCCTTTTTGTGTGTAGAAGCTGTATTACGTGCAGGAGTCCCATGGCATCGTGGTGACAGATTTAGCCTTCCTGCCCGACTCCATGAAAGGCAAAAATATCAAAGGGAATAACGAGACAGCCTTGTTAAGTGTGGCTGTGGACAGCCGCTGTCAAGTGCATACTGTCGCCAACCGAAGTAAGCCCTGCACCATCATCATCATCATCGTCATCAAGCGAACATATGTGTTGTCTAACCTCAGATCATCTCACTGTTTCATCTGTTTGTCTTCTACAGGATACTTCCCCGTTTGGCTGGTGCTGTTCTTCTGTGGCCTCATGGTGGTGGGAATCATCCTCCTCCTACAGAACCTCTTCCCAGGATTTATTTAAAACCGTTCACACGTTGTCGCGGATCAGGGTCGATGCAGCTCGGACACCTCAGCGTTGCTCAGTCCTACGTCCAAACGCAACCAGCGCTGCATCACAACTAAACAGTGCAATCAAACCAGGACAGACTGGAGATGTACTTTCTTTGAGCTCTATCAATAAGTAATATTGTTTTGGATTCATTTTAGAGTTAAAGGGGATTCGGATGATAAATTTTTTTTTATTGACCTATTTAAGGAGCAATATACAAATAGTTAATTTTCACAGAATGTGTATTTTTAAACCTACATGTTGAATTACCCATCGTCTTTGATAAACCCAGTCCTGTGTTGTTGTTGTTGTTGTCCTGTACGTCCACCAGGTGGCAGCAGATACCACACAGTGTTGGGTTGGTAGTCAAACTAAAACGTGTTAAAACCAAAATCTGTCATGGGATGTCCGAATTCAAACATAAAGTAATGACTGTGCCAGTATCCCAGGGTTAAGGGGGAAGAATCAGTTGATATCAAAATAAAACCAATGTGAGGGAATAAAGTAATGAGTCTGTGAAACCTGAAAATGACGATGTCATTTTTACTGGAGTGAAAACTAAATGTGTCCCTCTTTCATGAAGACATTCCCACCTTTAATTTAATTAAATCTAATCGACTGCGTATACTTTTCTCAGCTAATGTACAAAAATATGATTGATTTTCTTTTTGTTTTTTTAAATGATCCCCATATTATTGTACCTTGTTGAAAAGACAGAAGAAATAAAAGTATTAGTAAACAAAGAAAGATGACCAGATCGCATTTGTCGTGTCGTTAAGCTTCATTGGAGCAATGAAAGAAGGTTGTGTGGTCTGATGAGTCCAGATTTACCCTGTTCCAGAGTGATGGGGGCATCAGGGTAAGAAGAGAGGCAGATGAAGTGATGCACCCATCATGCCTAGTGTCTACTGTACAAGCCTGTGGGGGCAGTGCTATGATCTGGGGTTGCTGCAGTTGCTCAGGTCTAGGTTCAGCAACATTATGTGCTCAAAGAATGAGGTCAGCTGACTACCTGAATATACTGAATGACCAGGTTATTCCATCAATGGATTATTTTTTCTTCCCTGATGTTCACGGGCATTTTCCAAGATGACAATGCCAGGATTCATGGGGCTCAGGTTGTGAAAGAGTGGTTCAGGGAGCATGAGACATCATTTTCACACATGGATTGGCCACCACAGAGTCCAGACCTTAACCCCATTGAGAATCTTTGGGATGTGCTGGAGAAGGCTTTGTGCGGTGGTCAGACTCTCCCATCGTCAATACAAGATCTTGGTGAAAAACGAATGCAACACTGGGTGGAAATAAATCTAATAGTCCTCATAATCAACATTTCTAAGAACCATATCTAGTTAATACAAATTCCACACCACGTGTAACTGATGGCTGTTTACAGTCACGCTGGTCACATGGCCGTACTCCACTCCACTCCTTTGTTTCTCACATGAGCATCACAAAAGGTCAGAGTGTGTGGTTCTCATTCTCCCTGCACAGTTGTGGTAACTGCTTCTGATTAAACGGGCCTTTGCGTCCTACTAATCTACTAATCACTGTCTGGGTTTCTGAGCAGAGAATCACATTGTTTGGTTAAACCGTTGTTCACAAACCCTTTTTTTGTTTCCTTCGAAATCAGCAATGCCAGATGCCTTGCCCAACTCCTGATCCCTATTTTCCAGTTTTGTTAAAATCCTTTGCAGAGGAAGCTTCATCATAGTCCACACAGAAATCTCTTCTCTGTCAGACTCTTCTTCTTCTCTTCCTTTCCTTGAAAGAGCTCTTTTGTTTATAAGATAATATAAATTATATGATAAGAAGAGTCTCAACTGCTTTTTTTCCTCCTCATATCTGTCTCTGTCCACAGGCAATTGTCGACTTCTGTCTTCTGTCACGTGGAGGGGGCACACACTGCTGCATTTAGGCTAGTTAAATTAGGTCAGCATGAGAGTCATGGGACAGGCACGGGATTACTGCGAGAAGAGTCAACATTTTGCTTTATATCTTTTTAGATTCCTGCTGCTGCCTCCAAATCACACCATTTTCAAAGCAAAGTAAATCCTGTGTTTCCAAGATAAAGTTCTGTTAGATCTGTTAGTACGCTGGAGACCTGCTGTTCATGGAAGGATGAACTGAACACACAATGTCCCATCTGTTTAGAACAGTCAAGCTTTATTTTTATTTGGGTTTAGGACACGCTGAGATACTTTAGTCTCTCTCTTAGGCACCCAAGACTTCCAAGATCAACAACTCTCTGATGAAACGATATTAAAAAGCCTCTAGTGGTTAGGTCGACAATACTGCATTTTTTGCCATACTACTCTTTGGTTTTGCTCAGAAAAGCAAAGTAAATGCAATAGGCTTTTGTATTTTGAAGCGGTGGTAGGGATGAGGACACTGAACAATCAGTCGTGGATAACCCCGACCACCCTCTCCACCATATACTAGACAAGACAGCAGAGCACCTTCTCTAAAAGGCTCAGACAACTTCATTGTCTCAAGGAACGCCGCTACAGGAAATCTCTCCCGCCTTAGTGCATCAGTGTGTGTACAAGTCGTCGTCTGTGTGTTACAGATGACACTGATTGTAAATTGCAACTGACACATTTTACACATAATTGTTCTGTTTATTGTTTGTGTATTTAATCATTAATTTCATTGCAATTTCATTTCATTTTACTATTAAAAATGCATTATTATTGTAAATATTACACAAGTTTATATATATTTTATCGTTATAGATTATACATGGTGTGCTGAGACTGCAATATCTATCTATCTATCTATCTATCTATCTATCTATCTATCTATCTATCTATCTATCTATTAGTACGGGGTCAAAGGACTGGTCACGCCGCATTCAAAGACCCTCCGGAAATCTCTCTTTCAGCCATTGTGCTCCCGCATTTAGCACCGACCGTGAACGCAGCGTCAGAAAAACGTCGGATTAAAAGCTACGAGCGCGTGACGTCGGAGACGGGCTGGGTTTTAGTGTTTTCTTTTTTTCTCTAAAGGCTGTTTGCGATGTAAACACATTTATCCGAAACATTTTTTGGAGAACAACTGTCGACGCCAGATTCAGCAAGTAAGAGATTTATATTTTTCCTAAAAGATTTTGAGGGACACAGGTGTTTAATCAACGGTAGAAAACACTAGAACTAATAATAATCAGACGAGAGGTGCACATCGGCACCGTTATTAGCGCTGAGTAATAACAGCAAATGTGGATGGACGGTTATTTATTTATTTTTTTAATATATATTATAACCCGAATTACAGTAGCTCTGTTTAACATTAAATATATTCGGTGATAGAGTGGTTTAACATCGCCTTCGATGTTTATAGGCCTTATAGCTCACCGATATATTTAGTTATTTTAAGCTAGTTCACGTGAGGATTTGGGTTTGGCTCTCGCTCGCGTCTGTTTCTCTGTATTTAATGCTAACTAGGCTATTCCACGTCTTATATGGAGCATTTTTTTTTGTTCTCCTGCGTCTATAGACATTTAAATATATATTTATATATAAATATACTGTATGTATAGCCCATTGTCTTCCACAGAGCGTCCCTCTGCTAGCACAGCGGTGTAGTTACACCAATACGAAGAAGAAGAAGAAGAAGAAGAAAACGAAGAAGAAGAAAACGAAGAAGAAGAAGAAGAAGAAGAAGAAGAAGAAGGCTGTGTCATCCTAAATATGATCACATATCATCATGATGTTTAGAGTTTTTGTACTCTTTCTAGAAACTGTGAATGTATATAATAATAATAATAATAATAATAATAATAATAATAATAATAATAATTATTATAATAATAATAATAATTTTGTGGATAAAGGTTTGTAACATGTTTATTTTCTGTTGTAGTATTACATGATGATCTCCTACTACTACCGCTACTTAAGTTATTTCACACTTTCAGACATCTTTTCAAAAATATATTTATAATTAAAATGAAAAAGTAGCCCTGCGATAGACTGGCGACCTGTCCAGGTTGTACCCCGCCCCCCTTTCTGTGTGGCGTTCGCATGTTTTCCCTGTGTCTGCGTACTCCGGCTTCCTCCCACCGTCCAAAGACATGCTCGTTAGGTTCATTGGTGATTCTAGGTGAATTGGCTGTAGGTGTGAGTATGAATTGTTGTCCGTCTCTCTGCGATAGACTGGCGACCTGTCCAGGGTGTACCCCACCTCTCGTCCGACGACAGCTGGGATAGGCTCCAGCCCTAACTGTAACTGTGTTTGTGATGCTTGTAGGTTCAGAGTTTGATCGGCGGTGTGACTCAGCAGCAGGATGTCCTACATGAGAGCAGACAGCAGCCGGTCCCAGCCACGGGACTTCAACAGTGTCGTCCAGATATGCAGCTCCAACATCCAGAAGATCAGCCAAAACTGTGAGCGCTTACTGTGTTTCCTACACATGCACGTGCCCGTTCATCTCTGTGGGCATGTCTGTGCAAGATGAGATCCATAGTGTGTATGTACAGTTAGGTCAGCATAGGTTTGGGCACTGACACAGTTATATAATGAATATGGCCTTAAAGTGCAGAGTCTCTTTGACTTGAGGATATTCACAGATATTCACTGACACCTCCCATGTGCATCTAATGTTGCTTACAAAGATAAAAAACTAAAAAAACAAGTCCAGTTGCCCTTGCTTTCGGCCTTTCTTAGGATATAATCTACCAATGTATCACAGCATTAATGGTACTAATAGGGCTTTATGATCATTGTCTCAGGACATTCCTAATAGTCCCGTCAAAGATATACACATTTACTAAAGCGCTTCCTTTCCTCTGCAGCCGGGCAGATCAAAAACCTCCTCTACCAACAAGGGACGAGGCAGGAGACCTCCGAGGTTCAAGAGAAGCTGTAAGTATTGGAATCCCATGGAATCTCGCTGGATATTGCTTTACTATTTACTGTTAGGGTTGAGTCTGTAACTAGTTAAACCTTTCAAGCCTTTCTTAGCAGTGTTTGTGTTTCCCCCTGCAGACAACAGCTCCAGCACTACACCAACCAGATCGCTAAAGAAACCAACAGACACTTGAAGGAGCTGAGTTCTCTGCCCCCTGCACTGTCCCCATCAGAACAGGTCACTGACAGACTTTATACTCAGATCTGTTAAGTTTTAAAACAACATATTGATTATTCGTAAATTATATGCATTAATCAACTACTTCACGCCGGTAATACACGATATAGTGCAACTGTATGCTGGGGTGCTGTTATGAAACATGAAAAGGTGGGTATATGAGCTACTTAAGGTGTGTGCCAAAGTCATGCTGCACACAAAAAAGAGTTAGAGACAGTAGCTGTTATAATATTCTACTGCGCCCCAGATGACGTCAGCGTTTATTTGCATACAGAGCAAATTAGTGATGGCTAGCCAAAAGGGACCAAGGAAGGGATGGATAGTGGAACGCTGCGAGGGACATGTGAACAGGACATATGGCAGAGAAGGAAGGAGGCATGGGGAGTTAAGTTTTTAGGCAAAGGAAGCAGGAGAGAACCTGATTTAAGCTGCGTACATATCTGTGGGAGTATTACGTATTAATCCTAGTCTAGCCTTCTTTCTTGCTCGGTCAGCACTGTATCCAAGTTCGGGAAAATCGCAAGTGTAATCCGTGCCCTTTTGGATTTCACGACTTTTCTTCTCCTTCTCGTTTTTCTTCCAGAGGCAACAAAAGCTGCAGAAGGAGCGTTTAATGAATGACTTCTCCGCGGCGCTCAACAACTTCCAGGTGGTGCAGCGGAGGGCAGCTGAGAAAGAGAAGGAGTCGATGGCCAGAGCTCGAGCTGGATCCAGAGTCATGGTGAAACCAGATTTTTGATTTGACAAGATCTGTAGCCTGAACAGCCAGTGAATCGTTAGTGACTAATGGAATCACTAATTCATTTGCATACACAATGAAAAGCTGTTAAATGTTCTTTTACTGTTTATAGGGAGATGGAGGCAATGTGAATGAAGAGCTGGTGACTTTTGAGAAGTATGTTTTTTTCACAATATCCTTCTCTGTGCTTTGATTGGCTGCACACAAGCCATGTTTCTACAACAATGTGCATGGGTACACACACAGAGCTGCAAATAAAGCTATATATTATTGTGCAGGGAAGATGATTGGAGCCAGAGACAGATTCAGACCGAGGAGCCCAGCACCATTACAGAGGAGGACCTGGAGATCATCAAAGAGAGAGAGACTAACATCAAACAGCTGGAGGTATCAGCTGCTAGTTTATCAGGACCAGGGTAACACCTCTATACGCTCAGTAGCTCTGTTCACCTCATATCCCTTCTTGTCCCTGTCCTCTCCAGGCCGACATTATGGACGTGAATCAGATCTTCAAGGACTTGGCTGTGATGATCCACGACCAGGGAGAGATGATTGGTAAGTCAGAAGAGGATCCTTTAACCGATATTGTGTTGGTGTGAGAGCGAATATTCGTCCACTTTAGATTCCTCTTTCTGTTCTTTGCCCAACAGACAGTATTGAGGCCAATGTGGAGAACGCTGAGGTTCATGTCGACAGAGGGGTCGTCCAGTTGCAAAAGGCAGCATACCATCAGGTGAGACCTAAGGCCTGGAGCTATTCCTAATTTGTCCACTAGAGGGACACTCTGTTGTAGGAAGAGTAAGGGACATAATAGGCGGTTTAGGCTTCTGTGTAGCGACAGCCCAGACACAGAGCGTCCCTACACAGACTCTAACGCTGTAGCCTGACGTGCACCTCCCCAGAAATGTAACTACGCATGGCGGGGATGCAAACCACAAGATCTGTGATTGGTTTGCTTGGTAGTAGCACGTTTTTTTTGGTGGGATATGCCTGAACACCTGTCCCTTGAGGCGTCGGGAGGCGTCCTTCCCAGATGCCCAAGCCACCTCAGCTGACTCCTCTCGACACGGAGTCCGAGCTCCTTACCCCACCTCTAGGGCTGAACCCGGCCACCCTGCGAAGGAAACTCATTTCGGCCGCTTGTATTCGCAATTTCGTTCTTTCGGTCATTACCCAAAGTTCATGACCATAGGTGAGGGGTTGGAACGTAGATCGACCGGTAAATTGAGATCTGACGTGTAAAGTAAAGTCAAATTACTTATGTATTTACGTTCCTTGTGTTGGATATTGCTAAATACGTAGATGTATCCTCTGAGGAAGTTTGTGCACTAACAAATATTTATCAAGGCTTTCGATTTCCAGCATTTCCAGCTGCTTGAACTTCATTTTTGTTCTAACACGATGTTTTGCTGGGTGCAGAGGAAGTCCCGTAAGAGGATGTGCATGCTGGCCATGGTGGGCTCTCTGGTGCTCATCATCCTCATCATCATCATCTGGCAAGCCATCAAATGAGAAGAAGACGCAGCCCACTGAGACCTTCACATGACTCCAGTTGTGTGTGTGTGTGAATGTGTGTGTGTGTGTGACAGAGAGAGAGAGAGAGAGAGAGAGAAGTGGAGTGTTGTATGTCTGTATTATAGACCAAGTACGAGAAATAGACCCTGCATCCCAGCACAAAAAGAAAGTACAAATGTCCTCACCTTTATCCTTTCTCACTGCTGTATTTAAATGTAACGTTGCACAGTTTTGCACACACTAAGTCCACATAAACCCTGTCTTGTCTGAGTATGAACTGTATCGCTGATATGAGGAGTGTGGATTCTCTCTGGATGTGCTGACCACAAACATAATATACTGAAATTCCACCCCATGAGGCGCCGCTTGGGTCGTGTCTGATTGTGTCCACCAGAGGGCAGACTAACCACGATGAGAGACGCCAACATCTGCACAGACACCAGAACAGCCAGCCATCATGCACTACGGACACACGCTACATACATCTGTGAATCCTTTTATTGCCTGTAAAAGCTACTATATATTAAAGTGGCATAAGTTAAGTTCCCTTTAGTGGTGCAGAAACCTGAACTGAAGTTAGTTTCAGGAAGCATGCACCATTAACCTGACGATGCAACATTATGTTTAGTAGTTTGGGTTGGTTGTATAAAACTAAAAAACTAAACATTGTCCACGATTGTCACGTTAAAAAAAAAAAGATTTTAGGTATTTAAAAAAAGCATGTATAAAGTTATACACCGATCAGCCACAACATTAAAACCACTAGCAGGAGAAGTAAATAACATTGACCATCTTGTGACAATTCAGTGTTCTGCTGGGAAACTTTTAGACCTGGCATTCATTCATGTGGATGTTACTTAGACATGTAGCACCCACCTAGACCAGACCAGACCAGGCACCCCGCACCCCATAGCAATGACACTCCTTGATGGCAGCAGCCAGGAACAACTCCAAAAAAAAACATGAAGAACAGCGCACAGTGTTGACCTGGCCTCCAAATTCACTAGATCCCAAACTGATCAAGTATCTGTGGGATGATCCACAGAGGCCCCTCTTCTCAAAGGTCCCCCCACTAACAACATCCTGTTCCCAGACACCACAGGACACCCTCAGAGGGCCCATGTCCATTCTCTGATGAGTCCCAACTGATTTGGGGTCACAAGGGAGACATACACAATATTAGGAAGGTGGTTATAATGTTATGCCTGATCGGTGTGTATAATAAATAACAGTGAAAATTTACTTATTTTATTGTTTTTGTCTTTAGGATGAACTGTCCATTTAAAACCAATGCCAGTCATTTGATTGTGTGTCGTATATTCAGGCTGTCGGCGCTTCTAGCTGCTTCTATTACAAGAATGTACAGTCGTTACTGCAGTTACTAAAGAAAACGTGCTCATACTGTTGTTCATTTTAACCTGTCCCATGTGAGTGCTATAACTATGGAAGTACAGTAGTTGACCAACTTTTATTATGCAAACATAAATGCAGCCGGTAAATAAAATACATGTGTCAATCTAACTTTGCGCTTTGAGTTTTTCTTCTACTTGCTACACTAAATAAAATATGACAGGATCACGTGTGCTATTTGCAGTGAAAATTTAACGTTTTGAAAAAAATAATAAATCCGTCGTTAAGGCAACACACTCTCCACATCACCTCTTGTACTTGAGGTCAGCTAATCAGCTCGGACGACGTGACGGGCAATGAAATCAGCCCTGAAACGCACTCAAAGGACACTAAAGAGAAGCCGGCGTTTACGTAACACCGTCATTTGGTTGGCCTCTGTTGATTGAGACGCTGTTTTTTTTGTCTTAATTGTTCCACAGTTATTTATGTATTTATGCTGCGTCGGCACTTGGAGCTAAGGTTAAGGGGCTCCTTGGTATAGAAATGTATCAGCGGGTCTGGACAGAATAGATGTGCCGAGCCGCGTGTTGAGAGATTTCATTAAGCTGGAATCAGAGTTGCCTTGGTTACGCGGCATCCTGCGGCCGTGGAGGAGCATTGAGTGGTCTTCAACAAAGCTGTAAGCTCATCAGGTCCCATAGGCTCTGTGGCACCCTCACAGGGGGCTTAATTATTTATTTTTTTTAGTTGACTCTCCCAACTAACACACAAACACAACGTAAATAGCTAAACTTTGAAGACAGGTAAGACTTGCCAATGACAGATGAGAGCATTTTGCCGAACAGCAGTCAGCACCTACCTATGCAGCTTGTTTTTCTAGCCTCTGAATCTTGGTTGAAAGGTTTCCAGGATCCAGCAGCACTTATCTGGTCTGTCAGTCATGCCTGACTTCTTCTGCAACCGACTTCCACTGTTATAGATCTCTGGTCCGCCTGTGGAAACAAGGTGGCACCAGAGTAGAAGGAAGACCCGGTCCTCCATTATGACCAACATTATGACCACCTTCCTAATATTGTGCAGGTCTCCCTTGTGCCTCCAAAACAGTTGGGACTCATCAGAGAATGGACATGGGCCTTCTGAGGGTGTCCTGTGGTGTCTGGCAACAGGATGTTGTTAGTGGGGGGCCTTTGAGGGGAGGGGCCTCTGTGGATCATCCCACAGATACTTGATCAGTTTGGGAACTAGTGAATTTGGAGGCCAGGTCAACACCTTGAACTGATCCTAAAGCGTTTTTGTGAGGCTGCATCCTGCTGGGGATGGCTGCTGCCATCAAGGAGTGTCATTGCTATGGGGTGGGGGTGCCTGGTCTGGTCTAGGTGGGTGCTACATGTCTACATCCACATGAATGAATGCCAGGTCCAAAGGTTCCCCAGCAGAACACTGAATTGTCACAAGATGGTCAATATTATTTAGTTCTCCTGTCAGTGGTTTTAATGTTGTGGCTGATCAGTATGCACTATAGTTGCAATGAATAGAAATTATTGTCCTTTCTAGAAAAACAAAGTGTTCCTCTGATGAATGTTTTTGTCCCACGTTACAGGAACATTTACATTTTCGACCAGTCTCTGGCTGCTCAGCCACTCCAGTCAAGTTACATCCAAATCTGCCACTAGACTGAAGCATCTGTCTAAAATCCTCCTACACGACTCTTATGAAGTGTGTTCGTGTCTAAGGAGGTGTCTGCAGTGTGGCTAGAAGCTGCCCGGCTGCCCGTAATGACTGCTATAGTGGAGACATCAGAAGTTAGATTGCTGTTATAAGAGGGGTTTCTACGTACACTGCTCAAAAACACTTTTTAGAAATACTTTTTAATCAGAGTATAACATCAAGTCAGTTTAACTTCTGGGATATTGATCTGGTCAGTTCAGTAGCAAAGGGGGTTGTTAATAATCAGTTTCAGCTGCTTTGGTTCAGGTGCACTAGAGGGGCAACAATGAGACGACCCCCAAAACAGGAATGGTTTTACTCATCTTTCTTGTTGTCACCTGACAATTCCACTACTGGTAGCATGAGGTGATACCTGGACCCTACAGAGGTTGCACAGGCAGTCCAACTCCTCCAGGATCAGTATGTACCATTACTAGAGGGTTTGCTGCGTCTCCCAGGACAGTCTCAAGAGCATGGAGGAGATCCCAGGAGACAGGAAGTTACTCCAGGAGAGCTGGACAGGGACGTAGAAGGTCCTCAACCCCTTAGCAGGACCAGTACCTGCAGAGCTCTACAAGACGACGTCCAGCAGGACACTGATGTGAATGTCTCTGACCGAACAATCAAGAACAGACTTCTTGAGGGTGCCATGAGGGCCAGACGTCCTCAAGGGGGCCGTGTGCTCCTGCTGATTTTAACTAACAGAGCTTCTAGCAGCACTGTAGACCTTTAGGGTGTTAATTCAGACGCCTCCTCAGACGCTTCATGTCTCTCTCTATCTCTATATATGTGTATAATACATATGTATTAGAGTATTATACCTTGTCCCTTAAGAAAACTTCCGTGAAGCCATGATTTTATGATGAGAAAACCCCTCTGAGAGTAGAAATTTGACATCTGATGTCTCCACTATAAGGCGGTCCTAGGTACATATAAAGAGCTTCACGTAACAACGTAGGTCTTCTGTTCTCATTTTCCCCCCTGGCCTTTAAATCCAGACACATCCTGTGCTCACTGAAAGAGTCGAGGTCTCTGGGGTAACCCGAGGACCGTCTACTCTTTTCTCATTATTCAAAGAGTGTAAGAGGTGGTCTTCTTTTCATTCCCTCTGATTGGAGCACACATCCTCGGCATTGACTCGCCGCACTGATGGACAGATTGCAAGCAAGGGGAACAATGGAGGTTCTCCTGGTGGTGTCTTTCTCCTCCCAGGTGCAGATTTGGCATATGCACAAATGTCTGATGGGGTTTGAACAACCTGTGCAAACAAAGCATGTGCGTCTGAAACCATTTGCGTTTCAGTCGTCACTCCATCAGAACAAAGAAACAAACAACCCTACTTTTTCACTCTCCATTTTCTCTGCTTCATATAACATCCTTCCCCGGTCGCCATAAATGTCATCCTTTCTTTGCAGAGTAGCTGCTGATAAGTTGTCAGAGTTCTTCAGAAAGCTTGTGTGTCTCATTGTTATGCCAAAGCTTATGGTATGACAATGAAAACCCTTAACCCTTATGGTATTACCCTGACACAGACACACACACAAAAACGGTTTAGGAACAACAAAAAAAAAAAAACATGAAGAACAGCACAAGGTGTTGACCTGGCCTCCAAATTCACTAGATCCCAAACTGCTCAAGTATCTGTGGGATGATCCACAGAGGCCCCTCCCCTCAAAGGCCCTCCACTAACAACATCCTGTTGCAAGACACCCTCAGAAGGTCCATTCTCTGATGAGTCACAGCTGATTTGGAGGCACAAGGGAGACTTGCACCATATTAGGTCATAATGTTATGCCTGATCGGTGTTTACAGTATAAACCAGATGGAAGCATTGCACTTTGAAGAAGCGGTAACGTTCAGGCTTTTAAACTCTCGTTACTCCACTTTATTGTGTCTATTAGGAAGGTGGTTGCAATGTTGTGGCTGATTGGTGTGCGTCTCAGCCCAGGAACCTGTTCCTTTAAAGACAACACTTCCAGAAGTCATTCATGTTATCCAGATTTCTGAAATCAGAATATGACGTTTTCTTGAGCAAACACGTGTGTGCGACCGTCTGGTCGGTGTGAATTCACCCTCTCATTACTGTCTATGGAAAAACCTGAGGCCGACCGCTACACCCTGCCAAAAGAGTTAGCGTCGTACCTAGGGATGGCTATAAATAAGACCTCCCTGGCAGATAACACCAAAGCTCTTGTTCTGAAAGAGATTAATTAATGCTGGTTGTCTCCTAGGAGTGGTGTTTTTTTGGGGGGGTGGAGGGACTGGACGCATCTGCATGTCTATTCTACTGCAGCAACAACTGAGCTCTCGGGCTGTTTATCCAGACCAGGGGTGACAAACATAAAACAGTCCCACCGGAGACACCAGAGGGTCCAATCTGGCCCCATGGGATGAATCTACAAAAGAAGAGGAGGAGAAGAAGAAGAAGAAGGAGGAGGAAAGGGATGAGGAGGAGGACAAGAAGAAGAAAAAGGAGGAAGATGAAAAGGAGGAGGAGGAGGAATCTGAAAATGAGAAAGAAGGAAGAAGACAAGGAAGGAGGAGTGGAGGGAGGAGGCGAAGGAAAGGGAGAAGAAGATGATGAAGGAGGAGGAAGACAGAGAAGGAGGAGGAGAGGAAGATGGGGAGAAAGGATGAGAGGATTAGGAATATAAAAATGAGAAAGGAGGAAGAAGATCAGTGGGGAGGAGGAAGAGAAGGAAGAGGAGTAGGAGAAGGTGGAGTGGAAGGACTGGAAGAAGAAACCTATTCCTAATTTGTCCACTAAGAGTTGTGAACATACACTACATTGCCCAAAGTATTCACTCACCCTTTTTAAATAATTGAATTCAGGTGTTCTAATCACTTCTATGGCCACAGGTGTATACAATCAAGCACCTAGGTATCCAGACTGCTTCTAGAAACATTTGTGAAAGAATGGGTCGCTCTCAGGAGCTCAGTGAATTCCAGCGTGGTACTGTGATAGGATGCCACCTGTGCAACAAGTCCAGTCGTGAAGTTAGCTTGCTACTAAACATTGGAAATGACAACAACTCAGCCATGAAGTGGAAGGCCACGTAAAATGACAGACCGGGGTCAGTGGATGCAGAGTCAATCGCTACAGATCTCCAAACTTCATGTGGCCTTCAGATTAGCTCAAGAACAGTGCGCAGAGAGCTTCATGGAATGGGTTTCCATGGTCAAGCAGCTGCATCCAAGCCATACATCACCACGTGCAATGCAAAGCGTCAGATGCAGTGGTGTAAAGTACGCCGCCACTTGACTCTAGAGCAGTGGAGACGTGTTCTCTGGAGTGATGAATCAAGCTTCTCCATCTGGTAATCTGACGGATGAATCTGGGTTTGGTGGTTATGAAGTATGAAGTTTGGGGGGGGGGGGGGGGGGGGGATTATGGTGTGGGGTTGTTGTTCAGGAGCTGGGCCTGGCCCCTTAGTTCCAGTGAAAGGAACTCTGAATGCTTCAGCATACCAAGAGATTTTGGACAATTCCAAGGTCCCAACTTTGTGGGAACAGTTTGGGGATCCTGTTCCAACATGACTGGTCCATAAAGGTCCATAAAGACATGGATGAACGAGTTTGGTGTGGAAGAACTTGACCTCAACCCGATAGAACACCTTTAGGATGAATTAGAGCGAAGACTGTGAGTCAGGCCTTCTCGTCCAACATCAGTGTCTCACATATGAGCTTCTGGAATAATGGTCATAAATTCCCATAAACACACTTCTAAACCTTGTGGAAAGCCTTCCCAGAAGAGTTGAAGCTGTTATAGCTGTAAAGGGTGGGCTGACGTCATATTAAACCCCATAGAATAATAATGGGATGTCACTTAGGTTATTATGTTATGATATTACTGGTCCGGCCGCCTTGAGATCAAATTGGGGCTGTATATGTGGCCCCCCGAACTAATATGAGTCTGACACCCCTGATCATGGACACAAGTACGTTCCATACTTGTGTCCATGCTCACACATAAATACTGCCCCAGGCCTGAAATGCTCTAAAAATAACTGGTGTGAGATGTCTGGTGAAACATATGGAGATAAAGTATCGCTCCATGTGTGTATTTATCAAACGTGTATTCACCCAGAGACGTTTCTTTCATTCTGCTTTCAAATAAACCGTCATCTCCTGAGTCCTGGCGCCTCCGCCGTCATTAACCCCTGACCTGAAAAATCAGGCCACACTCGGCGAGAATGTTTTTTTTTTTTGCTTTTGTGCATTGCTCCCGACGCCTGACGTGAGGTGTAATGCACCCAGGGGCTCCGTGTCCTTCTCCGCTGGCCCAGATATATCAGGTGTTGTCTCGTCCTCTGGCTGATAGTCAAAGTCACCTTTACCAGGTAGGCTGCACAGAGGGACGACTGTTACTATTCTGGTCCACAGACGTCTCTCACAACCCTGCACAGCTCTGATTAATGAATCAGTTCACCGCTGCTCTACGTTGGTCTTTCTTTGTTATATTTACCACGATACGTCACATTTATGATTTCATATGACTGAGGATCATGTTTTATTCCTCTCAAGGCGTGTCACAAATAAGTTCTGCCTTAGTTTGATAAAGGTTATAAGAAAAAGATGAGCCAGTCCTCTGACACCTATAATGGACTGACTATGTTTATAAATCTAATACCCAGGTTATGTCTGGAGCCACACTGAATGGTTTCTGTTGCACAAAACTACAAACATGGAGGCCACATTAACAACAGACTACATGGAACTGGAACAATTAAAAAGTTCATTTAGTATTGTTTTGAGATTTCTTTGAAGATGTTTTTCTGTCCTCCTCCTCTCTTCCCTCTTCTACTCTTCCTCCTCCTTCACCATCTTCTCTTTCCTTCCTTCTTGCTCGTCTTTATCTTCCTCCTCTTCTTCCTCCTCCTTTTCCCCCTTCTCCTTCTCATCTTCCTTCTTCTCCAGCTTTTACTTCTCCTTCATCTCCTTCTCCCCATTCTCCTACTCCTCCTCTTCCTCCTTCTGCTCCTACCACTCCTCCTTCCCCATCTTCTTCTCCTCCTCCTTGTCCTCTGCTTTCTCCTGTCCTCCTCCTTCCCCATCATTTTCTTCTCCCCCTCCTTCCTTCTCTTCCCCTTCCTCATTCTCCCACTCCCCCTCTTCCTCCTTCTGTTCCTTCCACTCGTCTTTCCCCATCTCCTTCTCCTCGTCCTCTGCTTTCTCCTGTCCTCCTCCTAGTCCTCCTCCTTGCCCATCTTCTTCGTCTCCTCCTCCTTCCTCCCCCCTTCCCCATTCTCCCACTCCCCCTCTTCCTCCTTCTGCTCTTCCACTCCTCCTTCCCCATCTCCTTCTCCTTGTCCTCTGCTTCCTTCCCTCCTCTGCCTAGTCCTCCTCCTTGCCCATCTTTTTCTTCTCCTCTTCCTCCTCCCTCCTCTTCCCCCTTCCTCATTCTCCTACTCATCCTCTTCCTCCTTCTGCTCCTTCCTCCTCTTTTCCCTTCCTCATTCTCCCACTCATCCTCTTCCTCATTCTGCTCCTTCCTCCTCTTCTCCCTTCCTCATTCTCCCACTCATCCTCTTCCTCATTCTGCTCCTTCCTCCTCTTCTCCCTTCCTCATTCTCCTACTCCTCTTCCTCCTTCTGCTCCTTCCACACCTCCTTTCCCATCTCCTTCTACTCATCCTCTTTCTTTTCATCTTCCGCCTCCTTCCTCCTTCTTGTTCTTCTCCTCTTCCTTTCCAAATTCAACCCATGGTCAGATCAGACCCTCTGACGGGCCGTGGGCCACATGTTTGACCCCCCTGATTCTATCTCCTATAAATAGACTATTTGATTTAATTGAACACTATCAGTCAGTACAACTGCTCTCTTCATATATTTCTGATTTTAAAAAGTAAAATGACTTTGTTGGGTTGGTTGATTGTGTCACATAAAGCCCGTGTCATGTGTTTTCTACAGTTTCAGGCTGTTTCAGGCTGTTTCAGGTGTCGTGTGCGTGGATCGCAGTGAGGTGTCAGTCTGTGGTCTGACTTCGCGTGGTCCAGCCTCGAGTTTCGTCCCGTCTCGTCGCCGTTTCCCGTCGCCCCGTCGGATCTAATCGATGGTATAGTTTCCTTCGCCTCTTGTCGACATGGAGCCCCCGGACTTCGAAGCCATGAACTTCACGGTGCAGTCGGTCGCTCCGGCGTACCCGCTCTGCACGGAGTGGAAGGAGGGCGCGGAGGGCTCCGTGTTCCACCTGGCACACATCCTCCTCTTCCTCGGCTTCATGGGCGGCAGCGGCTTCTACGGACTCCTCTACCTGTTCACCTTCCTCACCCTGGGCTTATTCTGCACCACCCTGTGGGCTTGGACCGACCCCTGCACCACGGACTCCTTCCTGTGGAGTTTTGCGCTCTTCGCGGTGAGTTTGGGACAAGCGCTGCACGTCGCGTACAGGCTGAGGAGCGTCTCCTTCGACAAGGACTTCCAGGAGCTCTACAACAGCCTCTTTAAAAGACTCGGGGTGTCGCTGACTCATTTTGGGATGATAGTGGAGTGCAGCGACGGAGAAGTCCACACCATAGAGAAGGACCACTGCTTCGCCATTGAAGGGAAAACCGCGATTGACAAGCTGTCGGTGCTCTTGGCTGGAAGGTCTGGAGATCAACATTTAGCTTTGCATGTTTCCAGAGTAAATAAAATTCAACACAGCAGTCAATTTGTTATATCCAATACTGATATAGCATTCTCAGTTGTTCAAGAAGGTAGTAAAGTAAGGGTCCAGTGAAAAAAAACAAATTCTGTGATTTTGATTTGACAGTAAAATTCTGCAAAACCCCAAAAGTGTAAAAAGACAGAGTGTAATTTGTTAAATATAGAACCAAACACTACAGTTAACTTTAAAATAAGTTGCTGGACTTTAAACACCATCAAACTGAAATGCAATGAGCAATACAATCTAGTTGAAACTACAAAATGAAAGTGTTCAAATTGTGTTTTTGGTCAGATAGAATACAGAATAATAATAATAATAACTCCTGGCCTCGTTTAGTTGCTGTTGCATTTCCATACATGCATATTGCATTTTGTCCGTGCAAATGGATCGACACGGCCTTCTGTATAAACACTGCAAATAAATCTGCTTAAAATAACAAGAAATATGTTTCTAAATGAGGGATGTATTACTTAAAATAAGAAAAAGCATCTGCCAATACAACAGGAACACATTATGACCACCTTCCTAATATTGTGTAGGTCTCCCTTGTGCCTCCGAAACAGTTGTGACTCATCAGAGAAGGGACATGGTCCTTCCGAGGGTGTCCTGTGGTGTCTGAGAACAGAAAGTTGTTAGTAGGGGAACTTTGAGGGGAGTCACCTCTATGGATCATCCCACAGATACTTGATCAGGTTGGGATCTAGTGAATTTGGAGGGCCAGGTCAACACCTTGTGCTGTTCTTCATGTTTTTTTTTTTTTGTTGTTCCTAAAGTGTTTTTTGTGTGTGTGCCTGTGTCAGGCTGGATCCAAGGAGTGTCATTGCTATGGGGTGGGGACTTAGCTTGCTGGCGTTTTGCACAAGTACGCGGGGGAGCTGTAGCGTAGTGGTTAGAGAAGCAGCTTGGGACCGAACATGGACATCCACTGCTCTGAGTGTACGCACCACTGTGAATGAATGGTTGGGTCAAATGCAGAGAAAGAATTATATTCTACTTCAACTAAGTGTCAAATACCATAGTGAGGACAGATGGTTATGGATCTAGAGAACGGTGCCACAGTTGATGAAGCACCGGTGCCTTTGTAAGAACAGTCCCTGCTGGGATTGTAACCAGTGATCGACCTCATGCCTCTCCAGATCTCCCTGTGTTGCTCTGTCACAGCCTCCGCTTTCCCTCTCTGATATTTACTGACAGCTATTTCTGGACCCTCATTCCTGCCTCCCTGTCACCTGACCCAAATGCTCTCTTCCTCTCATTCAGGGGTTCTGGTGTCCATACTTTTCTGCCATTTCATGACCCCTTAAAAATGAGAGACCCCTAAAAATGCTAAGACCCAATCAGGAAGCCAGCGTACGTTACACCTGCAATGCAAAGATGAGTGGACTGTATCTTTGCATCTTGTTCTTAAGCCATCATTAGCAGCGGGCATCTCCACATCGTATTCTAACCCGACATGTTGCAGCAGTTGCCGGGCAGAATCAGAAGGCCTTGTTTTGACCTGGTATTAAAATGCATCCCGAGTGATCTGATTGCAAGAACACACCCAAGACAAGCATTTGAGATCCGATTGCTGAAAACCACATTTGAACGGGGTCCGAGCTGCCTGTGACCACGTTCTTTTAGTAGTATAAACGCTGGCCACGTCGACTGACAGCCGTCTCAACTGACCTCCTCTTGCATAAGTTGTGTTTTGTCTCGTTCATTCAGAAAAATAACGCAGAACTTTTATTTTGAGTGATTGCCAGAAATCTGTTGATTAGTAAGGAGAGCCTTTTAGCCACGTAATCACATATACAAAGCTGGCAGGTGGAGACTTCGTTTACCTTAATCTCGGAGATTTTCCCCCTCGCTGCTGCAAACATTACTCTGCGTTTGCTCAAGGGTTTGAGCTGTAATCTGATCGTCGTGTGGTTCTCTAAATTAACTTACGCCAGGCCACAGATAAACAAACAATAACACGTGAGTCTTTATTGAGGGACAGAGACTTAACGACTCATTACGGTTTGTGGTTCTGAAACAGAGAAGCTTGGCGATCGATTGTTTTGCTTCAGCAGCGTCTTCTAATGCACCCCAAATGATGTTTACTTGCATACAGAGCTCACCTAATTCAATAATTTGGTATTATTTGAGTCACTTTGTGCAATATGCACAGCCCTGAATATTCCACGCTGATGTGACTTATAATAAGATGCTGCTCAATGGCACTACAAGTCCTTTTTTAAAAGGTCTGCTGGTCTCAATCAATTGAGACGTTGTCTTTGGACTTTCTTCTCAAAGTACAGTTTTGTTTGCTTTAAGAATTTGCTCATGACATCGTCTACTCACTAACAAATCAACTGGCTGACCTTCTGGACAGGATTAGATGTCAGAAGGCTCATACAGGTTGTTTTTGTCCTTAAATGGTTGTGTTAATCAAAACTTGATGTTTGTGGACCAGAATACTGTGTAGTCCTTGGCTTTATCCTGCATCCTGTTGTAAAACCGATTAACTGATTTCAAATTTCCCCTCCATTCTTCTGCAGAATCCGCGTGACAGTTAACGGAGAGTTCCTGCATTACATCTACCCTTTCCAGTTTCTCGATTCGCCTGAATGGGACTCTCTCAGGCCGTCGGAGGAGGGCGTATTCCAGGTTCAGTTTTTGCTCCTCTGCATGTGCTACAAACATTTCAGAAATGGACAAATCAGGTCTGTTAATTCGCACACAATTTCTTCTCAGTGTGCAGTAGAAGGATAAGGCTCGCACAAAGCCGCAATGAACGGATCCTCATTTGAGCGATTGCTGTGTTTATGGTGTGAATCCAAGTAGAGATCTTATACAGAGCAGCAGGTTTGGCATCGCTTCAAAGTAAGGGTTGACTGATGAAAGTCGCGTTGACACCGACTAGTCTCTGTTGACGTCACTAATAAAAACACAGTAGAAAGTAATGCTCTGCAACAATGAAATCTATATTCTTGACCTGAATACATATGCTGAGAACAGGCAGCTCATGTGCTACATACTGTGAGCTGCAGATATGTATAGCCTGTATGAAACAGGCAGCACATCAGCACCATCAATAGCATTTAATGGTACTCCACAGCGTGTAAGATGGTATAGTGTAGCAGTAAATTGTTGATGTGAGGCATCCTTCTCTCTGAAGTTAACTGACTGCTGTCCAGAGGATTTGGACCGTTCCTCTGCTAGCATTAGCGTTAGCCTGTTCAGATGCATTGCAGTAGTACTTTAGTTGTATTTCAGGACTGACATGTCACGGTAGTATGGGCTTCATCTTTAGTGAAGTATTTCCACGTACTTGACTTGATGAACTGCTGCTAGTTTGCTGCAACAACCCACTGGGATCCTCGCCTGTCTTCTAGGAGGCGTCCATGTTGTTAATGTCATGTGATCAGTGACTAGTTGACATGATGCTTAAAGTGTCATGGCACAGTAGTGAAGTCAACACTTTAACAGGCATATTTGTCTAAACTACAACTTGTTTTCTGGTTTATTCCCCAAAGGTGACCCTGCGTGCCGACAACCCCTGCCGATACGTGACGTGGAGGAGGAAGAAACTCTACCTGCTCTTTGCTAAACATCGTTACATTGCCAAGATCTTCGCCCTGGTTGTGCGCAATGACATCGCAGAAAAGCTGTACTCGCTGAACGACAAGGCGTTTGACAAGTCCGGGCACCGCTATGATCTCCGCTTACCAAGTTACTGTCACATGCCAGAGACCGAATTAGAAAAGGCAGATGGTCTCCTGCAAGTGCCAGGGCAGGGTGGTGGAGCTGCCTGAACACTACTCACTCACACACACACACACACATTCAGTCTTTAAACATGTGGAGCTGACTCACGTTTAGCTATGGCTAAGAGGAGCATTAAGCTGGGATCATGCTCTGGGTTGGACTGTCTGTGGTTTTCGAGTTTGAGCAGAAGCCCAGCTTAAGAAAATCACACCATCACTACTCAGACAGTCTTCTTTTACATTTTCTTCCCAACAACCATCCATTTAAATATTATTCAGTCACACAACAGTGAAACAGAAATGGAACATTTTGACTTGGATTAAAATCACTAACCATGTACTGACGGCAGAGACGTAGTAAATATAGCTGAGCAGAGATTGCAAAAGTTGAAGCAGTTACATTGAGAGGGACCTGGCTTCCTGTAGGCCTCAAAAAGCAAGTCCCCGTAGTTTAAATCATTGTGTTTTAAGGTGGATTTCAGAGTAAGGTTTAGGCTGAGGTTAAGTCAGGAAATGTAAATCAATGTAATCTGAGATTGTGTAGTTAGACTGAGCCTAAAGAGAAACCTTAATTCTAGTTTACTAAACTAAAACCAGCTTCTTCTCTGAATGCACTGTGTAGTAGCCTGCGTAATGAATAATGTAGTGGCTTCTGACAGCCGGGTATAGAAACACTTTGTTAGAAAAAGTTTGTGCAATTATATCAAGATGTCTGTGTGTGACCCTATGTGTGGATGTAAATATGATGCGTACTGTACTGTAGAAATAAATGATACTTTATTTTATTGTGCAAATGTTGTGTGTCAAGGACAAAGTAAATACCTTCCTACAATATAGTAGTATTTTACAGTGTTTGTGAATGTTAAAGTACTATAACACTTTTTGTAACACACCCATGGGCTCAGTTGTCATGGACGGAGGCCATAGACTGTATATAAATATGGACAATGCGTCGCCACTTCCTTGCATTGGCCAAACTGGCGCTGTTTTCCCAGTGACACGGGCAACGCCATCTTGCGACTTTGGATCCAGAGTCTGATCAGTACGGTCCGAGAGTGGAACCACGTGGAGCAGCGATATCTATGATCCGACCACACTTCCTCCAGACTCACTTGCGTTTTCGTTTAACCAATTCTAGCTCTGCTCTACCTCCACAAGCCACAAGGAAATATTAGATTGGTAGTCGGCGTTATGTCACAACCTGTTTCTATAGCATCAAATAACTAAAACACTTGATGCATGTTCAAATTGACATTTGAACATCATGTATTTTAGTGTTTATTTTGGCGCAAGTCCCAGCCACTAACATGGAGGGGGTGGAGCTTAAGACCTAAACTGCAGCCAGCCACCAGGGGGAGCTCTACTTGCTTTGGCTTCACTTTTAAAGAGCAGTTCTGCTGTCCATATTTATACACGTCTATGACGTACTGTAAGAGGGTTTTTAATTCATTTTGTAAAATATAACTACATACACGTGTTAAATCATGACACCAATAGGAATAATAAAAACGTAAAATGAAAAGATGAAATAGTCAAGTCAAAGTTTATTTCTATAGCATATTTAACCGCAGTTGACCAAAGTGTTGTACAAGCAATACCAATACATATAAATATATACAATACCATTAACATTAAAGCAATAAATATGAGCTATAATAAGCAGAAAAAACATCTTAAAATATACAATAAAAGCCAAGATTTCTTGCTCAACCTGAATTGAAGGCCAGCAAGATTAAAACATTACATTTACATTTAGTACAGTGTGGGGCATATCTACTAGCTCAGAAAGAGCTGATAAAAATCCATGCAGTCATTTTGTTATGAGTGGCCTGAGAGTGAAAATGTGTCATTCAGTGAGCCGCTTCTGATTTGACTCATTTGTGATGTAAATAATTTGTTCTGAACGTAAGACCCGCCCCTGAGCCCTGTACGCAGGTAGTGACAACGCATTAAGTTCAACAAACATCCAGAAAAGTCTTATTCAAATCTTTATTGCGGATTTAATTCGGACCGATGTGGCTTCAGATACGCTGAACGGTTGCCGAGGCAACACCTCTACAGGGGCGGGGGTTACAGGAGCTCGTTCTCAGGAGGGAGGGGGGATCGTGCCAAAATGGATCGATGTGAAAAGGGCTGTTTTTGACCTGGCGAGTAGGAGCCTGTTTAACACAATCACTGAGAATTTTTAACCAAAGCAGGTAATAGAAATTCCATCAAGCCATGAAAGGTACATATGGAAGTGGTAGGCTGTTCCATAATTTGGGGGTCGCCACCAAATAGGCTCTATCACCTCTGTTTTTGAGCCTGGATCTATAGGGAAGGGAAGACTAATAGCAACTGGTTTGTTGACCTCAGTGGCGCGTAAGGTGGCGCCTTGCAAATTGAGACTCTTAAAAACTAGTAATAAAATTTTTATTTGGATCCTAAAATAGACCGTAAGCCAGCGTAGGGAGGATAGATCACGCTGTTGTGAAAAGGTGGGCTGCTGAATTCTGTACAGCCTGCATGAGACGTATTGACGACTGGACACGGCCAGCATACAAAGGATTAAAATAGTCTAAACGGGAATATTAAATGCACATATGCAAAATGTATTTCTCTTCTCTTGAAAACACATCACAGCTCTAATCATTCAGTTAAAACTGGATGCATTACAAGGTCCAGTCTTGTATGCAGGTGTCACACATCAGCAAGAGAAGCTGAGAAGAGGAGGATCAAATATGAAATATATAAAAGTAATCGAGGAAAAGCAGCCAGTTTCCTCCACCTGAGAACCACAGGTTAGTCTTGCAGGCACAGGTGGGGCCCGTGTGCCTCCATACATTACATAGGGAGATGATTTATGGGTTAACCTGGGATCTGTCTCCCCCTGTCGGACCTCCCGGGCAAAGCTTTCGCCTTTTGCCCATTTTAGTCTCTCTCCCTGTCAGCTGTGTGGAATGTGCGACGCACATTGTGCAGACCCCACTCAGAGAGCCCAGCTTTGCGGACACCAGCACCACCAGCACCACCAGAGTCTTTCAAATAAGCCACAGCGCAGCAGCTCTCCTGCTCTCCATTCCGGCTCCTGCACGATCGGTGAGTAAAGAAGCGTTTCCCTCCACTTTGACCAGCAGTTAGAAAGTTGCGGCCGTGATAAATACCTCTGTAGATGCGCGACAGTGCACCCCCCACCCCCTCCCCTCCCCTCCTCTCCTCTCCACATCTATTTTTACATGTGAGCCCTCCCCGTGCTCCAGCAACGGGAAACGCAGCGACTGGTTTTGTTACGGTAGGAGACCCCTGCGCCATTTATACTTTTCCGCAAAAATGTGAATATTATTCCTGGAGCCCTTCAGCCAAAATACTGGTGAAGGGGAGTCCTCTGCATGTCTGGTGTGATGTTAAATCAGCTTATTCTCCACACATTTAGACAAAAAGGGAATCTTATTCTATGTCTATTGTATATTATTTTACTGGTATTGATTTTGTTTTGAGCAACTTCCCCTCTTCTGTGAAGTTGAGTTGGCACCAAGAACCAAGATTTGAATTACTGGTAATGATGCTGCATCGTTAGTATATGACAATCTTGCATCTAAAATGAACATGTGCAATAAAAATACAGCTTTTGTACTTTGTGTGAGCTTCCCAGCCCCTTTAACTACACAGCTCCGCTCTCATCTGCCTTCTTTGTCAGTGATGCATGTTGTATTTCCTGCCAGATTTCCAAATTACGTTATATATAGAAGTGTCAACAGTCTCCTGAGACCCAGCAGAATTAAAGGATAAGAGGATAAACGGAGTCTATTAGATACATATAACATGTCACAAGGATTTATTTCCCCCCAGAATATTTTATTTAAGATATTTCCAGGCGGCAACAGGACTCGTTTCCTTGCCCGAACCGATCTGTTGTTGCTCCTGACTACTTTATGGACAGCTTGATAGAGAGTGAGTTAGGAATCTGTGCTTTTATATAAAAAAACAAAACTTAATTCTCTCTTCTTTTACCCCAAAGCTTCTGTTCTATTCTGTCTATCTACTGGGGACCAAATACAATAGCATCACATTAATAATCTTACTTGGGCCAGTGTGACCCAGTTCTAATTTTTAATCAAACTTCCAAATCCCATCTGCGATTCGGACTAAAACCCTCTCCGCTTCTGTCATGTCGCTATCCCCTGTGATACCATAGATTTTTAAATAAAAACAGAAGCAGTAAGTACCAATGTCCACCACCTTGGAGTTTATCGTATACGGCTCTGTGGTTAAAATGCTGTGCATGTGAATAAATCCTCTTTGAAGGTTAGGTTAAACCCTTTTCTAAGTAAAACATATCAAATATCCACCTTAGAACCATCATGAATGTATATGTATGTATGTTTTATAACAATTTACCTCTGTCAGCCATTTCCTCCTGCACATGACTCACCCCTACCAATGATATACCCAAGGAAAAGACCAGGATGTCCCCTATATGTGGCCCGACAGGTTTCAACAGTAGCTTATATTGTTTTTTTTTAAAGAATATCCATCTACCAGATGGTAGCAACATCAAAATAATAATTAAAAAAAACCTCAGTCAATTTGGCAAATTGAAGCGCAGCCGTACACCGTTTCACCTTTCTGGATTTTACCTGTGAACAAAACAAATATGAAGCACATGTATTTAATTTTTGTTCATCGTTGACAGTAGTTTGACTTTCAAAGCCAACCATTTGGAATAATCAGCGCTTTCAAAGACCTGCTGCACGTTCTCTCCCCGGTCCTCAAGGTTACCCTGCGGCAGGATGTCTTCTACCCCGGAGCTGCCCCTCCTTTCCACCATGTTGCCCCTGTTCCCCTCGCCCACCCCGTTCGCAGAAGCCAATGTCACGTCGTGCCAGGAGTGGGAGAAGGCCCACCACCTGCTCTTTCATCTGGGCAACCTGTCCCTGCTGCTGGGCCTGGTCATCCCCACCACCATGGGCCTGCACATGATCCTCCTGCGCCTCTTCCTGATGACAGGTCAGTCCATAGCGCCCCCCTCCTCCTCCTCCTCCTCCTTCTGATGGAATTCCTCTGATAATAATAAAGTGGGCAATATTGGAGAAAAGTTATCGTATTCTCCAGATCTTTATTCTGCACTTGTAAATTTACCACGTGTTTGTTAAGGATTTGTTTTAGTTAACATTTGAGGGATGTTTTTAAAGCCATTCTACTCAAAGAGGGATGTCATCGACGCTGCCGAAGCCCTAAAAGGCTTTGGCAGCGTCAGATAAAAGCAGGAGAGAATGGGGGGATGGGGAAATGGCCCTTCCAACATGTTTATCTTCTACTTGGAAGGAGTGTGGAGACAGGAAGCAGCAGGAATTATGGGAAATATGGTCGTGATTTTGACTCAGTTCTGTGTTGCCCTTTGGCACGGGCCACGCTATAGTCTCAGAGGTCTGCGCAGAGAAAGAGAAACAGACGGAGGAAACAGGAGAGGTTTACTGATAGAGAGCTCCAGCTGTTAATGTTAACTGAGACACAGCTCGGTGGTTTTACTGTCAAAGACTACACAGGCCATAGGTCAATTCAGTTGAGTTCCCAGAGACTTAAACCAAGAGGAAACTCTCCTTATAACAGGAAGAACCCCGTACGCTCATACGGGGGCGAACGATCTGCTTGAGGCCAGAAATTAAAGAGTGATGTGGGACGGAATAGAGGAAAGGAAAGGAGAGGAGAGGAGGGGAGGGGAGGTGAAGGGAGCTGCAGATTAATTGATACACACATCTGGATAAAGGATACAAGCAGCATATGAAGATGAATCAAAGTATTAGTTGTAGAAGAGTGAATATACAGTGTGCTTAGAAAGTTACGGCTATGAGAATTAGCAAGAGCACAGAGGCGGAAAAACTATGTCAGCAACGATAGTAGAATGAAGCATCATGAGCTGTACTGCATAACAGTTAAACTGATCAGCCACAACATTATGACCACTGACAGGAGAAGTAAATAACCATCTTGTGACAATTCACTGTTCTGCTGGGAAACTTCTGGACCTGGCATTCATTGGTGTGGATGTTACTTAGACATGTAGCACCCACCTAGACTAGACCAGACCAGGCACCCCCACCCCATAGCAATGACACTCCTTGATGGGAGCAGCCAAGAACAACTCCAAAAAAACATGAAGAACAGCACAACCTGGCCTCCAAATTCACTAGATCCCAAGCTGATCAAGTATCTGTGGGATGATCCACGGAGGCCCCTCCCCACAAAGACCCCCCAGTAACAACATCCTGTTCCCAGACACCACAGGACACCCTCAGAAGGCCCATGTCCATTCTCTGATGAGTCACAACTGTTTTGGAGGCACAAGGGAGACCTACACAATATTAGGGAGGTGGTCATAATGTTATGTCTGATCAGTATATGCACTATAAACCTGATGGAAGCATTACACTTTGAAGAAATGGTACCGTTCAGGTTTTTAAACTCTCCTTAATCCGGACTTTAAACCCCACAGGATGTGGTCTCTTCATTACTTGGGCAACTCTGTACCGGTGCAACCTGGATGTGATGGTTTGGAACGTGGTCTTCCTGGTGGTCAACTTCATGCACTTGTTCTTCCTCCTGTACAAGCGCAGGCCAGTGAGTTTTGCGTTGCCCTCATTCACATTCTACCAGACATTTGATATTCAGGCCATCCGTGTGTGTGTGTTCTAGGCATCGGTGTGTATTTTTAGTGTGTTGTTTTCCATCACTATCCTGGGTCTGGTCCTGCTTCATGGTGATCAGACGCAAGGTGTCATAAGTGGATTCAGGACGAGTACAGACCCTCCCTTTAACTGATAGAATCAGTCCAGGAGACCTGTCCTCATTTGTCACGACTCCATAGTCAATTCATCAACCCTAGACTGTGTCTTTTTTTTGTGCTCAGTTTTCATAGAAGGCTGAATTATGGCTGTGGCTGTGCTTTGTCAGATTAAGATCGACAGGGAGCTGCGGTCCGTCTACAAGCGGATGTTTGAGCCCCTCCACGTGCGGGAGGCTTTGTTTCAGAGGCTCACCGGACAGTTCTGCACCATCCAGACCCTGAAGAAAGGCCAGGCCTACGCTGCAGAGGACAAGACCTCCGTGGACGAGCGCCTCAGCATCCTGCTCAAAGGAAAGTATGTGCTGTTTGCTGAACTCGGGTGCAGTCGCTGTTCTGTGCGGTCCACCTTCTGTAGATCGGGGGTGTCAAACATGTGGGGCGGGGGCCAAAAAAACAGCCCCCCAGAGGGTGCAATCTGGCCGGATGAATTCGCAAAGGAAGAAGAGGCGGAGGATGAAGATGAAGAGCAGGAGAATAAAAGGAGGAGAAGAGAGATAAAGGGGGATGGAGAAGTAGATAGGGAAGACTGGAAGGAGGAGAAGGAGAAGGAGAAGTAGGAAGACAAAAAGGAGTAGGAGGAAGATAAAAAGGTAGAAGAGAAGGAGGAGGAAAAAGAGAGGAAGGAGAAAAAGGAGGAAGAGAAGAAAAAAGTGACAATGAAAATGACATGGAAGACATTAACTGTAAGGCTGAGACCCAGAACTAAACAGCAGGTGGCAGCACTGTGCAGTTATATTTCATAAAATATTTCAGTATTTGAGTTTCACACCCCCGTTCTATAGGATAGACATGTAACAGTGGCTCCAACTTAAACCAGTTTCAAATCATTTTGTGTGTGTATGTGTGTTTAAGAATTATAAAACCTCTATGTTGACAGGATGAAGGTATCGTACCGAGGGCATTTCCTCCACAACATCTACACCAACTCATTCATCGACTCTCCAGAGTTTAGGTCCACAGAGATGCACAGAGGAGAGAAGTTCCAGGTAAAAGTCAGACGGATAAAAGAAAAAAAAAAAACCCTGACTCGGAGACTGAGCATCTCTAAAGCAAAATATAACAGAAATAATCATCCTTCCTTTGCCTCTCTTATAAAAAAACAAAAAACAAAGGTGACCATCATGGCGGAGGAGAACTGTAAGTTCCTGTGCTGGTCTCGAGAGAGGCTCACCTACTTCCTGGAGTCAGACACTTTCCTCAATGAGGTATTCAGGTACCTCATTGGCAAAGACATCACCAATAAACTGTACTCTCTGAATGATCCCACACTAAGTGACAAGGTAGGTCCGACTCTCAGACTATAATGACCTTTTTCTTTTTTTAGTGTTAAGACAGTAACATCACGCTGCATGCCAGCCAAAACAAAGCTTAAAGGGGAATTACTGTTTTTTACAATCTGGATCTTATTTCTGGTATGAAATATGATCGTTTACTCACCCATATAACTTTGGTGTCATTTGGAGTCGTTCGGAAGATATTTAGATCCAGCGGAGCGCTGCGTATATCCATATAGTGGGAGTGACTGGGGCACCGAAACACAGCCTCTAAATAACGCATTATCTGCCACGAAACTCGTTAATTTCACCAATATTTTGTTATGATACACTAGTGCTATTTCCCGTTGAGTTACCTATTATCTATTCGCGGAGTTGCAGCCGTTTGTTGTTCTTTGTCCAGCTGTTCCTCTCTCTGCCTCCGCATCCTCCTTTCAACAAGCTCCTTATCCGTACACTCTGGCTCAAAGCGGAAGGATGTCCATCATAAACAAAGTTGTCTTCCACAACCTCAGAATCAGAAAAATATTCGGCCATGTTGCAAAAAACTAGCAGTAGTAAAGTATGGGTAAACAAGTCAACCGTCACGGGTGCAGCGCTCAGAGATGACATCATCCAGGTCAGAGGCTAGTAGGTCAATCTACAGACCTCGGATGATGATAACAGGTAACTCCGGACTCAATGTGGAATAGCACTAACGTATCGTAACAAAATATTGGTGAAATGAAAGAGTTTCGCGGCAGATAATGCGTTATTTAGAGGCTGCGTTTCGGTGCCCCATTCACTCCCACTATAGGGATATACATGGCGCTCCGCTGGATCTAAATTTTTTCCAAACGACTCCAAATGATATTTTATGCCAGAAATAAGGTCCAGGCTGTAAAAAATGGTGATTCCCCTTTAACTACTATGCTGATGGTAATCGGTGACAGGGATGTTGATGTTGTCCTAGGCGGTGAAGAAGATGGATCGTCAGCCCAGCCTCTGCTCTCAGCTCTCCATGATGCAGATGAGGAACAGCATGGCAAGCACCAGCGACACGGATGACGTCCTCAACCAGATCCTACGGGGAGGATCGGCCGGATCCTCGCTTCGTAAGTTACCTTATCTCCCAGCAGCGATGTGTTTAGAATGCGCTTGTTTGTACAGCACGGAACAGTGTCGGTCTTCTTGTGCTCCACAAAATGATTAGGGTTCAGGCCAGGTGAGTGAAAAGGAAAGTCGACGAGAATCAGCACTGCTTGGTTTTCATTTTGTTTCTTTTGAGGTGTGCTTGGGCTTGTTATCCTGCTGCAACTGTTCAAAGATGTAAACCAGAGGGTGTAGCTTGTCCCTAAAGAATCGGGTGCTACTTCTCCCTGTCAAGGCTGTGTTTAACACCAGAGGAACAAAGAAAACCCAGAGACTTGAATCCAGTTTCGATTCCAGTTGGATTCATTATAGTATGCATCAATCACTCTGCTGTCCGTCTCCTCACATACACATCTTTCGAAAGTCTGTTTTGTGTTCTTTAAAACTTTTGCATAGATTGTATCTTTGGTGAACTTCCTATTCCGTGTCTAAGTGTGCAAATCTTAATGTGCGAAGAATGATGTAGATTGTGGATGTTACTTAGACATGTAGCACCCACCTAGACCAGACCAGGCACCTCCTCACCCCATAGCAATGACACTCCTTGATGGCAGCAGCAATCCCCAGCAGGATGCAGCCTCACACAGACACACACACAAAAACGCTTCAGGAACAACTAAAAAAAAACATGAAGAACAGCACAAGGTGTTGACCTGGCCTCCAAATTCACTAGATCCCAAACTGATCACATATCTGTGGGATGATCCACGGAGGCTCCTCCCGTCAAAAGCCCCAACTAGCAATATTGTGTTGCCAGACACCACAGGACACCCTCAGAAGGCCCATGTCCATTCTCTGATGAGTCACCACAGGGGAGACCTACACAATATTAGGAAGGTGGTCATAATGTTATGTCTGATCGTTGTAGACACACAAAGAACTAATTGGGAAAGGAGACACAAGAGACCAGAGCAAACAGTAGGGAAGCAAAACACTTTATAACAGGAATATAACAGGAAGTATGAAGTAAAATAAAAGTCAAAAAGAGAAACACATAAATGAATAGACAAAGCCCAAGAATCCGTATTTTGACATGTCATGGAAGCCGCGGTTTGACGCAGACAGAAACTCTCTTTGCCGTGAATAACATTTGATTTCTTACATTTTTTTATGATACCATGTTCCAGTGCCTCTAATTTGTTGATTGTTAATCTGAAATACGTCATCCTTAATATTAACCTGAAATGTACCTTAATTGTTTTAAAGATTTCTTAATAGAATTGTCATTGTCAAGGTTCACACAGTTTACTAAATGCACAAAGAGAGCTGTGGGTCACTGTTTGCAGATTATATAATTAAGTAGTCTGCTATCAGCGTCAGCAACACAAAATGAACTGAGCCACCAGTTATCACAGCTTATAAATATGCAACAGGATTAGTCATGTGTTTACTCCTCGCTGTAATATTAAAAAGTCATCCTTTAACTTCAACCAGATTCTTCAAACTGTATGTATAGCTGTAGCCTTTATTTCTTAATTGCGCTCATGTGTGGCGGTAGATTTTGTTTATTTCTCTGATGGTCTTGCTCCTGTCCCGCCTGCAGCTGTGACTACTCCGTCAGATTGAGCCATTCCCTGACAATGCTGTAAGACCACCTCTTGTTTTTTTTCTCTCCCTATACCTCCCACTTCCTCTGCCCCGACTCAAACCGACTGATCTTTATTTTCCATTTACTTTGCAACTGGATTCATGACAAACTAGCCGTAGAGCGTTTAACCTTCAAAGTCCTGTATTCTGCCTGTTCTAACAAGATGTTCCGCTAACCTGCTTGTTCCTCGCTTGGCACTTGCTGTTCCTTTTAACATCTGATATCACTGCTGCATTCATACTAGTGACACTGATCAAACTGTGGGGTGGGGGTGGGGGGTTATTCTGTGTATGGGTTGGATAGTGTGAGTATTAAATTACTTTATTTAACTCAACAAAACCAAACCATTGAGCTTAGATCCTTGCATCAAACTGTGTTTATTGAGATGATAACTGTGTCTGATAATCCATCCATCCATTATCTATTACCACTTGTCCAACATATGGCCCGTGGGCCAAAACTGGCCCACCAGAGGGTCCAGTCTGGCCCCACGAGATGAATTTGCAAAGGAAGGGGAGAAGAAGAAGGAGGAGGAAGGGGGAAGGGGATGAGGAGCAGGACAAGAAGGAAGGAAGGAGCAAGAGAGAAAAGAGAAGGAGAAAGACGAAAATGGGGAAGAAGGAAGAAGAAGAAGGGGGAGGAGGAAGAGGAGGGGGGAGATGAGGAAGGAGGAGGAGAAGAACAGAAGAAAGTGGAAGAGAATGAGGAGAAGGAGGAGTAGATGGGGAATGGAGGAGAAGAAGAAGGGGAAGAAGAGGAGGAGGAAGATGAAAACAAGAAAGAAGGAAGAAGAAGAAGAATGGGGAGGAGGAGAGAATGGGGAGGAGGAGTATAAGGAGTAGGAGGAGGGGGAGAATGAGGAAGGAGGAGGAGTTGATGGGGAAGGAGGAGAAGAGGAGGGCGAAGGAGGAAGAGGATGAGGAAGATGAAAATGAGAAAGAAAGAAGGAAGAAGAAGAATAACAGGGAGGAGGAAGAGAACATGAAGGAAGTGGAGGAGTAGGAGGAGGGGCAGAATGAAAAAGGAGGATGAGTAGATGGGGAAGGAGGAGAAGGAGGAAGATGAAAACGAGAGAGAAAGAAAGAAAGAAGAAGGAAGAAGAAGAGTAATGGGGAGGAGGAAGAGGAGGAGGAGGGGAGAATGAGGGAGGAGGAGGAGAAGAAGATGGGGAAGGTGGAAAATGATGATGGTGACGAGGAGGAGTAAGAAAATGAGAAAGAAGGAAGTAATAGAATGGGGAGAAGGAAGAGAAGTAGGGGGAGTAGAAGAAGATGGAGGAGGAGGAAGCAGGGGAAGAGGATGAGGAGAAGGAGGAGTAGATGGGGAAGGAGGAAGAAGGAGGAAGAGTAGAGGAGGAAGAAGGAAGAAGGGGGGAAAAGGAAGAGAGGAAGGAGGAGCAGAGCAAGAAAGAAAGTACAAAAATTACACAAGACATTTAACTGCAATTTTTTAAAATAAAATTGGCACCTATTCCTGATTTGTCCACTGAGAGTTGTGGACATAAGAGGACACTGAGACCCAGAACTGAACACCAGATGGCTGCAATCTATTTTATTATTAGTAAAATATCCAAAAATCAAGATTCAAGAGGTTTATTGTCGTATACAGAGCAAGCAAAATGAGTTTGAGCTGCATCATAGGAAACACGGGACCCAGAGATTTGTAGCTTGGCGAACGCAAGTCAGGACTCTGTCTGCTGCTTTGTTTCGTTCTGTCTCTTGTGAGTCATTTATAAAATAACCCAGTAAAACTTTACACATTCACACGTCGTCAGTGGGAAAGTTTGATTTGTGGTGGGAGAAGGTTTGGGTTTCAATGCAAGGGACAAGTGTCTCTTGTCGTACGAGCTGCCTCCCAAAGCTTTTACATCATGGCGGCGAGTTTACAGCTTTGCGGAAAGCAATGATTGCACTCAGGCGGGGGGACCAGCAGACAACGATTATCTAAAAATATCACCCCCTCCTTTCGGCGGGCCGTGTTTGTTGAAACCAAACGCATTAGGAGGAGACCAACCAAATATTTGCGTCTGTCGTAGCCTGGCTACAGACTAAAAGCAATTAGAGTGCGGCGTTGCTCTCGAGAATGCTTTTATTCCACAAGAGCGGCTCCGTTTCTACTCTGCAGAACCGTTCTAATGCAGTGACTTTTAGAGATAATGGAAAAACACTCACAGGGCTTTTCCTAATTTCACAGTACCTGTTCATCCATCATACTGTCCCGGACTCTGTAGGTGTGTGAGGACACACACAAACACACACCGGATAATAACCTCCTGTTGGCGTGAATCATTGTGTACTTTACAACGTGACCCGTTTGTTTTGACTGTTCTTTCGTTCCTTTTCTGAGTGCATGCATTAAAAGACTTAATTGATTCAGTTGTTGTATGTTTTTATTTTTTAGAAATATCATCTGGCACTAAGTCCTCCGCTAAAATGAAGCCTATTCAAGAAGGAATGGAGGATGATGTTTTTGAAGAATCGACTCCCTCTCGCCACATGCCCAACTCTTCCACCGAGGAGGTGTAGCCAGCAGGATGCCGTCATATCAGATGCATGTTATTTAGATCTGTTTAGGAGCCTAAGAACTGCGTTGTGGTTGATACACAGGCATAGCCGTCATCAAGAAAGGTACAATTATATATAAACTGTTGTTTTTTCTTTTTTTACACTGTCAAATGTCACAACTTTTTCTTGTTTTCCTGCAACTCGTTAAAAGAAAAAGTTCGTTTTCGTGTAAGAACAAACAGTATTGGTTGCCTATATTATGTTAGTGTTAGGACTTTCACTACCACTGTACGTGACGTAACTATTTTTAACAGTGTATTCCTTTTTTCGAAGCGTTTGAAACAGTAACCAGTGCACTTTGCGTGTTCAATAAACATTTGGAGAGTTGTGTTGCCATATTTGTTGTTCGAACTGTCATCGCTGTGGTTTCACTGCTGAGCCGCGATTACAGGTGGCGTCTGATGTTGAGTCATTTCACTGGGCTTGCTTCTCCAGATTACTGGAAGCTTTAAATTGAGTCTAAATCAGGCAAAGGTCAGCACTGATGCCTCGCAGCAAGAAGGTTCTGGGTTCGAATCCATCGGGCCTTCCTGTGTGGAGTTTGCATGTTCTCCCTGCCTGGGTTCTCTCCGGGTACTCCAGCTTCTTCCCACCATTCAAAGGCATGCTGGATAGGTTAACTGGTGATTCTAAATTGGCTGTAGGTGTGAGTGTATATGGTTGCCCTTTGATAGACTGGAGACCTGTCCCTCCCAGCGACCCTCCAGAGGACAAGCGGTTACGGATGATGAATATATCAGGCAAGGGGTGTGATGTGTGATTTGTAGAAGTGCAGTGCCCCCCTATGGCCACAGTCTGCCATCTAAGCTTGGTTCATCACAGTAAGGACGTGGGAACATGAATACTTGCTAAAAGTATATACAGGAACATGGAAAAGTAACATGATGAACCTGGATTTTACTACATGCATAAAGTAATTGAAATTCAGGGGGTCAGACAGATTAGAATATATGCTTGAAAACCAGTGGCATCATGCTGTAGAGCACTAAAGAATATCAGAAAATTCAGAAAGAAGCAGTTTGCAGTGGTTGGACTATTACTTATGTGTTCATAGAGTAAATGTGAAATGACGAAACAGGTGTAGCTTATAGTTATAGGTTTTTCATGCTAGTAAGAGTTTGTTCGAAGCACACTTGGATTTGCAAGGGGAGGGATGGAAGAGTAAAGACCATTTAGAAACTAAATCATGGAGGAAAATGCAAGGGAACAGGTAGGAAACAGGTGTTATGAGATGTCAGCAACATAACAACAACTCTCATGAACAATTGGGCATGAGATGTAGGCTCAGGACTTATCGCCCTGTAGCCGGTCGCCTCTGATAAGGGGGTATAGCATGAAAGGCCTTAAACACCCTGGGAACCAGAGGAGCACTATCGATGACGCATCCCAAAATTCAACCAAACCCCCAAGCGTCTTCACCTATTTACCAATGAACTCTTCTGCGTGTTTGCACAAAGATAAATCAGCATCTAATCCCGCATTTTGGAATCTCATCTGAAGTGTACCGCGTCGAATAACATAATGCAATTAACTCTTTATTCAAGCAGTATGCATTTTAGTTTAGTGGTGGCAATCAGCTTCCAATGTAAAACTCCCCGTACAGTAAATTATGTCTATGCCAATGTGACAGACAGTGCATCTACTTCAAAAGCAGTCAGACCCTTGCACTTTTTTTTAGCACACTTATTATTCTGTTGCAGATTTCACAATAAATTTGTCCATAACAAACACTTTATGCATAGGCCCTATAATGAGGAAACGGCTGATTGTAGTGTTGAACACTAAAAATGACAAATTTGATGAAACCCTAATGTTGTAGAATGAATGATTATAGATAGATAGATAGATAAATAGGTTTTATTTGTCACATGCACAGTTATACATAGTACAATGCACAGTGAAATGTATTCTCGTACCTGCAGCCAGTAGTAAAAAAAAATATAAGTACAGTAAACAGTAGTTTGCACACAAGGTAAGCAATATAAGTGTAATGTACACCGAGAGAAATAAAGTAAAAATAGAGACTGTAAGATTCAAGTGTAAACTTAGAGGGGAGGTAGTTGTATATGTACATAAATTCACAGTATTTAGCAGCTACATGAATAAAGTGCAGTGGTGCAGTGGTATTTAAGTCCGGTCAAGGCTCAGAGTTGAGCAGGCGGATGGCATGTGGATAGAAACTCTTCTTCAGCCTCTAAGTCTTTGTCCTCAGACAGCAGAAACGCCGGCCTGATGGCAGTAGAGAGAAGAGAGAGTGTCCGGGGTGACTGGGCTGTTTCAGGATCTTCTCGTCCCTTAACCTGCAATGTTTGGTGTAAATGTCCTGCAGGTTGGGGAGGGGGGTTCTGATGGTCCGCTCTGCTGAACGGACCACCCTCTTGAGGGCCAGGAAGTCCTGCCTGGTACAGTTTCCCATCCAGGTGGTGATGCTCCCACACAAGATGCTCTCGATGGTGCAGGTGTAAAAATTCCTGAGCACCTTGAGAGGGAGCTTGAAGTCTCTGAGGCGTCTGAGGAGGTAGAGACGCTGTCTGGCACTTCTTCACGATGGTGTATTATATTGTGCTATGGCTGTAAGTTTTAATAAATGTGTTTATAATGGCAGTCAATGGGACGTTTTTCGGATAGTAAGTTTTAAATCTGATGCTACACAAAATCTAATAATGTAAAGTCAATATTTCAGATAATCTTGGTCATATCTAAGAATGTTTTTTATTTTTTATTTTTTTATTTTTTAAATGCCCCAGACCCCGACATTAGTTTTATTTTTTCGTAAAACGTTTGTGACTTTAAGTAATCTAACTGGTATTTAAAGGGTTAAAATCCTTAAAACGATTGAATTTTTGGTAGTTTTGTAAAGTACTGAAGAGATTTATGCAGAAAAAAGCAGAAAAAATATTAATCAGTAAAGTTTTTAAAGCATTTATTTGTTTTTGTTTTGGAAATGGACATTTTAACCTCAGGGTTAAGCCCAGCGCCACTGGAACGACATTTCCCACACGGCCCAGCTTTCGAACGTCATCACAACAGGAAGTGTGGGAAGCTAGGTGGTACCGCTGGTGAATGAGTACAGCGGAACATCGAAAGCACTGTAAACCAGTGTGTGTGACTCCCGTGGAAAGGGTTTCCCTGTGTCCGGCACTCATGGACGACGCCCGAGATCCACACCACCCCTCTAGGTCCAAATAAACAACGACGGCCGCCGACGCTTCACCTTCCTCTGCGGTTCACCTATGATGGAACGGGCGATGGAGCAGCTTAACGTACAGCTCAGCCGGCTGACCCGTTCCCTCCGCCGGGCCAGGACCGTAGAACTCCCGGAAGGTAACGACACACAGGATGTGAAAGGCGGCGGCCAGAACGCGCACGAGCGTACGCCGTTAACGCCGGCGCTCACGTGCCATTATTGCCATGGTGAGGTGGCATAGCAACCTGCCGCGGCCTTTAACAGCCGCGCAGTGATGATGTGAATGGATTTGGTTTGTTTGTGTCTTCATTTGACAGTTGGACGTGTCTCTGTCTTCGAGTGAATGGACAGTATGATAAAGACGACCATGGACTGAGTGTCAGACCCGGTGTGACTGAATTAATGACAGTTTATCCGCATGTAAACACGGTGGTCTGGCTGTTGTAGACTGCCGTCCAGCGTTAGAGTGTGATGTTATGTTTTACCTATTTTGGGCATTTGAAGCGGAGATCAAAACATAACAATGAGACTAGAACAGAGACTGTCTTTAGCTTTTATTTTACAAAAGCCTCCTCCCTTTCTCCTCTTTCCACTCGTCTTCTTCTCTTCCTCCTTCAGTCTTCTTCCTCATTTATCAACTTCTTCTTCTGCTTCCCCATCTTCTTCTCCTTCTCTTCTTCCCTCCTCTCCATTCTTCCTGCTTTCTCGTTTACACCTTCCTCCTTCTTCTCGTCCCTCTTCTCATCCTCATCGTCCTCTTTTCTCTCTCTTCTTCTTCTTCCTTCTTCGTCTCATCTTTCTTCTTGTCCTGCTTTTCACCCCCCTCCTCCTCCTCCTCCTCCTCCTTCTTCTTCTCCTCTTCCGTATAACGTAACCCATTCCTTAGCCCCTAACCCTAACCCTCACCGTCTCAACTAAGGGCCTAACCCTAGCCTGCACTTGGTGGTGCCTCGTGGCGGGAGGACGGTCTGGAGGAATTGGCTTGTACATAGCCAGACATAAATACTTCTGCACATTTCTGAATTCATTCTGAAATGCTGACGTCATCTGTTTTGTCTTCAGTAAGGACAGTGAGTCACTGAGAAGCCATGCGTGCCCAAACAAACATGTTCCCTCCTCCATATTCCTGCTCCCCCATGTTCACTTCCCCTCTCCTGGTATGTTTGGGGGCTGCTGGACATAGTCTGGAGGGACTGACGAGCTGAAATCTTGTTCTCTTATTCTCCCACAGACAATGAGACCGCAGTGTACACACTTATGCCAATGGTCATGGCTGACCAGCACAGGTGAGCCATCCGTCTGCACGTCTTTCCCACTGCAGGTGTAGTGCGTTGCCTTTGTTGTCTCCAGAAGAAATGACCTTCCGTGTGCCATCTTGTCTCTGAAAGGTCGGTGACAGAGCTGCTTCTCAACTCCAAGTTTGATGTGAACTACGCCTTTGGACGAGTGAAGAGGAGTTTGTTACACATCGCTGCCAAGTAAGACACAGTACTGCTTACTCTGTTCCTAACTTATATTAAACCGGATTAATAACTGACCTAAAATCAGTATCACAGTGTCATTTCACTATTATTTGCACTGTGATACGGACCACGTTTTGGAATTACTAAGAGGAACTTTTCTTTTTATACTTACTGTATTTGTTCAGACACCTTGTAAGCATGTAGTGAAATGGTGAAAGAAAATTTAAGGGCTACCGTGCGTCTGAATAGTCCTCGCGTTGTTTTCCGTTGCTAGCTTTTGTGGAGCGTGTTCGTTGCATCATTTGCATGTAGGTGTGTTCCGCTTTTTGTCAAGTCAAGTCCAAAGTGCGTCTGTGACAAACAGGCAAATCATAAACAGGTTGTAACTCACATTAATTGGTCGCATGTTAAGGTGAGCTTTAATGGCTGAACCTGTGGCCAACTTGCTGGAAGGCAAAACCAGAACAATAACGGCTGAGTTCACCTCAGTGTTCCTGTTGAAAGTTGTCTCCAAGTGTTGTTAATCCAAAGTAACAGTCACACTTTTTGGCAAGAGATATACTGTTAATGTTTTTTTGTTTTTTTAAATGCTATTGTTCAGTTCTGGATTCCAGTAGAGGGACAACAGACAGTAAATGTTTGTGAAATGCTTGGTGTGAAATCGTTCTGGACGCTTGTTTGAAAGCCTTTTAAAACGAAAGCGCAGTTTCTTTGTTACGCCGCTATGTCGGCAAAGGCGATTACGTGCAAAACAGCTGTTTGCCGCTCTGACACGAGGCGCACTGTGTTCCCTTTAAAAGCTGCGGGTCGGTGGAGTGTCTCGTTCTGCTGCTGAAGAGAGGTGCCAACCCAAACTACCAGGACATCTCAGGCTGTACCCCTCTGCACCTCGCCGCTAGGAACGGGTAGGACGGATCATCTTTAAGATCTTTCATCACTTATTCTTAGTGATTTCTTTTTTTTTTTTTCTACATATACAAGGCATCTAGTCATATTAATCTCCTAAATAGATTAATGTGTCATTGGTCGTGCATCTTTTACTTAAATGTACCCTTTAGAGCCTTTGTTTTCTTTTAATTTCCTTACGTTCAGTAATATTAGTAGTGCTTATCACAGGGACGCATTATATGAACCCTTGAGGTATAAAAACATTGCCTTACTCCTGTTTTTAAATGCCTGCCTATTAAAATTGTTTGTTTGGTGTGCATCTTCTTGTTGTTTGTGGACGTTTAGTCACATTTCACACTATGACTCAGCCGTGACTGTGTTTACAATGCTACTGATACTAAACCCTTTCCTTCACTCAGACAGAAGAAGTGTATGGGCAAACTGTTGGAATTCAATGCTGATGTCAATATCTGCAACAATGAGGGACTGACTGCTGTGAGTGGGCTATCTGATACTACATTCTGTTGAATCTCTCCAATCATTGTAGTCATCATTGCTCAAGTCATTGCCTACTGCATGTGTGGTTTATTAACTCCTGTAGTCAGTGTACTAACTGTCCACGTGGACCTCTGCTGCAGATCCACTGGCTGGCAGTGAATGGGCGAACGGAGCTGCTGCACGATCTGGTCCAACACGTGTCCAACGTGGACGTGGAGGACGCCATGGGGCAGACTGCGCTGCACGTAGCCTGTCAGAACGGACACAAAACAGTGAGCCAATTACAACATGGCTTTTAATTTAAAAAATTACGTTTCTGCGATAAAAATTAGCCAAAACATCAGCAGATTTTCATACAGAGTAGACAAAGAGAACCCAATCGAAGAAATGAAACAGAATTCTTGCACTTGTGAATTTGTTTATTCAGGAAAATGAGCCTATATTACATATCTGTGAGGTGCAAAAGTAAGTCAGTCTGTTCAGAAGTGTTTCCAGTCAATCTAATGAGACTTTTAAACAATCTGGGATTTGTCACAGTCTCTTCTTCACAACATATACACACACACATTTATCTCATTTTTTTTTCTTTTGGGTATATTTTACAGTGAGTATGTGTTGTGTGTGTGTGCTCAGACGGTGTTGTGTCTCCTGGACAGTGGAGCTGATATCAACAGGCCAAATGTCTCTGGAGCCACGCCTCTGTACTTTGCCTGCAGGTGAAGTCACCAGTCATAATTCACTATTCAGCAATTGCGTTTCTTCTTTCCAATTTAGAAAATGGCTTAAAAACAAGTTGCTAATTCCACACGTCACCCGAATAAACCCTTAATAAATATTAAGAATTGAACATCCATGATCAGCTTTACATGTTACTAAAGTTGTCTTCAAAATTGTCTCGTATGATTCTTCAGCCATGGCCAAAGAGACACGGCACAGATCCTGCTGTCCCGAGGTGCCAAATACCTCGCTGATAAAAATGGAATCACTCCTCTGGATCTCTGTGTGCAGGTTAGTGTTTCCAAACCATTTAAGCTTTCATACATCGTTCAGTTTCTGAGCTTCCTGAGTTTTTTTTTTTTTAGGGTGGATATGGGGAAACCTGCGAGATCCTCATTCAGCACCACAGCAGACTGTTCCAGACCCTCATCCAGATGACGCAGCACGATATCATTAAAGAGAACATGGTAAGATTAGTTTGTCTCTAAATTCAGCGGGAAGCCCTGCGTGTTGATTTCACTTGACGTGTGTTTATGTGTGTGTGTAGCTCAGGCAGGTTCTGGAGCATGTCTCTCAACAAAGTGACAGTCATTACCAGAGGATATTGACTAGTCTTGCCGAAGTGGCTACCACCAACGGACACAAGCTTCTCAGGTATATATATATACAGTATTTGTACACATTTGATTCACTGATTTTGTTCCTGTTTCTTCTTTGTTTTATGTTGCAGAGTATTCAAACCTCTTTGTTGTGTTGTTAATTACCTTTTAAATGTGTCACATTGCCATTTTCTCTATCAGTCTAAACTCAATGACTCATAATAATGGACTTTGGCTGGTAAAAAGACCACCCTATTGCTGTCTTGGAGGCTTTTGGTCATTGTTGTGCTCATATTCTGAAACTCTCTGGTCATCTGTTTCCCTATTTCCTTATTTTCCCGATAAGGCTGCATGGCCAACTCTAAGAGGAATACCAAAAGAGGTTACTGTGCTCCTGAGAACGCTCCACAGTCGGCCTCTGTGGCCCATTTGTGTGACTTGAAGCTGTAACTGCTGCCTCTACAAAGTACTTGAGGTTCTGTGTACTTTTTTGAACAAAGTGTTTTATTTATACTTGTGCATGTTCAAATTGTACACAACTGCCTCATAAGGCCATTCAAACAAACATCAAAACAAACCAGCACACAGTACCCTTTATCAAAGGAGAACTATTTAGAATTTGGCAAACATATTAAAAGAAAAAAAACAAAGGGGTTTGAATACGAATGATTATAATAATCCATGGTATCTGATAGAGAGGAATCACCCAGTAAGAGTAAAATAGATAAACAAATCAAAGGGGAAAATACTTTAGATGACAAGTGTTAGTTTTAGCCATTTTCACCATAAAGTCAGTCTTGGCCTACCTCACACTGATAGTCTAAAATAAGCAATCACAGGGGCCCAACGGTTTAAGAATAAATCCATTTTCATCTGGAGTTTTGCTGTTATTCTTTCCATCGAGTACACTGTCATTAGTCTGTCTTTCCATTGATGTAGGGCAGGTGGGTGTGGTTTAAGCCAGGACAGACAAAGTTATCATTTTCTTTGCCACTAACAGGGGGATGTTCAGCTAGTATACCTTTTTCCTATCTATACTTCCCTCTGGAAATGCTCCTAAAACATAGTACAGTGGATCTAACGGTAAATCAACATTCAGAAAGGCAAGTATTTTTGTACGAATCCCCTCCCAGTACGATTTCAATTTTGGGCAGTCCCAGAAAATGTGTGTGTGATCTCGATTCTGTGTACTTACTACTGTAAGAGATTTTATTTTTTATGCTTGCGCTTGATGAGGAAAAAAAATGTTTATTTTTATTTAAAATGAACACATTCAAGTACCGGGAGTTAAGGCTCTTTTAGGGTACTGCGGGACATAGATGCCGTAATTTACGCACATAGTCAGCGCGGGTTTGCGTATGGTCTGCGCTGTTGCTGTAGCTTCTGCGTCAACTTAACGCATAAGTCTAAACCGCCTATTAGGGTGACGTTTGCTCAACTCCAACAACAGATTGCTTGGAATGGCGTATCTCAATGTAATGTTGTGTAGTTTCAAATGTATTGTTGATTAGAGCTGAGACTGGTTTCTCTTCTGTCCCTTCTCAGCTTGTCCAGCAGTTACGAAGCCCAGATGAAGAGTCTGCTGAGGATTGTTCGTATTTTCTGCCACGTGTTCCGCATTGGGCCCTCGTCGCCCAACAACGGCAATGACATGGGCTACAATGGCAACAAGACGCCACGCAGCCTGGTCTTCAAGGTTGGTAGGAGTTATACGCATAGAATGCGGTGGTCTCTAGGTGTGCCACTGAAATTACATATCAACATATATTTTAGATGATCACCATGCATCCATCCATTTTCTTCCGCTTATCTGTGGTTGGGTAGCGGTGGCAACAGGCTAAGCATGGAATTCCAGATGTCCCTGTCCCCAGCAACACATTCCAGCACTTCCTGGAGGATCCAGAGGCGCTCCCAGGCCATACGGTATATATAATCCCTCCAGCAAGTTCTGGGTCTACTCCCAGCTGGCTGTGCCCGATAAACCTAGAAAGGGAGACACCCAAAGGCATCCAACCACATGGGTGAACCACCTCAGCTGGCCCTGTTCGACAAAAAGGAGCAGTGGCTCTTCTCTGGGCTACCTCCAGATGTCCAAGATACTCATTTCAGCCCTTTAGCTGCTTTTAATCTGTAACTTTCTTTGTGTAGTGACTTTCTGGTCAGTACCCAAAGTTTATGACCATAGTTTAGGGGTGGAATGTAGATCGACTGGTAAATGAAAAGCTTTGCCTTAAAGCTCAGCTTCCTCTATACCATAACAACCTGCGTGTGACACCCTGATAGTTGGGGCACACCCTAAGGTTCCGCTTTTTAAAAATGGGAAGGTCTGCCACTGCCCAGGTACTGTCCCACACAGCATAGTCTCATATTTTTTTCCATTCAACCATGTCTCCATCATACATAACACACTGTTTTCCCACTACTCATGCTGTCTGCTATCTAGGGCCAGGAGCTTTTCATTCTTGTTAATCAGTGTATAAACAGGGCTTGTTTCCACACCTTTGTATTCTTCTTCACCATCGCTCTGGCTCAAGATAAAAGGAGATGTTTGTGAGTCACAGTCAGTGGAGGCTGGAGGTACCGGTGGTGCTGTGGCCCCAAAATATGAGCAGACTTTCCACACTGCAAGCACTCTGATTGCGCAAGTACCAGACACTCACACACAGTATTTTCTTTTTTTTTTTTTGACATGTTCAGCCAAACACAGCAAGCAGAAGAGCTGTTTTACTTATTGTCAACAGACATATCCATGTTCAAATCTAGTATAGTATCTACCACTGTGCAGGTAGTCTTTAATTGTAATATGAATGCTTATTAACAGGATTAATATTGTCTTAAATCACGTCTATAAGATCTGTGACACCAAGATAGAGTTAATAGAACTGCATTAAGCTAATTTATGCCATCTTTATTAGATATATTCCAATTTGTTCATGCCAACGAGGACACACACAATTCTTAGTCATGGAATTCCACAGGGTACTTTACTCGGACCGATACTTTTCATTTTAATTTCATTTTCACATTCTTGTGTTAGTCTGTACTATTAAATTCAGACAAAATTTAAGTTATTTAATTTAGCCCTGGGAAATAGACTGTCTGACCACATGGATACTCTGGTAGACATTGCCTTCACCTCCAGTACATGTTGTATTCGCTTAAATCGCACATAAAACAAGCCTCAAGCACTCTCTTAAAAAAACCATCCTTGTGATCCAAAATGTCGCTGCGAGAGTTTTAAAGGGAATTGGCAAGCGAGAGCGTATTTCACCCACACTGGCTGCTCTTCACTGGCTCCCTGTAGAGGGTAGAGTTTAAAGTCCTTCTTTGTATGAATAAAGCCCTTTATCACCATATTTCATCATATCTTAAGTACTGTGTCATGCCATGGTACCTCAATAGAACACTTTGATCTCTGAATTGAGGCTTATTTGTGGTTCTTAGATGTTCTAAAACTATAATAAGAGGCAGAGTTTCTGTTGCTGTGGAACCAGCACCCTTCATGCTGTTGCAGTGGGGGCTGTATGTTTATAAGACTTGTACTTATTATTTTGAAAGACTGGGGTCATACGGGGATCTATTAACATTATGTGTAAATAATCTCCTGTAACTACTTATCGTGCATGTCTACATTGACCTCATCTCCCCTTTCACTTGAGCCACGCAATCAGCCAAACGCCCCTCCCTTTCCCAGAGAGGAAAGGGAGGGGTATTCAGTGAGTTGCCGCCTGCAACTTCACCTCTAGATGCCACTTAATCCTACAAAATAAAACTTCATGCCAGGAAATAAAGCAAACCGGGATCAAATCTCTGGCAGAGTTCTTCAAAACTATTTTCCTGATGTGAAACATTTAATCATTTTTATAGAAAACCTGTCTAAAGTAATCTTTCTAATATCTTATAAGTGCCATTACTGGTATAAAATTCTCAAAAAACAAACAAACCAAAAAACATCTTAACATTTAAATTGCTTGTTTTTGCCTTTCAGATTTATCTGCCTCTAACCACATTCAGTGAAGAAGAAAAATTAATAAGAAGTCGATCCAGTTAATTAACAGTCTGTGTCCTGGAAAAAGGTTGCTGGGGATTTTCTGAGCTTTAATTTATTTATTTTTTCGTCATGAATAAATCTAAAAGGATTAAAGATATGTGAACCTGGTCAAATAAAACGCAACCTTTTCCAAAATCATACTGAAAAACTTAGGTATAATTAGGTCCTTGCTAATGTTCCTTACACTGACCTTAAGTAGAGTCAGAACTTTCGTGGATTGTCCCCAGCTAGACAAAGGTATGGTACTTGCAAACCGCCTGGAAGTCAAAGTAGCTCCTCTTGTATGATTTTGTCCCTTTTCTCTTTAATCCTACAAGTCCTTTTACCTCCTGTCTGTCTCTCTGCAGCCGCTGGAGCTTCTGTGGCACTCCCTGGACGAGTGGCTGGTGCTCATCTCCACAGAGCTGGAAAGGAACAGGAAGAACCCGTCTTCCTCCTCCAGCAGCAGCGAGATAGCTTCTCTGCTTCTGAAACAACGCGAGGCCGACCACAACGGCGACACGCAGAACCTCCCCTCCTTGCTGGACCATCCGATCGTCAAGGAGGCAGAGGGGTACGCCGATGGGGAGGATGTCATCTCTATGACGGCCAACCGACTCAGCGCTGTTATCCAGGCCTTCTACATGTGCTGCTCCTGCCAGATGCCACAAGGGTCTGTGCTTAGCTTTCATCTGTCAGCTCTAATAGCATACAAAGTAGTATAATTTAACATAGGGAGCATTAAGTATTAGCTGGATCTAGATCTAACAGACTTCTAGAACTCATATAGTATACAGTGCCAAAAGCACCGCTGCTACAAGCTAGAACTACTACTAGTACTACTACTATGACTACTACGACTCCATAATTTCTGTCACAGTACTACTTCTTTAGCCACGACTATAACTACACCTGCTTACCCTAATGCATCTACACATACAACTACCGTATTTTCCCGACTATAAACCGCTGGTGTTTTAATGTTTAATTACCGTAAGGGTTTCTTCTACCACGGAGGGGATTGTCGGGACAGAAATGACTGTTTGGAAACGCAAAGCGTCCCATTTATTTACATTTGACAAACATAAATCTTTCGATCAATCAAACAAAAAATCAATCGATCAAACTTTCACATCTTTGACATTACAAACAGCATTCGTGCAGTGCACAAATAATACAACTGTGCGCTCCTAGCGCACTTCCTGCAGTCATAGTACCGTAGTAGTGCAGTATAACAAAAAACAAAGCTTAACGCTTGACGAGGCAATAACGTTAAATGGTTAAATTTAATTCGTTTTTAAAAGTGCTTGCCTGTAACACGGCAGCAAAAGTGCAGTAACCCGGCTGCTCAACTAAATAACCAGCATCTTTTTCGAAAACAGCCAACACAGCAGTAAAGGTGCAGTAACACGGCCGTTTACTGTATCAAAATAACCAGCCTACTATACCAGAAAAGTCAGTTCTTAATCCTCGTGTCATCGTCTATGACATGATAGTGCGCCCCTGGTGACCGTTAGCTGTAAAAATCCATCCGCCGTTGTATGAGCCGCAGGGTCCAAAGCAAGTGACAAAAGTAGCGGCTTATAGTCCGGAATTTACGGTACAACGTTGGTACCACAGGCACTTCTTCTAATTTGCAGATCTAATGTTTAACAGCCATAATACACCGATCAGGCATAACATTATGACCACTGACAGGAGAAGTGAATCACATTGACCATCTTGTGACAATTCAGTGTTCTGCTGGGAAACTTTTGGACCTGGCATTCATTCATGCACCACCCAACTAGACCAGACCAGGCACCCCCACCCCATAGCAATGACACTCCTTGATGGCAGCAGCCATCCCCAGCAGGATGCAGCCTGACACAGGGACACACACACACAAAAACGCTTTAGGAACAACTAAAAAGAAAAACATGAAGAACAGCACAAGGTGTTGACCTGGCCTCCAAATTCACTAGATCCCAAACTGATCAAGTATCTGTGGGATGATCCACAGAGGCCCCTCCCCTCAAAGACCCCCCACTAACAACATTCTGTTACCAGACACCACAGGACACCCTCAGAAGGCCCATGTCCATTCTCTGATGAGTCCCAACTGTTTTGGAGACCTACACAGTATTAGGAAGGCGGTCATAATGTTATGCCTGATCAGTGTATACTACAAGTATACTATTACTGCCATAGCTAGTTTCAATCCGGCATTAAAGAAAGCTACCAACACATATCCAATGTGATTTGATGTTAATGCGCTGCTAATTTATCTACTGCTGCTGCTGCGGTCCATACAGTATAGTGTTATATAGGCTCAATTCATCTTTATAATCTTGGGTTTACATTACACTACATTGACATTGTAGACACTTAAAAGCCTTCTTTGTAGACAGCCTAGACAAGGAAATAAAGGCCTTAGTTGCATATAATTGTACTACTAACGCTACTACTTGTACAACTACTTCCAGCGACTCAATGCTGCAGTCATTATTTAATCTATCACATCACAGTCATGCCTCATTTAAAGTACCTCCTCTTAGGTCTCACATTTATTTGTCTTTGTTTAAACCACTCTCTAAGTCCGTAATTATGCAAAACTGGATGACTAAAGATGCCTAATTAGCTGGCAGCAGACGGCTGTTATTTACCCGTCATCTGAATTTAGCTGTCTTTCTGTCTGTTTTTATTGCACTTGCTCTTTTTCACCCCGCTCCCCATCAGTATTCTGGATAAGTGATGTTTTTTTTTGAGTTGTGAGCCAGTTATTTATTTATTTTTTTTTATTGTCCTGAATCTCTTTTCCTTTCTCACACCCGCCTTCCTTACCTGTCTTTGTTGTTGTTGTTTTTTTCTCACACAGAATGACATCGCCACGCTTCATCGAATTTGTCTGCAAGCACGACGAGGTGCTGAAGTGTTTCGTAACCAGGTGAGTCAATGGGGGTCCCTTCCATACGTCAACCTTTTGACACGTCGGAGGTGTCGTATTGATCGAGCGACTCATTGTACCGCTTCCGTGTCTTTGTTTTCTCACCCCTCCCGTCTTTTTGCCACTCGGGCCCCCTCTTTTCAGGAATCCAAAGATAATCTTTAACCACTTCCACTTTCTCCTGGAGTGTCCAGAGTTGATGTCACGCTTCATGCATATCATTAAGGGCCAGGTAAGGCTATATTTATATACTGTATATACTACTACTATATACTGACACAAAACATTTGCAGCCTTAATTGGAGGGTATTCACAAATAAAGTGGCGGAAAGATGTAGGAGTTCCTTTAATAAGTAGCCTGATTTCATGGACAGATGTGGTATAATTCCTTTATTATTTCTGATTCCATTTGCCGTTGTTGTAAACCCACTGCATGCAGTCAAACGAGCTCTCAGTGTAAGTAAGACAGACCGTCCTTCGGCTGCAGGAACAAAGCAAATGCATCAGAGGGATAGCAGGGACATTAGGTATGATATTTGTGTTCCACGCTTTAAAATAAGCATGTGCAGTTTATGCCCAAATCCAATATAACTATAAATTGAACCGATATAACAAGTAATGTGTAAGTGTCCAAATATATATGGATCTTACTATAGAATATTGACCAAAATGCCGAAGTTATTTTCAGCTTTTCCCTCAGCTCAGTACAGACGCATTAATTTTCACCTTCTCATCCAGGTGTACCTTCATAATCCAGGGTCAAGACCGTCTAATATTTGCTGTTTATTAGCTCCCAGGCTGAAACAAACACGTCCTAATTTTGATATTTTAGCCCTACTCTTAATTTGTGTTGCATGCAACCTTAACTATAAATGTGGTTCTTCTTTATTTTGGAAAGTCCGTCCTTATGTTTGTTTCTGCACACTGCAAAAACGGAACAGTTTGCGCAACAGCAATAGTTGCTGTGCTGTGTTGTAAGCCTTCATAAAACAATGAATTTACATTTGGTCATTATCTATTTTTAATATATTAAGAGGATGAAAAGGATAAGACGCTTGAAATAAGAAAGTTTAACTTTGACAAAGTAGTTTTGCACTTGTCTGCGTTTAAGCATCGTTATAACAAGTTATAATAGCTCATTAGCAGAATTTAGGAACATTTAAAGCGAGGCAAATGCTCTAACACAAAAACTGCCTGGTAAGAAGAATTGTCTCGGGAGATAGAAAAAAAAAAAATAAAAATACGAGCAGATTTTGCCTTCATTTAAGATATTTCATCTTTTCAGTTGTTGAAGTGCAGAGACTGTATGGAAAGTGACTTTGACAAGTCCCCGGTCTTCTTTTCTGGATCATTTAACAGTGTTACATCTACGGCAATAACACTTTTCTTAACTTCCATTTATGCAGCTTCATAAATTTTAAGCGCTGCTCTGAGTTGTGTGCTGTTCACTCGCTCTCCAGTTTTCATATTTGAGGTGCAGCATTCGAGCCTTGTTACCCATGGATTATGGCTCGCCTGGGAGTAGGCCCTCGTTTTAATTACAGACTTTAACCTGGTGAATTTAATTTCATCTCCTGATTCCTCTGCTACGCCCCGCAGCCCCGAGGGAAAAGTCTTTCTCTCTCATCCAAGCTCATCCCTCACTCTACCTCCAACGCTCAGAGAACAAAAGCATATATTATGCAAATAGACCCCAGCCTCATCTCTGTGTCACAGATGAGTATTTTCAGCACTGAAGGCTTTCCGAGCCCTCATTTGAGACTGAAATACCCAGAGTCTGAAAGTTGAAAGCGCTGCGATGTGGTAATGAGTTTAGGAAAGTGCTGTGCAATGTGGGATGAAGTCTTGTTTTCCCATTCAGCCCTTCAAGGATCGCTCTGAGTGGTTCTATGAGCATCTGCTGGCCGGCCAGCCAGACTCTGACATGGTTCATCGTCCAGTGAATGAGAACGACATCCTGCTCATCCACAGAGGTACAGGCTGCCTTCACCGCACACTCCCACTGTTCAAAGAGTCAGTTCCCTATAGCCTTATTACCTGGGGACATCGTGTGATTTAGAAATCACACCGCTACGTCTGTGTTTCGTGTGGCACTTTTGCACAGGATAAGCAAACTCATGTCAGAGGTAATGTTTTACCTTTTATAACTTCATACACTTTTTGACAGCCGTAGTTAATTTGCAAATACGGATTAATAATAAGAAAAAATTGGAGCTTATTATTACCTTTCATAATTCTTAAATGAAAAGAGGCAGAAAATAAACAACAAATCAAACAAAACACGTCCCCAAATAACCCCACAAATAAGAGATACCTGTTCGCACTGGATTAGTTTTATCACGGTTGACCTGCAATTATTACATTATTACCCAGGTAAAACGAATCCTGCGCGAATAGGGCTTTTAATGACAGATGCACTCAGAATAAGTTTCTGCATTCTGTGGATATGACACAGTTCTTGGTACAATGTGAACACCATATTAATTAGACCTCCTGCTGCTTCATGTTTTATTTTAGAAACAACATTTAAGAAAATGCGCGGGGCTGTGTTCTCACATTGTGTTTTCCCGGTGATATCTAACATGGTGCACTTTTTGGACTGTTCCAGTGTGGCCTGAAACCAGAACAACGTATCCGACTTGTGTTAGAAAGTTGGTCTGGAAACAGCTCCATTGGGAACTGATTATACTCCAGCAAAGGGGCCAATCAAATAGTTTGGGTAGACTTTATGTGGTGATTGGCCAGAAGAGTAACAGCGATGTAGTCATACACGTAATCTGAGAGCTGTGGGGTTTAATTTCTTTACAACAAAATAGCTCTGATTGGTTGTAGGACTGTCTACTTAGATGCAGAGGCATTTTTTTCTCTGTAATGATTGAAAAACCTTGGCGCCCCATAATGAAATCCAAATGTCTTGTTACCAGACTTATATTCTGAATTTAATCTGTCGAAAGTTGGGCTAGTTCCAGTGAAGGAAAAGCATATTTTTGTACATACTGCATGCAGCAAATGCAGACTTTAGTATTCTACATACAGTGTTCCTAGGGGGCAACTGCAAAACATAAATACACTAAAGGTTGCTTGCAATGCCATCTTCATAGACAGTCAGTCATCCCAAAGATATATCAGAATTAGACACAGTCACTGTTGAAAGATAAGAAAAACATGAATCATAAAGGACGTTTAACTTTCAAAAGATAAACGTACAAAACTGTTACTCACGATAATGTATAAAGTGTATCGATGAGAAGACACTTTACACTACAAAATGTTAAATTACATTGAGTGCATGAGCATCAATCAAATGCACCAAATGCACAAAGTTTTAATACTGTCTGCTGTTTGCTGTTCTGACATATGAGCACCCCCAAAACATCCATAGTGGATGGGGGTAGCATCCATCTGCAAAAAGTAAAGATTTTGCATGGTCTAAAATTGTGTGATAAAGTGGTAAAATGTCACTTTCTGCAGAGTGTGGATGTTTTCTGGATAACTGAGAGAAAAATGTGGATAGATTATAAAAAAACAAAAAAACCCTGCTGCGATTAATGACCTGATTTCCATAGTTAATGCTCATTAACGCAAATTAAATGCACTTCACATCAACAGTCGATGCAGATCATTTTGTTCTCGTCGAGGGAGGCATCTGGCGGGGCTTTGAAGTTGAACTTGCCTTTCAGAGGAGCGGCGTCTTTATCCATTTGTGCTCGTTAGTTTCTGCTTGCTTTCTTCTTCTGGGATTTTTGTCAGCTTTGACTCTACGGGGCATGTTACTGCCCTCCACAGGGTAAAATTGTTTGCTATGACCGCACTTCCAAACCCTGCTCTCCACAGCATAACTGCCGCAAAGAGTGAGTCATAATTTCCCAAACTGCGATTTGTGCCGTAGTCATAACAAGAGAACAGAACTAATGAACACCATTAGAACAGCCGTATTTCAAAGTAAAATGTACTTAAATACAATGTTAGATGCCACTAATACTAATAAATAAAAGGATTTCCCAACTTTCCACTTATTTTTGCTTATTTTTTTCTGTTTCTCTAACAGACTCCATATTTAGCAGTAGCTGCGAGATGGTTTCCAAGTCCACCAATGAGAAACTCAAACAGGGCATTGCGGTTCGCTTCCATGGTGAAGAAGGCATGGTGAGTTTCTGCATTCATATGACGTTGAAAGAGTTCTCAGAAATTCAGGTATTCATCAGTAGATGGGTAAATGTTAATCGACCCCTTTGTCTCGTTTATTCTAAAGCGCTGTGATGTGTGGTGTGGTGCTGTTGTGTTTGTGTTGAACTTTGTCTGTGTTTCAGGGCCAGGGCGTGGTTCGGGAGTGGTTTGACATCCTGTCGAATGAGATCATCAACCCAGACTACGCTCTCTTCACTCAGTCAGCTGATGGTATGGGGTGCTTTATTTATAAGCGATGGCATTCAGCGTTAAGAGAAGCAGAACGTTATCATGGTGCATGCGTGTGTGTGTGTGTGATCCGCAGGTACAACTTTTCAACCCAACAGCAACTCCTCAGTAAACCCAGACCATCTCAACTACTTCCAGTTTGCTGGTCAGATTCTGGGTCTGGCTCTGTACCACCGGCAGCTGGTCAACATTTACTTCACCCGATCATTCTATAAACACATACTAGGTAAGGAACACAGGAAAATGTGAAATCTTTACACTGTTTGATAATATCATCTGCCTTTAAACCATTAAATTAGTTTTGCATCACATCAGCTCACTCAAACTGGAACACTTGTGCCCGAATGCCAGTGCTGGAAGCAGATTAACCCTTTAAAAACGAATTTGCCGCACTTTGGATTACCGTAATTACGCCAAAATTCGCATCATCGGATAAATTGCTGTTGCGCTTTACAGCCAATATGGTGCCATTACAATAATTTCACTTGCACCTCTCCCAGGATGTTATTACACTTTTATAACATGCAGTAACTTGAAAATAATTGCCAGATATTGAAAGTTCCAGGTATTTTCTTACTCACAGGGCATTTTCTGACCTTTTTATAATCAAAATAAGCAAAAAACAGACATTTTTAGGCTTAGGTGTTGAAGGGTTAACTGACTTTAGTAACGTACTTTATTTGACACTCGTATAACATGCCTTATAACTCCTCATGTTGCCTGGTATGTGTGTGTGTATGTATTTGTGTTTCTCAGGTATCCCAGTCAACTACCAGGATGTGTCGTCCATCGACCCAGAGTACGCCAAGAACCTGCAGTGGATACTGGACAATGACATCAGTGATCTGGGGCTAGAGCTCACCTTCTCCGTGGAGACGGATGTGTTCGGGGCGATGGAGGAGGTGCCGCTCAAACCCGGGGGGATGAGCATCCTGGTCACCCAGGACAACAAGGTCGGTCACCACAGACGGGCATGATATCGTACGGTGTCGAAATAATACAAGAACTCAAATACAAGAAAAGGTTTCTCATCAAAATAGAGATGAACCTTTTCAGATTGGTCCAGTAGAAAAGTGTTTTGCATCAAGGGTCGGCAACTGCTGCCACGGGACTTAAACTGAGTCAATTTCCACAGCACAGCATTTGAGCTGTAGTTGCATAACACAGTCTGCTCTTTGAATATACCGTCACAATACACCCGTAGTTAGTAGTGGTAACAGCAAGCATGCTTTAATATTATAGGTCGCGGAATTATAGGGGCAGCAAAACAAACTGTTGTCGTTTTGAGGCCGGGACTAAAACGACGTTAAATAATAACCAACAACCCACTGTGATGACTTCAAGCTAACCCAGCCTGAGCCAACAGTGGTTCCCAGCAAGGTTCCTTGGCATCAGCGCTGCCATTTGGTGGCTAACTCTTAGCCGATCTCCACTCCAGACTGTTGGCTTAAACTTGGTTTACATGTAGATTTCAGTCTTAGCAAAAAAGCCGCGACGTGTCTTTCCCAAAATGTTGAACTATTGCTTCTAAACATTTAGCAGTTCATCCCATGTCTAAAATAGATTACAAGGCACTGCAACAGGGGTTTGAATGGAGTTTCGTTTCTAGTTTGTCGAAGTTCAGATTAGTTTGTTTTGGATCTATAAGAAAGTGTGTGCTCGGCAAAGATTTGCAAATGACTTTCATCTTTTCACTGCTTGATAAAGGCTACTGCAGGTGTCTTAATCAGACTACACACGTGGTTTCGCTAGAGATTCACTACACATGTTGCTGTGTGTCGTGATTTAACTAGATTTTTATATTTTTTTTATGAGGATTTACTAAGATTTGCTGTTTGGCAAACGTGGATAAACGTGTCAAGTGTAATCCCCGAAATGTCTTTAGAGAGAGCTTTAGTTCTGAACTTTAAAATGTATTTTATTTTTGTGGTGTCCTGCTGCAGCAGTGTGGCTGAAGACGGTGTTAATGACCATTGCCCTCTTGTATAGTTGGTCCCCTATGGAGGATTGATCTCCTTCCTCCAGCTCTTTGCCTTAAGTCCTAATTAGAGCGAGTAGTACTGCAGTGTTCCAGCAGGTGGCAGTCTTATAAAGCTGAGATCAGCCTTTCCGAGCAGCAAGAGTAACCGTGAAGGAGCTGCGACCCTTTCTCTTGACCGTCATCTGTATTTGTTAAAAGTGTGTGTGTGTGTGTGTGTGTGGGTGCGCGCGTGTGTGTGTGCGCGTGTGTGTGTGTTTCCTCTTAGGCCGAGTACGTCCAGCTGGTGACGGAGCTGAGGATGACACGAGCCATTCAGCCTCAGATAAACGCCTTCCTGCAGGGATTCCACACCTTCATCCCCCCCTCGCTCGTTCAGCTTTTTGACGAATATGAACTGGTTAGTTTTCTCTCCTCCGACCTCCGTGTCCCTCTCTTCTTCTCTTCCTAATCCTCCTTTAAATCTGCCTGTGCTCAGTTCTGATGCGGGATTGATTTTCCATGTCTGGGTCAGATTATCCGATCTGTAGAAGGCAACTGACGAGCTTGTTTTGGGTTTTCACCCGGCATAAGCTGTTTTTTATTTCACTTCCGATTGACTGCTTCAAACGTTGGGAAGATTCATTGAATTTAAAGGATACGGAGGTCATAGTCTGCATTTATTCTGTTGACAAAAACAATGAGCAGATCCGCAGCTTCTTTCTCTGTGTAGTTGAGCTCAAAGGCTATTAACAACTGTTCCTTCATTACTATGAATACACTGTAGTCTCACATAAAATGTCCTGCTGCCCCAAAAAGGTATGCACCTTTTAAAAAAGTCCCAGACAAATGCTCTATTTTCTTTTTTAATATATCCATATTTGTGAGATGTATGGGAGGAACTAATTCGGGGCAGAGGAGGGGAAGTCAGAAAGCACACCATTTGTTGGGTGTTCATATTAAACGAGGCCAAAGTTACAGATAATGCAAGACAAAATCTCATCCTCAGACTGCTGTGAACGGGAGGCTCCCTAAGCTTTATTACTAATTTCATGCTGCGCCAGGTTGTCGCAGATTTCTTTATCAAGTCAAGCGCTCCAGGCACAGCAAGGCTACAAAGTCAAACCAGGTTCTTCTTGGTGATCGTACGTACATGTTCTCACATAACTGTCTACTTAGAGGCATTTAATGTAGTCTGGCATACAACCACCTTTATGTCACGCAATAAGCACGACGGGGGATGTTTCTTTATGTTGCTCATGTCTGAACCAGGTGTCAGTTTGAAGGGATTGCAAAGACTACACCTAACGGCCAGTTGGCAGATACGTGCTGCACGTTGAGCGTGACAGGAAGTAACTAGAAGCTCAGAAGCTAGGAAAGCTACAAACCTATGTACAGAGCTCACATGATCGCGTCGTTGTGAAAATATTTGAAAGTCCAAGTCTGACGAAAATGAAAAACTAGAAGAGCGTCTGTCGCCCTGTTCAGACATGGTGTTAACATGTGTCTCGGGTGATCATATCACGGCCAGGTTGTCACAGATTTCTTCATGCAGTCAACAGCTCCAGGCGTAGCATGGCTACAAAGTCAAACCACGGTCTTCTTGCACAACTGTCTACTTGAGAAGTATTCCAGGCATTTAATTTACTCTGGCGTTACGAATAGCCGCCATTATGTCACACAATAAGCGTGTAATGAGCCTAATATTTACCAAACAAAGACAGCCTGCCACAGTCTGTTTTTTTTTTGGGGGGGTGTTGATGCTTGTCCACACACTGTCCATATTTCACACTGGATTTGGGCACTAACAAGTATGGATGGATTTGGGAAGTTGCCATTTCCAGTGAAGAATGTGAAATTATGTTGCAGTGGTAAGAGGATGAGGGAAAAAAGCACAAGCAAAGTGGGCTTTGGGGCTAATATGGTCCATAAGACAGAGGCTCAACTGAGTGGCTGTGTAAAAGGCAAAAAAAAAAAAAAAAAAAAGGATTTTTGTTTATTTATGTAAATCCTACAACACTAGTCTAGTGAAATCCCACAATGAAGCTGAATTGAGCCTAATAGGAGCTCTTTAAGAGAATAAGCCAACGCTCTCACATGTTAAGGTGGTTGAACAACTCCTGAATAAAATCGTCCTAAACAGATTTTATTTTTTACTTCAATCTGGAACAGTTTTAACATTTGTGACTCTCAGCACTTGACTGAGAGCACTTCCCTGCGGGAACCTCCCAAAGGGATCAATAAAGTCGTCTATCTATCTATCTATCTATCTATCTATCTATCTATCTATCTGTCTTTACTATTCAGTAGCATAGACTGTATATAAATATGGACAATGCGTCCCCACTTCCTTGCCTTGGACAAACTGACGCCATTTTCCCGGGCATACGGGCGGTGCCACCTCGTGAGATTGGAGTTTGCACAGTACGGTTCAAGGGTGGAGGTTATTGATGCCCCGCCCACACTTCCTCCAGACTCGCATTTTCGTTTAATTAATGCTACACTCTGCTTTACCTCCCCTAGTTACGAGGAAATGTTGGATTTATTTATTAAATTCTTTTTTTTTTACAACTTTCACAGTCCCACGGGACCGCTTTACGGTTGGCACGGCAACTGGTTTTGTTTGTATAGCGTCAAAAAACTAAATTAAACAAAACTTATCCAAGAAATTGACACTTGAACATGCACCAACATCATATTAACTACCTAAAATGGTTGAAACCTTCCTTGAAAACAATTTATTTGACGTGTATTTTAGTGTTTTAGTTTGGCCCAAGTCCCATCTGCTAACATGGAGGGGGTGGAGCTTAGGACCTATACTGCAGCCAGCCACCAGGGGGAGCTCTACTTGCTTTGGCTTCACGTTTGAGGAGCAGTTCCACCGTCCATCTTTATACAGTCCATGCTCAGTACTAGTGCTACTGGATGTGTATCAAAGGGTTTTATAATGCTTAGCTTTATTGTGGAGTAAGTGTCAACAGTAAGTGTGACTCATCCATGTTAAGTACCGCTTTTAAGACATGACAAAAGAAAAAGAGAGTGCATTTACTCATACTGAGTATTGGCGGATATTTTAGGCGGATAAAAGGTTGGCGCACTACACCCCTAAGAGTCGATGCAGGTAGGGGGGTAGTCTATTCTTACAGGATTAGCAATCAAACCACATTGTGTCTCATAGGGACTCAAAACGGCTCACCACGGGGACCTGTGGTCCTTGTACAGTAGGGACAAAGAGCATGTCAACGTTAGCGGAAATGTAGCCTAAGTAATAATTATGGTTAAGTTTGGAGTTTAAAAGAAAGAAACACGACCTCTGTGTGTGTGTGTGTGTGTGTGTGTGTGTGTGTGTGTGTGTGTGTGTGTGTGTGTGTGTGTGTGTGAACAGGAGCTCCTGCTGTCAGGAATGCCAGAGATCGACGTGCAGGACTGGTACAGAAACACCGAGTACACAAGTGGCTATGACCCTCAGGAGCCAGTCATCCAGGTGGGTCTTTCTTCTCCTACCTGACATGAATGAATGCCTCTATTATCACTGCATGTCAGCATAAATTTACCTTGCCTCCATTAGATTATACACCTCCACACACTCACATATACATGCATACAAAAAAAAAAGAATAAAAGCTACAGGATTCTGTTAATGCTGTAATTAATACAAGAATGATATTAGTCATATTTGATTGAAATGATTTCCTGGAAAACAGCATTTGCTAAACTAGTGATTGCCAAAGTGGGGGGGCGCAGCTATTTCAGGTGTGTCGTGCACACCGGAATTGCTTTATAAATTACCCGTGTCTTCAAAGTGCTTAACTCGCCTCATATAAAGTTGCCTGTAGAGTTGCTCAGGGCCAAAAATATTCTTGTCTACAAAAGGCGGGCCTTGCAGAAAAACTTAGGGAGAACTGCAGGACTATCCTTTTCACTGGTATATTTTTTAAATTTCCGACTATAAAGAACAAATGGCCGACAATTTCCTGGATAATCCTGCATCACGAGAACAGAATGAACGTCTACGTCTTCACTACAGATTAGCCAGACTGTGACGGCATGTGATGCGTCAAGTCGCCTGCACGCCATCTCCTTCCTCAGCCTTAACCAATGCCCATACAGTACAGCCATGTAGACTTGACAGCCAGATGTGCCTTACACACGGATTTCTACTGCTAGATGTCAGACTGGTACGACATGAAGCTTTAATTCATTTTGAAAAAGGCGAAGTCTTGGATATTACCAAAGCAGGCGCTTCTAAAAAGGACATTTTTATCATCTGTGCTTTCATTTCCCAATTTCTGACTCATCTGGAGGTGAATGATGTCGGCATGTTATTTCATCCCAGCACTATTTGAGCACCGCACACATGTTGAACGTCGGTAAAAGACGAATTTGAAAATAACAAATGCCCTGATGATGAGGACGATATTGAGGAGGAAAACTGTACTCAGTACCATTTCCTTTTTTTTTTTACTTTGCCACAAGTTAAGCAGAAATGGATATTGTATTATACATCAGTGCAGCTTCTTTGTTGGCGGTCAGCTAACCTCTCATCTTTTGCAGTGGTTCTGGGAGGTGGTGAAAAGCCTGACCCAGGAGGAACGAGTTCTCCTGCTTCAGTTTGTCACTGGAAGGTTTGTCCTGCTTCATCTCCACCATAGTTATACTTATCATGTAATGGCGTGTGAATGTCCGTAAAAGTAAACAAAGCATACTTCCTCATCAGTTCCAGGGTCCCTCATGGTGGCTTTGCCTACCTGATGGGTGGCAGTGGTTTACAGAAGTTCACCGTCGCTGCAGTGCCATACACCTCCAACCTGCTGCCTACCTCTAGTACCTGGTAAGTAGTCACTATTTTCGATCTGAATAATCCTGTTTAAACCTTTTCGAGAAGCCTTGTCATGTTAATTTTTTTTAAACCTCTAAGGCGCAGGTACGCCTCGTGTAATTATGCCTTATTTGAAACCGACTATTTCCAGGAACCGTTCTGTGAATTGTTAGAGTCAAAATGAATACCACAGAAACAAACCAGCCTCCCTCTCTCTCAAAACTGCTAGTAATTCAGTTTATAGTAAATGGTCTTACCGACTCAGTATAAGTCACTCCACACCAATCAGGCATAACATTATGACCACTGACAGGAGAACTGAATAACATTGACCATCTTGTGACAATCCAGTGTTCTGCTGGGAAATATCTGGACCTGGCATTCATTGGTGTGGATGTTACTTAGACATGTAGCACCCACCTAGACCAGACCAGGCACCCCCACCCCATAGCAATGACACTCCTTGATGGCAGCAGCCATCCCCAGCAGGATGCAGCCACAAAAACGCTTTAGGAACAACGAACAGCACAAGGTGTTGACCTGGCCTCCAAATTCACTAGATCCCAAACTGATCAAGTATCTGTGGGATGATCCACAGAGGCCCCTCCCCTCAAGGGCCTCCCACTAACAACATCCTGTTGCCAGACACCACAGGACACCCTCAGGCGGCCCATGTCCATTCTCTGATGAGTCACAACTGTTTTGGAGACACAAGGGAGACCTACACAATATTAGGATGGTGGTCATAATGTTATGCCTGATCGGTGTACATCTATAATTGAAGGACATTTGACAAATGATATGAAGCAGTAGATGGCAGCATGACCCTTCAGTGTAGTGACATTGACAGCAGTTCAAAAACTCTTACAAGTCAGCTTTTACAGAAAGTTACAGACTGATATTGTTTTAAGATTTTCTTTGAGACATCAGCTCCCTACCACCAGCTAGATACGGGCTTTTACGACCAACAGCGTTCAACCGATTTTCACCACTCTCCCCCCAACCCTCTTGTCCCACCTCTCCGCAGCATCAACATGCTGAAACTCCCAGAATACCCGAGCCAGGAGGTCCTGAGAGACCGGCTGCTGGTGGCTCTGCATTGCGGGAGCTACGGGTACACCATGGCGTAGACATCTTATCAGTTCACGCTGCTTTTTCTCCGCAGGCTCATGCAACTGCCGCAGACCAAATGTTTTCGTTGTCAGGTGCTGCTTTTGCTAGAAAAATAAGGGAAATCCAAAATTCTTATTAAAGAGGGGCCGGAAATGCACAAGGGTCTGAACAGGTTTTGCAGCTCAGCTCATATTTGTGCCAGAATTTCATTTTTTGTAATTTAGTTTTTGACAGGAAGAGTTACGCAACAAATAATTTACCGTTTTCATGCACATATTTTAATTTAAGGACTGAAGTGTACAATGAATTATCTGTTTGAAGCATAACAATCATCATAACAGGAAATAAATGAATGAATGTTAAATATTGATTCAGTTTAAGGAGCTTTCCATATGGACCTACTGAACATTCAAAGTGCATCATAGACTTATCACAGGAGTAAGGAACAAATCCGGTTTTTGCCATGCCCCCTTCACCTCCTTGTTTTAACAGTCCTTATTCTTTGGACCAGTAGCTCTGCACTGAACTTCTAAAACCACTTTCCGTCAGGACGGGGCATCACCAGAGGCTTTAGATACCAGTGCCAGTATCACATCTAGGTGTTTTGATATTCCGCCGTAGTTTGCCGAGACCGAAATCTTTTTATTTTGCTGTATAAACAATAACTAAACGGCCAAAATGAGCGTGCCAGCAGAGACGTGGAGTGCTGCAAGAGCCTCCACTCTTCTGGTCCCAGGCTGAGCTCCAGAGCATTAGCGGGGTCCAGCGCTATCGGGTGAGCTGGCCCAGGCTGCAGTCAGCATTTGTGTTTGCCCCAAGGCTGTTGGATGGGGTTAAGCTCAATGCTGTGTGCACTCCAGTAAAGTAAAGTTCTTCCAAAGCAAACCAGGACGGCCAGTTCTTAACAGCTCTACGTTTATCTATGCTGAAACACACTCCTCCAATCACTGTAACATTAATTGCACGCGTCACGTGATGGATTATAGGAAATTCTTTGTCATTTTTGAAGTGAGTAATTTGCTGTTGTCTGTATTTGTACTTTACTTTCTTCTTTACTGTCCCCGATTTGGTAAACTTTCACCAGGAGCAGTGCATTTGTCTACGTGACAAATGTTTGGCTCGCAGTGCCAAAAAGTAAAATCCTTTCTTTTCTTTTCTTTTATTTGTGCCCTTGCTGACTCAGAAACATGCTGAAAGGGATGGACACCATGTCATGAATGTATCACAGAAACGTCTTTCTTTCCATTTATTGAGGGAGTTACGTATATTGATTTTATCCGTCAGTATTGTTCTGCATTCCTCGCTTTACGAAACTCTTTCGTAAACAGATGTCAACGTTTATTGTAAAATGGAGCCTTTATACACTATACTGTAAATGTCTTCAGTATTTTACCTTGAAATATATATTGTGCTTTGAGATTTTATCTAATAAAACTTTTGATAATCCGCGTGGTTTGGTCATGTCACCAGGGGGAAAGTAAAACCCATTCACCAGTTCAGATCAACAGGTGCAGTACGCGGTGCTGTTAAATCCCCCTGAAGAGTGTTCAGCAAATTCAGCATCTGCTGCATTTCCATCCTACAGTACATTGACTGTAACCTTGGCCTTTCTTCACCCCGTTGTAGAATCAGATCAGTGTGCTGCTGACGCACCTGTAGAAAAGCATCAACCTTGATCCAGTTCCTTGGAAGACCCAGGCATTTGAAGTATTTGGAAATAACTATACCACCCCCTATATTACATATTTGATAGGTTTATTTGTCATTCGTTCATCTTCTGTAGCTGCTTGTCCTCTGGAGGGCTGTGGTCGGGGCTGGAGCCTGTCCCAGCTGTCATTTGGCGCGAGGCAGGGTAACCAGTCTATCTCAGGGCTAACATGGAGACACAACCTTTTACAGTCACACCTACGACCAATTTAGAATCATCAGTTAACCTAACGAGCATGTCTTTGGATGGTGGGAGGACACAGGGATTCGAACCCAGAACCTTATTGCTGTGAGGCATCAGTGCTAACCTGTTTTATCGTGTGTAAACACAATATTTAGCTTGTATCGGACGGGTAATGTGACCAGGACGCACTGAAAATACCACATGGTGACGCGTGATGGATAATTATTGATCTCTAATGAAAGGCAGTGCTGTTTGTCTATTTGTTCACCTCATTCTTCACCACAATACCTGGTACCCTTGGCAACCCTTCCTCCTTATCAATAACAGACAGGTTGCCTTTTTAAATGCACAGTGCTGTTTGCCATGGCAACTGTTTCTTTACACGTATCACCTTTGAAAGTGAGGCACTGACATTCACTAGTGACTTATTGGTTCTGTCACACAAACGTTTAGCTCTGTCTATCTGTTAGGGGTTGCACAGAGTAGTCACTGATGATGTGACAGCAACAACATGGACGCCTCCGAGAAGACAGGTGATTAGCCCAGAGGGTCGTTGCAGCAAACTAGCAGCGGTTCATCAAGTGTGTGGAAATACTTCACTAAAGATGAAGCCCATACTACGGTGACACGTCAGTCCTGAAATACAACAAAAGTACTACTGCAATGCATCTGAAAAGGCTAACGCTAACGCTAGCAGAGGAATGGTCCAAATATTGATGGTGCTGAGGTGCTGCCTGTTCTTATACAGGCTATACATATCTGCAGCTCACAGTACGTAGCACAGGAGCTGTCTGTTCTCAGCATATGTGATCAAGTCAAGAATATAAATTTCACTGTTGCAGAGCATTACTTTCTACTGTGTGTGTGTGTGTTTTTTTTTTTAAAGTAAACATTGTTTTAGGGGCAGCACAGTGACACAATGTGGAGTTTGCATGTTCTCCCTGTGTCTGCGTGGGTTCTCTCCAGGTACTCCGGCTTCCTCCCACTAATCCTAATTTGGCTGTAGGTGTGAGTGTGAATGGTTGTCTGTCTCTCTGTGTTAGCCCTGAGATAGACTGGAGACCTGTCCAGGGTGTACCCCACCTCTCGCCCACTGACAGCAGGGATAGGCTCCAGCCCCCCCAGGACCCTCCAATGAATGTCACTGTCCCTATGTTTCTCTCTGACTGTATACAGATCTCACGTAGTCGATCCGCTCCCTGTGCTCAACCTCACGCTGCTTTATCTGCCGGATGAGGATTTTTCCTGATTGCTCCATGTCACCATGGTAAAAGAGGTGCACTAGATAAAGACCACTAGACAGAGATAGATTCACTTCTCCAGCTTTTTCCCCATGTGGCCTTATTGGCTCTGCAACACACACATGCTGATTACATCTGTTCAGCCCTGTTCTCTCTCATACACACACAGGAAAACACTTGACTGTTCCTCAACAACACTGACTCTAGTTCTGACTCTTCCTGCTTATTCCCTCTAGTCTTCTGGCTTTCTCCTTCTGCCTTCTGCCTCAACTGTACACTGAGAAGAGGTCCTCACAATGATTCCTTTGTGTTTAATTCCATTAAGAAGCTAGGTTTTGTATTTACTCTTTGCAGAAAGCCGGGGTGTGAGAGACTCCAGACGCCAGGATCTGCCAAAATGGGCTTCTCACCTCCTACTGTAAAGGTGTCAGCCTTACACTGACATCTCTGTCTTTCTATTCCATCGCAAGAAGGGTGCTCTCATCCTCTCATGGACACATACACCATTAGATTATAGGTTTGCAGGCAACAGTTGTAATCCCATTACGTTCGTTCAGCAGCTAGTTTGTCCTGAAAGACAATATCCTGAAACCCAAACTGTATTACTGAGTGTTATGAGGGTTCATAAGGCTTGTCCTGTGACTTGTATTCTCTACTGTCTGGATTGTCATGTTCTTCTGTGACAAATACCAGTGGGAGGACTTCAGAACTTAAGCTTATAAAAAGGTCCTGACTTCCTTTGTTCAGTGCTCTGAGTGAGCTGTTTGGCTTTTCAATAAGTGTGCAAAGCCTGTTGAAAACACAGTAGAAAGTAATGCTCTGCAACAATGAAATCTATATTCTTGACCTGAATACATACGCTGAGAACAGACAGCTCATGTGCTACATACTGTGAGCTGCAGATATGTATAGCCTGTATAATAACAGGCAGCATGTCAGCACCATCAATAGCATTTAATAGTACTCCACAGCATGTTAGATGGATAGTGCAGTATACCGTGTACTACAGCTAACTGTCTAATACCTTTGACAATGAAATTCACCACCAAATTGTTTTTGGACTGTTCCTCTGCTAGCGTTAGCGTTAGCCTTTTGAGATGCATTGCAGTACTTTTGTTGTATTTCAGGACTGACATGTAACCGTAGTATGGGCTTCATCTTTAGTGAAGTATTTCCACACACTTGATGAACCGCTGCTAGTTTGCTGCAACGGGAGGCGTCCACGTTGCTATCGTCACATGATCATTGACTAGTCGACATGATGCTTGTGCAGTAGGATCCATTCTCTTCGTTTTAATGTTACTTTGCTCAGAGGTGGTGTTTGTAGCAGATGTACAGTTGGTACAATAAAAATGTTTTATTCCTTTCCAACTCCCTTCCCTTCCCATCTCATCCTACTCTGCACCCCCCCCTCCCCACACTCAGAGTGCTCCTCATCGAAGCAGACTGCAACCCTCACTGCTGCTTACTGGGATTGTTCCACAGCCTTAACATGCTCTGGCATTCTTGTTACAGGAGCTGCTTTCACTCATTAATTTGGGCCTGGGAGATGGGCCCGTCGGTGGGTGCAGAGGGGTGAGTCAATGCCCTACGAGGTAACATGAGAAACAGGTTTTGCCACGACACTGCATTGTCACTCTCGCTGAATATTCAGAGCGGGTCGGCTTGCCTGAATAGCATTTGCCACTCGGTGCGCTCCCAGTCAGAAGAGGCTCCCGTCTGTAAACAAAGGCTAAAACGAATAGTTTAATACACACACGCTTATCTCGTTGAGCCAGTGTCATTTCCATGCACGGGACACCCGTGTGGCTTTGATTTATGCCCCAGGAAAAAAACAGTTAAAGGAAGAATCTCACACGCAGAGAGCAGGTGAAGTTGGCAAACATGGCTATTAATTGGCAAATCCTTTATCGGGGCTGTATGTATGTATGTATGTATCCCCGGTAGCAGTTGTGCTGTTACCATGGCTGCATTGAAAAGAGCTCAGCTTGTAAGACTATTCATTCATTCACTGGGCGGGAGGCGGGGGAACACCCTGGACAGGTCTCCTTCCATTGTTTCTCAGATGATCTACAAATCTATCTGCACATACAAACTAACAGCTATATACAGGCTCTAATGAACTGTCTGAAAGATGTGCAACACATCTTAGTGACATACACGATTTTGAAAGGTTTAATCATGTCTTAATTACTTCTCGCTTAAATTATTGCAATTCTTTGTATGTTGTCAATACACTAGTACATCACTTCTCTGGCGATTCTGTAAAAAGCTAGGAAATTACAGATACACCGATCAGGCCTAACATTATGACCACCTTCCTAATATTGTGTAGGTCTCCCTTGTGACTAGTCAGAGAATGGACATGGGCCTTCTGAGGGTGTCCTGTGGTGTCCTATGGGTTGAGGGGGATCTAGTGAATTTGGAGGCCAAGTCAACACCTTGTGCTGGGGGCTGCATCCTGCTCCCATCAAGGTGTGTCATTGCTATGGGGGTGGTGGTGCCTGGTCTGGTCTAGGTGGGTGCTACATGTCAAAGTAACATCCACACCAATGAATGCCAAGTCCAAAAGTTTCCCAGCAGAACGTTGAATTGTCACAAGATGGTCAATGCTATTCACTTCTCCTGTCAGTGGTTTTAATATTGTGGCTGATCGGTGTTAGTGCAAGACCATTTACCATTATTGTCTATTTTATAATCTTAGGCGTATACACAAAGCGTGTTCCTGCATATCGCACCCGTGGGACTTGGTATAGATTCACTTTGCTAATTTTAGGATAGGTCTCCTCCTCTGTGATGGAGACTCTTTAACAAAATGGGGCGGTAGAACACATATACACTGGCAGAGTCTTCTTTCTCGATTCTGGTGTGTTAAGAAGCAATACACGTATTACTTATTGCAGTTTGTGCGTTTCTCTCAACAGCCACAAGGGGCAATGATGAGCTCATTCCCACGTCTGAAAAAAAGAAGAAAAACTTTGCGGAAGGCCTTCGAGTAGAAGTTTTTTCTTTATCTGAACACAGAGTCTGAATATCGCTGCAGCTATTAGGATAGAAAAGCTCCCTTGGCCGTTCAGCCGTGCCTCCAGGTGCAGCTTGACTCAGAGTATCCTCGCGTGAACACTGGAGGGCAGAAAGAGAGAGCGAATGTTGTTGGGTTGTTTTTTTTTTCCTCTCCAGCGCTTGGATCCTCCTCCTACTCTTCCTCTGCCTCTGGTCTCAAAGGAGAGGTCAGGGTTATGTCGAAGGGTCACCCTGCTTATGTATTTTTTTTCCTTCTTCTTCTCCAGCCTCACAGCACTATGAAAGGGTCAGGCCATCAAAGCGCAGATTAACTACTCTATAATGTGCGTTTCTGTGTGTAGGTGTGCGTAGATTCTCCCACACTCTGACCTTGCCTCTTTTTGCTTGACAGTCATGAATACGCATTAGTGCCGGAGCGTGTTTGAGGGGTCGCCCGTCAGAACAGTAATCATGTTTCTGTATTTGAACTCTCTCCCCCTCTGGTTGACATTGGCTCTGATGTTGGAGCTCGTGCAGAGAGCTGGGTTTTGCGCCCCTCCCCCCCTCCCCGACGCTCTTCTCAACCCTACCCCGGCTCTTCCTAGGCCTCAAGGTGTCTTTGTCAGGCCTTCAGGCCATGACATGCCGTATTGATCTTGGAACTCTTTTCCTCTAGTTTCACGTCCGACAGTACTACACAGAGCCAGGTCGAATTCACTTCCCTCCGACGTGATTGGCAGAGGTCCAGCATGAAATATGATTGCTGCTTGCTTGTTATTTAACTTTTTGTCTTTTCTCAGTCGTTCTCTCTGAACCTTTACTTCACAAAGACTTAAATGGGAATTGAAGCAGGCTTTGCTCTTGAAGCAGGGTGGCTGTGAGCAAGGACATGCATTTCCACTGACTTAAGTAAGAAAATAACTGAGAAAGATAACAGATAGCAGCCTTTCGGCACGCGTTTCTAAGCAGTATGTGTGTAACGGTTTCATTTCTTGGTTTCTAAAGGGGTCAGCACGGTAGTATGATGGTGATGCCTCACAGCAAGAAGGTTCTGGGTTTGAATCCATGGGTCGACTGGTTCCTTTCTGTGTGGAGTTTGCATGTTCTCCCTGTGTCTGTGTGGGTTCTCTCCAGGTACTCCAGCTCAGAGGTTGCTTGACTGACAGTGTCATAAAAATCCCGTCATAATCTATTTTTACCCGTCAAAATTTTTCAAAATGATAATAATGACATATTCAATAGCATTTAATTTTCATTAACTTTTCATGAACTTTAAGTATTTTTTCAGAACAATATTGATTTTAAATGGTGAAAAAAAAAAAATAAAAGTTTGGGCTGCCAACCAGCTACCGACACGTCTTGTCCGTACTCGGACCGGGACTGCTAGCGCTAACAGCTCTTAGATGGCACCGTAGGGTTGAAGTGCTTCGGTGGTATGCAAACTTTTATTTTTTTTTGCACAATTTGCACAAAACTCCACTTTTATCGAGGCTTCCATCAGGTAGTAAAAATAAAGTTTGCCTTCCATCAGTCCTAGCAACGTGCTTTCATCCGATTCCTCCATTTTGGTAGATGTTTGGAATGTAAACTGCGATTAGAGACAAGAGCCAATTAATAATGTCACTTGCCACCACGTGGTCAGGGGTGTGAATTGCAATCTGTCAAAATGACAGATTTTTCCGTCACAGTTTTAAAATAAGGGTCAATGACGGAAAATATTCGGTTAACGCGACCCCTGCTCCAGCTTCCTTCCACCGTCCAAAGACATGCTTGTTAGGTTCACTGGTGATTTTAAATTGGCTGTAGGTGTGAGTGTGAATGGTTGTCTGTCTCTCTTTAAATGCAGAACTGTAGAGAATTATGAGGGGTTTTGATCTGTCAAGATTGTCGCAGAACACTGATAAATCCTCCGGCTGTCCTACGTCCTTGAAAACTCCGGATTGACTCGTCTCCTCTTGCCAATGTGGAGAGTGTAATTGGACTGCAGACACACCCACTGCTGCAGCCACGCTTTTCCTCATCCCAAGATAAAAAAAATAAATTAAAAATGCACGGCCGCAATGATAAAAAAACAACTGGAAACCAATGCAAGTTGGAGTTCAGTGGGTCAAAATAAGAATTTATAAGAATTATGTCGAAATAAGTCAACTTTGGTGTCTTATTTCCAGCAGATCTGTGCTCATTGCTTTATTATAAGTTACCCTGAGTGAAAATGTAAAAATCTGTCGATGACTTCTCGAAGGTCCGTGGAGTTTTTGACAGTCAGGAGTTTTGAGCAAATCGCTTTCTAAGTGAAGTGATTATGCGGCAACTGGCCCCCTTTTGTTATCTTGCCTGGGCAGTCTATTGTAAATAGCTCTGAAGTTATCTGGGCAGCACAGTCACTGGGAAAGGAGTAATTGGATAATTAATTTAGTCCCGGACAGGTCAAATGGATTTTTGTCTCGTCTGCCTTTCTGTGGCTCGCAAGGTCCCGTGGACTCATGATTGATGTGTGCCACCGCAATATAATTAAAGGGTCTCATCAAGCCCCCTTTTGCAAAGTACAGTGGGTAATAAGTGCGCATCGGAGGTGAGCGGGGTTAGACCAATATACATATCGAGCGCGTATCACGACGATGGCGGCCTTTCACCAGATGCAGTTTCATTGATTACTTGTTTAATGCTGAATTGATTAGCGCTCCGGTTGTTGTCTTTGGGAAGCACTTAAGTTGATGAAGTGATTCCACACGAGCACATGTCAATATACAATATAATTTTAAATAATATTATTAGGATTATTTAACCTTCACAATAGCACTTTGAAAAGGTCCAATTTTCATTATAATCTGGATATAATTTGAAGGATTATTTTGTATTTTTTATATTAATCTTGAGCCAGCGGTGTTGAATGGTAAATGTGTTCATACACAGTTACGACCGGCCTAGGGGAAACCAGTACGTAACATAAAGATAAAGGATGACTCCCTGCTTTTCCTTTCTCCCAAGAACAACCAGTGCTTTAATGAACTTGCGGTCCGGAATAATCTTTATTTGCCATTAGATTAAGCTTCAGGGTGAGCATGGCCTGAAAAACAAACAAAAATATCTTCCCTATTCAACAAAAACTAAACTTCCCTAGGCTTCCTGAGCAAAAACAAGAGAAAACACGAAGAAAACAGAACTGGTTCTTTACCTCTACTTGTCTGGACTGTAGTTGTAGCATTTTAAAAACACATGCCTGCACAAGATGCTCGGATGTTGAGCCCAGAACGTAGGATGGTTCAGGGGTCTTGTTGGATCACAGAAAAAAATTAAAGAGACTGACTGGATTCTCTACAAAGGCCTTTTGTTATAATATTCTGTCATGATTTTGTGATTAGTTTCTGTTTCCTGTTTTATTTTGTTAAGTTCTTGATTTCCTGTTATGTGTTACTCCCTGTGTTTCCCCTTCTGATTAGGCCATTGCTTTCTCCTTGTGTTATGTCTTGATTTGTTTCACCTGTGTCTCGTCACCCCTCTGTTCCCCATGTGTATATATAGCCCTGCCTTCCCCTTCGTTCCCTGTCGTGTTTTACTGTTTCTTTGCCATGTTCATGTCTTTCCTGGTCATAGATTTTCATGTATTGTTCATGTCTTCATGGAGTTTTGATTTTTGTTTTCGGATATCCTGCCTTATGTAGCGTCTTTAGTTTTCTTTCGTTAAAATAAAGTAATTTTTGTTGTTAGTGCAGTCTTCTCAGTCCTGCATCTGGGTCCTAACCCCCTCACCTCGCTACCCATCCTGACACCTTTTTAATCTGGACTGACTCAAAAAACAACTAAAAAAAAAGATGAAGAACAGCACAAGGTGTTGACCTGGCCTCCAAATTCACTAGATCCCAAACTGATCAAGTATCTGTGGGATGATCCACAGAGGCCCCTCCCCTCAATGACAGAAACCATCCTTAAAAAATATTTTTCCTGTGTTTTAATGTTTTAGTTTGGCCCAAGTCCCACCCATTAACATGGAAGGGGTGGAGCTTATGACCTATACTGCAGCCAGCCACCAGGGGGAGCTCTACTTGCTTTGGCTTCACTTTTGAGGAGCTGTTCCCTTGTCCATCTTTATGCAGTCTATGATTCAGAGTACGACCATAATAAATATTAAATGGAGTTCAGAACAAGGGGTTCAGATATTCAGGTGGGCTGTATCAGTTATTGAGAGACTGGATGGGAAATCTTCCATGCATTGAAGAGGTACAAACAACCCTTACCAACCTCCCACATTATAGCAACTAAATAAGCACATGATAATATTATAGCATGTGTGTATTTCGTTCAAATGGTCAGTGTAGTAGTTCTCATTACACCTTTAAATCCTCAAATGTTAGCTTTTATGCATGCTGGTGCCCTCTTGGCATGTCTGGGTTTCATCCCACTCTCATCTGATTAGGCAGAATAAAAGTGGACCACATAGGAAGTCACAAAACTCCCTGGTGCTCGGTGGCATGGCTCGGAAAGAGGCCTCATTAAAGTGATTATTCTGATTAGTCTCTGAATGCATCCTGGAGTGAAAAGCTCTAATCATCACACACTGTTACATCCAACCCTGATTGACATCTAACCCTCACAGTCTACGCTGAAATAATACCCACATCAATGGTGAATTCGGGAAATTAGCCAAGCAGGCTGGTCATTAAGGGGATCTAATACAGAGGAACTGCAGGCCTGGAGGATCAAAGCAGAGTTTTTGGTCCACCTTATTAAACTGTATTATTTCAGTCCTTTTCTTTCTTCTGTTCTTTTATATTCAGAAGGCAAAAGAAAGTGATAAAATGCCCAAACACGACTTTAAACAGTAATATTTTTATTTATATTCTCTGTTTGCATCAAATAGTATTCTACTTGTTCTTGTTGTAAACTTTATTAGTAGATTGTTCCTTCCTGCCTACGTCTCAGTAGAACAAGAAAGCACTGCTGCATACATGGGGACGCTTGGTGCTGGAGATTTGATTGCATACTTTACACCGATCAGGCATAACATTATGACCACCACCCTCATAATTTTGTGTAGGTCTCCCTCCAAAATACTTGTGACTCCATCAATCCATCAGAGAATGGACATGGGCCTTCTGAGGGTGTCCTGTGGAGTCTGGCAACACAATGTTGTTAGTTCCACAGATACGTGATCAGTTTGGGATCTAGTGAATTTCAAGGTCAAACCCTTGTGCTGTTCTTCATGTTTTTTTTAGTTGTTCCTAAAGCTTTTTTTGTGTGTATGTGTCTGTGTCAGGCTACATCCTGCTGGGGATGGCTGCTGCCATCAAGGAGTGTCATTGCTATGGGGTGGGGGTGCCTGACCTGGTCTGGTCTAGGTGGGTGCTACATGTCTAAGTAACATCCACACCAATGAATGCCAGGTTCAAAAGTTTCCCAGCAGAACACTGAACTTTCACAACATAGTCAATGTTATTCACTTCTTCTGTCAGTGGTTTTAATGTTGTGGCTGATTGGCGTGTATTTAATTAATTATGAAGGTCCGGACACACAAACCAAGGTTGGCACTGTGGTCATGAATGAGTTTTTTATTTAACACTGACGTTTTTGGGGCTTTCATCCCGTGCTCGTCTTTGTACCTAATAACATTTTAAAACCACTTTGAATACAACAAAGGTTCAGAACTGAAGGAAAAAGAAAGAGAGACGTTGTGCGCATCTCGTACCGCCTTTTAAGATTAGCAATATAAACGTAATATATACTAATAAAATCCCATCCTTTGATCATTGCAAATCAGATATTATAACATGGGCAGCAGAGATCTCAGCGCATTAGATTCACAGTGATGCATCCAATTAAGCTCTTTAAGTCTTTTTAAAAAACACAAACCACTACACTACAGGAGTAAAAACCTTTTATTTTTTTTTTCAGTGCACCACCACTGCCAAACTTGAACATGTCTGCTCTGTGGAGGTGCTTTACACCGTGTTCCCTGTCTTAACATATTAATACACCTGTGCTTTCCTTATTGTGGTAAGACGAGGTACGAGAGACAATCCATGATTTAATGTGAAATCATTATCTCGTGAAGCACAGGCGAAGGTTCAATAAGGAAGATCTGTGCCCTCATGTTCTGTTCCCCAAACGTGGATCTTAGTAACATCCTGTCCTTTGATCATTGTGCATCAGCTCGTGTAAAAGATGCAGGAAAAAAATCTCAGTATATTAGATGCACAGTGAGAAGCATCCTCATTCAAAGATGCATCCTCTGAGGAAACAGGCAAACAGAAAATACTCCTCTCTGACATATGTATATGACCAAATATAATGGTGAAGATGCTTCTGTAAAAAGGTGCCGTCACGTCTGAATGAAGCCACAAGAAATGTTGTTGCAAAACGTACGTCTGAACTTGAAATAGGGCCGTAGGAAGTTCCCATGTAAGCTCATCCAAGTACCGGTTTACGTTGTCATTAATTCATGCAATATTTTGTGCATTACCAGAAGTTGCAGTGGCAGAAGTCAAAACCTTTCCTTTGACTTTACCCAAAAACCATGCCACGAAACATTTGTCCCGACGTCTCATTGAGAAATCCAGCTCACCTGGTGTTCTTTTGTGCGGTAGACGGAAAAACCCCGGCGAGCTCCCTAACAGCCAGCACACACTCACACCGAGGGGGGCGCGTATTCCCATTCCGGGTCTAAAAGCATGTGCTTTTCTTTGTGGCCCTCATCTACGGAAAATTACCCTGTTTCAGAGAGTGGCCTTCATGTGGAGCTAAAGTTGGAGGCTTTTAGTGTTTTTGTTGATCAGACGTGGAAAAAGTGGAGGTGAGCACAGGTAAAGCCGAGCGGCGCGGCGCTGACGCTGAGAGCTTTTAATCTCCATTAAGGCCGCATAATGCCACATTTCAGATCTGATTTGCTTTGACGTCTCTCGCCTTGGCCCTAATCACTCGCCCACGGCCGCCACCCAGCAGTAGTGCTGACATTACTCCTCGCCGAACCCCCACAGCAGCAGCAGCAGCGGCAGCAGCAGCTCGTAAAAGCTTTCCATTTAGGAAAAAAAACCTGCTGACTATAAGCGTGAAAAAAAAAATATAGATATATATTTTTGCGAAAAGAAGCAAAAATTCTGTTTTTAAAGAACGCCAAAATGTGACTAACTGCTTGAATGCATTAGACAGCCGTTGGAATATGGCATGTAATAAATAAATAAATAAATACATGAATAAATGAATGCATGAGTCAATTGGTACCGAATACGTTCAGCAATTCAAGGTTCATGAATGTGCAAATAAATAGAGTCAGTCAATAAAAGTCAAGACAAGATGAAGCACATGAAAATATAAATGATTGCAATGATTGAAATTAAAGTATGAAAGATTTAAACGAGAAAAATATATATATAAATGATGAACAATAATTAGTAAAAAACAAATAGATTATTGGATTCATATATAAAAAAATGAAATAGGATTAAAAAAACATTATTGACATCTAGTCAATGCATGAATGAGCAAATAAATACCAATAAATGTACAATATTAAGGCATGAATGAATAATTAAATTCATCAGTGAAGAAACAAATGACAAAAATACAGTATGTAACTGAAGAGCAATAATATATAGTAAAATTTTAAATTAAAAATATGAAACCTTGAAACTCAGTGGGAAATAAACACCATTAAAAGGGCTTGAGTGCATGCATTAGTGAATATATGAATAAATGAATGAATGGAGCTGCATGTAACTGAAAGTGTGAACGATTTTCGAACTTTTCGGATAGAAGATATGTTCTGCCCTCCACAATGACTCCTGTGCTTGTTAACAATGAAAACCAGAGATTATAGACACGGCAGAACACAAGATAGCCTCCACGGAGCCCACCAGACTGAGAGGATGAGGTAGGAGGTGGAGGAGGAGGAGGAGGTCCTTGTCCTTGGGAGAATAAACACAATGACTACATCTGAAGAAAACAATATAGCTCTGGTAAAGTGAATAAAGAAACCACGCTTCTGCTTCATGTCGCCCTGCTACTCAGAGACACAGGAGCCAAGGTGGAGAACGGTCCTGTAGACTGGAGGGTCATATTCGAATAAAGAGAGGCTTCTTTGCTGTATATGCAAGATGGAGAAAGACAGAAACAACAATACGGGCTTAAAGCTACGGAACTGTGGACATTATTTCTATCATGATTATAGTGTTTTTTTTTTTAAAGTCGACTGTTATGTGGTGAAACTCAAGTTTGCCTTGATGAAATCTATATTCTTGATCTGAATACATATGCTGAGAACAGACAGCTCATGTGCTACACACTGTGCACTGCAGATATGTACAGCCTGTATAATAACAGGCAGCAACTCAGCACCATCGATATTTGGACTGCTAGCGTTAGCAGATGTCTTTTCAGATGAGGCTTCATCTTTAGTGAAGTATTTCCACACACTTGATGAACCGCTGCTAGTTTGCTGCAATGACCCACTGGGCTCCTCACCTGTCTTATTGTCATGCGATCAGTGACTAGTCATGACATGATCACTTCCATCTCAAAGTGCAGCTACTTGCGGTTCCTAGAGTTTCAAAAAGTAGAATGGGAGGTAGAGCCCTCAGCTATCAGGCTCCTCACCTGTGGAACCAGCTCCCAATTTGGGTTCGGATGAAGCTTATAGTTAGGGGTGGACTGAACCATCCCTTAGTTATGCTGCAATAGGCCTAGGCTGCTACTATTACTAGTCATGCAATTATGTGGTACTACTGTACAGCATGTTAACTGCTGTGTATCCCCCCCCCCTCCCTTGCCACCATCGCCTTAAGGCTTGCTCTGGGGGTTTCAGGCCGGGTTTCAGACCAGATTTTGTAAAGAGTCTTGAGACAATTTGTATGGTTATTGACACTATATAAATAAAATTGAACTGAACTAAATTATGGCTATAAGACTGAAAAACTTCAAAGAATGCCAGCAAACCCAACTGAAAATTGAGATGAAAGACCTCTGTCTTCAGTGGATGTGTGGACAAGGAGCCCATTCTGGACATAAAGTCAACACTTGGATAATATGGTTTCAGGTTTTGACATGAAAAAGTATATGGAATAAAATAGATGTTGTTTATGGTTCTGCAGCACTGATTTAGTTACTTCATTTGATAATGTTAGATAGGTGCAATGATCCATATTGACAGCTGCCACAATTGTTCGCGCAACTGAAGACGTACTGTGGAGCTGCAGGGTCGAGAACAACCTTGCTCCAGATGTTAAGAAACCTCGCAGACAAACAAAAGACAGACCCATGCTCACCAGTGCAACTCAACAGTTGTAGAATCAGTTAAATATTTCACTAAACATTCAGTGAACATATCTTTTTACGTCTTTTTTAGCCGAGCTAATCAATTAACTCAACAATTTCAAGGCGGCAGGGAAACTTTCTATATTTTAGGAAAGACCCAAGTGTTTCCACAACTGTATTTCGTGCATATCTAACCGGTGTTAGTTTGGGATGTCAAGTCAAGTGCTGAACAACTTACCATCTAAACGTTTCACCAAGCTTCAGTGCTCTTAGGGAAGAGTCTGACATTTTGGCGAAGGATCCAAATACTTCACATTCTGAATCTTTTGACAAGAAAATAAGATAATGTCACACAACGTTTGCACCCGCTCCAATATTACTTCTCTCTTTTCGCCCTTCTCCACTATTGTCGGAGTCATCCAGCATGTCTGGCGCACACTCTTGTACAGCCACTGTACATAAGTGCTTTGTGGTGTTTTATGCTTCGAGCTGTGTGGGCCGTAGCCGTAAGAGCAGCGCATTTATGTGCAAATGTTTTTGTATTTACTCTGTGAATTCCTCCAGCGAATTTTTATTCATGAGAAATTGAATCTTTTGGGATGGCAGCCGCCACTGCCTAGCCAGAGTTATTCATAGGTTCTTTAGAAAGCTATCAAAAAACAAAACAAAATAAAAAAACAACAACAGCTTATTTGCAGCAGCATCAAATGACTGGCCATCTTCTTTCCCACTGTTTCTGTCTCCCGTCCTTCCCTCTTCACACCTTCATGGCTGAAGCTTAAGTGGCTGTCAATAAATGCCCTCGTAGAGCAATTAATGTGAATAGTTTAACCTTTCATTTCAGCTTTCTGGAGAAATCATTGTGACTTCAAAACCTGGGTCATCAATAAAGATTCAGCTCATGAGCCATTTCAGAAAGGTTAATAAGTATAACCTTCTTTTCCTGACTTTCCGTGGTTGAAATTATAAGCCCATCTGATCCCTGTCCCATGCTTTAATGAATCCCTACCTTCATCTACATCTATTTGTGTTTTCATTAAATATATGTCTTTTATGAGCCCGTCGTTGCTGGAACTGATTGATTGATCTAGTCCGACACCAGATAAGGAGCGTGTGAATAAATCAAATACATTGCATTTAATGAGGCTACGGGGGACCGACGAGGGTGACTGGCAGTCAGAGATGTCCTCCGGCTTGGGATTTGCATGAACTGCACTCCTTCAGTGTGGCCTGTGTGAAAACTTAACCCCTAAAACACTAAATCTCACCTGGACACCAATTGACTTACAGTTAAATTTTTATCTGGGCCTCTAGTGGACATCTGTCGTTCATGCAAAGCTCTCGTTTTTCCATGTGCACAATTTTGGAAAATGGTGTTGTAGGGAGTTCACAAGAAAAGAGACACAATGAGGATTAGGGTTAGTAGTTTACATAGAGCTTAAAAGGGATGTAAAGAAGAACTTAACAGAAGAGTTGACAACACTAAAATCTAAAACTCAAGGCGAAGGAGCACATTTAAAAGGTGAAAGCAGCAGATTGTGTCTTTGAGGTGAAGGACAAGTACAAAGCACCTATGGGGGAATCAAGAAGGCACTCAAAGAAAGGCATTTCCCTTTCAAACGCCGCTTTTGAGGATTTGAATTCACTGGGGCACTGGTTCACAGGCCTATATAGACATGGAAGGAAGCTGCGCGGGAGCTGAGGAAACGGGGATTCCTAGTGTCGAATGTAAACGAGACCCCGGGCTCCACCATTGCAGAGAAGATACAATGAGGGCGTTTTTGTGGCAACAGGCAGATGCGAGAGGGGACTCCGGGACTTAAAGAGATCCCGACTTAAATCACCAACTGAATAGATTCGCTTGCAGGTTTATGCTGGACTTATATTGCGGAAAATGGAGCACACCAGTGGTGGGCCATCAGGGCCATTAAGGCTTTGTCTGCTAGCCATTTCAGCCATTATGTGTTGCCAGGGTAAGAGAAACCCTAACCCTAACCCTAAGCCTGTATCATAAAATGAATTCCAATGAAGTCTTTTGATTGGATGGTCCAACACAAGCTAAAATGTTTTTGTGTAGATTTAATAGCTGTTTTTTGTTTTGTTTTTTAAATACCTATAACGGTCAAAAGAGGAGACTGAACCGATTTGGTCCTAGATACACTTACAAATTTTCATTTTCAAGACGGACATTTCAAGAAAAGTTGGACATTGCAAAGGACAGGCAGCCCAACCCTGAATCTCGTCAGCCTGTCCCAGCTAAAGAAAAGGTTTGTCCGCCACTTTCAGTGGAATTTGTGGTGTGATATCTGGTTACTGTTCCACAGCGTAGCCATGTAAACTCTCAAAACGTAACGACGACTTTATCTCTTAGATCTGCACCACATTGCATTGTCATTTTATCATCCATTTAATCGGGACAAAATCCTTTTGCCGTTTGTTAAACAAAGACATTCGGGTCATGGAAATACAGTGGCACAGTGTCCACCTGTTGGAAGTTGGTGAAGTTGTTATTTTACTAACAATGATGCACTTTTTATTTGTTTGGAGGTACTGGAGGTAACTTATGGCTTTCACTCAGCAAAGGGTAACATTTAAGAGAAAATCATCTTTCTGCGCCTTCTCAAACCTATCCCAGCAGATTGCAGCCAGATACAGCCCGCTTCATTTTGCTTGGCTGTCCGTTTAAGTGAAGTAAAGCAGCAGAAAGATTAATCCAACAAAAACAAAGATTTTAGGTTGTTGTGGGGGTGGAAATTATTTGACAACACCCAATTTTCCACCCCGCTGGTTTGGCACCGCAGCAGTGATGGTGAGGGTGGAAGGTTGAAGGAGGGGGAGGGGGGCCCGTGCTATTTCTACCTTCTCCACTTTGATGTTAGGTCGTGGCTGGCATATGAGCACTCACCGTGCACCGCAAGCTGCAGTAAGAAGAAATAGAAGTGGATAGCACTGGATCAAACTCAATGCACCTCATATACCTTGAAGAACTAAGTATGCCTTCATAAAAAACTACTGTGTGACGTAACATGTTTATTGTCAGGATGTTGGATTTGAAAAAATCCTGCAGCCTCCACTAATAATTATATTCTTTCTTAACTAGCACTTAGTATCGTGGATGGAAACAGATATACAGACAGCACACAGTACAAACACAGTGTTAAAACTTATGGATAATGAGGGTATATGGCTCACTGGGGCACCATTTTCTTCTCCAGCGCCCATTAAAACGGAGTCGACTAAATAAAATTCAAGACATTCTGTGCTGGGTTTAACCTTCCTATTATCCTCCGGGTCAAATTTAACCCGTCTCGAATGTTTCTGTATCACATAATTTGATATAAATCTGGTCCAAAAGGGTCTAAAATAGAAATGTGCACATTTTATTGCAAAGCCAATACGAGGGTTACGCTGGTCTGACAACCTTGGTTAATTGATTTACCTCCACTCCTGTTCACAAAGCATTTTATTTTAATCAGCTGCCCAGCTTACCATAATATATACAGTAAAGATTTTCTATCTTTTAAAATAAAAGCCACAGAGAAGGGATTTCTTCACTGACTGGACAGGAACATAACAGGAAGTCTGGTATTACAAGCCAGGTAAAGGTTTGGAAACTATAAAAAAAGGAGCAGGAAGCAGACCTGGGCCTTTCTTCTTGCAACCGCAGTTGAGAGTAGCTGAGGTCAGCCTTTGTTCTGTGTTTGAGTCGATCCCTTATGCTCGATGAGGGTCTAAAACTTGGAGGGATTGCTTAGGCACATCTGCCAAGAAACTAGGTATACTCAAACAGAACGGTCCAAATCCTCCGGACAGCAGTCATTTAACAACTTGACCGAATGCCCTGCGGTAACAGAGAGAAGGAGGCTGCACATCGAATTTCATTGTCTAAAGTTATTAGACCTTTAGCTGCAGTACACAGAGAAGGCTTCAGAGAAATACTGCATTTTTATTTTAACCCGGCTACACTATCCCATCTTCCAGTATGCTGTGGAGTACTATTAAATGCTATTGATGGTGCTGAGGTGCTGCATGTTTTTATACAGGCTATACATATCTGCAGCTCACAGTATGTAGCACATGAGCTGTCAGAATATAGATTTCATTGCTGCAGAGCATTACTTTCTACTGTGTTGAGTTGTGCAGCCCCTGATGTGTACAGAGAAACGTATTGAGAAACGTGATATGATTTAAGAGTTAGATAACGGTCTATAGCGTTCAACTGTGCCATAGGTTTTGTCACGTCTGCCGATATAATTCGGACACAAGTCTCAAACACGAAACCCGAAGCCAGTGTAGTTGTGATAAAACCGGTTTATTGAAGGAACAAAGCTGGCTAGTCAGAAGCAGGTTGTGTGGTATTCCGGAGAGAACGGGGGAGGAGGTGCAGGGAAGAAGGCTGGCAGAATGGTGGAGCTGGTGAGGATCCCAAGGAGATGACAAGAGAACTGAATGAGTGGATTGGTCCAGGAGCTGAAGACAAAGAGACAAGAAATGAGTATACAACGCTATACGGAGTATTAGAGCAAAAAACCAAGGCAATGTACCACTATGGTAAGCAGACGATCTGGCGACGAGTGGAGGACTGAACCAGGATTATATTGATGAGGTGAGTAGGTGGCTGATGAGGCTCCATTGCTTGCAGGTGTGTTAGCAGGTGGCTCCAGCTCCGCCCAGCCTTCAGAGAGAGACAGGCAGAACAAATCCACACAGAAACATAGATCCTGACAGTACCCCCCCCTTAATGGGTCGCCTCCTGGCGACCCCCAGGCTTGGATGGATGAGCAGCGTGGAATTCCCTAACCATGGCAGCATCCAGGACAAAAGACCGCGGCACCCAAGACCGCTCCTCTGGTCCATAACCCTCCCAATCGACCAGATACTGGAGACCACGACCCCTCCGCCGCACATCCAAGAGGCGCCTAACAGTGAATGCAGGGTGGTTGTCGATGAGCCGGGGGGGAGGCGGGGGTTCGGTTGGAGGGCAAAGCACACTGTGACGAACAGGTTTCAACTGAGAAACATGGAAAGTTGGATGGATCCTAAGAGTCTTGGGCAGTTCCAGACGGACAGCAGTGGGACTGATAATTTTCAAAATCTTAAAGGGACCAAGGAAACGAGGTGACAACTTGCGGGAATCCGTCTTCAGGGGTACATCTTTGGAAGATAACCAAACTGACTGACCTGCTTGGTACTGAGGAGCAGGAGTTCTGTGTCGGTCAGCTGCTCTCTTGGTCTGGGCAGAGGAACGAAGAAGAGAAGTGCGGGCCTTCTCCCATGCTCTCTGACAGCGCAGAAGATGCTGCTGAACGGATGGCACTGCCAGCTCTTTCTCCTGACTGGGAAACAAAGGGGGCTGGTAACCCAGCGATGCTTCAAATGGTGACATACCTATGGCAGATGAGACCAGGGAATTGTGGGCATATTCGATCCAGGGGAGGAAAGTGCTCCAGGAAGCAGGGTTTGCCGACACCATACAACGCAGGGTTGTCTCCAGATCCTGGTTTGCTCGTTCTGTCTGGCCATTTGACTGAGGGTGGAAACCGGAAGACAGGCTGGCCGTGGCCCCGATGCCCTGACAAAAGGCTCGCCAAACCTGTGACACAAACTGAGGTCCCCTGTCAGAGACAATGTCCACTGGGATGCCATGTAAACGAATGACATGGTTAGTAAGTAGTTCAGCTGTCTCCTTGGCAGATGGCAGTTTGGAAATGGCAATGAAATGTGCTGCTTTAGAAAAACGATCTACCACAGTAAGGATGGCAGAGTTACCTTGAGATACAGGGAGTCCGGTCACAAAGTCCAGGGCAATGTGGGACCACGGCCGACCTGGGATGGGCAGAGGCTGAAGGAGACCCGATGGTGGTGAATTTGAGGTTTTCCCTCTAGCACAAACTGAACAGGCCAAAACATATGAGCGAGTGTCTTGGTCCATCGTGGGCCACCAGAAGCTGCGTTTCAACAAAGTCAGTGTTCTATTTATTCCTGGATGACAGGAGAATTTGCTACCATGAATCCATTGAAGTACTTGGGCTCGGGCAGAATCGGGGACAAACTGAAGGCCAGGGGGACCACTTCCTGGATCGGGTTGAGTACGAAGTGCCTCCTGGATGCAAGACTCAATCTCCCAGGTGATGGGAGCGACTAGGCAGGAGGGAGGGAGAATATTCTCTGGTTTATCTGGCGACTCCTCCTGGCAGAACTGGCGGGAAAGGGCATCTGGTTTGGTATTGCGGGAACCAGGGCGATAGGTAAGTGTAAAGTTAAATCTGCTGAAGAAGAGTGCCCACCTAGCTTGCCGGGGATTTAATCTCTTGGCAGACTGGATATAAGCCAGGTTTTTGTGGTCTGTCCAAACTACAAATGGTTGTACAGAGCCCTCCAACCAATGTCGCCACTCTTCCAGGGCCATCTTCACCGCCAGCAGTTCCCTGTTGCCCACATCATAGTTTTGTTCTGCTGGAGATAGTCGTTTAGAGAAAAACGCGCAGGGGTGGAGCTTGTAGTCTGGACCATGGCGTTGAGAGAGGACTGCTCCCACTCCTGCATCAGAAGCATCCACCTCTACAATGAATGGCAAGGAGGAATCAGGATGAACGAGAACAGGGGCTGTGGTGAAGAGTCTCTTGAGGAGGAGAAAAGCAGCGTCAGCTTCCAAGGACCACTGGAAAGGCACTGCAGAAGAGGTAAGACGAGTGAGAGGTGCAATAACTGTGCTAAAGTTCTTGATAAACCTCCTGTAGAAGTTGGCAAATCCAATAAACCTCTGCAATTCCTTACGGTTGCCAGGAACGGGCCACTTTGTCACTGCTTCCACCTTCTCTGGGGCAGTCTTGACCTGTCCTTCCTCGATAATAAACCCCAGGAAACTGACCTCCTTTGCATGAAATTCACACTTCTCCGCCTTAGCATAGAGTTTGTTCTCCAGGAGGCGCTGAAGAACGGCCTGTACATGCTGCTGGTGCTCCTCTAGGGATTGGGAAAAAATCAGAATGTCATCAAGATATACAAAAACAAATCTGTTCAAGAAATCCCGTAGGACATCATTAATCAAGGCTTGGAAAACTGCGGGGGCATTGGTGAGTCCAAAAGGCATCACTAGGTACTCAAAATGACCCAGAGGGGAGTTAAACGCAGTCTTCCATTCGTCCCCTTCCTTAATCCGAACCAAATGATAAGCATTCCGGAGATCCAGCTTGGTGAATATGGTTGCACCGTGGAGTGGAGTAAAAGCAGAATCAATGAGGGGCAGAGGGTATTTATTCTTAACTGTAATATTGTTAAGTGGCCTGAAATCTATGCAAGGTCTTAATGTAGAGTCTTTCTTGGGTACAAAAAAGAACCCAGCTCCAAGTGGGGACGAGGAAGGTCGGATAATGCCGGCTGCCAGGGAATCCCGGATGTATCGCTCCATTGCCTCGTGCTCAGGTCTGGAGAGATTGTACAGGCGGCTAGAAGGAAGGGGAGCACCAGGGAGCAGGTCGATAGAGCAATCATAGGGCCTATGTGGGGGCAGAGAGAGTGCTTTAGACTTACTAAAGACTTGCTGAAGACCATGGTAAACCTCAGGGATGCCGCTAAGGTCTGGAGGCTCAGGAGAGGGATCCAATTCTGTAGGAGGACAGTAGGCAGACTTTAAACAGTTCTCAAAACAAAAAGAGCTCCAACTTAAAACTTTCCCACCAGACCAATCCATGTTGGGGTTGTGGAGTTTCAACCAGGGGAGTCCAAGAATGAGTGGTGAACTAGGTGAGGATATAACGAGGAGGCGAATAGATTCTCTATGGTTTCCTGAAACAATAAGCAAGAGGGGCTGGGTGCAGTGAGTTACCCTGGCCAGGACTCTCCCATCCACAGCTAGAGCAGTCCGAGGCTCCTTCAAAGGCTCTAGCGTTAAGCCGGCTTGTTCTGCCACCTGTTGATCTAGGAAATTCTCCTCTGCCCCCGAGTCCACCAACGCCAACATGGGTAAAGAAAATGTGTTACAACAGAGGGAAGCCGGCAACTGAAAACGATTAAGCGGTTCTTGGGGGAACGTCGTTTGGCTCACCAGGACCCCCACTGCTACTGGTGAGCTTGGTCTTTTGGTCGAATTGGGCAGAAGGCAATAAAATGTCCTCTTTTGCCACAATAGAGGCACTCACCTGCCTGGCGCCTTTGTTGCCTCTCCTCAGGGGTAAGGCGAGCCCGACCCAGCTGCATGGGCTCTACAGGGGTACTGGATGGTAAGGCAAGAGCTGTAGCAGAAGCGGTCGGCTGGTGGCTGGTGGTCGGCAGTGGCAGAAGAGACTTAGACCTGGGGCCTGGAGTCTTCTCCAAACGACGTGAGCGAAGCCTGGCATCAATCCTATTAGTCAATGAAATCAAAGAATCCAAGCTGGCCGGCTCATCTCTTGAGACCAGCTCGTCCTTCAATTGTTCATTAAGTCCTTTAACAAAAGCCGTTCTCAGAGCATTATCAGTCCAATCTACCTCCTCTGCCAGAGTCCAGAACTCAATGATGTATTCAGAAACTGGCCTAGATCCCTGGGACAAATTCATTAATTTCATTGAAGCGTCGCTCTGATAATCTGGGTGATCAAATACTCCTTTGAATTCCGCCAAAAAATCCTCAAAACTCAGATCAGAAAAAGAGCGACGAGAAAAGCGGGCCTCAGCCCAGGTTAGTGCTTTTCCTCTTAACAGACTACAAATATACTGCACTTTGGAGACATCAGAGGCAAAAGAAACAGGTCTTAACTGGAAAACGGTGGAGCACTGGAAGATGAAGCCTCTACAAAGATTGGGCTGACCAGAGTACGGTTCCGGGTCTGGGGCTTTGGTGTCCCTGGGTTCAGGACTCACTGGAACTGCAGCAGCAACAGCAGCGGTGAGGGGAGCTGAGGTCTGCAAGGTAAGAAGGGTGGTAATCTGAGAGGTTAGTTGCGATAAGTGTTGACATACTTCTTGGTTGTGTTTGAAAAGGTCACGAATGTTCTGCTCGTGTTGTCCAAGGAGGTGTCCTTGCTGGGAAACAGCATGGCGGAGGCGAGTTGATTCAGGGTCTGTGTCTGAGGTGTCCATATTGTGGCCAGATCGTACTGTCGCGTCTGCCGATATAATTCGGACACAAGTCTCAAACACGAAACCCGAAGCCAGTGTAGTTGTGATAAAACCGGTTTATTGAAGGAACAAAGCTGGCTAGTCAGAAGCAGGTTGTGTGGTATTCCGGAGAGAACGGGGGAGGAGGTGCAGGGAAGAAGGCTGGCAGAATGGTGGAGCTGGTGAGGATCCCAAGGAGATGACAAGAGAACTGAATGAGTGGATTGGTCCAGGAGCTGAAGACAAAGAGACAAGAAATGAGTATACAACGCTATACGGAGTATTAGAGCAAAAAACCAAGGCAATGTACCACTATGGTAAGCAGACGATCTGGCGACGAGTGGAGGACTGAACCAGGATTATATTGATGAGGTGAGTAGGTGGCTGATGAGGCTCCATTGCTTGCAGGTGTGTTAGCAGGTGGCTCCAGCTCCGCCCAGCCTTCAGAGAGAGACAGGCAGAACAAATCCACACAGAAACATAGATCCTGACAGGTTTTCCTCTCCCAGGGTCAGGTAGCACTGTACCTCAGTACCTGGAAACAGAGCTGGGTATGTGACTTGCTGATCACATCCTGTTTATGAGGCCCTTACTGAATCTAACATTACCCTCTTCCCTGATGCATTCAGAACCACCTGCAGTAATCAGGGGTGAATGAGCTGTGTGGCCCGGGGTTACATTCACCCTCTTGCCAAACTTACTGTATAATGAGGCTTTCTCGGCTGCAGCTCGTACCCGCTGTCGAAGCGAGGGTCAGGCATAATGTGTAACTCTGGCCAAAGGGCAGAAAACCCCCAGGTTTTGGAGGCAGGCTATGTTGCAATTTAAAATGTGGAGCAGAACTGCATGGGAACACTACAGGAAGTTTGGCTATTGTCCTGAAACTCATAAGCCTCTGGAGAAGCTCGTCTTCCTTTTCGGTCTAAAATGAACCAACACAATATCTCACAGAAGTAGTTACAGTGTTAAAACTGTTATTAATTTTGCTCAGCAGTTACTAATGAAAGCTGTTAGACTGGTAGAAAGATTATATATATATACTGATCAGCCACAACATTATGTCCACTGACAGGAGAAGTCAATAACATGGAGCATCTTGTGACAATTCAGTGTTCTGCTGGGAAACTTTTGGACCTGGCATTCATTGGTGTGGATGTTACTTAGACATGTAGCACCCACCGAGACCAGACCAGGCACCCCCACCCCATAGCGAGTCTGATGCGCCTGGGAACATCCAACCAAGGAGTGTGGCTATGTACTCCTTTTAGTGCTTTAAATTCAACACTTTTTTCCCATTTTAACCATAAAGGTGCTCTAAAGCTGCAGTGAAACGTAAAGCTTGTTTACCAGAAGCAAAAATGCCATCAACTTCAACTAAATGCTAAGTGGCAAACCTGAGAAACACCTACAGGTACATTAATGCAATAATCAAAACCATTTGCAAAACATTTCTAAAGTACTATCCCCAACACTGATTAAACACAATTTCCTCTAATTTCACCTTTGTTCTCATTTCCTCCTCCTCCTCCTCCTCCTCCTCAGCAACACAAAAACACGACATGACCAGCAGACCAGACAGAAATTGGTCCCTGGGAGGCTCCTGTGGCCTTGTTATGGAGCAGAGCAGAGGAAAACTCACACAAACAGTCCATTGAACAAACCAGCGGATTTACTCCGTGCTCCAAGAGCTGTTGCCAGATTTGTCTTGGCTTTGTTTGCCTTACTGGGCATCTAATATATTCTACTGACCTCTAGGATAGAAGCCTAATTTCCTCTCTTGCCATTGGGTTTCCAGAGGTTCACCAACAAATGCTGCTGCCAACGTAATAGCTGAATATCACCTACATCACAAGACCTCAAGACTTAATAGACTAGCCTTGCACTAGGTAAATACCAGCTCTTAATGACCCCATTAGCCTTACTTGTACTCATTGCAGTTAATAGCAATCACATCAGCTGGAGAATCTACAGACAGTACCACTATAATGAATAGATTTATTGTGATCACTGCAGTAAGTATTTGGTGCCTTAACTGTAAGATCTGGTGGAATCTTTTGACCAATTGTTAAATATTTCTCAAGATTGTAATAATTCCCACTTTGCATTCAGATTATTGAATATATTTAAATTTTTGTGTTAATCTATCACAAACACTGGCATATAAAGGGTTAAAATTATGAAGTGAATCAAACATTTGGTATTTACGACTAGGACTGAAGTTGATTAAAAGATTTATATATGTAAAAAAGAAGAAAATATAGACATAAGCTATTTGTATGGCATTTTTTTTTTAGAGGACACTTTTTTTTCACTTCACGGTACACACCTTTGCCAAATATCACAGCAAAAAACATAAATGCCACTAAGTTATTGAAAGATAAAACCGGCAAATGTCACTTTTGTCCTTAAGGTTTAGATTTTTCATCTTGCAAATTGATTAATAATTTCTAAATTATCATTTGAGCTATTACCAGTAACTGTATTTACTTACAGTGATGATTGTGCAGTCACACGGGGGAGGGCAAACTGAGTGGAAACTACACATTGTACTTTCTCAACACATCTAATATTTTAAAAAGCAAAGAAAAACGATTGAACTTAAACAGTCATCCATTGTTTTTGTTCAAACTGGACATTAACCTGAGGCATGTGGAGTGAAGAACCATGTCCTCGTAAACTTGTGTATGTGCTTAGACTTATCAGTCTCTTCAGTGTTGCTGGAATAAATAAGGGTTATACAGATGCAATCCTTGTGTGCCATATATTTCTTGTTACATTTTTCCAACAAGTGGACGTGCAACCTACAAACATAGCCGGCCCTGAGGCAGTTGTAGTGCTCTCAGTAATCATGAACGTGTGATGTCTCCAGGGATGCCGAGGTCTGGGGTCAAACTATACTGACAGATAAATGGGGCACAGGGGACACGGTGGGTTCACATGTAAATAAACGAATATTTCCCCTGTGCGCGCCGTAGCTTGCCGGCGTGAGCTGAATTATGTATATCATGCACGATACCGAACTCTAGGATCATTTCATTGTTGGGTCTGGTCACCAAATGTACTCTACACCGTCACCAAATGGGACAAACAAAAGCAAAAGTCCACCCACAGATTTAGCAGTTTGTTTGAGACCCCGTGAACTGTTCTCATTTATATCTGTGTGATGTTCCAGAGCCATGTGAGGAAAAAAAGAAAAAAGAACATTTGAAGACTCTTTCCCTGCGCCGGAGAGATGTCCTCTGACAACAAGAGGTCATGTCATTATTGCCTCCGTAGGACGGGAAGCATCCAAACGGGCGAACCTAATCAGACCATGGACTCCCCGGCTCAATCATCCCTGTCAGGAGCAATGATTAAAAACTCCACCGTCATCTTAATTAAAACTTGGTCTGGTAATTGAGAGACATTGTTTACCTTGCAGGGGCAGCATTGATATGCATGTCATCACTCACTATTCTTGACTTTCAATGCCCTTCCTCTGCTCCAGGCTACCAGCCTGTCACTCTTCTCTTCCCTTTCCTATTAAACTCTTTTCCTGTCAGAAAGGCACTGACATGGCCTGAGGGGCTGGAGGGGACACCCAATTATCCCATGTTTGCTGATTGTCCTAAAATAGAGTGGACAGGAACACTTTGATGTGAACCACCTTCCCAGGAGGTAAGATAGATGAAAAGACAAATAAGAGTCGGAGATGGTGGACAGAGGGAGAATGGAAGTGGATGGAGATGAGGTGTAAGGATGTCCTAATGTCCTCATCATTCTCTGTGAGGCAGATCATTGTGAGGGGGCCGGGGACAGAGGACCTATTGAGAGCGAATCCAACACAAGTGACTGTGGTACAATCTCAGGTTCTCCACTCTTCTGCCGTTGTAGGTTTATTGTGTCTGGAGGGAAAGCAATCTGGATGTGTCTATAGTTTGCAGCTGAAATTAATAACCATTGTCTTGTGGCTACAAAATCCAGGAATGCAAGCAAACTAGTCTTCACCGTGGCGAGAGTGTCACTTAAAGCGTGGTTTATAGTCGGGCGTCACTTCTACGTCTTGCTCCAGAACCTAGTTGTAGCCTACAGCAACTGTGCAACGCAAACAACAACAACAGCTGTGACTAATATGAAATCTATTTCCTTGTTCACACGTGTCGGTGTCCGAACAAGCTGTTCATCTATACACCAATCAGGCATAACATTATGACCACCTTCATAATATTGTGTACGTCTCCCTTGTGCCTCCAAAACAGTTAGAACTCAACGCAAATGGACATGGGCCTTCTGAGGGTGTCCTGTGGTGTCTGGCAGCAGAATGTTGTTAGTGGGGGGGGGGGGCTCTGTGGATCATCCCGCAGATACTTGATCAGTTTGGGATCTAATGAACTTGGAGGCTAGGTCAACACCTTGTGCTGTTCTTCATGTCTTTTTTGAGTTGTTCCTAAACTGTTTTTCAAGCTGCATCCTGCTGGGGATGGCTGCTGCCATCAAAAAGTGTCATTTCTATGGGGTGGGGGTGCCTGGTCTGGTCTAGGTGGGTGCTACCCACATGAATGAATGCCAGGTCCAAAAGTTTCCCAGCAGAACACTGAATTGAAAGTCACAAGATGGTCGATGTTATTCACTTCTCCTGTCAGTGGTAATAATGTTGTGGCTGATCGGTGTATATTGGGCAGCAGTAGATAGAGCAGGTTGTCCATAAACCAATGATTGGGTAGATGAGTCACTGTAACTGTACTGTAGAAAAGTGCTATAGAAATAGTCCATTTACCTTATACTGTATATAGAGAGAGAGCTCTGGTTTATTGGTTCTAGGTTAATTTCCTGTTTCTACAGGTGGAGTGAGATTGGAGAATCAGGTCATATTTATAAACCTGCAGCAAAGCACAAGCATATCAGGAATTGAATCAAATATCCTGTAAGAAAAAAAAAAAAAAAAACAGTTTAATTCCTCTACATTAAACGTCATGCATTAGAGAAATTCTTAGCATTTTCTTCACTTCATCGTATTGATCCTCAGATGCTTATTCTGGCGATGGAAACCCGGGGGGATTGCTGATGCTGGCCTTTTGCAAAGTTCTGAGCTGCACAGGTGGATGAATTATTCACTGCTGTTGACAGCACCAGTCCACCACTCTTTACTAATGAATGAAGGGCTGTGATGAGGCATGAAACGTTCCCTGACTCTCAGTGAACCATAGATTAACCCAAATAGACTGCACACTCGGTGGCCATTGCTTTAAAAATAAGACTTTCGGGAGGGGGCGCGGGGGGTTAGTGGAATTTTCCAGTGAATATTTTCTTCCCGAGCCGTCGTCAGGATCAGGCTGTTCATTAATTCAATGCATGCCCAGCCTTTCTACATGAATATAAGCAAAGTTATTTATGCATTGGAAGATGTAGAGTCATAAATGACTTGACGGCTATAATGTCTATCAAATGGAGTAATTCGCTGAGACATTAATTATCCTCACACAGCTGTCATGGCAGCAGTCATTACGCCGCTTGACAGCCAGCCATCTTTGACTGAATATCCTGAGTCTGCAGGCTAGAGCCTCCAACAGCCGGCTAGATTATCAAGTGCACGCTGACCTTTTCAAGAAGATCCTCGCATTAAAAAAAATAAATAAATAAAATGGAAAAAGAAAAAATGTGTGGGTAATTTTCTCCTCCCCGAAGATAAAACGAGATCAACAGCTCGCAATTTATTCAAAGTGCATATAATTCAACATGTGCACATAGATACTGATGCTTTGCCCTAATTCATGGCTTTGAAAGTTCCACAGAGGCAGAACAGAGGCTTTTTTCTATTACTATCTACACCAATCAGGCATAACATTATGACCACCTTCCTAATATGGTGTTGTGCCTCCAAAACAGTTGTGAGAATGGACATGGGCCTTCTGAGGGTGTCCTATGGTGTCTGGCAACAGAATGTTGTTAGTGGAGGGGAGGGGCCTCTGTGGATCATCCCAAAGATACTTGATCAGTTTGGGATCTAGTGAATTTGGAGGCCAGGTCAACACCTTGTGCTGTTCTTCATGTCCCCTGCTGGGGATGGCTGCTGCCATCAAGGAGTGTCATTGCTATGGGGTGGGGGTGCCTGGTCTGGTCTAGGTGGGTGCTACATGTCTAAGTAACATCCACACCAATGAATGTCAGGTCCAAAAGTTTCCCAGCAGAACACTGTATTGTCACAAGATGGACAATGTTATTTACTTCTCCTGTCAGTGGTCATAATGTTGTGGCTGATAGGTGTAATCAACAGTCTTACCTTACAGAAATGTACTTATGTTTGTGGAGTTGGGTAAAAGTTTAGAAATATTTTCCCACCGTGAGCTACGTCGTGTCTTCCTTGAGTTCATTTCCGCTCCGTGGAACCAGGAAGTCTTCTCCTGAATTAACACTTGTGACATCAACTTTTGTAAAGTGTAACTGAGCCAGCTACACGAAGAAAGACTTAAACACCTAATGTACAACCACGTGCAGGGGTGTTTTGTAAGGCCCTCCAGCGTTGCCTCGAGCTACGGGGCCTACACGCGCGCTTGCTGCTTGCCTCCCGCCACGCCGGTGTTCGCTGTCATGACCAGGAGCTACGACTGGATTGTTGTTTTCTGATTTTATACCCGGGATGGCAACCTGACAAAAGAGCTCTCTCTGTACGTGTTGAAACTAAGGCAGGATGAGAACACCAATGAACTCCTTGAGACCCACCCAGACTGAACATTCACATAAACAAAGGTGACAGTGGACAGTCCTGTGCATAGGTGGAAGATGGAAGGGAGACCCTGATCTTCTGCACCAGCCCCTGTTGTCTAGATCTCTTATCCACGTTCCCTTCGTTTTTCCTCTGCACCTGGCAAAAAAAAAAAAATGAAAAAAAAATATAGGCATGTGTATAGACACCTTCAGGAACAGGAGTGTTTCTTTGTTGTATCTTGGCTTTGAGTAGGGAGTCTTTTGAGACAACAAGCTCCCTGTTGCTTCCCCTTTTCTACCAGAGCTGTGTTGTAACACTGTTCCGAGTCCAAATATACAAAGAACATCACGGCGAGTACAAGTAAAGCCATAGCAGCTACATGCACAGGACATGCGTTCACATTTGGATGCACGCTTCTGTTCTGAACTTGGGGTGAATTTACCGTCACCTTTATTCCGGGAACACGAGTCCTCCTTCTTATTAGCCCTCCTCTCCTCTCATCACATCCTCTTGAACACACGCCACCCTCTGTGAATGTGTTACTGCATTATCACTTCATTAGTGCCGCATCGGGGTGATAAATGAACTGCTGCCTCCCCCCCTCCCTCCCTCCCACCCAAGACACCCTCCATCCACACCGACGGCGCCGCCTGATCTGGATCACTGGGAAGAAAATGTGGGTGAATGATGGTGGGGAGGCCTGTCAGAGTCCCGGGTGGGTTGATACTCTATGATAGCCGCTATGATGGAGTCCTTTATCCACCATATCATCTGGATGTGTACCTTTTCTCAGCGTGATGCAGCCCCCCGCCCACCCCCTTCCTCTCCTCGGCATGTCCTGATTTCCTCAGACATTGTAATCAATCTGCCTCCCTGTGGAGCATGATGAGGTGGTATAGACCTCAGTGACTATTCCTGACAGGATGTGATATGCATGTCGAATGGCTGTCTAGTACATCAGAGTGGACGGAGAGAGCCCACCGAATATTTTGATAGTTACTTTCCTGCATGCTGTGCTGTGACATCAGTCTTCTGGGTTTTGAGTACCTCTTTAGCCCTTCGCTTCCTTCCTCTTAGGTTTCCCTCTTTAAGTTATATGTGTTATATTTCTTGATTTTGTATTTTTGGTACTTATTTAAATCTCCTGTGTGCACTGACTTTTAAACTGTCTGCTGCTGCAATGCTGCAAAATTCTCCCACCGTGGGATAGATAAATGATTATCGTATTTTCAGAAATCAAGACCTGTTTTGGATCAAATTTATGGTCAGCATTTTTTCTGCGCAAACCCTTCATTGCGTTTATTTTCAGTAATGACTTCCAGATCAATCTTCTGCCTCAAAAATGTTTAGGCAGGGAAGTTTCTGTGGCTTCCAGGCTGTTGTACCATGGCTAATGGGGACCCAACATTTTCTGATGCTGGAAGTTACATTCCTTCATTCATTTTCTGTAACCGCTTGTCCTCTGGAGGGATGCCGGTTGGGGGCGGGGTACACCCTGGACAGGTCTGCAGTCTATCTCAGGGCTAACACAGAGAGACAGACAACCATTCACACTCACACCTACGGCCAATTTCGAATCACCAATGAACCTAACCAGCATGTCTTTGGACGGTGGGAGGAAGCTGGAGTACCTGGAGAGAACCCATGCAGGCACAGGGAGAACATGCAAACTCCACACAGAAATAAAGGCCCCGATTGGCCATTGGATTCGAACCCAGAACCTTCTTGCTGTGAGGCATCAGCGCTAACCACCACACCACTGTGCCACCCCACTGGAAGTTACAGTAAACAATGAAACATATTTTGCAAGTGCACCACCAAAGATGAATAGAAAGTCATTTTTTTTGTTCTACATTCAACCACCATATTTGGTTAGCTGTTGTAGGCCGTCTGACACCAGTTGAGCTATATTCAGAAACCTGCTATGTATCAGGAACTTCTAAAAGCGTGTGAGAAACATCGAGATAACGTCTAGCGTCACGTGAGTAAGCGTATTGCGTCATTTCCTGCTTCTGCACTGTGTGGTATTGCTGTTTACAGAGTGTTAGCGTCGCTCAACTTCCAAAAAACGTTCTGTTTATTGCGGGGAATTCTTACGTATCTTCAACCACCTGTCCTCTATAGCTACTTTTTGAACCACACACTCTCTCTCTCTCTTCTAATCAACTTTGTCTGCTAACGTTAGCGAATTAACATGGCTTCTCCCTCTGCTTCCTCTTCTCTCTCCTGCATCTCGTGCCACATGTTTAGTTACTCCTCTGCCTCCTTTAGTGGTAATGGTATGTGTAACAAATGTAGTTTATTCGTAGCACTGGAGGCGAGGCTTTCCGAATTGGAAGCACGGTTCCGCACCATTGAAAAACAACCAGCAGCTAGCCAGGGCCCTGTAGCCGGTGCGGACCGACCAAGAGTAGCTCCTGTTAGCATAGCTCCAGTTAGCTGTCCCCCGACAGCTCCCGAGCAGCCGGGAAACCAGGGCGGCTGGGTGACGGTTCGAAGGAAGCATAGTCCCACAAGGCCCGTGGAGCACCACCAACCCCTTCACGTCTCCAACCGATTTTCCCCACTCAGCGACACACCCGCTGAGAAACCAACTCTGGTGATTGGCGACTCTATTTTGCGGAACGTGAAGATAGAGAAACCAGCGACCATAGTTAGATGCATTCCAGGGGCCAGAGCGGGCGACACTAAATCTTACCTCAAACTGCTGGCTAAGGCTAAGGTTAAATACAGTAAAATTGTTATTCACGTCGGCAGTAATGACACCCGGTTACGTCAGTCGGAGGTCACAAAACTTAATGTGGAATCGGTGTGTAAGTTTGCTAAAACTATGTCGGACTCCGTAGTTTTCTCTGGTCCCCTGCCCAACCTGACCAATGATGACATGTTTAGTCGCACGTCGTCATTCCACCGCTGGTTATCTAGGTGGTGTCCAGAAAACAACGTGGCCTTTATTGACAATTGGCACACTTTCTGGGGAAAGCCTGGTCTGATTAGGCGAGATGGCATCCACCCAACTTTAGCGGGTGCTGCTCTCATCTCTAGGAATATGGCCGATTTTATTAACCCCCCGAAACCATGACAACCCAGAGTTCAGACCAGGAGGCGGAGTCGTAGTCTTACACACTTCTCTGCCGCTTCTCAAGGACTGTCTCACACCCTAAACTCTATAAACTCTATAGATGTTCTGTCTGCTCCCAGATTATTTAAACCAATAAATAACAAAAGAGGAGTTTCTCATAGGAACCTTATTCAAATCAGTACAAGTTCATTGGTAGAACACAAGAATAGGAAAATTAAATGTGGTCTTTTAAATGTCAGATCTCTCTCATCTAAATCTCTTTTAGTGAATGATCTGATAACTGATCATCAGATTGATCTATTTAGTTTGACTGAAACATGGCTACAGGATGATGAATATGTTAGTTTAAATGAGTCTACTCCACCCAGTCATAGTAATTATCATATTCCTAGAAGCACAGGTAGAGGAGGAGGAGTGGCAGCAATCTTCCACTCTGATTTATCTATTAATCCTAGACCTAAGGAGAGCTTTAATTCATTTGAAAGTCTTACTCTTAGTCTTCCCCATCCAGAACAGAAAATACAAAAACCAATTCTTTTTGTTGTGGTGTATCGCCCACCTGCTCCTTATTCTGAGTTTTTAGCTGAATTCTCTGAGTTTTTATGTGATTTAGTTCTTAGAACAGATAAAGTCATTATAGTAGGTGACTTTAACATCCATGTTGATGTTGTCAGTGACAGCCTTAGCTCCTCATTTACATCATTATTAGATTCAATTGGCTTTTCTCAGAATGTAAACGGATCAACTCACAGTTTTAATCACACCTTAGATCTTGTCCTAACATATGGCATAGAAACTGAAGGTTTAACAGTATTTACTCATAACCCTCTTTTGTCTGATCATTTCCTCATAACCTTTGAATTTACAATAATGGATTACACAGGAACTGAAAAGACATTTCATTACAGTAGATGTTTGTCTGACAATGCTGTAACTAGATATAAAGAATTAATTCCTTCTTTATTTACCTCAGTGCCATGTACCAATGTTGTGGACGACAGCAACCACAATTTAACCCCTGCACTAATAGATTATTTTGTCGATGGCACTGCAGCATCGCTTAGTTCAACTTTAAACTTAGTTGCTCCTCTGAAAAAGAAGGTCATAAATAGGAGGAGGCTAGCTCCATGGTATAATTCACAGTTGCGCTGTTTAAAACAGGCAGTCCGAAAGCTAGAAAGAATTTGGCATTCCACTAATTCTGAAGAAGCTCGCATAGCCTGGAAAGATAGTTTAACAACTTATAAAAAAGCTCTCAGTAGTATTAGAACAGCATATTATTCATCATTAATAGAAGAAAACAAGAACAACCCCAGATTTCTTTTCAGCACTGTAGCCAGGCTGACAAAGAGCCACAGCTCTGTTGAGCCATCTATTCCTTTAGCCCTCAGTAGTAATGACTTCATGAGCTTCTTTACTAATAAAATTGTCGGCATTAGAGAAAATATTCAAGGCATCCTTCCAACAGCTGTTAAAGATGCAAGTACAGCGACATTAGAAACTTTTGTACGACCTTATCAATATCTGGAATCCTTCTCCCCAGTAGATCTTCTTGAGCTCTCTTCAACAATTACAGCATCTAAAACATCAACCTGTCTTCTAGATCCAATCCCAACTAAATTGCTCAAAGAAGTTTTTCCATTAATTAACACCTCCATATTGAACCAGATAAATTTATCTTTATTAACAGGATATGTGCCTCAGTCTTTTAAGATTGCTGTAATTAAGCCCTTACTTAAGAAAGCCACTTTAGATCCAGATGTTTTAGCCAACTATAGACCAATCTCCAACCTTCCCTTTATTTCCAAAATTCTAGAAAAAGTTGTTGCCAATCAGTTGTGTGACCACTTAAACAAGAATGGTCTGTTTGAAGAGTTTCAGTCAGGTTTTAGAGTTCATCATAGTACAGAAACAGCTCTGGTTAAAGTTACCAATGATCTCCTCATGGCTTCAGACAGTGGACTTGTCTCTATACTTGTTCTGCTAGATCTTAGTGCTGCATTTGACACTATTGATCATAATATTTTACTACAGAGACTTGAAAGTGAGGTCAAGATTAAAGGAACTGCATTAGACTGGTTTGAATCCTATCTATCTGACAGATTCCAGTTTGTTCATGTCAATAATGATTCCTCTACTTATACAAAAGTAAGTTATGGAGTTCCTCAGGGTTCTGTGCTAGGACCAATACTCTTCACGTTATACATGTTGCCATTAGGCAAGATTATTAGAAAACATGGCATAAACTTTCATTGCTATGCAGACGACACCCAGCTATATTTATCTATGAAACCAGATGAAACTAATCAGTTGGTTAAACTCCAAGCATGCCTTAAAGACATAAAGGCTTGGATGACCTGTAATTTCCTACTCTTAAACTCAGACAAAACAGAAGTTATTGTATTCGGTCCTAAGCATCTCAGAGATTCATTATCTAATCACATGGTGTCTTTGGATGGCATTACCTTGGCCTCCAGTACTACTGTAAAAAACCTTGGTGTTATATTTGATGAGGATATGTCCTTTAAATGTCACATAAAGCAAGTGACCAGGACTGCCTTCTTTCACCTGCGTAATATCGTCAAAATTAGGAACATCCTGTCTCAGAGTGATGCTGAAAAACTAGTTCATGCATTTGTGTCGTCCAGACTGGATTATTGTAATTCATTACTGTCTGGCTGTCCAAATAGCTCTTTAAAAAGCCTCCAGTTGATTCAAAATGCCGCAGCAAGAGCATTGACAGGAATTAGCAAGAGAGATCATATTACTCCAGTTTTAGCTTCTCTTCACTGGCTCCCTTTAAAGTCTAGAATAGAATTTAAAATCCTCCTCCTTACATACAAGGCCCTTAAAGGCCTAGCTCCATCGTATCTTAAAGACCTTATTGTACCATATCATCCCAGCAGATCACTTCGGTCTGAAAGTGCAGGCCTACTTGTGGTTCCTAGAATTTCAAAAAGTAGAATGGGAGGTAGAGCTTTCAGCTATCAGGCTCCTCTCCTATGGAACCAGCTCCCAGTTTGGGTTCGGGAGGCAGACACTCTCTCTATTTTTAAGGTCAGGCTTAAGACTTACCTTTTTGATCAGGCTTATAGTTAGGGCTGGACTAAACCATCCCTTAGTTATGCTGCTATAGGCCTAGGCTGCTGGGGGACGATGCACCAAACACATGTCCTCCTTCTTTCTTCTGTCTCCTCTCTCGCATCCTCCACTTTCTTTTCTCTGGCACAGAGCTCTTGCCCTCTAATTTCCTATATACTACTAGTCATACAATTCTGAGCTATTACTATGTAGAATGTTTACTGCTGTGTGTGTCCCACCCCCCTTCCCCCCACCTTCCCCCCCTTCCCCCCACCTTCCCCCCTCTTCTTGTGAGTATCTCTGGCCTGGAGTGGTGTGTTTCCTGTGGAGCTCTATACTACATCTGTTGTCGTGGTCTCATCAGCCTGCCCAGTCTTCATGGAATCCTGCAGTTATCCACTCCTACCTGAATGAACAATTCTCCAACCTGCCTATGATTCCTCTTACATTTTCAAACTGTCATGTAACATCATCAGTTTGTATCATAAGATTCCACATGTACACTTTAGTCAGATATGTGTATCTATGACAGATGTATGTTTATCTTGCTGTTCTCTTCTCTTCTCTCTTTGCTGTTCTCTTCTCTCTTTCTTCTGTCTGTACCCGGCTGGCCTTAGGCAGATGGGTCCCTCCATATGAGCTGGGTTCTGCTCGAGGTTTCTTCCTGTTAAAAGGGAGTTTTTCCTTGCCACCGTTGCCTTCAGGCTTGCTCTGGGGGTTTCAGGCCGGGTTTTTGTAAAGCGTCTTGAGACGATTTGTATCGTTATTGACGCTATATAAATAAAATTGAATTGAAATTGAATTGAAAAGCACCGGCCATTTAGGCAACTTATCAGGAGCATGCCAGATTTCAATGAGAAGGTAGCTGATCATTTTGCTGCTTTGAAAGAGAGGCAAGCAAAGTGTAAATTGAGTAATGTGTTCTTCTGGGAAACTTTTGGACCTGGCATTCATTCATGTGGATGTTACTTAGACATATAGCACCCACCTGGACCAGACCAGGCACCTCCACCCCATAGCAATGACACCCCTTGATGGCAGCAGCCATCCCCAGCAGGATGCAGCCTGAAAAATAACATGAAGAACAGCACAAGGTGTTGACCTGGCCTCCAAATTCACTAGATCCCAAACTGATCAAGTATCTGTGGGATGATCCACAGAGGCCCCTCCCCTCAAAGGCCCCCACTAACAGCATTTTGATGCCAGACACCACAGGACACCCTCAGAAGGCCCATGTCCATTCTCTGATGAGTCCCAACTGCTTTGGAGGCACAAGGAAGACACACAATATTAGTCATAATGTTATGCCTGATCACTGCATTTTTGTAACATCATGTACATGTTCGTCTGTCTTTGCAATGTCTTTCCAAATCAAAATATGACAACGTTCAGCCCAAGCAAAGGAAACAAACTGAAAATGTAAGCATAATATTTTCACAGTAGACAAAGAAACAATAGAAATGATAAAATAGTTTTAACAGGCCTTTTAGTAGCCAAATCCTGTTGCCCACAAAAAGGTGTTTCAAGCTCTGTATAGACACCAAGCCTCAAAACAACAAAGCTTTTCTTAGTTCCTAAAAAAACGTTTTGAAGTTTTCCAACTGATCACATCAGAGTGCACTTGAAAACTTTTAAAGAGCACTGAAGGGTATCACAGGTTTAATGAGGGGTGAAGGTGTGGGTTTGGGCAAGTCTAGAACATTCATTAGCGAGTTACAAATGGTCTGAAGTGGAGAGGTAGGCAGGAGAGGAGTGTTCCCTGAGAAGCGTGGCCATATTTAATGCCTCCTTACGGTTTAGTTTTCACGACAAGCAATTTTTAACAGACTTTTTTTTTGGTGGCAGTTTTTAGCAAATGAAAAGCCACGCACAAAAGAAAAAGGTACATTAATGTCTCTCAGTTTCTTTCATATCTATTTTATTCTCAACTGCCATGATTCTATCTACCTATTTATACGTATAAGTTGATGTATCACATTAGAAAAGGTTCATGGGCTTGGCTTAACGTACTCAGTTGTGCAAAAAAAAACTTTTATGGTTACTGGCATTTTTCTTTTTACTTAATCTTCTTCATCTTTGTCAAAAATAGTTAATTCACATAACAGGTGATAGAAAATTACTGCTGATTGAACTCACATGCCCGATCACGACCTGCAGAAACTCACTTATAGTTTGACTTAAACTCAATAATTAATTTGACCTATGGGTTGAGGGGAGGGGCCTCTGTGGATCATCCCACAGGCACTTGATCAGTTTGGGATCTGGTGAATTTGGAGGCCAGGTCGCTTTAGGAGTTGTCCCTAAAGTGTTTTTGAGTGTGTGCCTGTGTCAGGCTGCATCCTGCTGGGGATGGCTGCTGTCATCAAGGAGTGTCATTGCTATGGGGTGGGGGTGCCTGGTCTGGTCTAGTCTAGGTGGGTGCTACATGTCTAAGTAACATCCACATGAATGAATGCCAGGTCCCAAAAGTGAGCCAGAACATCGAATTATAACAAGATGGTGTTATTTAGTTCTCCTGTCAGTGGTCATAATGTTGTTGCTGATCAGCGTATGATACCGTAAGAAAGGAAAAAACAAAACATCCATCCATCCATCCATCTTCTGTACCCGCTTATTCCTGTTAAGGGTCGCAGGGCCTGCTGGAGAGGCGGGGGGGAAAAAACAAAACAAAAAAACAAATTCAACTTGTTAGATTAGACTTCATGGTTTCCTTTTTGATAAAGTTTGCTGTTTGAAAGTCTAAAGTTTGTTGGGCTGACTCAGGTGACCCTGAACTATCCCTTCGTCTGCTGCTATATTGCCAATGCACTGTTGGACCTTCCACGATGCACTAAACCCCTCTTCTCTGCTCTTTTCACTTTCACTCTCCATGCATTCACACAACAATGCTTTAGTCTTACCTACTGTAGTTTGAACTTGTTCCCTTCTGCAGGTATTGTATGTCTATATGTACTAGATATTTCTAATCTCCACATATTTATTTATTATTTTTTATTTCTGAAATATCCAAAAAAGGTTCAAAAAAGGCAACTGGACTTGTAGAGTTTTTTGAGAAGACGTTTCACCACTCATCCGAGTAGCTTCTTCAGTTCTAGGGGACTGGTGGGAAGTCTGAGGTTTAAATAGGAACTCCTCCTGAAACTTGCTTTTTATGTTAACAACCAGAAACCGGTGCGGCTAATTTCCATTAACAATTGGGTACTTACTTGTTGTTGAGGGGGGACTGTTTTGCCCCCGTCCTCTTCCCTATGAATGGTGCTCTAACGATTCTTGTCCGTCAGAGGCTCCAATGTCAAGGTGTGAACGCGGTTGAAACTCCTTTTTTGGATATACCATGACCTGGATGACTGAGAACCTTCACAGACATATTTCTGAAATGTTCATCTTTCTTCCCCACTTTCACCAAGATGCTCAGATGTGTTAAATGTGTATAAGGTCTTGATCTCACCATGGAAAGTGTCCTGAGATTACTTATGTCATAATTCTGTCTGTGTCCGCTGGTCAGTAGCAAAGTAAACCTTGTTGTAGTGCTCAGTATGATAGCGTTTTATCCAGCTTGAATGCTTGTGGAGTGAGCCGGCACGCATTCATGATGGTTATCTCTCACTTTAAAAAAAAAAAAAAAAAAAGTCTCATCCTTCTTTTCTCTGATGCCCGTTACGAACGCGGAACCAAAGACAATCAGAGCCAGCTTTGTTTTCCCCAGATCGCATGCTCACTACATTTATTTTTTTCTTGAGGGCGGCTTATAACACGCATCAAACATCTATTTAAAGTCCTCAGTAGTGAAGCACTACAAGACATTAATCAAGAGAAACAGGCTGCCTCACACATCTGCTTTGAGTTGAAAGTGGGATTGGCAGCTCCCTCTCCGTGAATGTCTGTCACTGTCAGTCCTCTGGAGGTCTGACAGCCCCCCATCCCCGCTACCTCCGCCACCACCCAACAACACGTCCAAACAGGATATATTTAGTCTAAAAAGCTGCGCGTTCATCGCAGACTCCGTTTAATTACACCCTTCAAGGTGGCAAGAGCCTTTTAAGAGTTTCTATTCAGGGGATTACACTCGAGAGAATATTGACAAGCAATAACATTAAAATAAGAAGCCGTTACTTTGAATTCAGGGCGTCTTGCAGCCTGCCCTTTGTCTCTTCTCGGTGCCTGATACCTGAGGGAGGGAAACATAGAGATACCCTGAAGCCTCTGTGACTAATAGTAATTTTGGTAATTTTCTAGTTCGTCTCATCCCACAGATTCTCAATTTAACTTTGAAGCTGCTGCACCGAGTTAAAACCGAGAAACAGGAAGCTGAAAAGTCAACGGGGGAATCTGAGACTTTCAGCAGGCAGTCTCGGGGCAGATGGTCCGGGGTGTCGACCCGAAGGCAGAGCATGGGACCAAGAGAATTCAGGGATCAACCTGAAAGCCCTGAATGAGACCTGGAGAGTTCAGGAGGTCCGCTCAGAGGCAGAGCAGACCAGAGAGGAAAGGACCCCCTGGAGGCCAGAGCAGGGTTCCTCTTGGCAGGGTACATTGGATTTTCTAAAAATGCCATTAAGTGATAATTTAGTCTTCATCTCCCTGATAAATAACTCATTCTTCATTCTTTCTGCTTTTTCAATCAGCTTTTGAGAAAGCTTTTGCTCAGTGTTGGATGAGATGAAGTGCTGGTTGTGTGCAGGAGGAGGAGGAGAAGGAGGTCACAGAGAGGGAAGACGAGAGGTGAGTGGAAGGGAGGAGGCTTGGTTTGAAAGAGCTTCTGTCCTGCTTACCTCTGATCTTACAGCTTGTTAACAAGAAAAGTACACCTACTTCTGTACTCTGGATGGCCGTGCCTCCATGCCACCCCCCACTTCTCTTTCTTTATTTCCCATGACTCCCGGGCTATCATGCTTGCTATCTGGGCTTGAGACTAAAGGATTGAAAATAGCGTCCACTACGCAGGCAAATGTGAATGTTTGCCCTAACAGACTGTAAGGTACGTGGGCAAATGCTAAAGATATAGAAATGTCAGAAGTGTTATTCCCAAAAAAGTGGGGCTTTCTCAGCATGAAATCATGGCTAAACTGGGGAAAATGGTCTCGGGTAAATCGGAGTGAAGGTGGTCTGGGCCATCTTACCACAGTATGTTAGCAGCGTGAACACACTGAAGGACCACCACTTCAACAGATTCCCTTTACTTTCTCTACAACACAACACTTACGGTTAGAGGGTTAGGGTGTTGTATTTATTAGCAGGGAGAAACCTGTCTTTCTCAATACCTTAAGCTTTCTAACTTATGATCAGATTTTAATTTGACCTATGGATTGAGAGGAGGGACCTCTGTGGATCATCCCACAGATACTTGATCAGTTTGGGATCTAGTGAATTTGGAGGCCAGGTCAACACCTTGTGCTGTTCTTCATGTTTTTTGAGTTGTTCCTAAAGCGCTTTTGTGTGTGTGCCTGTGTCAGGCTGCATCCTGCTGCCATCAAGGAGTGTCATTGCTATGGGATGGGGGTACCTGGTCTGGTCTAGGTGGGTGCTACATGTTTAAAGTAACATCCACACCAATGAATGCCAGGTCTAAAAGTTTCCCAGCAGAACACTGGATTGTCACAAGATGGTCAATGATATGTACCTCTCCATAATCGGTCATAATGTTACGGCTGATCAGTGTATACTTTTGAATTTCTCAAGATTTGATACAAGGAAAAAATAATGTCAAAAAGTTTGACTAGTAGACAACACTCATGATGTTGTAGAGCAAAATTTAGCAGGCTGATGACAGACTGTTGTGGTCCTGGGTTTCCAGTGCTGGTGCTGTTTTCTCTCTCTCTCTCTCCAGGCTCACCTGGGCAGGCAACTGGTGGGAGCACCTGACTAAGCTGCAGCCAGTTATCAATCAACTGTCTTTAAAAGGCTGGCCGTGGCTTCACTCCAGTGCCAGATAATTCCACATGTCACGGTTTGTGCCAGCTCTCCGGTTTTGCATTGCGCCTTTAAGGATTAATCTTTTGCTAACTTTGGACTTCTCATGTGTTTTTCTTTTTTTCCCTACCTTTTAGTGCCTCCAAGGGAGAGCCAGAGTTTCCAGCGCCTTTTGTTTGCATTTTGCATTTTTGGTTTTTGTTCTGGGATTTACGACCCAGCCGAGTTTTGAGAATAAACTCAACTACATTGACTTTAGTAAGCGGTGTTGTCTCCTGCTTTGCTTCACCTTCACACAGTCAGCTGATTGAGCGTCCTTCAGCGTGGCCCAGGACACACTGTGTGTTCAGTATCTCGATACATCCTCAATGTCCAAAACACTACAAGTGGAACGCAGACAAAAATTAACCACACCGTCAGAAGATCAATACAGCCTTGCTCAGTGAGGGTTAGAAAATCAGCTACATCACAGACTGTCTAGTTACGGTCTCAGATGATGAACAGTGGCCTCTGAAGCACTTCTGGGGGCAGAAACAACAGCATATTCTTAGAGTGGGAAAAGGCTCACCAGCATTACTCAGTAGATGTGGGAAAAATCCTTATTTACTGATGAATTCTTTGAAAGTTGTACATTTCTGTAACTAGCAAAGAGATTATATAATGAGAAACAATGGTATTGCAGTGTGTCAAACATACAGTGAAATATGGTGGTGGAAAAACGCAAGTCTGGTTTTCCTTTGCTACTCTAGAATTGGAGTCTCGACACGTGCATTGAACTGACTCCACATTGACCAATTAGACGTAGCATTCCTTTGTTCAGAAACTTTAAAGACTAGCGTTTCTGGCATCACGAGAAGCTCGTTGGAGCACTGTCCAATCATGCCGGGATAACACAGGCGTGTGGATTCCATGCAGATTGAATCCTACACGAGAGGAACTCACAGTGGCGTCCTTCACATAGGTCGGTGACTGCATGCCTCTATGACTCATACTTCCAATAACACTAACAACAGTAATAACCGAGGGCTTAAAACACTTGTTGAGCAGTCACCATGACAACTCAAAGGTTAGGTTTCTAACAGCCCTACACTATGGGAGCCTGCAGGCTATTGTCACCCTCCATGGAAACCATTAGCCACAGGGTAGCTCTTGACAATCTGCACGGAAACACATGACAAAAGAGAGGCAGGTTTCCACAAAGCATCCCAGAGGAAGACAGCGCCGAGACTGCTGTGTCTCAGCTACTCAACTTCTACACAAGACACCTTGCTGATATCCATAGTTCCTTGGTTAAGTAAAAACTGGAAAGGGAAAAAAAGACACTTGACTGAATCCTGTCCATGCACATCGATCAGCCACAACATTAAAACCACTGACAGGAGAAGTCAATAACATTGACCATCATGTGACAATTCAGTGTTCTGCTGGGAAACTTCTAGACCTGGCATTCATTCGTGCGGATGTTACTTAGACATGTACCACCCTCCTAGACCAGACCAGGCACCCCCACCCCATAGCAATGACACTCCTTGATGGCAGCAGCCATCCCCAGCAGGATGCAGCATGACACAAGCACACACACAAAACAATTCAGGAATTCACTGGATCCCAAACTGATCAAGTATCTGTGGGATGATCCACAGAGGACCCTCTCTTCAAAGCCCTGTTCTGTTACCAGACACCACAGAAGGCTAATGTCCATTCTCTGATGAGTCACAACTGTTCTGAAGGCCTACACAATATTAGGAAGGTGGTCATAATGTTATGCCTGGTCAGTGTCTCTCGATATCTCTGTCTCTGTCTCTCACTCTCTCTATTTTGTGGAGTTGCTCAAAATACAGGATTAAGCAAAGAAAAACAAAGAGTGCAATGGGTACAGTTCAGAGTCTGCATGGGGCAAAGCTGCAGTTACACGTATATGAGCTGCTACTAATAAGAAACTCCCGACCTTTGACCATAACTAATTAAAAGTGAGGGTTTTCCAGGTTTTGTGTATACTTTCACACTGTGCTGTAACTTCTCCCATAAGAATTCGAAAAACACTTGCAGAAAGGCACACAATAATAGGCTAAAAGTCACAGCTATTGTATTGCACACAGTTTGGACCTTACCGAGATGACTAGATGCACATAAGAGAGCTGGAAAATTGTGTGCAGAGTTGGGAAGGATCACAGATGAATGGCGCATCGCTGTAAGAGCACTAGTTAGGGTTCATTACAGTTCCTGCTGCTGTGTGCAGCATGTAAAGCGAGCGGGACTCGGCATCCAGGTTTTGTGTTCACGTCGGATTTGGTAGGAAGAGATTTCATTGAGACTGTGACTGATTAACTTGACAACCAGCGAGAATGCAATGATGAGGAGGCATTCTATCATAACAGAGAGAGGGAAAGGCAGCTAAATATAGCACATCGCGTCGGTGAGTAAGCCAGGCAGCTGAGACAAGGTCTAATTTTGTGTTTTACATTTTTCAGGGACTCTGGCAAGAGATGGCGCCTACAGCATCCTTCCATGCACAGACTCGCACACAAAACTGTTTCCAAAAAGCATTCAGGGATAAATATGTAGTCTGTATGCATCATTCCTGTGTTTGTTTTGTGCTCTGGCATCTTGTTATACCTCCTTGTTGGACCTCAGTTGGTCATCGTGAAGGTTTAGTGGCTCTGAGTAACTGGAGTTGCTTCAGAAAAGAGTAATCAACTCTATACTTTCAATAATTCCTCTTATTCAATTTCAGATAGAGCAGTCGCATTGATTTTACAATAACCATGACCCTTGCTATTCTCCCTGGGCTTACAGTTTTTAATGTTTAGCCCCATCCTTTCTCTTTCGTTGTTTTTTTCCCTACTCTGCTGGCCTGCATGTCTCACACTATATCTGCTCCATGTTGTTTGGGCTTTGATTATTAAAGACCGGGCTTGAATTCTCAGAAGTGTCACCAAATTCCTCATTTTAAGCAACGAGACGGCCCATCTGGGGCTAATTACGGTCTTGAAAACATGTCACGATCTGGTCGACACAGTGGTTTTGTTGTTTGTTTGCAAAGAGAAAGGCAGAAAAAAAAAAATGTAAAGTGGCAAATGTTCCAAGATCATTTTCATTTAAATATGTTTTACATGTTCGAAGTATGCGTTTTATTGCAGGAACAGTGAGCACTGTTACCCTCAGCAGTCCCTTGCAGACATCGGTCCCTTCTTGGGGTTATTTATTTGGTTAAAGGGCACAGGCTGGAATCAAACCTGGGGTGTGGGGACTGTAGCTTCAGTTCTTGGACATCATTTAAACTGAAAACAAGCAATGACACTGGAACAACTTGCTAACACGGCACAATATGTTTTGTGCTTTCTGTATGGATTTTGCTGTTACGTCATGTCCTTAGCACTAAACCCAATCTCATTCACAGCATTAAATGACATGCAAAAGGCTTAAAATACTTTGCCATGACGCATGGGATATCACGGCAACCATGGACAACGCATTTAATTGCAGTTTGCATTCCAAACAACGCAGAACTTTCGTCAGTGCATGATTTCCCCGAATTTGCATACCACCGAAGCACTTCAACCCTATGACAAAAACGACAAACTGAAGAAAAACACACGGTCTGGGAGCAGCACTTGTGGTGGCAGATAAGTTTTTCTCATAGCTGTATTCACTGCACAGTATAGACAGTGAAATTTTATCGTCCCCTGTCATTAATGCCATTTTATTGCTTACCTTATTTCCCCAACATCCTGACGTTTTCCAGTTACTTACTCAATCTGCTCTATTTATCTCACTTTAGTAACTTCCTGCCACTCCACCAACCTCCTTTTTCTTTTCCTTGCACTCGGTTGCCGGTTCCTCCGACTATATGCTAATTTTACCATGTACCTTTTTAGATTTGGGCTCGTTGCCGTGTTGTCAATACAACCTCAATACCCTCAGGTTATTCCTCTGATTTGCCTAGGCTGCTGTTTAAGGGGGCTGTGGTTTGTCAGGAGTCTTCACTGATAGCTCATAAGGTGTAAACAAAAAAAGAGCACAGTGTGATGAGTTATACCTCTTCCTTTCATTTATTAACACCGACAGGTAGCCTATAATGAAAAGTCCTAATGGAACTTCCCAGTCAACCGGAAGAGATTACAGAGCTTTAGCACAAAGCATTGTTGTGAAATTTTCCTTGAATATTAAAGAAGTCAAAAGACACCATGGGCTACACTAAGATGTACATGCACAGCAGCCACAAGAGAAGAAGCTGCAGTTCATTTTGGAATAAATGGTTTTTTTTTTTTCCCCCGAAGCTCTGCTGAATACTACATTATGTACATTATAACACTATCTCCCCGGAAAGCTTTTTGACAGAGGATGATTTAATGCAGGGCACACAAAGCTGCCACCCAGAAATTAAACACAATCAAACACAAAAGGCACAGAGCTGCTGATAGGAGAGTTCCCATTACAGAGCCAGGCATTGTGGGTAATGAATGGCAACTCAGTTTGCACCATGAAGGTGAGCTTAAACAAAAAAAAAAAAATGTCTTTTTCACCTTGTTGTTAGGTACTTTTTATTAAAATAAAAAGAGAAACACAACAAAAAAGGAGAAAACACTTTCTTCTGTCTATTATATCCTATCACTTGAGCTTCTTGACAACAACACATGATGTTTTTCTTTCCATCTCGTGTGCCAAATCACCTTTTATGTTATTTTTTTCCCCCATGGTCACCTTGGATATGTGAAGGTGATGACACAGGATAGCTGAGTTGGACAACGGACAACAAAGCAGACAACCGTCACAGGACTTGCATCTAGACTTCTGTCAGTGAATATTTCAATCAGTGTTAAAGCATTTGCATCCGCATTTTCATATATCGTTTATTGTTGATTTCGTCAGTATATAGTAATAAATGGGCATAGTATTAATTCTATACCTGGAATGATTTCAGTGTTAAACTGGGCCTCTGTCAAAGGCTCAAAGAGATATCCTGGAAAGGACAGAGAGGAGGAGAACAACAAGAGGAAGAACATCTCGGTTCCCCTGCGTTGCTGCCGTATCGGGAAAAACTCTGCAGAATTTTCAGGAAACTCTGCATTCCAGTTTATTTAAAACCCGGTAATACACAAAAACTTGTTCACCCCAAAGATAAAACACCCAGTCAGAAACAGAATAATATAGTTTAGCAGACATGTACATTGGGGAAACAAAACAACCCATCCACAGCTCATTAAGGAAACGATTGAGCGGTCCAGCTACACCTGAAGGACAAAGAACGCTCCTTTGAAGATAACAACGTTCAAATCTTAGCCAGAGAAGACCGACGGTTTGAAAGAGGAAGTAAAGGAAGCCATCTATGTCAGGTTGAAAAAACCTTCTCTGAACAGAGGAGGTGGAATGAGATATAATCTGACCATCAATTTCTCTGGGTCGTTAGAGCACCATTCATAGGGAAAGGGAACAGGGGCCGGTAAATATCTACAGCGTTAATGGACACCAATCGTGCCAGTTTTCGGTCGTTAACAGAAACACGTCAAGCAAGTTTTCTGATGGGCTACACCCACAGATGTTAATGATTTCACCTCATCTTCCCACCAGTCCCTTAGAAGAAACATCTTCTCAAAAAAACTCTACAGGTCCAGTTGCCTTTCTTAAACGCTGTCTGGATATACCATGACCTGGAGGACTCGTGTTCTAGAGATCTGAGTATGGCTTTGAGACAATGCTGGATTTATCTTTAGGGTGACCAGTCTCTAGAGCACAGGTGTCAAACATGGCCCGCCAGAGGGTCGGGTCACTTCCCACCAGTCCCTTAGAACTGAAGAAGATACTCGGATGAGTGGCGAAACATCTTCTCAAACAAACTCTACAAGTCCAGTTGCCTTTCTTAAACGCTGTTTGGATATACCATGACCTGGATGACTGAGAACCTTCACAGAGAGACATCTAAAAGATGTAATTATTGGAACTATATTCCATTTGAAATCATCCATTGTTTAAATCATCCATTGTTTACATACAAGCATTTTGCAAGGGTCCCCATCACCAGTTTCTTTTAACAACAACAAACAGGATTTGTTTGTTAGACAGTCATTCATTATTCATGAAGACTGGCTGTGGTTCAACCAACATGCTTCTGTTTGAAACAAGACTTTCAAAAGTGTCAAGGCTCCGGCGATGCTTGCTGTGGTAAACTGAACAACTTTATTAGACCGGCACGTTTCGTCTGGCGTTCTTCATCGGGGTCATCAAGGCCTCCGGCAATCAAAGCTGCACAGAGAGAATCTGAGGGACACTTGTGCTTTCAGCAACACTAATCAATTTAAGACATAGCGGGGTGCAGATGTATCCTGCGATCATTTCATTAGGGAATATCAACGCTCGGTGATGGGCAGAATCAAAACCATGTGAGTGACAAAAACCCAGTAGAAAATGTGGTATGATCAGTTCTAATCTGTCTGGGCACCAAACGTAGCACCTTGTCCTTAGTCTTAAATTGAACCTCAACCATGGTCAGAAGTCAGAACCTGCAGCATGGAAACTATAGATGAACTGCATTTGAATACACAGATTAGATCTTACTAGTGTAGCTTCAAAAATATGACAAAAACAACAACAAAAAGATTGCTACAACTGTCGTCTTTATGTATATGAGTTGTTGTGGTACGGTTCTGTTTTCATTATGTATAGTAGGTGTGTGCCATGCCCAGGAGGTGGTTGGTGGGAAGGTCCCGGTCCTGCCTCCTGATTGGCTGCAGCATGGAGACACCCATGTACATAAGAGGCCAAGATGGCAGGCTGGTGCTGGCAGCAGGCAATTCCTCATCTCCTTCCTCTCCCAACCGGCCACAGCTTTTTCTCGTTTGTTGCTTATTAGTTCTGTTAGTTTCCTTCGAGTAGTAGGGGTGGACTGCCTGTTTATTTAGTTAGGCAGGTAAGTGTTTTGTCATTTGTTTGTGTTTGTTAGGTTTGCCAATTTATTTCTAGGTAGGATTGTTTTGTTTGTTATTTTAGCCTTAGTCCATCCCGAAGTTACCATCCATTCACTGTTAAGTAGTTTCGTTCTTGTAAATAAATTATCTTTTGTTAAATTGGAACATTTGCGTCTTGGTGGCTACTTGGGACTTGGGGAAGATTGGGCCTTAATCACGTTGTGTCCTGGACATCCCTAGATGGGGCATAACGAGATTTAGGACTGCATATTTCAGTATTACCATAAGGCCGCTACATTACGATTACAAATCAGTCCTTTTGGAGTTTGCATTTTCTCCCTGTGTCTGCGTGGGTTCTCTCCGGGTACTCCGGCTTCCTCCCACCGTCCAAAGACATGCTGGTTAGGTTCATTGGTGATTCTAAACTGGCCGTAGGTTTGAGTGTGAATGGTTGTCTGTCTCTCTGTGTTAGCTCTGAGATAGACTGGAGACCTGACCAGGGTGTAGGCTCCGGACCCCCAGCAGCCCTTCAGTGGACAAGCGGTTACAGAAGATGAATGAATGAATGACTTAAATTTAAGTTCAACATGTGCCAAGATAATCCCACCTGAGCTTTTACAAAGAGTAAAAGGCAGCTTTTACTGAGATGAAATACTGCACAGATAAATTGAAGCCTTCTGTGCCTCCTTGGGATTCTCTTTTGAGGGTAAAACCTTCTTGGTCGTCCTGGCTGTCGGTCCAGTTCAGCAAACAGCCCAAGCCTACCGGAACAATACGCCAGAGGCCGTTTTGGGTGTCAAAGAGGCCATTTCTTCTGTCTCACTCTGACAGAGCTGTAATATATCACCCTTGCTGTGTAATCTGTCTCCTTTGTCCATTCTAATTGTGTCTCTGGTGGCCGGAGTTTTCAGCCCTGCCCGGAGCTTGATTTCAACAGCTGGCTGAACGCAGTGCCCTCGTCGGGTACGGAAGACCCGGGGCCGCTGTCACGCCCACATAGGTTTACTCCGGCTGAATGTGAGAAGCATGAACGATTAATTCAATCAAAACCACCCGGCAGATTTACTTAGATTAAAAATAGAAATATTAATTCCGGGCTCATGCAATGTAAATTCAAATTAATTAAAACTGTATATCATTCAGCAAATAATTGGATCTCAATCATCTGTGTAATGAGAGGCGTTTGATTAATCTGCTGAAAAAAAAAAAACATCCGAGATCAGACAGGGTTTTTTTTTTCTTCTTCTTCTCCTCCTTTCTCTCTGAGTAGACAGAGTGCTCTCAAAACGGAATAAATGGCTGTGAAGTGGGAAGGAACTCAAGCACATGTTTTGGATAAAAAGATGGGCGAGATATGGCTGTGAGTGGATTTTTATCCCTGTCTGGGCCGTGTCAGTGGAGCGAGGGAGCATGAGCGGAGATAATTTAGAGCTGGAACTTGACGGCTTACTGCGCAGTGAAGGAGAAATGTGCCCGATTCAAGGGCCCCTCTGCAGCAGTGGGAAAGTGCACCGGAGGAGGTGGGAGGAGGGGGGATGCTTGACCTTACCTGGGGTGGGAGACGAGACCCTCGGGGGGGATCAGTCGTTCACCTGATTCCTTCCATTTGGAAGAATATCGCAGTGAAGCAAAATGATCCCGCACTCAACAGGGACCAAACAAATGCACACGTGTCACTGACACATGGGAACTTGCCTCCTTTACTCGGGTCCATCCCACAGTTAAATGTGAGGGGGTTTCTCAGTTTTACTAAGACGCATTGCTGCCCAGCCATCACGTTAAGTTATGAGATGCTTCTAAGGCCTCAGAGAATCATAAATATCCGTGTGGATTTGGGAATTTAAATGCTGAAAGTTCTCCTTGTAATATGAAAATGTATCCTCTTGAACATCAGTATAAACTTTGTGATTAAATGCTACTCGAGCAACACTGTTCAAAGATCAGCAAGTTGTTGTGGAAATGTGCAAAAAACTATTTACATGACACTGAAAATAATTCCATTTTACTGAATAGTCTTCATGGAATGAAGGGAGACAAATATGTGTTAAGGAAACATGAACATTAAGATAATGGCTTGGCGGTTAGACTCCGAGAGTGATGGTGACATAGAACTGAATGTCAAATGATGTAGGTAGATATGGACAGAACCCCCCGGAGTCTAGACCCTGGTGGTGGTGTAGAAGAAGTTGATAGGTGGCTGAAAAAGACCTCAGTTGAAGACTCCGAGGATGACCATGGAGAAGTGGGGTCAGGGTTATTGGCAGTTTAGACTTCCTTGTCATTTTAACGCTGTAGCCTGATGTGCACCTCCCCAGAAATCTAACTACGACGCAGAGATGCGATTGGTCCGCTTGGTGGTAGCGTCTTTCTGCTTTACTATTTCCAGCTGCTTCTCAATCTCTGCAATTTTTGAATTGATTGTTTTGGATCAATAAAGATGAAACACATCGAAGAAAGGTTAACAGAGGAGGTTCGTAGGTACACCCACTTGTAGACATCGTCTTCTGTGAAATTTCGCAATTTCGACTGGCAAAAAAAAGACGCAGCACACTAGCGCTTGGGTGGTGTTTTTATAGAGCAAGCCAGACTGACGAGCGCACAAGTATAAATGGCTAGCACGTGTGTAGGTTACGGCATCTATGTAAAGCCTGGGGACGAGCAGGTTTGCACAAAGGACAAGCGGAGGGACTAGGGAATGATCGGCGCTGTGTATTCCGAGGTGATAATTACAATAAAACTTGTGTGTCACACAGCAGTGATAAAGTAATCTTGTAGGAACTATGACATTGATGGGCATATATTGTTCCTAACTGCAATGCACGTATCAAATTCCACAGAGGCCGTGCAAGTAGTTTTTGACACATATTGTTTTATTTTAAGATATTGCCTCAAAAATGCATCCCAAATGTGTCTATGTGAAAATAACAATAACCAAGACTACATGCACAAAAATACACCAGTAGTGTCAACACATTGTGAGGAACATCTTCCATCATTTGACAGATTCTCTTAGATTAAAAGCAAAGAATACTTAAAATTTAGCAGCACACGTGTGCAGTGCTAATGCTAACGTCTCCTTGTGTTTTAGCTCAGTCCTTTGTTTTTAAAATGCATTGCATTGCCATGGAATTAGGAGTTCACATTTATGCACCAGCTGTTGTTGAATGACAGGTGCCCGACTCCTGATCCCAAGCAATGATCTGCTTTTCTAACCTCCTCCTCCTCCTACCGTCCACCGCCACCACCAATCCACCCTAGCCCCCGACACATACAACCACATCAGCACCAATTTCTGTTACTTAACTGTGAGCCAGATCAGGACTGATTACCGCGGCTGCCACCTGGATGGGTAAGCTTAGATGGAAAAGGCACTGCTGGACCTCGGCTGCTTCTGTAATTTGCAATGACACCTCATTTTAGGAGCTTTTGCTTCCTAAGGCACAAGGGTAGCAAGCCATTGAGAAACTTAATCTAATCACTGAAGAGAGAGAAAGATAGAGAGTACCCTCAGTTTTTCTTTGCTGCAAATTCATTTTCTGATGTGAAATCAGATCAAAAAATAGCACAATCTGTGGGTTTGATCACGCGTGGCTGTTAGCAAGATATTTTTTTGTGTGTGTTTGTGATCTGGCAAAACATCGTAACAGCTGATAATAAAAACTACATCAGCGGCTGTGATAGGGGACAAAACAGTGAGCTCCCCGGTTCAGCTGAATTTATTTTCTCTCACACATTGACGAGAAATCAAATTATCAGTGCGCAGCAGATAATAAGAGTGCAAATGTGAGAGAACGAGGAAACGAGAGGCAGACAGTTTCAATATATTTCAGCAGAAGCAAGAGGAAGTTCAATATTGGGTTTGTAAATCGAGAGCTTGAGGCCTTCATCTGGTCCCCCGACGTTCACCGGGGAAGAACAAATCCCCCAGTGCCCTGCGCAAAAAAAAGAAAGAAAAAACACAAAGAAATGAAGAAGGAAGAAACAGCTAGTACTGCAAGGTGTTTCTTTGGCTGTAAGGGTTTAGTGAGCCTAAGGAGACTCCCGTTATGGGTTCTGCTGACCTTGGGCTCTAAAACACCTCAGCAGCACAATTTCCCTGGAGGTCAAACTCTTCTTCTGTGAATCAAATCAGGAAATAAAAGGACTCTCACTTGACCGTGACACACAAAACAACACCTCCAAAGATACCAGCGTTGCCTCTCTTTCCCTCCTTTAGTTTCAGCACACGGTCATGCGTGACAGGCTGTGCAAATATTGAGTTGGACTCGTGAGCACAGACGTGTGAATGAGCCCTGGCTCTATGCAGACCCTTTCTAAAATTACACCAGTGGAGGGCAAGGAGTGGTGGTGGTGGGGAGGGGGGGGATTGACAGTGAAGGATGACAGGTGTTGTTGCCCTACGGTGTATTTACCAAGGAATTAAGCTGTAATGTCAAAGTATACTCCGCTCAATGACTCTTTATTCTGTTGGGGGGGACAGACAGTGTGCTTGTTTATACATAATCAAACCTTCTAGTTTTCAGCACAGGAAAATGAAAGCTTCCTACCCCTAGCAAAATAAGAACCAAATGCAACAATAAATGGAACCTATTCTGGATTTTACAGCCAACAAATATCAATATCTGTCCTGCTAATTACCTTTAATGCAGTTGCTGCAACATCTTTGGTAGGCTGAAGAGCTTTTTGGACATCCATTGCAGTAGTTCAGCCTAAAAGTACAAAATGCATGACGTAGTATTTTACAGGATGCTCCTAATTGTTAACAATGGCAATGGCTGTGGCTACAGGAGCCGTTTTGGGACAGTGGGGTCACTGGTTCATATATCCGTAATGTCGTCGGCTGAGGTGCCATGTGCAAGCCCCTAACCCCTAAACTGCTCCCCTGGCGCTGCATGCATGGCTGCCAACTACTCTTCCTGCGCATGAACGGATGGGTTGAATGCAGAGAAAGAATTTCCCCGTGAGGGATTTATAAAGGATCATTCTTATTCTTTTTATTAAAAGACCAAATACAATGACTTTAGTTTTGTCCGAGTTTAAAAGTTAAAAGTGATCCAAGCTTTTATGCCTTTTAGACCGCTATGAAGTTTGATGAAAGGATTTGTTTCATCGGGCTTCATAGATAAATAGAACCAGGTGTCATCTGCATAGCAACGGACATTTTAACAGAATTTGTTAATAAGAGAAGCATGTATGATGGGAAATCATCATTCCTAGCACATAACCATGTGGACCTCAACAATTTTGAAAGTGTAATAATCATTTGACAAAAAATAATGAAATCTGAAAGATCTGTATCTATAAGATAAGATTCAAATCTGCACAGCGCAGTTAATTTATTCCCAATAACACTTTCCAGTCTCTCTTAGTAAATTATTGCATCAGTGGTGTTGAATGTACCTCCGAGACTTAGAAGGAGGACAAGTATAGACGAGTCCATTATCTGAGGATTTTCAGGTCCTAGAGCAGGGGTGCCCAATACGACAATCGTGATTGACTGGTAGATCGATCACGTAGTGTGGGTATATCTGATGCACCTCCAGAACAAACTTTTATCTCTTTCTTTTTTTTTTTTTTACTTTTTAGTGCAAGATCAGCAACCTTAAAAGTCTGTGGTATACAGGCTGTTACTAAAGATGTATTTAGCGGGATGGGGCCTAAAACACATGTTAGTCCATTTGGAGAAAGGCAATTCAGATGAATATGAGGTAAAACTGAGGTAAAACACTCTCTGTTCAGTTGTATCTACATCCAAAATCTAATTTGGCTTGACTGATTCTGTCTTTTACCATGGTTTCATCTTGCCACCCATGCGTCACGTAATACGAAACTCTGCCAGAGACACATTATAACCTCCAAAAGGCCAGGGGAGGGGTATCAGATTACATATTTTGTTCGTGATTACACAGAAATTGTACTGACACTGTTACTAGTCCTAGCACCACAAACTATAGCCGACACCTCTATACAACCTCCAATAAAGACATATTAAATTGAATTAGGCCAAAAATAAATGTATGTTAATAGTTTCAAAATGAAGAAATCAATCCATGCCAAACAACATCGACACATACAATGAATCTGTTGTGCCGTTTGGTGCATAATAACCAAAAAAAAAAAAAAAAAAACGGGATTCAGATACTAAAATAAAGTTAATTCTGTATCAACCATTATTGTTTCCCCTTTAGTCGCTCATACCTTGTCCTATTTATTAAACTGAAAGAAAGAACTTTCTTGGTGATGGCCTCTTGATTTATTTGACTTCCTGTAACGCCAGCCTCCTCTCACTCAGTTAAACGCTCGACATTAAATCATGCAGTTTAAATCCCGAGTATGAGAACAATATGTACCCACCTGCACAAAATCTAAGCTGACGAGACACTTTCAGTGGCTGTGTTGGTTGAGGACTCAGGGGAGGGGGGAAGCTTTAAATATTATTGAGCATAATGCATTCACAGAGGTGGAAAGGAGGCCGAGGTTATAATTGAAAGTGAGCTGAAACTGGCTGACAATAGCACCGCTCAAGTGATTATCTTTTATTCATTAGAATTTCAATCTTCCGAGGCCCCACCAGGATGAATATTGGAATTCACTATTGTGACTCGTGAAATGTGTGGCAGTGAATGCAATACGTTCAACTTGCACACAATACAGACAACACAAAACTGACCAAAGATGAATTCAGATACACAGTGCCCTTATGTGGCCTTTGACACAAGAGAAATCTCAACAGCACAATGTTTCTTTTTTGCTTTTAAAATCTCTTTTAATTGTCCTCTCCATTTAAAAAGCCACAAACTATTACATGTGGTATTTTGAAGGGCAGGGGAGTACAACTACTTGAAGTTGTACTGTTTTTGCTCTTCATCAAGATCATCAAGAAGGCTCAGCAGATACTCTTCTTACCCTGCAAACTCCTCAGCAGCTTTTACAGATGCACAGTGGAGAGCTTCCTGACAAACTCCATCACACCGTTCAGGACAGGAAGGCTCTCCACCGGGTCATTAAAAACGACCCAATTCATCTGAGGAGCAGCCTTCCCACCACTACTACTACACTACATTTACAACAGAAAGCACACACCGATCACACTCTAGTTGTCTGGCAGACGCTACAGGATGGTGAGAGCAAGGACAACCAGATTAAACTAGATTACTGGATCACTGAATCATCACTGACTGCAATTTTGATCTTTTTAAAAAATACAATCTCATTGCCTCAGTCAAAAATCTTGGCGGCGATGCTGACATTTGAACAGCTTAAACAATATTTGCACATTATGAATGTCACACCACTTTCCAGCAGGAAGTGAAAAGGGGCCAGACCAGTGAGATAACAGCATAATAACCTATAAGTAATGACAACTCCAGATTTCTTACATTTGTTTTAGTGCAAAGAACAGTAAATGAGGAGAATGTTTACATTTAATAAACTATACTTCAAAAACATTTCTTCATTAAAATAAGTGCAATTTAGTCTCATTGCTGTCTGCTGTTTAGTCCTGGGTCTCAGTGTTGTGTTCTGTCCACTTCTCTTTCTAAAACAGTGGACAAATTAGGGATATCAGTTATTTTCAGTTGAAAAGTTGGAGTCTTCTGTGTAACTTTCGCACTTTGCAAATTCATGCTGCTGGCCAGATTGGACCCTCTGGCGTGGCACTTTTGGCCCACGGGCCGCATGTTTGACACCCGTGGATTAGGGAAGTCTTGAAAAATGTCTTAATCACTGTTAATAGTTTGTTCTTTTTCAACAGATGCTCACCTCTCTGATGGTGGTCTCGTGTTTATATTGCGCTTCTCAACCTATTGGAACTCAGAGCTCTTTTTGTCATGGGTTCTGTCATGGTTTGATTTGTTTCTTCGCCTTGTGTTTTGTCTTGATTTGTTTCACCTGTGTCTCGTCACCCTTCTGTTCCCTGTGTGTATATATAGCCCTGCCTTTCCCTTCGTTCCTTGTCGTGTCATACTGTTTCTTTGCCATGTTCATGTGTTCCATGCCATAGTTTTTTCATGTCTTGTCTAAGTTTTCATTGTGTTTTGTTTTTTGGATATCCTGCCACGTCAGCAGCGCTCTTGGTTTTTGTCAGCTTTGTGTTTTTTCATTAAAAACCTTTTCGCCTACTCCTGCCTCAGCCCTCTGAGTCCTGCATTTGGGTCCTAACTCCATTATCCGCTACCCCTTTCCTGACACTTTTACACCAAAACGCTTCACTTTAACCGAAGCACTGGGAGCAACTACGTGTTCAGTATCTTGCTCAAGGACACGTGGCATGTTCCGGGGATTGAACCGTTAACCATCCGGTTCATGGACCACCCAGCCTACCTGGCGAATGATATTCCGCTTGCATGTATCTGCACAGCAGAGCACTGTATAGATGTCCAACATGCATTTGTCTGAATGGTTGGTTCTAGGCCGTCCTGTTCAGGAAATAAACAAATCGGACATAAACAAGACTCTGGCTGTAATGGTTACTTTTACTGCTGAAGTCTCACATATTATACAATGTTTGCTCCAGCTCATTTTGCTCCTGTACAGCCAGCCTCATGATCTGATGATTGCTTTGTGTAGTATAACACAAGGTCACACAGAAAACTGAGTGGATACAAACTTTTTTTTCATTTTTACAACTCTGCAGACAGTACTCTGCAATGGATCTGCTGAACTTCTCTCTTCTTGCAAGAATGAAACCACACAGACAACTTTTGCTCCGTCTTTATTAAATAACAGTTTCTACAACACCGGCCGTCGTTGTCAACACAACAGAGAGTCAAGGGGTAGTTTGAACCACAGTGAAGTGTATCTGGGCCTGGTTAATCTCTCTTTGCAGGTCTCATCCCAGCCATCATACAGTTTTCCAGCTGTATCATTTTTGCTATTTTCCCAAGTTATTTTTCTCAATACTTTCCTGAATTACCTTCCATCTCCAGCATGATATTGGCTCTTTGGTTTGAGTTTGCCAAAATCAATTAGATACATGAGGAAAAAGTAGAATATAACATCTCCTGAGGAGCATGCTGTTGTAGTTTTGTTTTATGTTGCTGATGCAGCTAGAAGTACGGTGGAGGCACGAGAGAGAGAGAGAGAGAGAGAAAGCAAAAACACAAGACACGTGCAGAACAGTCACGGCTCATGTTCATGTCCTTTTCAATCACCAGCCGTGCTTCAGACCATATGAATCAGTCTCAAACAGCGGTTCATTTTGAGACTGATATGTTAAAAGGTTTCATTTCTGTTTATTCATTAGCAGAGTAACGTTATTTCTTTTCTTCCTTTTTCATTTTCCGGTTAGTTAAGCATGCGTATACTACTGAAGGTGTGTCTGAATACTGATCCGGCGTGTAATGGAGTGATCCATGCGTACTGTTTCTTTTCACTACTGATATATGATATATAATCTAATATCAATAACTCGGTACGTACTACACAGGTTACGTTTAGTTTAATGTATCGTGTTGTTTTATTGTTGTTAATGAGTCATGCTGACATATGGCATGTTGTTCTGCTTGCAAAGTCCCAGTATTAATTTTGTAGAATAAAATAAAGTTCAACAATGGTGCAAACACCTTTTGAATTTGGAAGCCAGGTCAACACCTTGTGTTCTTCATGTTTTTCTTTAGTTGTTCCTAAAGCGTTTTTCAGGCTGCATCCTGCTGGGGATGGCTGTTACCATCAATGAGTGTCATTGCTATGGGGTAGGGGTGCCTGGTCTGGTCTAGGTGGGTGCTACATGTCTCATTAACATCCACATGAATGAATGCCAGGTCCAAAAGTTTCCCAGCAGAACACTGAATTGTCACAAGATGGTCAATGTTATTAACTTCTCCTGTCGGTGGTTTTAATGTTGTGGCTGATTGGTGTATGCTGTGCGTTTTGCAAATAGCTAAACCACATTTGTCAACTGCGCTTCATGTGGGAGAGCCCTATGTTGCAGGGTCAGCCTCTCCAAAGCTGGTGGTAGGTGTGTGATCATCAAGGCCGTGGGGCGTACTTTAAATATACTAATGACTGTTGTCATCAAAGCGTTACACATCATTATGGTCTGTCATAAACCTCTCAATGGGCCTCAAGCAAGAATCGTTGCTTACTTGTTCTCTCACAAAGCAGCAAGAACAAAATAAGAAAATCCTACGTGGGATTCATGAAACATCTGTTAACAGACGAATAAGTCTGCACCCACGTGCGTACGTTGACGATTTTCATTTGATCTTAAATCTGATGCCCGTGCCAGGCAATCAGCAATGGCATGAGGAAACTCCCCAGTAAATGTTTTTAAGCACAGCAGACCTAAGTGCTGTGTGAAAGCAACAAACCACTACAAATGGATACATAACATGAAGCTAAGACAGAAGAAGTAAAGAAAGAGAAAAGTGAAAGAGAGGAAAGGGACGGCAAAAAGAATTGACTAATGAAGTATTTATTTATTATTTTCAGCTGTGATCAGTGGTGTCACCCCTCCAGAGAAGTGAAAACATGGCACAACGTCAATGGAAGTTATTTTATGTATAGAAGAGAGGGTTTAATTGTTAAAGCGACTGTCAGCGGCAGCTAAACAACAGCTATGTAAGCACACTATAGACTGTATATAAATATGGACAATGCATCCCCACTTCCTCGCATTGGCCAAACTGAAGCTATTTTCCCGTGTATTTGACATGTATTTTAGTGTTTTAGTTCGGCCCAAGTCCCATCCACTGACATAGAGGGGGGTGGAGCTTATGACCTATACTGCAGCCAGACACCAGGGGGAGCTCTACTTGCTTTGGCTTCACACTTTGGGAGCAGTTCTGCAGTCCATCTTAATTTACAATCTATGAAGCATGCTGTTGACACATGCTGTGTGCAGCTACTTATTGCCTGACAAGCATTATTTTATGCTTTATTTTGTTGCCCTCAGAATACTAGGACTTATAGTATCAAACTAATTACGTTTTCTTTCAACCTTGTGGTCCCTGCTAAAAAGGTCAAGGTGACGATCTCCTGCTCAGGCACTTTTCTTCTAACTTGGCTAGTAGTTGATCCTCTGTTGTTTGTGTGGATTTTTCTTGTTCACAAAGCGGGTAAACTGGTCATCATCCAGTCACGGTGCATTCAGGTGCTGCAGAGAACAGGCTTGATAAATTGCACTTTTTGGCAGCGACCCTGTGGGACGACTGGAGGTCAAACATGGCCGTCCAGCTGAGGGAGCGGCTTCTTGGAGTCCCTTCGGAGAATCGCATATTACATTTACACGGGCAAGGTCCAGAGCTGCTTCTTTTCCAAGGCTTCCTTTCAAATGCCCAGGCACAAGGGCAGCAGGCTCGCAAGTAAATAATAATGATCCCATCCATCTTTATAAATTGTAATGCTGGATTATTTTTCCTTGGGCCCGCTAACTTCTCTGTCTTATAGTGAATCAGGACCGCTGATCTGGGTCAGAGTGTTTCTCTCCTTGAACACATTAAATTGAAAATATACAACAGAGGGACTGCGTATTGTTGTATTTGTGCAGGGGCTGGCAGATTCTAAACTCTGTTTCCACCTCACAAAGGCCTTAATGTGAGTTTTTACAGATTTAATAATAAATAATTAATAATAATAATTTATACTGTATTGATTTCCGAGGAGAAAGTATATTCCTGCTGTTTGACCCATCCATTCGTTCATACAGTAGTAGTGTGTGCTGTTGGAGCAGTGGGATGCCAGCAATATGGGGGTTAGGTGCTTACTCTGGGCACCACAGCCATGGGCACGCGGGGAGGCAAACCTGTGATCCTTCAGTCCCAAGCTGCACCTCTAACCACTACTCCCCAGCGCCCCCTTAAAGCAGTAAATCTTTAACACTGTTACATTAGCTCATGAGCGCAAAAACAATGAGCTCTACAATGCATGACTATATAACAGAAACCTGTAACATCCTGTACTACTACTACTACTACTACTTTATCAAACAGCTTGTTTGTGAGCCTGCACACTTTTTTTTCTTGCAGACAAGAAACTGCTCAGCAAGAGGAAACTTTAGACCTGACACTGGGCAAAAGGTCTAGAGGTCTATTGAAATAATGTATATACTGTAGGTCTGTAAATGTATTAGGGACATGAATATATGTATGAAAGTCATTCAATTCCATAACATTCCTTTATAACTACATACCCTATCTCATAGTAGTCATAGAAAGAGACTGACTTTCGTAATTTTGGTTTAATTTATTCCATTTACCTTTAGAAGGACAAGTCACAAAAGAACCAAACTATACTCCTATATTAGAGATGTGTGACAGTCAGTAAATCCTGCTCCAGCCTCTGTGATGAGAGCATTATAAACAGTGTGAAAACACCGCAGGATAATGGCAGCCCCGAGATTCGCGTTTGGTCACTTTCAATCTGTGAAAAAGGCACACGAGCCATGAAATGAGGACATTACCTAAATGAGTGAGTGATTTAATGCATTGCCTCACTTGCTAATGCTCCCTACTCCAGTCAGCACATTCGTCACCTTGTCTCCCTTTCACCTCAGCAAATAAACATGGGAGCAAATGACGACTTCCCTCATTTCGACTTGTGATGCCTTTTCGCTTATCCTCGCAGAAGGAGAAAGCGAGATAAGAGACGGAGAGAGGAACCGGTCTAAGAAAGGGAATCATTGTCTCACGTTGAATTTAATGTGAACTCCCTCATTTGAAGGTGTATCTAGTCCTCTATAAAGACAAAACCTCATTTTGCAAATGAAATAAATGTTGAATTTGCTGATTCTTGGCATGAGGAAACAAAGAAGAAGGTGCTCATAAGAAGCAGTGAGAGAGAGAAGGGGGTGGTGAAGGTGGTGGTGTGGCAATGGATGCTAGGCACAAGATTAATTACTGGAAGGGATTAGTGACGACGAGGTGTTGGGATAAAGTCCTTCTGTTGTTCTGGCAAATGCCATCAACATCTCTTGTATTATTTATATAGCGTCAAGAGGAATGCAAACTGTCTCGAGACACTTTACAGAACCCAGGATATGTTGATGACTGCAATCAGTATAGTCAGCAAGTCAGTGTTCATGTCTTTAGGTTGGGGACCAGTCCTGCATTCGACTCAGGACTCTATGAGTTGACATTGTTGCTGTGGTTGTAGAGTGTGTTTTTTTGTCCTTGATGTCAGTGAATGCACCCTGTGAGAGAGGTACCAGAGGGTCCAATTGGGCCCACATTAAAATTACATAAAAGACATTAACTGCAATTTTTCAATAAAAGTAACTGCTATTCCCAAATTTGTCCACCAGGGGTTGCACAGTTTTAAGATTGTTACGTACTCGGTGAGAAGCAAAAAAAATTATCTTGCTGCTAGGGTCACGAGAACAAGAACAAAGTTTGTTACGGCCAGGTAATTTATACTTCACGCGAAATTCAAGTGACCGTGTCCGTCGGATCACCCCACTCATTCAGCATACACCCACACTCCGTATGCCTACCTCTACCCAGGAGAGATTAGCGGTCACACTACGAATATTAGCATCTGGGAGCTCGCCGCTAGCATTTCCGGTTTTCCGCATTAACCAAGCCTATTTCCGATTTCTGACCAATCACAGAATAGTTGCAGGACACGACAGGAGAAAAAAAAAGGTTCTGCCAGGTTGATGTGTTGAGAACAAGCTGCAAGAACTCCCAAACTTGGTCTGCAAGAACAAACGTCTCACTTAATATTAAATTATCCTCTGTGGCACCCTTATTACCCAAAATGTCTTTGTCCAAAAGGAGAAAAGTGGACACAGATTGTAGAGTTTTCCAAGAAAATTGGACCAATTCTTATTTATTCACAGAGGTGAATTGAACACCTGTTTTCTTGGTGTGTGTGCTAAAGGAATGTAATATTCTGCATGCAACTACTGTAGTTACACTACACTTTTGTCAATGCAGGTCAATTCCTGCACTTGTCCTTTTGTGTTAAGACATCTAGGCCACTGATTTCCAAGGCTCAAAAAGATCGGGCATGCAGCTCACCAGGCCGACGTATTTACTTGGCTTTATTACTTTTCTGCTCAGACCAGTTGTGTGTCACTCATAAGATTCCTTGTCTTGCTGCAGCATTTTATCTAAAAGTATCTGCAAATGAAGACCAAGCATGCCTGGAATTGTGTGCATGAACGATAAGTTGCAGACAACATGGTCAATTTCAAATAGACCGTTTCTCAATTCCAACAGAAAGATCGTGCACATCTGACAGGTGTGGGTTTAGGTGGACCCCAAGCGCAATCCATTTACAAACTCCAAACACTTTGACTGTTAATTACAATGCTGATTAACATTTTAAACACAAGTTCAGACATTTGTTATTTTAAAATAATCTGCAGCACACATTCAGCAATCCCCGCTCACTTCAGTGGCCCAGGAGAGGATAATGACTCATGTCTGGACGCAGAAAACATCGCTTACCTCGCTTTAGAAATGATTTGCACGTGCAGAAAAACACCATGAATCTTTTCCGGATGACCTCCATCAAGTCATCAACAGTTGGCTGTTGGGAGAGGTGGCCTCGCTACTTTGTGATGGCCTTTAATCCTTGCATCAGAGCCATTTAGTGAGGTAGAAATTTATCAGAAGTCCCCTGAAGTGTGGCACATTGCATTGCTAAACCTGAATCATCCGGCTACGTGTGTGTCCAGTCATGGATTTATGTCCTCCTCTTTTAAGGTGACAATTTGGAACTAATGGCTTAATGTTGTGCGTCAGTACGATTTCACGAGCCTGTATGGATATGCACACAATCACTCATGTAAGCATCTGCAAGCGTACATGAGAGACACAACTAAAGTGACTGTCACCATTCACCAATCTTTGTTAATCTCTACACCGAGTCCCGTTTGGAGGCGACGAGTATACAGCACCATATTTACATTTCTAAGTGCACAGGTGCTCTGTGTGGGCATGTGCACATGCGAGAAAGAGCATCCGTCCCTAACAGCTGTTTGCATTCCATCTCGACGGTTGTAAGGGTTAGCTGGTCCAAACCTAATTAATGGCATCTGCGGAGGGAGAGGGCTGGCGCTGAGTGCTGCTGGTAATGTGATGTCACAGTGGATTAGGGCTGATGGGACGGCTGAGTAGCGTGTGTGGATGTGTGGACAGGGCGGGTGTAGCCGTCCACTCGGCTCGGTTTAGATCAGCAGAAGAGCTCGCAACAGAGACGAGCAGCAATGTGTTACATTTACTCTTTTATGTCGGATTAAATAATAATTACCGAGTTGTTTTGCCGACAGTTTAAACCGATCAGGCATAACATTATGACCACCTTCCCAATATTGTGCAGATCTCCCTTGTGCCTCCAAAAGAGTTGTGACTCATCAGAGAATGGACATGGGCCTTCTGAGGGTGTCCTGTAGTGTCTGGCAACAGAATGTTGTTGGGGGGGGCTTTGAGGGGAGGGGCCTCTGTGGATCATCCCACAGATACTTGATCAGTTTGGGATCTAGTGAATTTGGAGGCCAGGTCAACACCTTGTGCTGTTCTTCATGTTTTTTTGAGTTGTTCCTAAAGTTTTTTTGTGTGTGTGCCTGTGTCAGGCTGCATCAAGGAGTATCATTGCTATGGGGTAGGGGTGCCTGGTCTGGTCTTGGTGGGTGCTACATGTCTAAGTAACATAATTACACGATTGAATGCCGTGTCCAAAAGTTTTCCAGCAGAACATTATATTGTCACAAGATGGTCAATGTTATTCACTTCTCCTATCAGTGGTCATAATGTTGTGGCTGATCGGTGCATGTAGAGTCTATGAGGAGCAAGGAGTTGGGGGTGTGTGTGTCTCTTCTGTGTGTCTACTCTTATTCAGTTACATTTGGTCACACTCCTTGTGTTGTTTTGGTTTCACCTATTTGAATTCAGTGCATGTTCAGTTTTTCTCTCATTGTCAGACACTGTCAGCTTCAGCTCCCAAGCACCAGCCCCCCCCAACACCCCCAACCACCCCCACCCCACCCTCTGTTTCCATGGTTTCCCCCAGATCAGAGCACAGACATGGGAGAATCAACAGCAGGACATTTAGAGGAGGCACATCCCTGCACACACACACATTCAAATGTTGTTTACTTTTCAGTCTGCCGGAACCAATAAGAACAAGGACTCAACATCAGACTAGAGGAAGGTCTGTGTTGTGGTAAGCTGCAATGTATACGACTTCTTACTACTGAAGAGGCCTGCTGGAAATCCCAAAGGGTTCTTTCATTATTCTAACCTAGCTAAACGAGATACAGTCTAAAATTAACATATAAATGATTTAACATTATTTAAGCTGTGCCTTAAACTGCCATTTTTCCACATTAGCACCTTCGGTCAGCATTGACAGATCATAACTTAAGGCTAGCTTACAACAATATACTGTATTCCTGTATTTGTTTATCATACAAAAAGTTCAGCTAGGATGCACCGAAACCCATTTTTGTCAGGCCAAATACTAGTACTTACATTTGAGTACTTATACTACATTTCAAGGTGTTCCTAGTATTGTCGACTTTCTATTCTTCTATATTACCATAAGCATTCATTACACTCTTATTTTCCTCTCATGGTTTGGATAATTGGTGACAGCTTTGTTCAGTATGGGGCCCAGAGAGCAGCAGAGACCTTCAAAAGGAAACCTCTGCATGCTGGGTGTGTGCATCTGTTGTTCGGCTGGTGTGCACCGCAATGGAGAGGCTCTCCTCTTTTACTTTTTTTCCCTCGTCCCACTCCTCCCTGCAAGGAAGAGCAGCACTAAAATGTCCTCATCATCCACAGAGGTGGTAGACACGGGGGGAGGTCGGCAACATCAAGCTGGACATCACGATGAAGGAGGACATGCACCAGCTTCACCTCCACTAATAATTGCCCCGAGGCTTGGGTCGTCAGAGGTCGTCATTAGCTCAGGTGAGGAGAAGTTGACAGGCCACAGCTCGTGGCTAGTGACCTTTGACAGTGCCCATCCGTCACCTCTCATTTAAAGTGACCATCCCATTAATTATGCAGAACTTAAGCCTTCATAACTTAAACAGCTAAGTTACATACACTATATATATATATATATATATATATATATATACATACATACACACACGGGTGTCAGGAATATAGACATTAGCTATCAAAACCAAAACCATTTGTTTGTTTACAGCCTACATTTTTAGTGACAGTGTCCAGAGAAATTCTCCGGTGATGAAGTCCCTGAGTTGAGATTGGGAAATTAATTCAAGGGAGGCCCAGTGTAAAGGCAACATGCAAACTCCACATACTGTTACAGAGAATTCACATATCGACATCGTTCACTCTCACCCTTAAAGCAATCAATAAAAGATATCTGGAATGAGCATCTGACAGAGTGCAACGTATTTCTTCAAGGTACATTTTTTTAAAAACAAGCTGGGGAGGCTGATGTCCACCTCATCAGGATTACTCTTTTTGCAATAACCAATCCAGACTTGCTTGCTGCAATAGTGGGAGGAGATTTAGCATTTGCTCAGAGCATCCTAATAGCACTAAGAGACCGTCAAGGGGTTAGCTATCTGTTATATAGATTGTGCTCTACAGATGGAAGATATCATCCCAGAAATTCTTAAACTTTGGAAGGGCCCAGTAAAGATAAACAAGGGATTGGAAGGGATTTGCACTTATCGTATGTAGCAGAAGCAGAGGGATAGATCCTGTCCAGTTTGGTCTTCGAAAAATGCAAATGATGGATAACTTTAAATTGAATGAGTTGGAATCTGACGTTAACAGAGCATGATTTGATCCTCTCCAATACCATTGACGTTTGAAGCTTCATACATCACAATGAAACACCAGAGGTGGGGTGACTGATTCAAAGCTTTGGCGCCTCTTCATTTGTTAAAAGGAAACACGAAATGCTCGGTGTAGTCAGCCAGATAAGGAGCCGGTTGAAGCCAAGCACCATTGAGCAAATTTTGTTCTTAAATTAAAACTTTTAAAAAATTGTTGCACAACCACAAGCACAATCCTCACTTTAATCTGAATCTTTTCACGACGCGTGTTACATTACAACCTTGTTCTCTTAATGACACTCAGGAAAAGGTATATCACCCAAATCCAGGGATGTCGTTACCATTGGTTTCCAATGAATTGCATAAGCACTTCTCAGAAACTTCCAGTCATATCTCCAAAACACTGATGTTGAAATACTTGTCATCTCACTTCACAGCAAAAATGTGTGATACCTAAATCAAGTTTCAAGTAATAAGCCAATTGACATTTCAAAATGTTGACAAAGCTGCTTAAGAGTGACTTGACTGACGTGTGAATCATTTGGAAGTTTGTGGTTGTTATAATTGCAGCTGGCCACTAGATGTCAATGGTAGGTTCTGTCTTTGAGGCTTCGAAGCTTCGAATTCTTTTTCGATACAATAAGCAAGAAGCCCCAGAAGCTTCACAAGGCTTCATCTGCCCATCTGTACTGCTGACCATAGCTCATCTGAAATCTCCACACCGGTATCCCTACTCCATGCCTCTTTAATGTGTAGGGAGGTTGTAGCCAGTGAGAAACAAACAACAAACTGTATATTGGCAATTCTGAAGGGCAAATTACAAATGTGTTAGTAAACTCTTTTCCCTGTTAATAGTAACCCCTGATGGTTGTCCAAAATTGTTAGATTGAGGAGGGGAGGTAGGGCTTTCTTGGCGTCTGACAGGGTCAGGATCATATTATCTGCATACAAAATAAAACAATGGTGCATTCTGAAGAGTCACTTTCTATTGTGACAATTTCAGGGTTAGCACCGATAGCAATTGCCAGAGGCTTGAGGGCCGAGGCAAACTACATAGGAGAGAGACAGCAACCCTGTTTAGGGTGATGGAAAAGCCGGGGAGAGCCGTCTTAACTGATCAAAATGTAGGATGTGGGAAAAGGTACCGAGCATTCTCAAATAAATCATATACATATATTTTTCCCCCTAAAAATGTCAGGATCTGTGTTTGTTGTTGGATTTGTCTGTCTCTGTTTCTCACTGGAGGTTGGTCTGGAGCTGGGCGGAGCTGGAGCCACTTGCATACACACCTGCAAACAATGGAGCCTCATCAGCCATCTACTCACCTTGTCAGTATAATCCTGGTTCAGTCCTCCACTCGTCGCCAGATCGTCTGCTTACCGTAGTGGTACAGTGCATTGGCTTATGTCTATAGCTATTTACTCTAGTGCTGCATTACTTATTTTTGTTTCCTTGTCTTCAGCTCCCGGACCCATCAACTCACCAGTTCTGTCGTTATCTCCTGGGAATCCTCACCAGCTCCACCAGTCCGCCAGCCTTCCTCCCTGCACCTCTTCCCCTGCTCTCCCTGGATACCCCACAACCTGGTTCTGATCCACCTGCTTCCTGTTTTCTACAATAAACCGGTTTTATCACCATAACCACTGGCCTTGGGTTTGTGTCTGAGAATAAGAGTCCAAATTATATCGGCAGGCGTGACAAAAAACAACAACAAATGATGCCGAGCATCCAGAGGGAACCTCTGAATGTTTGAGAGTTAGATCAGGATGAATTAATGTACCAATGTATATTTTTAATCCGTTTGTCAGAACTTTTGCATCACTGTTTAATAAAGTTAATGGCTGATACGATGCAACGTTGGTTTGGTCCCTGTCTTTTATCAAGAAAAGGTAGAGATGGCCATTATATAAAAGAGTGAGTTAAGATACAGTCCTTCATAGAGCTACTTACCATACCTAGTACGTATGGAGCAATTGAGTCTACATGGGCTTTATAAAATTCTATGGTGTTTTTTATGTCTTCAAATGTGAAATCAGAGTCCAGGTCAAGCCTCGTGGCTTCGCTAAGAGTTGGAATATCCACAGAATTAAGAAAATCAGCAAGATCAGCATCATCGGCTTTGGACTCTGAAGCATATAGCTGACTGTGATAGCTGAAGTATCTTCCATTGATCATCTTAGGGTCAGTTAATAGCAGATACCAGATGGCGAAAAAAAATCCATCAGCTGGAACACCCTTAAGCTGCCTTTATTGGCTTTATCACCCAACTCAAAATGCATTTGCCCTGAGCTTACGAATATAATTTCTGACCTGTTCACCAGAAATATATTCATACTTCACTCTCAAAATGGCATTGAGAGCATCTTGACTTTTTGAGGTACGATAAGTGTCCTCTGATGTAGACAGCTCACTCTCAATGTCAGACAGACGTCTCAGCCTTTTACCAGATGATTGGTATGAAATGATGTGACTCCTCATTACAACTCCCAAATAGTTGGGTCTGAGATTAATTTTCATTGAAAGATGGGTGTGATCAGAGTGCAGGGTATTCTGGTAGGTTGTGTCAGTTATATTTGCCCAGTGGGAAAATAGTAAATTCTGGAGAAACTATCATGTACAGGAGAGAAAAAAAAAAAACATATCTCCCACCTGGATCAGTAATCATGGATGAGGATGGTCAACGCCTCTCGCCTCAGATGAGAAGGTAGACTGGTACACTTGGGAAAATCCACAATGATCCCAATGGCCTGTGTTCTCTTGGCTAATTGTGGGTCTCCTGCAGGAAAATAATATTGGATGTAAGCAGTTAGTCCCTCTTAATGGCTCTGCCAAGACCTTTACAGTTCCAGGAAGTGAAAGTAATGGGACTAATTCCATATTAAAGTCCTGTCCTTGTGCCTGAAGACTTGAGTCCCGTGCCGGGGTTCTTTCCTTGAGTTGTTCACACCATAGCATGACCATATAAAAAGAAATGAACAAACATTATACAGTAAAGTAAATCATGGACCACATTTAGAGTAACATCAGTTTGGGGGTTATACTCTTTCCTCTGAAGGCTATCCATGTTGGTTCTGACACACAATGCCAAGCAAACAGTCCAAGATGGCATATTTTAGACAGTATAGTTTTAACAGTGTTACCCCGTGACAATAGTATTGTTTTTTTTTAAATCACACAATAATGGCTGTATGAACTCCATTAATCATGAATTTGTGCCTGAAACATACGGTATACGAGAAACATTTCAGTTACAGCCACCAATAATTATTTTAATCACAAATAATGCAAATAAATCAGATATGATTTACATTAACTATATAAATACAGCAGGCTAAAAGAACGCACCACATAATGACAGCTATGACCACCACTGATTATGAACAGCACTGGTTGTTATACTTTAGGTACTATAAGCCTAAAATAAACAGTATAGTATAGTATAGTATAGTATAGTATAGAGTACTCTAGAAATAAACACAATACAAGACAGCATCTTGTGATTTACAAGAGAATACTACGTGCATGTGAATGGTTCATTTTCCACTCTCTCCTCCATTGTTCGGAGCAATCAATCTCAGTAATTTGTTTAAGCTTGTAATAATTCAGTTACAGGGGGAAATCCGGGGTCGGTTTTGTTTCCCAAAAATCCTCTATGGCTTTGATGAATTCCTGCTTCGTGCCCGGCTTAGCCCCTTTTGGGATTTATCTTTCACTGGGCGCCAAACAAGCTCAATGGGATTCCAATCTGGTGACTCTGGCACAGTTTTCCCCCTGTTGATTCCATCCCATGCAATGCAAGCCACAGCAGCAGTGTGCTTTGATGAAATGATGACATGCCCTACAACTTTTTTTTTTTTTTTTTTTTTTTGATAATGCTGTCCTCAAAATATTGTCTCTCCAGGATTCTCTCAAAGATGACCACAGGATCTGAGCTCATCCCCCAGACTCTGAGTTTTAAGGCATGTCTGGAGTGTGGATTTTGCAATAAAGTGGCTCTTTCTGAGTCTGAGTGTCTCATCGCTCTGATTAGGAGGGATGGCATCCATCCCACTTTGATGGGTGCAGCTCTAAACACTAGAAATCTGGACCATTTTATGCGCCTTCCAAAACCGTCACAAACCACAGTTGATGGCAGGAGGCAGAGTTGTAGTCTTACACACTTAACTTACAAAATCTCCCAGAACCCCACTGTGCCTCCGTCTGCTTCCAGATATTATGAATATAAAAAACAACAAAAGATGAGTAAATGCATAAAAACCTAAAAAAATAAAAGTGAACAGTTGAAGACAAGAACAGAAAAATGTGGACTATTAAACGTTATCCCTCTCTCTTGTCTAAATCTCTCTTAGTAACTGATAACTAAATAGATTTATTTTATCCGACTGAAACATGGCTGCAGCTTGATGAATACGTACGCTTAAATGAGACAAAGCCACCCGGCCATACTAATTATCGCATTCCTTGAAGCACAGGCCAGGGAAAAGGAGTGGCCACAATCTTCAACTCTAACTTCCGGTTCCATAGGAGAGGGGCCTGGTAGCTGAAGGCTCTACCTCCAATTCTACTTTTCGAAACTCTAGGAACCACAAGTAAAGCTGCAGTTGGAGATTGAAATTAACTGACAAAGCATTTGGAAGGAAAGAAATGTCATTACATCTAATGATTCTCTAACTAAATAGTTTGTCTATTACAGCTATCATAGTTGCCCCTTTGAAATCGGGACATGAATCAGGCGTGGTTAGTTCTTTGGAATAATTTTCGAATGTAAGTGTAGTGAACCTCAGTGAAAGGTTGTGAACGCAACCCAGATAGTCTCCTCCCTTAGCTCCTCCTCTGGCCAGGTGCAGTATAAAAGGCTTCAGGTGGCTCATTTCAGCCTCTCTTGCTGGTCCCTGGTGGTTTTAGTCTGAGGGTGGCCCATCTGCTGTTTTCTCTCTTTTCTTGGTCTGCTGCTGTTCTGTCCTTCTCCTCTGCTGTTTTGTTTGTTAGGTCTGCTTCTCTTTTTGGACCAGACTTTCTGTTTGTTTTGGACTTCTTGGTCTTGGTTTATTAAGTTTGTTTAAAGTACTCTAGTTTGATTCTTGGTTTTAAGATATTGTTTAATTATCAATTGGGTTGTGGGCTTTTGTTGTAGCTTTTATTTTGTTTAACCTTTTTTTGCTTTGCATTTCAGTTTTTGTTCCTTTTGTTGATCTTCAGTGCGGCCTGGGTGTCGTCAGGTGGGAGGCTAGGCACCGTGGTGACGACCTCACTCCCGTTGCATGCAAGTAGGCTCTGGGGCACTCTTAAATGCATGTTTTGTAGTGATTATTTTAGTGTTGTACCCCAGGCCACTGGGAAGGGGCACGTAACTAGTATTCTGCCTCCCACTGAGTCCCCAGCCCACAGATTTTTAGCTATTGGTTGTAGTTATTAGAGTTTTAGCTTTATTGTAGCTGGCCTTTTAGATTTGTATTAATAAAATCCTTTTTACCATACTTGCCTTGTGTTATATTTTCTCCACAGTTCTTTCTAGGTGTATCCCTTTATTTTAAATTCAATAAAAAAAACAATTTCCTTTATCTACAGTCTCTGCCTCCTCAGTCATGAACCTGTGTCCTTATCTTTGCATCACACTAGTTTAGTTTCCTGCTTTTTATATCCAGGGTGCAAGTCTCCAGGTGGCGTTGTCGGCCTCCCTTTTTATTTAACGTTGCAAAGACTCCCCCCGCTCCTCGCCACACAGGCATTATGAATTTAGAAGAAGCCAACCTATATGACAAAGTCCTCTGTAATGCTACAGTAGTATATTTTCACCATCAATACTGGAAAACAGGACCAGCCATAGGTTTCTTTTCAGAGCTGTAGCTGGGCTGATAGAGTTGTAACTCTGAGCCATAGTAATTTTACAGTCACAATATCACATTTACCAACTGGTTCACACACTGGGAGCTACTCTGGGTTCAGTGTCTTGCTCAAGGACACTTTGTGGACATCTCGCTCTACCATACGCCCCACCATTTATTCCTTTCGCACTCACTTGTAATGACTTCATGAGCTTCTATACAAACCAATTTTTAGCCATTAGAGAAAGAATCCTCACAACTGATAAGATAAGACCAGTGCCATTAGAATCATCTGTAAAACCCAATCTTTATCTGGACTGCCTCTCCCCAACAGATCTCTCTGAACTAACAATTACTGCAACTAAACCATCAACATGTCTATTGGACAGATACAGATCGATGTTTTACCCTTAATTAACACTTGATTGGTCTGCACCTCATCAGGGCCTCCAGCCTCCTGCTTTAATCCAGTGGTGTGATAAGTGGCGTCAAGGAGCTGGGGCCTAGACTGCAGGGAGGAGTTGAAGATGAAGAGATGCAGAGAGAGGTAAAGGCATGACCTGCAAGAAAAGCTTGTACTATGAGAGTAGGAAATCACAGCAGAAACCTATCGCAGAAGGTTTCGGGCTTTGGACAGTCACCTAGGTGAGACTCAACCTGGTGGATGTTCATCTGAAAGATATGTTTGTCAAGACGGTGGGGCATTTGCCTGGGACAGCAACTATAAGACAGAAAAGTAAGTCCACCGTGGGTGAGTGGGGCTCTGGTCAGGGTCAGAGTAGAGTAATGAAGGCCCTCTTCATTACTATGACATCTTTGGCAATTGTTGAACATAAGATGTAAGAAATAACTTCACAAACAGAGACTGAATGCATTTTATTTTGTTTTTGGTTGTGCGTGTCTTGATGGTTGCCTCTCAGGTGGTACTAATGAAGGCCACACATTGGCTTGATTACAGCCTCAGGAACTTATTGCATGTTTTCCCTCTGTACATTTGGACTGTTACTAGTCCTAAGATGCACCATTCATTCATTCATTCATTCATCTTCTGTAACCGCTTATTCCTGTTAAGGGTCATGGGGTTTGCTGCATTGGGCAAGAGGTGGGGTACACCCTGGGCAGGTCTCCAGTCTATCGCAGGGCTAACACAGAGAGACAGACAACCATTCACATTCACACCTACGGCTAATTTAGAATCACCAATTAAACTAACGAGCATGTCTTTGGACGGTGGGAGACAGGGAGAATATGCAAACTCCACACAGAAAGGCCCAGTCAGCACATGGATTCGAAACCGGGACCTTCTCGCTGTGAGGCATCAGTGCTAACCACCTCGCCACTGTGCCGCCCTCATTTTAAAATTACTGCATACAAAGAATTTAGGATCACTTACTGTTTGTCCTTTTACTTAAAGCAGCTAATAATCAAACTCCATCACTATACTAAACTTGTGCCAAAGACAGTTTACGTGAAGCATACACAGGCCTGTAAGAGGCCATTATTGAACAGGATGTAGTGAAGTGACACTGTGTTCCAGCGGTCACATTTCATTAGTCTACACCTAAGGGAAGACTGTACGCAGTTTGCAGGTCATCACAGAGGACATCAAGCTTGGTGTAAAGGCCCTGATAATACTATATAATAGGTGTTGTCATATCTGTATTACTGTGGAGCAAAAACACTCTTCGCTATGACTTGCAATGCTGCAGCATTGAGAATCAGTTGAGTCAGAGGCTCTTTAGAAAGTTATTGGACAACCTGATAATGTTTAAATTACAGTAATCAATCCTAGAATTACCAAATGCAAAAACTAGTTTTTCAGCATCACTTTCTGACAGAGTGTTCCTAATTTTGACAATATTATGCAAGTAAATGAAAGCAGTCCTGGTCACTGGTTTTACATGTGGACATATCCTGGTCAGGCCAAGGTAAGACCAAGGTAATACCATCCAGAGTGAATCTCTGAGGTTAAGGCCGAACACAGTGACTTTGGTTTTGTCTAACTTTCAAGACATAGAAAGTTACAGGTCATTTAAGGCCCTGTTCAGATCCTGCATTAACATCTGACCTGGGCAACCCGATCGCAAGTGGCCAGCTTTTAGTGCCCGTGTTCACACCTGGCATTAAAATGCGTCTTCAGCGCTATCTGATATATTCACAAGTGGGATACAGATCTATACCTTTGCATATCTTGGGTTACTTTTGGTTTGAATTTCAACAGCCTCCGGCTCTACCCAAATTCCAGCCAATGTTGGGAAAATTAATATGTTCTTGCCTACTTGCCATACCCACATTTCCAGTAAAGTGAAGCTTGAGTTTATGAGCAAGTTCAAGATGAAGTTTTTGCCTTCTTGGCTTTTGTCTGTTTTTTCCTTCAAGAATTTCCTGTCCCCAAAAAATGCTAAACCTTCGCTGTATAAGCTCAGTCCAAAACTATGTCAACTATACTGGCCTCCAGAATCTTCTCAGTTTAAACCTAGTGTCAAGTTCACTTTGTCTCATCACATAGCGTGTATTTAGTGTTGCATGGACAAGACAGTCAATGGTTTGGCTGTCAGAATATGAACTGTGTGTGTGTGTGTGTGTGTGAATGCCGCAACCTCTGTCATAGCTTTTGTTGATATGAAGACTTAACTTTTTAATAGGCTGCATGTCTTGTAATATTGATGAATACGCTGACCCAGTATGTGAGTCCTCCATCCCAGTGGCCAACATCAGGGTTAGGGCAGCATGCATGCCTTGGAGCTAGCCCCAGGCTCAAGGAGAGGGGGTGGCCAGGCCACCTGTCTAATCCTAAACCAGGGATGATAAATACTTGACAAATGGAGAAAGAGTTTGTGCACCGTAGCCTGCATTATAAAAGAAACCATTTATGACTAAAACCTCCTCAGTCTTCCCATCTTCATCCAGAATTCATAGCAAAGGAACGGTTTGATAAAATTTCTCTCTGCATTCGTTTTCAACACGAGTTGGAGCCTTTTCGGGCCCACAAACTTTCAGCCCGTTGATGGCATAATAAAACAAATTATGCAAACTGTAAAAGATGTGGATTGGCAAGCAATTTGGATAATTTCTGCATTTGATCATACTAATCCCATTTTCCAACTACTCCATCTTCCTCAGAGTCAAAATGAACACAGACGTAAGACATAATGTTACGATGTGGAGCAAGGAGGCAGGACTGAAAATGCAGGACGCGCACGAAAAAACAAGGAATGAATGAAATTATTTTTAGTTTAATGAAAACTTAGTAGTAACTTAAATCTCTGCCATGAAAATTTAGGTAGTTCAAAACATATAAAGATAAGAAACCAAAAGAAGAAGAAGAGAAACCATAAGGAACACAAGGATACATCTATAAGCAGGTAAAGCAACTTCTACAGAAAACCTGACAAAGAGAAAGGCAGGACTATATATGCACACAATGGGCCGAGGGTTTGAGGAGTCACAGGTGAAGCTAATGAGGGAGGAGCACACAGGGAGAAACCAATCAAACAATCAAGCGCAGAAACTAAGGCAAGACACGAAACATCACAAGAATATAAGGAAATAAGAAACAGGAACGCACAGAATACCAAACAGGGTTCCAGAAAATATTCAAAGCTCGAACTCATGAACGGGAAAAGGTTCTAAGGTTAATACCACGACAGATAAAGTAAAAAGAAAAGGCAATTCAGTGCATAGTGCGTTTGGATTAGTGGATTTTAAATCTGCGAATCCAGGAGAGTGAATGCCACAGCCGCTGTTTAAGTGCCATTATCCATCCACTTATCACAACTTCAACTAAAACAAAAGAGAAACTGTTTGTATTAATGTTATGGCCCCTGCCATTAATGCCCTTGTTTCATTGTCAGGTATGCAAATGTTCCTGTGCCATCCCTCGTCTGTGATTGGATACGCATCGCCACGCCCCTTTGTCTGATTGATTCTGGGGCCTATTTAAAAGTTGCCCTGATGTCACTCTCAGGCTTCTGGAGTTGGGTTTGGACAGTTTGCCCAACATTTTGTATTCTGTGGTTTATGCTTATTATTATTTAGTTCTTGAGAACTTGTTTAAACAGTTGTGACCTAAAAGCGGGGCGGCTTCACACTTTAAACACCTTTTTGCTGTTATTAGATATTATTTGTAGATGCATTTAGGTTTGGGGTGTTGTTTACTGATGTGTGTTTAAAGTTTGAATAGGGACTGAGACTCATTTTTAGAAAGGACTCAGTCTATATGTTTAGTTTTGTTGTCTTATTCAACACCCGTCATCCAGCCTTAGTGCTGCACTTTCTTTTTATTAAACTTAATCACTGAAAACTATAAATGTTCACCAGCAATTACATCTGATTCAGTGTTGCTTTCCCGTTGCAGAGCTGGGTCGTAACGATTGGAGGTGAAGACTGAGAATGAGTAATATGGCATGCAATAAATGTCCCTTGATGCAGTCACACAGTATGAGTCTTCACCTTGGGAACTGGAAGTTACAGAACATATATATATATATATAGACATGTGTACGCAAAAGGTGAATATATTATGACAAACGAGTGCCATCAGTTAGAGGAAGAATGACAAATTCAGGCCAAAAACCTTAGCTGTGTTAGGTGCACTGACATGATGTGAAATGAAAAATAAATTGTCCAACCTTAATCAACAACATGGCATTCCAGCATATTTACATGTACTGTATGGTGCAGTAGATAAAATATATACTCTCCATAATATGGTTTGGTTACTAAAAAGGTTTAGGAACGACAGAAAAAATATTTATGACAGGATGTCAAATGGATGAAGTTCCCACCATCTTAACCTTTACATGGCATGCTACTTTCTGCAGGGTTAGAACTTTGGGACTGGATGTGAATGGTGAGGCGCAGAATCATCCATCCCAAAAAAAAAAAAAATCTAGCCACGCGTCGGCTCTACATACGGCGTAGAGCTGAAATGTAACGACTGTGATTGGTCCGGAATGCTTTTCCTTACGTGTTTCAGCGGCCGGACAACCAAAGAAAGTTCTATGTTGCTCGGCCTCCTGCAAACCATCTATTCAGATGTCTTCTCTATGATCTGACCTACAGTGGTTTCACTCATTCATTAACTACAACATGATCTGCTCTGTTCTAGTCACCTAGCGCTTTAGTGCAGTAATTGCCAGACAATGGTGACACACCAGCCCGCAGGTATAAATGCTTTCAGCGGTGTAGCCTCTGAAGTCATAGGCTATGCACAGCTCTGGCTGCAGAATCTGCATTCGAATCTGGAACCTTCTTGCTGTGAGGCATCGGCGCTAATCACTGTGGCGCTTGAAAAAGTGTGTATATGAGGTTTTTTTTTTTGTCAAGTAAAACTGGCACTGAAGGTCCTGGTTCAATAGATGTTTTTCACAGCAGACATTTTGACTTGTTGCAATAGAAAAATTATGACTCGGTTTCATTCCATTAGCCGAGATGGTTAAAAAGGCATGCACAAAAGCAGGTCATCTCTTAGTGGGACTGCAGCCATCAATAATACACCTGTGCTTTGCCTATTGACAAGTAGAAACATTTGCCATGATAACGCCCTATAACTGAGAGACTCAAATTAGACTCATTTTCACCAGAGGAATCCCTCTTTAATTCTCCCTCCAGTCAGACACCTGGCAGAGCGTCCACTGGACATGACTGATCAGTCGCTGTTAACCCTCGTCCTCGGTACCACGTTCTTGCAGCACAGTGAACTGAGATACCCTAGCCACACTCCACGGGCTTGGTTTTAATTGCTCCACCAACGGTTGCTCGACGTGATGCACGTCTAAATTGCTGAGGAATGCAATTAACACGGCGCAGCGGGACATTAAAAGCCGTATTTGTCACTGTCAGGATCTGAGCAGGCGTCTGATTGCGCATCTGATTGGAGAAGATGGCATCCCCTCCAATCCTGTCCTCCCCCTCCGCCGTTCTGCCTTGTCTGGAGGGGAGGAGGAAGGAGAACAGTAGGAGCATGGTCTGAAATATCTGCGGGGCCTTCACGGGAAACATGAGATGTAGCCACGAGTGTTATGACAGCTTGTCTGTCAACTACTCTGGAGAAAACTGAATCAATTTTCATGTAGTTTTAATCTAGAAAAGACAAAAGGGACTACACTGTGGAAAACACTTGTAAAAGTGTATGGGATGAAATTCAAGTAGAACATATATCTATAACTGCTGGATGTGAAAATAACATTGACCATCTTGTGACAATGTTCTGCTGGGAAACTTTTAGACCTGGCATTCATTCATGTGGATGTTACTTAGACATGTAGCACCCACCTAGACCAGACCAGGCACCCCCACCCCTTCAGAGGTTGCTCTTAAAACATTACATCCCGAAGAAAAACGTTTTCACAGCGATACTTCATCCATCTCGGATAAGTTCTGAGTCAAATCAAACAACTATACTTTTCACAACAGTCTGCTCTTTGAAATTGAGAATTAATGTATGTGTGGTCACATGTGAGGGAGTTTAGGGGGGATGCACTCACAGCTGGCAGTGCACAGCTGAATGACTCGGCCCATATGGTCCCATAGCAACAAAATGCATTTGACTACTGATGGACATGGTAGCCAGAAGACACGATGTACGTCTACAGTAACAGTTCAGGAACAAAAATGTCAGTTGTGTACACTTCCACACACTTCACAATCATTCAGAAATCTGGTTTCATAAATCCTCTGGTGTAGCCTGAGAGATGTGCACGCTCCTACTCTGCCTATTCTGTGAGATGTAGTGAGCCATGTTATTTCTCTGTGTGGCTTTGCGACACCCATGTACCATTCAGCCCTGCCTCTCGTTGTCGTCTCGCTCATATATTGTGCTCCTGAGGATGTAGTCTTGTGGTGCTGTTAAACTGGAATGAAAAAGTAAAGTGTTTCTGTTATGTAGCTAAAACGTGGCCAGTACTACTACAACAACACTGTTTAACAGTTCAACAAACCACAGCCTTACAATGAAAACACAGTTGGATTAACACTTATTTGAAGCTAATGCTGACAAAGCAGGACAGTTACAGTGTACCTAATGTTTTGGCAAGTGTGCATCCACACACGGTCATTGCTGTGGTGTCTGTGAGCCACGCAGTGCACATTATAAACACTAGGGGGCAACACAATTCAGTTGAAATCACCTGCTCATAGTAGCCAGTCAGGGCCTTGAAGGATTTTTATTTTTTTTTGTCTTTGTGGGTTTATTCTGTTTCTAAAATGTTGCATCTCTTTGGGGGTCATTTTTGTGCTTTACCATGAGCTGCTCCTGTGAGACAAATCCATACCACAGTAAAAACAGCAGTAAGTGGACACATGCACATGTAGTTGTGGTTGGGGGCTCTTCTCTCTAATTAATGTCAAAGTAAACCGTGATACTGTGAAGCAGGAGTTGCCAGCCTTACACTATACTACCTACTGTTTTTGCATGAACACTCTCCTTTCTCTGCGCCCTCAGTCTGTTTGTGGGTTCACATCATGTAACTTTTGTTTGGTTTGGCTTCAGACAGAGGTAGCAGAGATGGTGGGTTTTCATACAAACAGATTTTCACATGGTCCATGTTTAATTTAAGGTTTTTGTTGTTGTTCTTGGAAACCTGTTAGATACTGTTGAGGTTTTAAGCTGAAATTTAAATTTACCTCATGGCATGAGGTGCATTTGTTCTGAGGCCTAACATGCATCCTAAATATCCATTTCAAATTTCAATTGGACACACAAAACTTGCAGTTATTTTTTATTTTTAAAGTTGAGTCTGACCTCAGCGCTGTCTAACACCTTTGCAAAAAACACAGTACCAGTTGCAGGGCGGACCTTATCACTGGATATCATAGCCAGCCATGCAACACTGTTGTGGATGAATCGAAGCTGGATTACCAGCTGGCCAAAGAACAACCACTGTGGGTGCTTGAGATATTGTTTACTTGTGTTATTGTATATTTTTATTTAGTTTTATTCTTTTTTTTTTTTTGTTGTTTTTTTTTTGCTTCGCATCAAGTTCAATGCACAATGGATCCACATTATTATATGAAATATTACAATGCAGCCCTGTCTTGTATGTTGAAATCTAGGTTTATTGACAAAATTGTTTCTATTTTACACACTCTGAATGGCTGTCTTCCTTCGTATGAACTGCCATTCTGTCCATCAGAGGGTACCCTGTCTGTCTAAAGGGCAAGAGGTTAAACTAGGGGTGCCAAACTAATTTTAGTTCATGGCCACATTCAGCCCAATTTGATCTCAGGTAACATAATGGCTTAATAACCAATAAATAACGAGGACTTTTTCCCTTTGTTTTAGTGCAAAGAAGCACAAGTACATTATAGAAATGTTTAGATTTAATGAACTATTCTTATACAAAATTTTGTTTAAAAAAAAAAATAATTTTTTTTTTTAAGAAAACCGCACTTTCAGCTCATTGCTGCCATCTACAGATTAGTTCTGGGTGTCAGTGTTGCGTTATATCCGCTACTCTGACTAAAACAGTGCGACCCCTAGCGTAAACATTAGTAATGGCTGTTTTTTCTTGAACAATTGCATGCATGTGTAGTTTTTGCACTTTATAAATTCATCCAGCTGGCCAGATTGGGTCCTCTGGTGGGCAGATTTTGGCCCACGAACCACATGTTTGAAACCCTGGGCTAAGCCATTAATAAAAAATGGAAGTATATTCGGATTCTGAGCCATGTTTCTTGTTGATATTCTCTGATGTAAACTGCGGTCATGTTTTATAGGTTTAGGTATGCAAATTCACATTGCTAAATAAAGTGTTCATAAGAGAATTTAAAGAAGCCTTTATAGCAGCCCCTCTTTAAATCTTGGTAACATTACGTACACTGTGCAAAAGGATTCCCTGTAGTCGATATGCTGTATTCTGCTGCATGTAATGTCTACATATTTTTGGTCATGTAAATGATCTCTTGCCTCCCATCTTATGCATAATAACCCGCCGTACCTGGAGACAAAGCGAGGGATGTCATGCTTGAAAGCGAAAAGCAAATCAGCACCGTTTGTAACTTTTGGCTTCCATTATTTTCTCCGAGAGGCTGGAAACAGAAACGGATAACCGGATTGATATTCAAGACCCTCATCCAGGCCGAGACTGAGTGTGAGTGAAAACACAGGTGGGGGGAAGCCAAAGCAGGAGAGGAGAAGAAAGAAAAGAAATAAGTGTGAGAGAAAAACAACAACAACAACAACGGCAACAAAGCAAAGGGTAAACAAGAGAACAAAGGAGGCAAAAAAAATGCTCACTGTGAGGTGGATTCATGGATTCAACACAATCAGTTTGTCTTAGGTGGCAGGGACTACAATATATCTAGTGGGAGAGAAGGTAAAGACAAGTGGAAAAAGGGAGAGGGGTGGCAAATCAAGGGATGGAAAGAGATATAGATGGACATAAAAAGCCAAATATCCTGATAAAACTGGGACCATAAAAATGAAAGGAGGATGAAAAACACAGTCAAGGAGGAGGAGAAGGGGGAAAAAGGAGATAGAAAGAGTTGATTACTCCGCTCTCTCCCCAGTGCTATTCTTCACTTTAAGCAGCTTGTTGACCTTTCCAGTCAAGCCTGTAGGTGCAGTTCGGATTCTGCAGCAGTGCCTGCAGTAATTTAGGTGAGAACTCGTGCAGCAGGGAAGTAAGATGGAGTGGAAGGAAGAGCGAAAACAAAGAAATAAAGGTAGGGTGGAAGACGGACAGGAATAAAGTGATTTGGGGGTGAAAAAATGGAGAGAAAGGTGCCGGCACGAGTCGGTAAGCGCTTTCAAATCATTGCCTCTCATAAGGTTGTGTTTTACACCGCCTCAGATTTACTGTCTGTTTATGGGGATGGTTATTAGTGTCCAGGCCTGGAGCGCCGGTGCTTTGGGGTGATACCTCAGTTTAAAGCAGAGTTGAAGCAGGAATGGAAGAGTGGAGGCACATAACTCACACTCTAGTAATGTCCTGGAAAGACAGAGGCAGTGCAATCACACACTGGGCAATCACAAAATGGTTGAGAAACACTTCGTCACACGGTTACAAGTAGCTGTCAGGCGAGCCTCTAAAAGCTTGGACTGCCACAGGGTCTGAGATGATCACACATCTGGGGTTGGACCATCAACGCTTGCTTGTGTGTGATTTATTTATATTTACATCCACTTGTGTTCTGACTTGCATCATGTATGATAGTACAATTAACATGCAGGCACACACGCATGCATCCGAGGAACCATTTGTCCAATTACCAATTCAAAGCAGCAGTTTATCTAAATGTGGACCACATTCATAGCAGAGTATGAATCATGGCTATGAAAAGATGCCTCAACCTGTACATGGTAAATGATATTCTATTTATATAGCACTTTTCTACCTGTTGGTACTCAAAGCACTTTACAGTCACATTCAAATCCACCCATTCATTAACACAAGCATACTTTCATTCACTCAGGGTTCAGTGTGTTGTCCAAGGACACTTCGGCGTTTGGTCCATCAAACTGCTAACGCAACTCCAAGTACAGAAAAGGTCCAAAACCTGATATCGTGACCCTTCAAGGGACGGCTCCCAGATGGCCAGAAGGTCTGCCTGGAGGCTGGTGACTAAGGCGAAGAACTTTTGAAGGTTGACCATAAGGCCAATGCCGAAGAACCTCTGGAGGCCTGGCTTGTGGCTAAAGACAAAGCTTTTTGGAGGACGGAAAACCACTGGAGGATGGGTAGGAGGTCGGTGGTGAGGGTCCTCCAGTGGTAGCTGATCCTGGAGCTGGAGCAGAGAAAGTGTTGATGGCAAAGCTGTACTAGCACAATGTGAAGGGGAACAGGAGAGGTGTCAGCTGAGGGACGACTGAACAGTCTGCTTTTTGAGCAAGACAAGCTTTGTTCTGGTGGGGACCTTAATGGCAAGACGCCCATCAGTCCGACAAGCAGGCCAGCGGCTCAGAATAATACATTTAAGCTGAGAAATCTTATATGACAGTCGAGCCCTAACCTAAAACTTTACTGTGAATTGCAGACAACAAATCCTCCATACACATATTTCTTCTGTCATTGTCTCTGTCTGTATACACCAGTCGGCCACAATATTATGACCACCGACAGTTGAAGGGAACAACACAGATTTATCTGGTTATCATGGCTCCTGTCAGTGGGTGGGATATATCAGGCAGAAAGTGAACATTTTGTCCTCAAAGTTGGTGTCACGAAAAATGGACAAGCGGAAGAATTTGAGTGACAAGAGCTGAACTGTGACGGTTAGACAACTGTGTCGGAGCGTCTCCAAAACTGAAGCTTCTGTAGCAGAAAGGAGTCAGAACACAAGGTGCATCACAGTTTATTTTGTATGGGGCTGTGCAGCTGCAGACCAGTCAGGGTATCAAATGGATGGTTGGGTGTGTGTACGTCACTTATCTGGGGAACACCAGGATGCAGTGTGCACTACACTTGCGCACAAACCCCTTGATGGCAGTCGACTATTTTCATGTAGTTTCGGCAATGGTTTTGAGGAACACCACCACAAATTCAAGCTGTTGACTTGGCCTCAAAATTCCCCAGATATCAATCCAAATCAGCATCCGTGGGACCTTCTGGCAGGAAAAGTCCGATTCCTGGAGGACCTAGGGATCTGCCGCTAACGTCTTGATGCCAGATGCAGCGACATACCTTCAGAAGTCTAGTGGAGTCCATGTCTTGATGGTTCAGGACCTACCCAACACTGGGCACTTGGTCATGATGTTATGGCATTTGGTTATTATATTTACTTTATACTTTTAAAAAATAAAGTAGGACGCACAATTATATAATAATAAATGGCTTCAGCTGACCACAATCCATAAGTAAAAGATTAATTTCAAATCATCAATATTTCACAATTTGTGCTCTAAATTAATCTGTAACAGTATGTCTTACAGAGAATCAGCGTGCAAGTCTCTATATGCACATCATAATCTGTTTCCATGATTGTTATTGCCACAAAGGTAATTGAGGCAATTTGTGTAAAACTGTTCCACACATTTGGTCCAGACTGATGACTCAGACGAGGCTGAATGGCCCAGCGAAGGAAAGGAGGGTTTTACAGTGAGCATGCAGAGCCCTCGCTTCCCCTTCTCTTCATATATCTGAAGCATCATTATCAAGTTCCTCTACATTGCGGACCCCATTTCAACCTTTTCTCTCCTGGATTATCATGTGAAAAGATGCCATTCCTCATCAGACGTGCTCTTCAATTGGGAACAGATGTTTTTTTTTTTTTTTTTCTCCCCCTCCCAGGGAAATGATTTGCTTCTCAGTGACAGAGGGTGGCGGCCCCTGCTTTATTGCTCACATAAAAGGCCTCTTAAATGACAGCATTCAGAGGAAATATAGGCCTATATCCATTCTTTCAATTTGGGGCCAAGTGGTATAGAAATAATTACAAGAAGGGAGGGAGACTCTGGTGGCACTGGGAAAGAGTCTCCAGCTAATCGCCGGCAGATCTCAATATCTTTATACGACGTTAAAGCCGCATGGTCCCAGGTATAATAACTAATAAACACTCAGGTCACGTGATTAGCCCCAAAATTCAAAATGATAATGTCTTCATGTGGGTCATACCTGGTTTTTATACACACAGATCAGGCATAACATTATGACCACCTTCCTAATATTGTGTAGGTATCCATTGTGCCTCCAAGACAGTTGCGACTCATCAGAGAATGGACATGGGCCTTCTGAGGGTGTCCTGTGGTGTCTGGCAATAGGATGTTGTTAGTGGGGGGCCTTTGAGGGGAGGGACCTCTGTGGATCATCCCACAGATACTTGATCAGTTTGGGATCTAGTGAATTTGATGGCCAGGTCAACACCTTGTGCAGTTCGCCATGTTGTTGTTGAGTTGTTGCTACATGTCTAAGTAACATCCACATGAATGCCAGGTCTACAAGTTTCCCATCAATATTTTAGGAGTATAATATAATACATGTTCTGAAATCCCTTGAATATATAGAGGAATTGTGAGGCAGACTAAAGGCTGCACAGACTAGAAAGATTCCAAGATATTAGGACGCCATTAGAAACGGTCGGATTTCAAAGCATTATGAGGAGGAAAAGTCCTTAAAAATTGAAATTATTGCTGGAAAAATGACATGATTTGAGAGAAAGATGTGGGTATAAAAGGGGGGATGCTCTGAGCAGTTGTCTCCAGGGAACAGCTTAAGGGTTTTACCTATTTTGTCAGCCTGCTGAATAAAACCCTTCATACTAAAAACCGTCTCCAGAACCTTTCTGAAGACTTTTGGGAAAAAAATATTGAGAGAAGACTGATTAAAATCTCACAGTTGGCCTGGTGAGAGCCTTTTTTCACACACGCATCACATCTACAGAGAGACTTATGAAGGAAAACCTCAGTAAGAGACTGTACTGTATTGTAGAAGCTTGGAGGAACAGAAGAACAAAGGTTAGTCAGGGAGTGATGTATGTATTAGAGCACACTACACCACTGAGAACCTAAATTGTTATACTTTCTGGTGCTGTTACAAGGATACTAAAGGGATTTAGTGCACATCCATAAGGCTGGGCTTGCCTCATAAAAGAATTGTAGGATCCAGACGTGGATCAACTGGATCATTTATTTCCTATGGTGCAACTACACAGGATCCCACCAAACTTGTTTCCTCAATATGTCAGTTCTGCTTGTGTCACTACCGTCAAAATTCAGATCAGTCCACCACAAACATGTTGCCCCAGTGTGCGTTCCTCCTCCTCCTCCTCCTCCTGCAGACAACACATAAACTAGAAGGCAGGTTCAGCCTTTACCTCCACAGCAGCGAGGCTCATCATTCATTTTCAAAAAAAAAAAAAACTTTCAAAACTGCGAAACAACATTTTTAGAATCACATTGCCTCCGCTGTCCCCATCAATCAATGCTTATCGAACCCCTGTTTTCTCCTCCCCCCCGCTCAAACGCGGTTTAATCAATGCAACATCGCGGAGAGCTCAAACCGAGCTAGGGAGCCGAAGATGAAACCGGTTAGTATTTGCATCGCGCCTGCTCGGGGTGCAATATGATTTATGGAATATGGCCCGCGCGCGGCGGAGTCGGAAAAATGCCTTCTCTCATTTAAACGCAAACCTTGAAAACAAACAATATGTGATTGCCACTTACTTCTGTTTGAGGGCCTGAAAACAGATTTTCATCGGAGAACGGGTTTCTCATTAGCATAGAAATGAATATGATGACAGATAATGAATATATGCTTCTTGATGCTTCACAGCCATCCCGGAATGATCAAGTGTAGAGCCAGGAGAAAAAAAAGGAAAAAAAGATTACCTTTTTTTTTTTTTTTTTTTTGGCAAGTGGATGATGTGAATATTAGCATATTGAGAGAGAAAGGGAGGAATGGGGGATGGAAAATAGAGGACAAAGTCAAGGTCAGCTTCAGATAGAGACAGAGAGATAGGGACTGGCCGGAGAGTGTGGGGAGGCTCTTTCTCTCTCTCTCTCTCTCTCATATGTACATGCACATGCACATGCACATGCACGCTTCCTGTCACGCCTGCCCAGCTCTGTGGCCGTGGAATGAGGTGTCACATTTGGTTGCCTGGGGTAAGATAAGCTCATTATTAGTTTCTAGCCCGGAGATAAACTGACAGAAACAGATTCCTGAATATGCAGTCCATTCTGTTAAATCAGCAGGCTACATGTGTTGTTACTGCTTGATTCAGTGGGAGTGGAATTTTTTTTTATTTTTTATTTTTTTTTCAATCACGCATTAATGTGGTCTCAAAGGAGATAAATGATAAATACAATTTGGCTGGTTCAAATTTAAACTGCACTGACAGAGCTCAGTGACACAAACTGTACAATGCCGGGTTCGGGATGGTTGAGTTAATGCTTTACATTTGAATAAAGGATCTTAATGGACCTTTAAACTACTGTCCTCTGACTTTTCAGAAAAAGTCAAACTGTCTATTCAAATGAAACGTGTATTCAGCAAAATATGAACTTCACAAATTTCTCCCTGTGGTTTTAAATAGAAGTTAAATGAACAGTGTATAGATGCGGACACACGCATGTTTAACTAAAATATTGATGTGTGTGATGCTTTCAACTTCCCCCGAAAGTGAAAATCTGATGCTTGTTCAATCTCAAACTTGCCTGAAGTCAAATGTTTCTGCTCTCACAGCTTTGAGAGCAATTACTTCTTCACTTGTGACTTCAGGCGTTCATTTAAATCATAGATGGACAGTGGAACTGCTCCTCAAATAAGCCAAAGCAAGTAGAGCTCTCCCTGGTGGCTGGCTGCAGTATAGGTCATAAGCTCCACCCCCTCCATGTTAGTGGATGGGGCTTGGGTCAAACTAAAACACTAAAATACACGTTGTATAAATTGGTTTCTGAATTGGTCTCTTTTGAAGTGGTTTTGTGTTTTTACATTTAATTTTCATAGTTTATAATGTTTTTATCTCAAACTCACTGAGACGCTTGGTTGGACGTGAGCTGACGAAAATTGACAGAGCGGATAATTCAGTAACAGTAATTGGTGTTGGTACATGGTGGAGTAGTGGTTAGCCTCACAGCAGGAAAGTTCTGGGTTCGGATCCATCGGCCGACTGGGGCTTTTCTGTGTGGAGTTTGCATGTTCTCCCTGTGTCTGCGTGGGTTCTCTCCAGGTTCTCCAGCTTCCTCCCACCATCCAAAGACATGCTCGTCAGGTTAATTGGTGATTCTAAATTGGCTGTAGCTGTGAGTGTGAATGGTTGTCTGTCTCTCTCTGTTAGCCCTGAGATAGACTGGAGACCTGTCCAGGGTGTATCCCGCCTCTTGCCCAATGACAGCTGGGATAGACCTCTAGCCCCACCTTTCCCATGACCTTCTACAGGACAAGAGGTTACAGATAATGAGTGAACGAACAATTGGTGCAGAAGCTTTAGAAACATCGGATGAATTAACCGATCACTGATTAATCATGAGGTGACTATCGTTGTTCATGTCTGTGAACATACAAAAGCAACTGTATTATTCATCATTAAATTTTCCATTATATACGTTTATTTGTTTCTGCTTTATTTTTATAGCAGAAATCATTAAAGTGTGTATTGAGAGAAACTTTTGGTTGGTTGATATCACAGCCAGGGTGACAAAAGAAATGGCTACCTCCAGTCAGGAGATAACTAAAGACCTGAGGCGCTAAGTCAATTTAAAATAACACTGTCAGTCAGGACCACAGACTGTAGAGAAGAGTGTTTGCATTTAATGGGATAATTCACACACCAGTCACTTCTTTCCTTTTTATTTTATTTTGGCAGAACTTAGATGGGCTTGAATATGTCCCAACCAACAGAGTAGTGACAAAGATCTACATGTATTACACCTGGACAGGCCTCCTGCCTACATAGACAACCTACACAGGGACAGTTTTTTTTTTGCCAGTTAAGCAAATCATCGTGCAGTGAGAAGTTGAGACGAGTTTGGCCAAGTTGATTTCAGTATTCAAAATGAATCCCCCTTAATCTCCGAGCCAAAGGCAATGTTAAACAGTCAATTAAGGATTAATAAGGGACAGGGATTTTCTGAGGACATAATGTTGAGGAAAAACTCAGCACATTGTAAATGTCGTGCGATGCATTTGAGGCTTTTCTCCTCACGTGTCATTCAGTGCTGGGGGTAGAGCTAAAGCTAAATGGTAGACAGTCACCCTAAAACTGCAAAAAATACAATAATGAAAATACTCAGACACTGTTTTTCTCAATCAATTGCATTTTTTCTGTGAAGACATAATACTTTATCTGTCACATCCAGCTCTGCGGCACCTGGTCATGATTACCTATATCTCTACGTTTTGGGCATTTCCTGTTTCATTCTGTAAGTTACTAACTATCTATCATTCCAGATGTCTTCACTTCCTCCATGTGGTTGCTGCACCTGATCGTTAGCCCCGCCCTGATGTGTCTCACTTGTACCTCATTGTTCCCTCTGTATTTAGTCTCCTTTAGTGCTTCCTTTCCACTTTGCCCTATTCATCTTTGTGCTCCATGTCAGAAATGCTATAGTCTGTTCCTTTTTTTTTTTTCCCTTGTTCCTCATTATTTTTTGTTAGACTTTGTGTTCGCCTGCTTTTTAAGTAAAGACTTTCTATCTGCCAGTTCAGTGTCTTGAGTCTGTGTTGCGTTTCTAACCAGCTCCCTGTTTCATTTCCTTTACAGACGGCTCCTTTGACTTGGCCAAGTTTAAAGCTCAGTCTGAATTGACAGAATTTTTATTTGTGATATGAAACAAGTTCAGTGTCATAGAGTTGTTGAACTCATCTGTATTAATTGCAAATTTTAGAGCTGCTACCAGATCAACTCAGAGAAGAGAGTACTTTCTCACGATGATTGACGAATGTCACAAAACTTCTTAAATTTGTGCACGCTAACAATTTAAGCTTTGATACTTTTTTCTTTTCACCGGTCTGTTAGCGTTAGGTGTGTCATTCAGATAATTCAGCACCTGTATTTAAAAAAAGCTTTTGGCATTTATGCCATCGCTGTGGGTGGGCTCTGCGGTTGCCACGGCAACACAGCGAGCTGCAGGAGTAAGTTAGAAAATGTGAACTATTGTGAACTTCAAAGGCGGTGGCACGGCGCCCGCCACTGAGCAGTGGACCCTTCTCCTTGCCACAGCTGCTGACCTCGGCTACACATCTGCTGCCTGGTTGGCATTGAAAATAATGGACGGTAGCGTTAGCTTGCTGTTTGAAATACCAGATTACATTTTTTTCTTAAAAAAAAAATAAATAAAAAATTTGGAATGACCAGCTCTGATTGTTGACTTCAAGCAGTTTTTTTAGATTCTAATTGGAGTACAAAGAACATGTATGGGAAATTTAGTGTACCAAGTTACTGTTTTATATTTAAAATTAATTTTCCTTAATGTATGTCATAAAATCATTTTGTATTTTTTTTTTTACATACAGATGATTCCTATATATGTTACAATAAATTAGTCTGTTTAATCATACTGGGTCTGTTTACACTGCTTAAAATAGTTCACTGTCTGGCATGCTCCTGCAGAATGGCATCATCTCTGTTGGCCGTTATCCACTAAAATATATAAGACATGCATCCTTTTTATTATTATCTGGAGACATTGCATGCTTTAGGATTACTAGGTATCTTTTCTGGTTCCAGCGAGAGCGCCGTCACATTGACTGTAAATGTTTCGGGGACTGCAGATCCCGGTAAAGATTACATATAGATGTCCTTGCTCCAGCTCCCACTGTTACAGCTTCAGCTCTCTCATAGGCTCTGTAGGAGAAGCACAGCGCCATCACATCACCTCACATCTCACCTCCACTACCCGCAGAGACTCCCTCACAAACAGCATCAAACACTCAGCCGTGTGTGCCTCTGCCTATCACGTACACTGCGGTGACTCATGTCGGGTCGCCATGAATGCCTGAGTAATGTAGTGGACTGCTGACAAAGGAACAGCAGATATGCTCCTAAATTTATGCCTGATTATTTTAATTATAGTTGGTGATCAGCATTTAATGTATCCTATAGCCAGCAGCCACTTCACTGAGAATAACCCTGAATATGGGACACAGCAGATAAACTGGATGAGACTGGAAGCACCCTCAGTGCACCTTGGAAAACATCCGGGTCCTTAAATTGTACATATGAGCATTGTTTTGAAATGTATTTCAGGTTGAGTTTTGATGAACTGCAACAGCTCTGACGCTATCAGTGTTTTTAGAATGACAACCTGGACCTTATATGGGTGAGTAAATGATCAGATTTTATGGCAGAAATAACTTTGGTGTCATTTGGAGTCATTCGGAAGATATTTAGATCCAGCGAAGCACCACATATATCCATATGGTGGCCTTGCTGTGGTCTTCCGCTCCAGCTATAGGGTTGTATCTGTGCCCGTGCAGGATTATTCATCATTTGAATGTCTTGCCTTGAAATTCACTGGCGGTTTACCACTCCTCTTATTGCTTATTTACCGGCCTCCAAAAATGTCTTCTGTTTTTATTAATGAATTTTCTGAGGTACTCTCATCTGTTAGTCCTATGTACTCATCCATCCTGGTGCTTGGTGATTTTAATATACATGTAGATTCTGGAAACTGTAATTTTGCTGAACAATTTATGAATCTGTTAGACTGTTTTGACCTTATTCAGCACGTTGATTTCCCTACCCACTCAAAAGGCCATATATTAGACCTTGTCTGCACCGCTGGCATCACGCCAACTAATGTGTGTCCTAAAGATGTCTCTGTGTCCGACCATAGAGCCATTATGTTCAATCTTGCTGTCCCTGAGCCTCTCCATCGCCAACGTGCCTCTCGCTCCATCACATACAGGAACACAAAGAGCATTACTACAGCTGCTCTGTTAGACACTCTACATTCAAAACCTATCACAGAGTCATTGGATGCTTGTCTTGATGACTTGGTCCTGCTGTACAACACACATCTTGCTGACTCTCTCAATCTCCTTGCACCCCTGAAGACACGCCTAGTCTCCTTCACTCACTCTGCCCCATGGTTTACACCTGAGCTCCGTAAAATGAAGGCGGCTGGACGTCAACTAGAGCGACTTAGTCGGAAGACTGGCCTAACTGTCCATGCCCTGGCGTACAGTGACCATGTCTCTACCTACAAGGAGGCTCTAAATCAGGCCAAGACCATGTATTACACCACCATCATTGACAGAGGCCAAAACAACCCGAGAGCCCTCTTCTCTACTATTAATAAGCTCACCCAGCCCGCCAAATCCTTCCCACTTACCCCATCCACTCAACTCTGTTGTGAATTCCTTGACTTCTTCCAAAGCAAAATTAGCTTGATCTACAAACAGCTCCAGACTACCCAGACCACCCATGATGATGTCCCCCCATCCCCCTGTGCAACACTCAACAGATCCTTTTCTACCTTTTCACTTCTTAATGAACAGGATGTCTTTGACCTTGTCAATAAGTCTAGACCCACCACCTGCCTTCTTGACCCTATGCCCACCCCATTGGTCAGGGCCGGCCTACCTGCCCTCTGCCCTCTCTTGACACAAATAATAAACTCCTCCCTCTCTCTGGGCTCTGTTCCTCTGCCTCTCAAAACAGCAGCCATCACTCCTGTTTTAAAAAAGCCTGGGGCAGCCGCAGAGGATTATAAGAACTATCGGCCCATCTCTAACCTCCCGTTTATTGCAAAGCTCCTGGAGCGCACAGTTGCCAGCCAGCTCCAACAGTACCTCACATGCCATGGCCTCTGGGAAAAGTTTCAGTCTGGCTTCAGGGCCATGCACAGTACTGAGACTGCCCTGGTTAAGGTTGTCAATGACCTGCTATTAGCTGCTGACTCAGGCCATGTCAGCATTCTCATTCTCCTTGACCTCACAGCTGCTTTTGATACTGTTTGCCACAACCTCCTACTCACTCGGTTAGAGACCTTGCTCGGTGTCACTGGTGTTCCATTGGCCTGGTTTAAGTCATACCTCACTGACAGAGAACAGTTTGTCTCAATTGGGAATTTCAGATCTCCAAATTCACCCCTCTCACATGGTGTCCCCCAGGGCTCTGTCCTTGGCCCCCTGCTGTTTTTAATCTACGTCCTTCCCCTGGGCCACATAATACAACATCATGGGCTCAATTTTCACTGTTACGCAGATGACACCCAGATTTACATTCACACCAAGCCCGCTCACATACTATCATCATCCAATCTGGTCAACTGTCTAAATGCCATTAACAACTGGATGACTCAAAATTTCCTCAAACTCAACCAAGATAAGACTGAAGCTATTCTCATTTCCACCCCTAACATTCTAAAAAAACTTGAACATCTGCAGCTATCTATCCCCGGCTATTTCACTACAACCTCTGCTGAAGTTAGGAATCTGGGCGTAATCCTTGATCCTACTCTCTCATTTGAGTCACATATCAAAAGCATCACCAGGGTGTCTTTCTTCCACCTCAAAAGCATCTCCAAACTCCGGCCCTCCCTTAACGCATCTACAGCAGAAACCCTCATACATGCCTTCATCACATCTAGGCTCGACTACTGCAATGCTCTACTGTGCGACATCCCGGCTAAAACCCTAAACAGGCTGCAGTATGTCCAAAACTCCGCTGCAAGGCTACTCACCCGCACCAGGTCCTGGGATCACATTACTCCCATCCTCCAGCACCTGCATTGGCTTCCTGTCCACTACCGCATTCAATACAAAATCCTTCTCTTAGTCTACAAATCCCTACACAATCTGGCCCCATCTTACCTATCAGATCTCCTTACCCCATACTTGCAATCCCGCACCCTCCGCTCTACAGACGCATGTCTTTTAACAGTCCCCACAACGCGTCTTCGCTCCATGGGTGACAGGGCCTTCAGTGTGGCAGGTCCTAAACTGTGGAATGACCTGCCACTCGTGATGCGCCAAAATACATGTATGTCCACTTTTAAAACTCAATTAAAAACATATCTTTTTAGCTTAGCTTACCTGTCAGCCCCCTGATCTCTACTTACACCGCCTCTTTTATTTTATTTATTTTCCCTGTTTTTATCTGTCCTCGCTTTGTGCTCAGTGTACTGTTGTGTGTGTCTGGGGGTGTTTTTGTGTCTGGGGGTGTTTTGTGTTTTGTGTTCCTTGCCTATACCTACTTTGTACAGTGTCCTTGGGTACCTTGAAAGGCGCTTCTTTAAATAAAATGTATTATTATTATTATTATTATTATATAGTGGGAGTGAATGGGGCACCGAAACGCAGCCCCTAAATAACACAATTTCTGCCGCGAAACTCGTTCATTTCACTAATATTTTGTTATGATACACTAGTGCTATTCCCTGTGGAGTCCAGAGTTACCTGTTATTTGCTATTTGTGGACGTTCAGCCATGTTGCAAAAAACTAGCAGCAGCAAATTACAGGTAAACAAGCCACACAGGGTGCGTGCAGGACTCAGAGATGACATCATCCAGGTCAGAGGTTAGTAGGTCAATCTACAGACCCTGGATGATAGCACTAGCGTATCATAACAAATAATGCATTATTTAGAGGCTGCGTTTCGGTGCCCCAGTCACTCCCACTACGTGGATATACGTGGATTTAAATATCGTCCGAACGTTTTCTCTCTTAAAATCCATTGCAAACCCATCAGGCTGGTATATTATTAGGTCCTCAATGTACTTCTTGTGATTATTAAAGTATGTTTGAGATCCTGCGACAATGGAACATAGTGGAGCATAAAACAATCTTCCAAAACCACTATGAGTTGTTCCTTTAAGTTATACGAATGCGGGACTTATACCATTTTATTTATCAATTCACATCATTCTTTGGTGTTTTCTGTTCTCTGTTTGGTGCTTTGTGCTCTACTGCAGGAGGTACAGTGACCTCTGACCCCTTGACCGCACCCGGCTGTGAACCTTGTCAAAATAAGGCTTCTCCCTGCAAGCATCCCGGCTAACAAAGACACAAGCAAGATCCAGAAGCTCCAATCGGTGCAGCGGAACATTAATGTTTTAAAACAAAGGGTTTTTTTGCCCATACAAGAGACTTCTATTAGCACGGCATCCTGCCAGTATGACTGCACCCGAAGAGTTCATCTGAACTTTTACAGTCTGCTAGTGAGCGCTGAAAAACACTCACGCTGGGTAGGTACTTTCACCTTGAATGTCTTCTGTCTTTCTCCCTTTTGCACACACGAACAGCCAAACAAATACAGATGACGACAAGTTGGAGCAATAGCTGTTTTTCAGAGAAATGCAAAAAAGTCAGAGAAATCAAACGGTCTTGTTTTTCAGTGCTACTGTTAATTTAAGGGAGCAAGATGTCTTATTTTTCTCAGGCTTTCAGGCTCAATTTTGTCTAGAAATGCTAATAATTTTATTAATACAGGCTACATCGCACTTAGTGGAGTAACTGCTACCACGGCTTACCCAGACACTGGAAATGAGACATTATTTATGGTCTCACCTGGTCCATCCAGTCCTGAACATGCTGAACACGTTGACTCAAACATCATACTATTGCCAGTACTGTGCTACACATTTCATTAGTCACTTCACTGCGGTAAAAATAAAACAAATCAATGTTTGGTGTGAGCAGCCTTTGCATTTAAAACAGCATCCTTTTTGCCTGAAACTATGATAAAAGTGATAAATAATTCAAATTTTTGTTGTTGCAAATCGGCCTCTGCACACTGTCAAATCATTTCAGTGGAGGTTTGTTAACAATCTGGCAGGCCATGTAATGCTATTCAGTGCTGGTGAGATAAAGCACCATTCTTGAACTGGAACGTATAATCTAAATTTGGACGAGCATGCGTCCTTAGAATGCCATTAAAGTAAAAGTTTAGCATTATTTTCTGCAGCATCGTCCAGTAGACATAAACCCGCGTGGAATACTGACGAGCCCGGGCCGTCATCCACTTCTGTTCCATTTCATTTCTTACTTTGTACTTTCTCGATCCCTGTCCTTGCCTCCCCTGCTCGTTTCTTAGTCCCTCCAACCTGAGATGTGAGGGAGGCACACGAGGAGAGGATACTCGGGGTAACAGGCATTTAACAAAATAAGACATTCTTGCTTCTGAGTCTTCAATTTAAAGCAAAGTCAATTAAACAATGGCAGCTGCATCATCTGGGCCCAAGTATCTATTATTTTGGAAAAGGCTCCAGGTACATCTTTCTCTCGCCCTCCTTCTAGTTCATTCGATGTTACCCGATATGTTTCACTGGTACTAAATTTTTATGAGGCTGAGATAGACTTTTACTTTGTGCATTAGCTTTGCAATGGCCAGCTGAGTTCTGGTCGCTCTTGCTGCAATGCAAAAATCTGTTAAAGGGGAACTACTGTTTTTACAACCGGGACCTTATTTCTGGCATAAAATACGATCGTTTACTCACTCAACTCCTTCAGGAGATAATTAGATCAGCGTATATCCATATAGCGGGAGTGACTCGGGCACCGAGATGTAGACTCTAAATAACACATTTGTTATGATACGCTAGTGCTATTCCCCGTTGAGTCCGGAGTTACCTGTTATCATCATCCGGGGTCTGTAGATTGACCTACAGACCCGGGTGTACCGACAAAAGTTTAGAGGCCATAAGAAGAACCCCATTTAGACCTACTGTACTTCGAGTTTTCTAGAGAAAAGGGAAGGTTTGTTTGTTAGGTGCTTCCTGCAAAGCAAGCGATTTTAACTCCCTTTGAGAGTTACTCTCATTGGAGGAGTTTAAGTAGAGTCTCAGAGAGCGCTTGGTTGTGTACTTGAATGAACAGAAGGTGAATACTTTAGCAAAGGCTGCAGTGATGCTAATGAGTACGTGCTCACTCCTAAGACTACCCTTTCCATCGGTAAGATCAAACCTCAAGCCAACAGTCAAAGATGCGGCGGTCAAAGCTAGTTCCAGTCAAGTTCACAGCCTTGCTAATTGTTTGAGCTCAACTGGAAAAGAGTAGTCTTCTGCTGACCCGAAGCTAAAGGGCTTATTGACGGTGTTGACGAACCGGATCCATGTGTCCAACCTTTTATTCCGGAGGAACTTGTGTCACTCACTGAGACACAAGAGGACCAGCGCCCAACATGGGACTGGTGGCCCTCAGTCTATCATTTTAGAAAAGAAAAGAGAAAAGGAAGCCAGCAATGAAGATGGTGGTTCAGAAGGAACAACGGGAGCATATGTGGAAAGTGAAGTCCACAGGAGCATTGGAGGCAAATTCCTAGGGCCCTGGGAGTAAGACAAAAACAGACAAAGAGCTGAAAAAATGTTAAAATTGAGATTATGGACACTCATTGAGGCAGTTCTGAGGCGTCAAAATTTGCCTGGCTTCAATCTCGTGTCTACTTTACACTTTTGCTATGATTGTCAAGGGCAGGTGTACAATTGGGTTTTTATTGGTGTGTGTGTGGTGTTTTTTTTTTTTTTTTTTTCTGCTTTAAATCACTGTTTTCATTGCCCTGCTCAGCTACTTGTGATGCGGCCCACTCGAAGGATGCGAGTACCTCCAGCTCCTCGGGCTCTGACTTGAGCGAATAGATTCACACAGCCACGGCCATTGGTTGAATAACAATTGTCAAATAATTATACTGGCTTAGTGGTGTGTTATATGTGTGGGCATGAGTCTGTAGTGAGGCGGTGAGTCATAGATACTCACTATAATTTGTTATATTCATTATTACCCAACATTTTGTTTGTTTTTTTGCGTGTATATTGTCAAGTTGTCCTCTCTGACCTGAGCTGTGGGTATTTCTGGAGATTAACTTAAGCCTAATTGATCCGTAAGTGTATTTCTGCCAATCTGTTTTGACTGTGGATGCGCTGTGTGTGTGTGCGTGTGTGTGTCTGAATGCTTACGGGGGTTTTCTGATCCATGCACATTATGTGCAGGTACACATACAGCCGCTCCACTGATTGTTTTTTCCACTGCTGTAAATCAGCTAATTAAGACTGATGCATTAATTAGCACTCTTGTAAACAATTGGTTTGTTTGAGCAAAGGTTGTTCAGAATTTAAAGACCTTCTGTCAACCTCATTTAAGAAGTAACTGGCTGGTCTGTGGTCTACCTGGAATGTTAATGTTCACTTGGAGAACTGCCTGTGGCAGCTGCTCACAGCCTTTCCGCTCTAATGCACGTAGCACACACCAAACAGCTATTTAGAGACAAATTTAATATTTACTTTAATATTAGCACACAGTCATAATCACGCCAGTAGTTTACATTGTTTTGGGTTGTCATTTGGTACAATTGCTCCCATCAGGAGCCGATCTCCCTAGAATTTCTTTGCCACCAAAGGTTTGGGACATTCAAATGATGGGAAAAATAAATTACCAAAATGCAGATGTCCAAGTGTGAGTGAATGGAGCAAGAGATTAGCCTGTCGCAGCCAGACTCGATTCTTAACAGAATTTGATAACGTGCTACTGAATTTTATTATTGGGCATGTTTCAACTGATGCAGATACAAAAAAAATAAAAACTCTCAATGCAATAGTTCTACAACCAACTAGAGCTATTTTGTTGAAAACAAATCCAACTCCACAGCGCTCAGATGTATGCTGTTAAGCTTGTTGCATAATCCACAAGAAGCGAGAAATTTGTTCTCTCTCCTAGGGCTGCAAGCACAAGAAAAAAGTTTGTTCTGGCCAGGTCATTTATACTTCATGAGAAACTCAAGTGCCGAATTCAGGGAAATTCTTCATAGAGCCCCTCCCACTGCAGCATACGCACTAAGCCAGAGGCACTTTTTTTTTTATTATTTTCAGATGTCGGTCAGTCTTTTTGACGACTGTGTCCGTCTGATCACGCCGTTCATTCAGCATGCACCCACACACAGTATGCCGATCTCTACCCAGAAGAGATTAGCGATCACGCCGTGAATGTTGGCAGCCGGGAGCTCGCAAAGTAGCTGCTAGCATTTCCGCTTTTCCGCATTAACCACGCCAACTTCAGATTTCTGACCAATCACAGAATGGTAGCCAGACATAACTGACATAATTTTGTTCTCGCAGCCCGAGGTGCAAGAACAAAATTTCTCGCTTCTCGCGGAGTGTGTAGCAGTCTTAACTCCTCCTTACATCAATTAGCATAAAATATCTCGTCAATCAAATCTGTACAGATCTGTTAGAACGGCCCAGTAGTGGTTGGATTAAGCAAAAGGCCTGAGGCTCAGATGAGGTGCAGACCAATCAAGTGTTTATTCACCAACAAAAAAACAATGACTGCAGAACACTGGTGGCATTAGGTCTGGCTAGCAGCACCCCATCATCAATCTGAGTCTTTGTCAGTGTGTGCAATGGCTCCCTTTTTATAGGCTGCCAACAACCCGGCCTCAAGCCCTACCAATGAACAGGTGGACTCCTTCTCCAGATAAAGAACACAATGACATATTAAATACAAATACATATACTTATAACCCAAATCACATTGCCTTAATAACCTCATTTAAAACCCTTACACAGATAGTGGCATTTTCAACATTTGCTACCCCCCCCCCCCCCCCCCCCCCCCTCTTCAATTACACACACAGTTTCTTCCGGAACCTTTTAAAAAGGTGTCCTTAGAAAGGAGATGCAGCAAAGAAAAGAAACACATCGTTCTTCAGCATAAGTTTCCACTTTTAAAACATTACCAAAACCTCTCAGCCAATGTGTCTCTTTACAGGACATGTCCTCATCAGTACCAAAAGACACTGTCAACAACCATGCACCCAAAACCCACAGTAAAATATATTCAGTCTCTGTTTGGTGGAACTTATGTCAATAATTGCCAATAAGAAATATCTCTGCGATGTACTTTAAATCAGTCGTAGAAATGAAGAGGCCCTTCATTACAGATTCCAATAAGCCTTGAGTGACACACACACACACACACACACACACACACACACAGAGTGAGTTAGAGAAAATTAATTATAACATCCTGTGCTAACATCACCGCTCACTTCTCTCACTGAACAAGAAAAAATAGGGGAGTGGGAAGTAAAAGAGAAGTAGATGTACATTCTGTTCAGTTTGATTGAAATTCTTTATAATATAATAAATGATGTAGACTGTTACCATGGAAATCAAGTTAACCAAAAAAAAAAAAAGTGGAGAAGTTGAACTCAAGCTGCATCTTTTTATAACATTTTTCTTAAACTATGCACAAATTTGGTAATTTTTCCCTTTGTTTCTCAGTTGGTAATACATAATAATGCATAATAAGGTTCGACACGAGGTAGATAGCACCTGAAAGCACAACAAGAGAAAAAGAGGGAAAGTGGCTGCACACAGTGAGCAAAAAGAAGCAGAAGGGGTGTGACAGTATATACGTTTTCTTTTGTATTTCAACAATAGTCCAGTTCAGTGCAAAAACTGACAATTATTGCTGAGTTGTGTTTTCTTTATTTGATTTGACCATCAGATGTCGACAATAGAATACGGACATTCAACTACGAGACCACTTCTCTATAGTTTGCATTTAATCCAAGTAGACATGACGTTCAGGGAGAATTTTCTTTAACTGAATGTCTTTGAATTTAACTTGTGTGAATAAATAGGCTTGGTTGTATACTAGGTGTCATACTGAGGAATTAAAGCTTCTCATGTTTTGCCCTGTGTTTCCTTTTTTCTGTTTCTGCTTTTATTTTGGTAACCGTTTCCTTTTGTGTTATAGTTACCTTGTCCTTCCTGTATTTTCCCACCTTTGTGATTGTCTTCCCCGTCCTGATTGTTTCCACCTGTGTCTCATTGCTCCAGTGTGTATATATTGCGTCTGTCTCCCTTAATCCTTCACCAGTTCGTCCTGTCTTATGCAGTGGAACCAGCTCTGTCTCAAGCCTTGTTCAGATCAGGTCTTAGTGTTATTCTCCTTCTCCACTGAATATTTGGTTATTTTCACCGAGGATCACATTTTTCCTCGAAGAGAGAGATTGTGTGTTTTCTTAGTGATTGATTTTCTTTTCATGATTTTGGCCTCTTGACGAGTGATTTTCAGTTTTGTCCCTCAGAAATAAAGGCTTGAGTACATTTGAACGCCTTCTGCGAGTCATGCTTTTGGGTTCAAACCTTGAGCAGTCGTGACACACAGATAAAATCGTTCATAAAATCGTTTGAGTTCAAATAAGAACAGTTCACATTTGATTAAAAACACATTTCGCTTGTCAATTCAATTCAGTTTCATTTATATCGCGTCAATAGCAATACAAATTGGCTTGAGACGTTTTACAACATGCCGATTGAAGCCCCCAGAGCAAGCATGAAGGCGACGGTGGCAAGGAAAAACTCCCTTTAACCGGAAGAAACCTTGAGCAGAACCTTAAGCTCGTATGGAGGGACCCATCTGATTGAGAACGGCCAGGTAGAGGCAGAAAAAGAGAGAGAAGACATAAACATACATCTGTCATACAGTAGATACATACATCTGACTAAAGCGTACATGTAGAACCTGATGGGGATACAAATACAACATATTGTTGATGATGTTACGGGACAGTTTGATAATTAATATATATAGATAAAGCTGTTAGGTGAGTTAGCTGCTATAATGATTGAATATCAGCAGTATCACAGGCAGGTTAATGAACATAATTGTTATGGAAAACATTTGTCTGAGGAGACCTTTCTAACTTGAAGCGGAACTAATGTTCTTTGTCGCTGCGGTACAAACTTTCTGGCGAGGCGGACTCTTTGCTTGCGTGCACGGGAGATGTCGCTTAAGTTACGTTGTTGATTAATGACGGCAGCTGAGTTATGCAGCCAGTGAGCTATGCTAATTACCCATTTGTTAACGTCATGTGTAACCAGCGTTTATGTCTAACTTATAATTTATACGTTAAGGGTTAATAAGCAACCTTATCAGTGTACGGTATTCATTTGGAATCTCATTCTAATTCTTTGAGAAGTTTTACAGTTTTTATTTTAAACTTTTGCTTGTATTTTATTTACATAGTTCTCACAGCATGCACCATTCTGCATATGACTTATGACATGGCATGGACAGAAGTGATGACCCCCAAAAACAAAATAAACGCCCGGAGCTACATCCGTGACCTCCTGACCTTTTTCGAAGCGGACAACAAATAACTCCAAAGTGGTAGCTCTTTGTATCAAGCACATCACCTGCTTTCTGTGATTCTGAAAATCATTTTTTTATGCAAGATCTTACACTCACACACACACATAAACCAATTCCTGTTGATTTTTGTAAACCTCTAGGGTGTTATTAATATGTTTTCATCTGTTTGCTGTATCAGTTAGCCATATATATGCTATTTTAAACAAGATGTCAGGGGATGTCTGTAAGTGTGGAATATGTGTGATTTTGCTCCTTTTGCAGCTTACATGTAGTTTAAAATGAACTACAGTTAAAAAAAAAAAAAAAAAAACATTTGAAAATACTCGGAACAGGTCTAACTATTAAATCAGAGGCAGAACCTTCTTAGTCAAGCTGAATGCAGTCCGTGCGTAAATGCACCTAAACAGATTCATAGTTAACAATGTTCCTGACTGGATTTTGGATTTTGCCAAACCCCCCCCTTGCCTTGTCCGTCTGCCTCGTAAGTGAACTTGTTTCTCGTAACTACACTACAAGTGAGCTTTTAACGACCTCTCTCTGAGTTGTATATCTGGGTCTATTTTCTTGAGAGCTTTTGCTGGAAGCTGGCCCTCGGGTCGACAGACAGGAGTTTTGCAGGTAGACACTTCTCGTCCAATTGGACCGTGCAGTATATTGTGAAAGTTGGGGAAGGGCTCAGATCTCAGACACAGGCAATTAACACTCCTTAGATATAAAATGACAGCTATTAGAAATAATCTCAGTCCTCACTTGTCACCCAGTAGAAGTGTTAGATGTTTTATCTGCAGGGACCCTGCCCTTTATCTGTATTTTCTTGTTGTCTTTTTACTTGATGTGTTTCAGAACTGCCACCGTTGGGCAGTGCACGTGCAGATCCCGGCCAGTCGCCTGCCATCTTGGAGGAGGTTCGTCTCCATCTACCTCACCTGACCACCTGCTCTCTATCTATCACTCTCTCGTGCTTAATGAGACAGAGAAGAGGGTCAGGCTTGAATGTTGTGTTGACAAAACAACCACAATTTAAAAAATGCTTGTTGGAGAAAGTTCCTGCAGCCAGAAAACAAGATTTGGTAGAAAAGAGAGGGGATCTAGTACATGCTGATTACTGTATACTAGGGGTTGTACAGACTGTTCGGTTAGTCAGTTTGGCGACTCACTGCTGTGCCTTGACGCTTTAAGCATCTTGTCGACTAGTCACTGATCACGTGACAGTAGCAACATGGATGCCTCCGAGAAGACGGGTGAGGAGTCCAGTGGGTCGTTGCAGTAAACTAGCAGCGGTTCATCAAGTGTGTGGAAATACTTCATACTACCGTGACATGTCAGTCCTGAAATAGAGGAAAAGTACTACTGCAATGCATCTGAAAAGGCATCCGCTAACGCTAGCAGAGGAACGGTCCAAATCCTCATCAAACTTCATCAGACGTCCTGCGGTAACAGAGAGAAAATGAAATTCATTTTCGAAGTTATTAGACCCTTAGCTGCAGTATCAACATGCTGTGGCGTACAATTAAATACTACTCATGGTGCTGAGGTGCTGCCTGTTTTTATACAGGCTACACATATCTGCAGCTCACAGCATGTAGCACATGAGCTGTCTGTTCTCAGCATATGTATTCAGGTCAAGAATATAGATTTCATTGTTTCAGAGCATTACTTTCTACTGTGTTTTTATCAGTGGCGACATCAGAGTTGGCGTCGACTTGACTTTCATCACATAACAGTCGACTTTAAAAAATCTGAAGTCATGCAACCCCTACTGTACACTAGTGAAAAAGAATGTATTCTAATATAACAGCCCTGCACTAAATCCCGCTCCGTGACTGTTAAAATATTTCTGCTGAAATAGTGGCTATTCAACTATAGCATCATTCTGGTTGATGTAGTTTGTGACGTTTCTGCTTAGTCTTGTCCACTGACTAAAATGGGTTTTTCAAAATAATAGAAACGTACTGGTAAAAACGCAAACCACAGCCTTCAAAACAAAAGAGTCAACAGTCTGTTATATTCATTCATTGTCATGGGACGGGTTGGACCCTAACCCAGCTGTCATTGGGCGAGAGACGCCAGTCTATCACAGGGCTAACACAGAGAGACGGATGACCATTCACACTCACACCTACGGCCAATTTAAAATCACCAGTTTACCTAACCTCTTTGGATGGTGGAATATAATGCCAAAAGATCCTCGTGTAGAAAAAGAAAAGGTAGACTTGATGTGGCATCTAAGAAGATACTGATCATTTGATAAGAACAGCAGCTATTGTAATTATCAGAGATCACTCTCTAACACCTACATCCAAACTGAAGCCAGAGTACCCGGAGAGAACCCACGCAGACACAGGGAGAACATGCAAACTCCACATGCTGTGAGGCATCAGTGCTAATTTATATTTATTTTGTGGACATACATGTTAGTGAAATACAGTTCAACAGTGCCACAAACCGCAGCCTTCAAAACAAAGACACAGTTGAGTCAACAGTATGTTATTTTTAACAAATGCTAAGATTTAGTGCAGGACTAATTTACTGTTATGTTGTTCATCATTTATTTGTTTACTGGAACAGGCTGTAGATGGATATTTGAATATAAGTGCATAGTCACGCAGGAGCTCCTCAGAGCTGCACACCTACCGGGAGGGATATAAACTGGAGGACTCTTCACTCTTGGGAGCTCATTTAGAGCAAAGCAGCCTTGTCTCTGTCATTCAGATTTGACGATTTTTAACACACTCTCCCAGTCACATACTCTCACTCAACACTTGCAGACCTGTACAGACTCATCCCACTTCTCCTGCTTATTACTTTTCCTTTTAGACTGTCGTCGGACTACCCTGCGCCAGTGCAGGCAAGTCAATCAAAAGCTTCCCATTATCTCTTTATCCCCCAGCATGCCCACAGCAAATCAAAATGCTGGAGAAGCAGAGAGGCTTTGGGGACACATGTCAGCATTTCCCTCAACTCCAAGGCTGCAGAAGAGAGAGAGAGAGAGAGACAGAGACAGAGAGAGAGAGAGAAGTAATCTTGATGTCTGCAGAGTGAATGCAACAGTAATCAATAACTCTGTGTTAAGGTGTGCCGATAGAAACCACACACACCAGAGCGATTCATAAAAGTAAAAAAGGGACTGGATGGAAAGCAAGTCTAAAATGTTGGCTATAAACAGATATTGATTACTCTGAATGGACAAGTGAGCACAAGCGAGATAGATTTTCACAGTGGCGTGGCACCTGCTCAGCAATGCTGCGTGTCCATGCCTCAAGGACCTTAAAATTACACCACTAAAACTGTGTCTGAAAGAATGCAATCGTGTTTTCGAGATTAACAAAAGCCGTGTAGGCAGTAGGTAGTTTTATACTCCTGAAGGCTATGAAATTCCCTGCAGCCTCCAGCACACATATTACATGTGATTACAAAATCTTTGGAGATGGACACAGTTTTTGTTATTTCAGGTGTTTGCTAAAATGCATTCAGGTTGGACTGAATGTGGCAGATGTCCAAAATGGAGGAAAGGTGTTGGAATTACAATCTGCCCTCTACTTTCAGGGTCTCACAAGAATGAACCTAATCATGAAAAAAATCCAAAGAATCATTTGAAGGCAACGACTGCCTGAAGTCTGGAACCAACAGGCATCACCAAAGAATAAGTTTCCTCCGTTATAATGCTTTGCAAAGCCTTTGTATTTCATTTTATTCTATTTTGGAGCCTTTCTAAGTGTGCGGTTCTGTCATTTTATCTTCAGCAAGTTGAAGTATGAGCTCGATCGGTTTGTGATCAGGTCATTGCAGATATTTTTCACTTGGTAACCTTTAAAAACTCCAGGGTTGCTTTCACAGTGTGTTTCGGGCCACCTGTACTGTGAAGCATTGGCCAAAAAACTTTATTTAATTTGGCTGAATCTCAGCATACTCTCACATGGAACACGGATCAGCCACAACATTAAAACCACCTACAGGAGAAATAACGGAGTATGTTCTGCTGGGAAACTTCTGGACCTGGCATTCATTGGTGTGGATGTTATTTAGACATGTAGCACCCACCTAGACCAGACCAGATACCCCCACCCCATAGCAATGACACTCTTTGATGGCAGCAGCCATCCCCAGCAGGATGCAGCCTGACACAGGCACACTCACAAAAACGATTTAGGAACAACTCAAAAAAACATGAAGAACAGCACAAGGCCTCCAAATTCACTAGATCCCAAACCGATTTCATTTCCATTTCATCTGCACTGAGAGTTCCTTTGAACACCATATTATGGGTGCAGAGTAAGACTTTCCAAATGCATTAATAAATAACACATTTTCCGTCCATTGAAAGCGGGAGTTAGATGTTAAAGATCCGAATACCCTCAAATTAAAGCTGAAAGTCTGTGCTATAAGTCCATAGTTATTAAACCACCGTAAGACTTCACAATTCTCAATTTAAGTTTAGTCAGATAACTATTATTATTACACAAGTATCACTTATATAAAGTACATTTCTCTCGTGCTTTGTTTTTGTTAAACAAATGATGGCCTTGAGTTCAACAAGTCTATAAAGTTCATGGCTGTTACAGCTAGCAGGGGCCATTGTCCTCGTGAATAATTTTTAATTTTTTTTACCAGAAACCATCAATCAATAGCCCCCCGCTCCCTCCACCATCTCCAACGTTAAACCTGTAATGTTAGCACAATGAATTGCATTACGTTCCGAGATACTATCAACTCTTAACGCCTCTACATTTTTAATTTAGTTCCTGTTGACACAGATTGCATCTACTATCACTTGTACCTTATCAGAGTGATGAAAAGCAAATTTCCACGCTGAATATATCTGTCATAGTCTGGACATGAATTATCTGTTATCAGGTGGAACTTTCTTTCATGTTTAAGTGCTTTCATCCAGTGCTTAGATTCATGGGCATGGCGTCCATTCAGAAAACGTCCTAGATAATATCCCGCTTTGCGTGCGGCTGTGATTTGCGTCGACGGTCCTGGAAGTACCCTAAATTTCTCCTGTGGTACAGAAATGGTGAAACAAACAAGAGGGATATTTGAAAATATAACAAATACAGGAAGTCAGGTGACGGTATTAGATTGGCTGGCGGTCAGGGTGGATGGATGGGTCAGTAAAACATTGGAATGTAAAATGGGAGACTGCTTTTCTTTGATTGTTTGAGTTGGTTTCTAATAACTAAAACCACTCCATAACAGTGATGAAGCAGTGATTTTATCCCAGAGAAAGGATTCCTTAACCACATTGTGTTTTGTGTCCAGCCCACGCTGGTAAGATCTATCTTCCTGGAGTTAGTCCTTTTATTTTCATTTCCACAACAATAATAGATAATGGAATTCTAACTAAAGGATATATGGAATGAGGTGAATTACACTGAATTAGGTTACCACCTTCACATTGTAATGTGCCAGGAATGCACAGTTTTGATTGAGGCAGTGCTTTGCCTCATGATATTAATTTACAAACAGAACTTTTGGCACATTTGTGGATGCCATCCAACCATTCTTGCAGCAGGGCGTCCAGTTAAATCGTATGTACTGATTCTGAACTCAAAAACTGTCAACTATTAATAGATTAAGACTTTACATTGAATTATGTTACAGAGTGAATAAAGAAGAAACAGATACAATGAAATATTATACTGAACTAAAAAAAATAAAATAATCACTTCACAGTCTGAAGACATGTCTTAAAAGGTGTTTGCTTTATTTTTTTACATAATTTTCATCACACTGGGTTCCAGTTCCTGAAAGACGTGTCCTGAGCAGCAGATAAGAGGTTTATGATTATAAATCAAATAGTGACATTCAGTTTCATCCTAAAGAGTGGCCGCAGAACTGATCAGACTACTAATTCAGCTTCTGTTAGGGTACAGAAGTTTGGATTAAAGGGGGGGAAAAAAATAGAGTGAAAACAGGAAAAAGAAATATTGAAGATTAATAGCCTTGTCAGTTCTAGTGGAAGCTAATAACATGGATCAGTGAAATTAGAAGGTAGTGGCTTGTATTTCAGTACAGAATAAATATGTTTGAACAAACAGACCGACTGTTTGGAAATGCTCTCTGTGCAAAACCAAGCTGAACATGGCGTCGTAGAATTGCATTGGTTACAATAAAAGATGGTTCACCGTTCAGTCTTCATGGGAGCAGTGGACAGCTTCCTAAAAGCCTGGTGGAGGAAGCTGTTCTTGAGTCTAGTTGGTGGACTTTAAGCCTCCAGAACCAAATTCCAGATGTCATGACAGTCAGGTTGGGAGAGGCATGAGCACCAGTGATCTTACCACCTTCACCTTGGCTGCAGGGTTTTCTTATTGGAGGTGGTACACAGCTCTCAATGATGCCTAAGTAGAAGGAGCATTGTTATGCACACCTAAAGCTGCTGCCATCAAGGAGTGTCATTGCTATGGGGTGGGGGGTGCCTGGTCTGGTCTAGGTGGGCGCTACATGTCTAAGTAACATCCACACCAATGAATGCCAGGTCCAAAAGTTTCCCAGCAGAACACTGAATTGCCACAAGATGGTCAATGTTATTCACTTCTCCGGTCAGTGGTCATAATGTTATGCCTGATCAGTGTAAGCTGTAAAAATACACTCACTTTCCAGTGCATCAGGTACATTGGTGAAAATGAATGTATCCTAATATAACAGTCAATCTTCTTGACTATTCTAATGGTCAGGAAGATTGTATTTCAACTGTATGGTCATATTGGTTAAATTGTATTGAATTAAATACTAAAGTGCTTCTATTATTTAGACTTGCTGACTAATTTCATTTTCATTTCATTTCATTTATTTGGCACATAAAATACAATACAAACACAACAACAATACATAATACATTAACAATACGTAATTGAAGAAGGTAAGAGCATAAAGGCATGCCAGGGAAACCCCAAAAACCCTCAAGGGGCTTGTTTTGGAGGGTTCCCCAAAAGAACATTTAAATTTTAATTAAAGAAATACTAAATATAATGGAAACATGAGTCGGTACACCACAATATAGTTCAATACACCGCAGACTCCACAATGAAAACACAGTTCTCTCACTGGTGTGCCTAGTGAACTAGCAAGTGAGTGTATGTTGAATACAACAGTAAACAACTGCTGCTTCTTTACGTATTCAGCAGACACATCATTATCCTCTTTAGAGTGGCATTTTTGTTCAGTATACTGCCTCCTTTTTATCCCTGCTTTGGTAGTCAACTACCCAAAATAAAACCTGGCTTGATTATTTTCTCGGCCGTTTCATGATTGGCACGTAGTTTACTGTGAGTTTTATCACTTAAAAAAAAAAAAAAAGCTGTTGTCTTGCAGGCAATTTCTGGCTTTCACCTGAAGTAAACGTATAAAAAGAGTTGGCAGTCTGAAGTGTACAGCACAGCTGAGAAGAACGGTCCTATGTGAAAGAACACTTAAACAAATCTTTGTTATATCAGCTCTAATTACAAGTTATGAATTGCCATATATCACTTGTACCTGTTTACCAATGTATGTGTGTTACCTTTTTGTAAACGTATTGTAGCAATGCATCAGTGGATTCATTTCATTTTAATGTTTGACGACTTCGGATGGACATTAGCTCGTAGCTAAAGCCGGCATATTCACACAACGTCATGTATTTGTATCAAGTGTTCATTAATGTGTGCTGTCCTCAAAATAAAACTGTCCCCACTATCCTTAGGAATAATAGAATAAAATGAGAAAAGTCTTGGAACTTTTTGTTGTTTTGTCTCGCTGTCTTGTTCGGCAGTCGATTCAACCTGCTGAATGGGACTCTCAATTCTAAAAGGAATTTTCCTTTAACATGTGAGACTCCCGTTTCTTCTGTATGGCCTAGAGAAAGTCATTAAGGAGAGCTAATGTATATAGGCTGTTTGGACGTAATGATGAAGAATGCACTCTGAGAAGGCAGTCCGTGGCTGATTGCTTGCTACTGCAGAGGAGCCTGTTAACAATGAGCTTGGGGACACGCAAGAGAAAGAGACTCTGAAGTCTCTCTAAAACACTGCCTCCGAAAGACTTATTAGACTGGGGTCATAATAAATGACGTACATGAGCGAACGCATTCATTCTCCTGATCAGGGGCAGATGTGTGTGTATACTGTGGCACAGATGGGAGGTCAGACTGTGAACCCTCCATGCCAGTGTTTATCGTAACGGCAAACCAGCCGTGACAATAAGACCAAATAGTGCTGCTGACTTAGGTGTTGCTGCATGATCTATTAAACAATGCTTGTGGTTTTATTGCATGAACAAACTTCCACTGGTGGCACCCAAACCAGCTCTACTTACAAAAAAAGCCCTCTTCAATGTAATGATTTTCTGTATTAAAAAAAAAACAAAAACAGCATGCATAATTAAAACCATAAACTTTGGCATGTGGCGGATAATGATTAGATCTCTACATGTATACATGTATAGTAATGCATCTGCACACGAGGCAGTAGTTTAGGCCATGTTTGACACACATTTCGTCTTTTTGTGTGCATGTATGTGTGTGTACTCGTTGACTTTCGGGAGGGATTGGGTCAGTTTAGGAAGATCCTCGCTCGAATAAACTCCACTGTCTCTTCTTATTATATCTGCACTGTAAACACAATAAAACAGAAGGTCAGCACCAGTGAAGCAATAAGCAGCTGTGTGTGTGTGTGTGTGTGTGTGTGTGTGACGGAGTGTTTAAAAGCCTCACAGGACACATATAGCTTCTGCCACGAAAACTACGTCCATCTTTAAATTAGGCTACTAGTAAGAACCCATTCTAAACCTAATCATAAGCCTGAACCCACAGGTGCCAGTGGAGGGAGATGTGGTGGATGGAAATGTGGACTGCAGAGTGCAGACTTGCAGGGGATATGAGAGTGTGGGAGACTGTGAAATGGGGCCAAAAAAAAACTCTAGCATCACTCCTGAGTAAGGTTCATCTATGGGTGCCAGACCAAGGAGACAAAATCCCTGGGGAATCTGCAGCGGCTGAGCACAGTTAACTAGTTCAGCGGGTGAGGACGTATTTGGGGGTGGTCCGGACGCCCAACATGATCTATGGTGCAGGTTACAAGACCTTCATAGAGAAAGTAAAACCGCTGTCAGAAAAACAGCTCTCCAGATTTGTTAGTTTAGATGAGATGAAGATGTAAAAAGAGAAAAGTCTTCTTTGAACTTTGTTTGGCAGCTTAGAGAACCAGTGCACGAGCAGATAAATCAGATGGTCTCCAACACTGTCTTGTTCCGCAGTCGATTCATCCTGCTGAATTTGCTGAAAATCTTTCAACAGGGGTCCGGCAAGTGCCAATGGACATGGCTGACTGTTGGCTTTTTGTAGTACGAATAGCAGCAATGGCAACTTCTCCGAAACCATCATAAAAAAAAAAGACTGACTGCCATTTGTCGCTGGGCAGGGGACAAAGATCTTCAGTGAAATCAAGATGTAAATATTTGGCTATAATGATCATCATTTTGTCTGGAGGCAAAAAGGGGGAGGCTTGCAAGGAAACTATCTTAACTGTGAAGCATGGGGGTAGCAGCATCATGTTGTCGGTGCGTTTTGAAGCAACAGGGACTGATGCTCATCAGGCATCATGACGTAGGAAGATCATGTGGATATACTGATGCAGAGACATCAGCCAGGACCTTACATATACACATAAAGACTCTCCACTGTCCATCTACATCTCAAAAAGCTGAAACCTCCTCTGCCTCCAGCCCCTGGAATGTATCACACCCGTTACACTGACTAGGCCACTCCAAAGGGCAAATGGTACAGGTTGAGTCCTTCTAAGCCCTGACCTGAATCCTATTGAGAACCTGCAATGTGGCTGAATTACAACAATTCTGCAAAAATGAGTGGGTCAAAATTCCTCCACAGTGCTGTAAAAAACAAATTTGCAAGTTGTCGCAAATGCTAGATTGCAGTTGTTGCTGCTTGCGCTCAACAAGCTCTTACCCTATTGCTTTTAAGGCGAGAGACAAGCAGTTTTTTGATTATTCCGTATGTCCTGAAAATATAGAGAAGTGACAAGCTGCAAGCATACTTTCAAAGTTTAATGGAGTGGCCTCCACAACAAACTGACCTCAGTCCAGTAGGAAATGTATGGGAAGGACTGAAAAGCAAGGAGGTAAAAAATTCCTGCAACTTATTGTGAGAAACTTGCGATAGGCTACCGGAAAAGTCTGAAGTTGGATGCATTTGGCTATATGTTGTAAGTATGTGTATATGTTGTAAACTCCTGACTTCAACTGTATAATGCTGACATTTGATTGACTGTTACGGAGTAGGAACACCGAAAGGACGCTACTGACTTGTCTTACCAGCTCTAATATCCATAGGAGAAGAAGACACTTAATCCACAGCTCATTGACACTGGAAGCAATGCCCCTTTACTATAGGGTTCAGCCTCAGTGCAGCTTTAGCTTTGATCAGTTTGCTCAGCATTCATAATCCTGCATTTTGAAACTGGGTTGCTCTGGGAGCCACTTGCTGAAAGTTGCAGTCTACTCGCTGCTCAGTGATTTTGACGCCTTAATGGGATATGATGGCAGCTGTTTATTAGTGCGGCGATGGGAAGGAGTCTTGGAGACAGGCCTTGACGAGTGTACCACCCTGATCCCTGTAATTACAGTCTCCGTGTTGTGTGCTGATTACAGATCTATAATGAGAAATCCACCATGCCACCTGACAAGAGCACTCCTTACATCACTAATCTGATTCTCCAGTAATTAATTATTCTTTTGTTCTCACAAGAAAACATGCCTTCTTGGCATCATGGAAGATTTTTTTTCTCGAATGTCAAGCCTGAGTCTGGCCTTCTGTCTCTTTCAAGGGTCTGTCTTACATTATCTAATGCCTCTCCTCAGACCTGTCTATTTATGCACGTGCTTCACATTCTTATATAAGCACGGTAGTTCTTCTTATAAATTTGCAGCATTTAACAAATATTTGAAGCAATGGATATTTAGACATTGCTTTTTTTCCTGTGCCTTTCTCTCATGCACAAACAGAAAGCGTTTTTATTTCTGCAAAAAAATATGATGCTGAACAATACTGAACCCCGCTGTACCTGTGTCCACCATCTCTACACCTTCTAAGAGCATACAGGAGGGCTTTTGAGCTCCAAGAGATCAGCTCCACACAGTTTTATGGATGCTGCAAGGTGATTTTTCTTGTTTTGCTCTGTAGTGTGACAAAATCCTCAACAAGTACTCTTCATAGCTGCTGGCAACAGAGAGGTTTGGCCAAGTACCTACAAGTGAAACTATACCAAGCCACCATGTCAAGTCTCCTGAACTTTGCACCTTTTGTGTAATGAAAATACTGTAATAGTTGATGCAACATACTCTTCAGGATGATCTTCTTTTTGTTTTATATATGCATCCTTGACTCAGAAATCTGCACACGTATTTCAGTTGGCTTGTGCACATGTACAAGAACTAATGGCAACATACACCGATCGGCCACAACATTAAAACCACAGACAGGACAAGTAAATAACATTGACCATCTTGTGACAATTCATTGTTCTGCTGGGAAACTTTTGGACCTGGCATTCATTGGTGTGGATGTTACTTAGACATGTAATGTTCCTAAATCCAAGAAAACAATGCCTCAGGCAGGGCGTAAAAAGCATATAGTGCTTTTAGGTAGTGTTAACTGCTGGACTGAGAAGGTGTTTCAGTTCTGTCAGAAACCAGAGGGCACATGACTAAAAAATGGTATTACCATCTGTCTCTTTCTCTTTCTATCATGGAGTGAAAGAGGAGGAATGTCATACAGCAAAGGCTGGAAGACCAGAAGTGAACCTGTGCCACGGCAGTGAGGGCTACAGCCTAAATTTATGGGGCGTCTGCTGGATCAGGTAAGCTATAGGAGTGCCCCAGGGTCACATTTCTTATGACGTTTAATTGCCCATGTGCATTTACAGTATCTTTTCTTAGCTGTCTTCATCCATTATAGAGCTGAACAAATCCCTAGAATCCCTGTGTGACCAGGGCATTTGTTCCTGTCTTCTTGTTTACCATTCAATCAAGGCGCAGACAACACTAAAGGACTGAAACTCCTTGGATTTTCTGTGTCGGCGAACCTCCTTTTTGGCCCAATCATGAGGAATGGAGGACGCAGAAAATAAAACAAAACAAAAAAAGGAGACTGCTATTGTGTTACAGGACTTTCTCACACTGGTGAGATTAGAGTATAACTGTAATGTGATGGGTTATTTTCCTCCCCGATATGAAATCTTCTTTTCTCTAACACGCGGCCCACTGCCAGACCAAAAGCTTCCTTTGTATAAAATGCTGCCCTCTGCGACTTTGTGTTACATCTGAAAGCAAGTATGCATGGCCAAATGCCAAGCGCCGCATATATTAGCATTCAGTCAAATTCTCCCTGGCTGCAACACACACAGAACATTAGCCTGTTCTTTATCCAACACAATCTTAAACAGCATTTATCACAGTGCAATAATAATAGTAGACTTCGGTGGGTTTCCCCAGTGGCCTTCTGGGTCCAGACCTGTGCGCTGCACCCCGGAGAGATGATGGAGAAAGTGTATTTAGTCTAATTAAACTGATTACTATGCGCTCGCTCTGTGTGGGCTGAAATAAATAAATAATTGCAGCCTCGGAGGCACAGGTCAGTTGATAATAGAGGGGTTTTCTGATAATTAGCTCCAAATGGTTTAAGCACAGCACCCTTCTAATAGCCAGGCATCATGCCTTGCGTTGTTGCAGGAGAAGGTTTACTTACAGCACACATTTTTTTTAAGATAATTAAGTTTCTTGAATACAGATACCGCCGTGAGAAAGTCAAGTGAGAGGGGTAAGGTGTCTCTGACTCTATATAATGGCTGCAATAAAATGTATCTGACTTTGCGGAATTGAGCAAAGGGCAGAGCATTGAGAAACGTGCAAGCTAGAAATGTTTTTAAATCATCTCTGTCTTTGCAAACCAAATATTTTTCGAGAGAAAAGGGAAGGGAGACGACTCATTAAACCTCTGTCCAGTCGTCAGGTCTCTGTCACCCCCAACACCTAACAGGCGGCTTAACAAACACGACATCTGATTGAATCAAATACCAGCAGGTACTGTGAAGCTGCTGATCTGCAGATAAAAATGAATTTGCAACAAAAAAAAAAAAAAACATGAAGAGAAAATGCTGTGCTGTTAGAAATTATCATAATTTACTCCACATCTGCTGAGATGCAGCCATTACTTCCACTTGGGGTTCTTTCCATCGATTACCAGTACTATCCGGCATTGATTTGACAGTAAAGTGTTATTAATCTCTTTAACTCTTCAAAGTCCCATCTGGAGACGGCACTTTCATATACAGTGTAATATTATATAGCTTTTAATCCTCTTAAGTGGCAAAGTGTAGCATCGACTCATTGTGCGAGGGGAGCACTGAGGAGAGTAAGATATGTAGCTGTATATCTCCATGACAGCATATGTGACCTTCACCTGTCTTTGTTAGGGCCATCACTGAGAAAAAGAATATTATTTGACCTTTTCATTATAAATTATGAGTCATTTTATTTCCAAATACAGGTAATGTGTACACCGATCAGCCACAACATTAAAACCACTGACAGGAGAAGTAAATAACCATCTTGTGACAATAAAATGTTCTGCAGGGAAACTTTTGGACCTGGTATTCATTAATGTGGATGTTACTTAGACATGTAGCACCCACCTGGACCAGACCAGGCACCCCCACCCCATAGCAATGACACTCCTTGATGGCAGCAGCCATGACCAGCAGGGTGCAGCCTGACACAGACACACACACAAAAACAGTTTAGGAACAAAAAAACATGAAGAACATCACAAGGTGTTGACCTGGCCTCCAAATTCACTAGATCCCAAACTGATCAAGTATCTGTGGGATGATCCACAGAGGCCCCTCCCCTCAAAGGCCCCCCTACTAACAACATTCTGTTGCCAGACACCACAGGACACCCTCAAAAGGCACATGTCCATTGTTTGATGAGGCACAAGGGAGACCTACACAATATTAGGAAGGTGGTCATAATGTTATTCCTCATCGGTGTAAAGTATGCAAATCTCCCTATATGGAAGGATGCAATAACATTTCTGCAGCACTGAAAGTGCCGAAAGCCTGGTAACTTCCCCCATACTCATCAACAGTCTTCCTACATGCCTTTCATGGTAGAGTGGTAAGATGGTGGCCACGATTCACTTGTTTAGCAAATGCAGGGCACACACACACACAAAGGAGTAAGACTGGATGAAATAATAAAGTTCAATTTAATGAGACTTAAAATTTTTCCTCCTGCATCCTTGCACTTTCCTGCAATGCAATTTTTCCTGCAAAAACATTCCTGTTAGGTGGAAATCGAGGAATCATGGGTGGAAGTCTGTCCCTCCTTTATATTTAAATTAAAAAATTATTTTGAGAATCTCAGCAATGTCATTTAGATATGTCTCTGCATCTTGTTTAGGACTTAATACACTTTTTCTCTCTAATTTTCATATTTGTATCTCCCGTGTCTTGGCAAAGCTGAAACATTGTGCTTTCAGTTCTGCTCTTGCAAGAAATAAGAACTAGACAGTTTACCCTACACCAGTGTGTGTGTGAATACAGGTCATATTTATCATATTTTCTCAGTCGGACAAGCACTCAATGCCACTAGGAAATAGTGTGTATTTGTGACAGCGCGCGCAACTGCAGAGTGACTCGGCGCCGACTTTTTCGCACTCGCGCGCCTCCCTCTAATGTACCTGTCATGCTCTTGATATATGGCTGCATGTATATTTTAAGGTTCACCTGGCAAGCATGTCTCCTGCAGTTTCTTTGTGGCATAATGATTGATCAGTGCCTCTTCCCGGGGTATTTTTCACCACATGAGGCATGCTGCACATTATATGGCGGGAATTAGAGTACAAACTGCAAGAAGGTAAAATTGTACTCAATTAATTAATTTTTTTTTAAAACAATAAAAGCTGCAAATTGGATCATGCATGCAGATAAGTTTGTCATTATAAAATAAAGTCCTTAAATATAAATGAAATGTTTCCCATGGTTAGCACTGATGCCTCACAGCGAGAAGGTCCCGGATTCGAATCCATTGGCCGACTGGGGCCTTTCTGTGTGGAGTTTGCATGTTCTCCCTGTGTCTGTATGGGTTCTCTCCGGGTTCTCCGGCTTCCTCCCACCATCCAAAGACCAGCTTGTTAGGTTAATCGGTGATTCTAAATTGGCCGTAGGTATGAGTGTGAATGGTTGTCTGTCTCTCTGTGTTAGCCCTGAAATAGACTGGCGACCTGTCCAGGGTATACCCTGCCTCTCGCCCGATGACAGCTGGGATAGGCTCCAGCAGACCCCGCGACCCTTAACAGGAACAAGCGGTTACAGAAGATGAATGAATGAATGAATGATGTCTGCTTTCAGCTTTGAAACTTCTCCAAGATGTTAATATGCTACACCAGTCAGATTTTAGAGCTTTCCATAACACAGAAACTGCCATCCTCAACTTAACGTTTTAGGAGTCGACAGAGGATGATGCACCTAGTTGTTTTTATTCTTATCTTTACTGGTATGGACACTCCAAACCAATATCAACAAGCTAACAAACGGCCAACTGTGACATCACTGCACGTCACCTGTTTCAGGCTTCTAAAATTTGCACTTGAACGCACCGCAAAGACCACGGCCAACGGCCATTTACATCATTCACCTGTGGATTTTAATGTTCCATTTAGAATAAAGACGTAAAACAATTTTGTTTTAGATTCTCTTTTTACCAAAGACGGAGACTACTTTGTCAAAAACTGGTATGACAGTGTTGGAAGAAGTGGCTGTAACAGCCTCAGCTACAGTGTAACGAGTGTGATCATTCTCGACAACTAGTAAATACCCTCCGGTGCGTAAATGTCCATAGAAGTCTGCACTATACCAGGGGGCTTCCGACAATGTGAAACTGGTGTGCCAGCCGGGCATGCTGCACATCATTTGACAGTAGAATTCAGTTTGCTGATCCATGATTTCCTGATTTCTCTGAACTGCTTCAGATTGGCATTGTTCCGAGTGTCATGTGTGACTTTTTGCCATGCCTTGTTTCTGTTGTGTTCAGTGACCTTCTGCAGAATTGCGTCTCTCATAGTCTCCAGTTTGATCTTCATAAGGGTCATTGCTTTAGGTGGAGCAGGACTCGCTTTGAAGTTAATGTACTCTTCCGCTACTTTGGCTGCTCGTCTGTCGTCGCTTGTTAAGGGGTGATGGAACATGTAGTCGGCTGGATTGTCAGCTCCTTTTCTACACGCCACTCGTAAGTAATGTGGCCACATCCTCAGTCCCCATCTCTCACATCTTGGTGGTGGTTTTGAACTTGGACTGGTCCAGATAATCTTAAGACACTCTTGATCACTAGCTGTTGTGTGGAGCTGTGAAAGTTTACACTATCTGTGGACATACGTTCAAACTAGTACGGCCCGTTCCTCATGGATGGCAAATGCTAAAGTATGTGTCTCTCCTTTGTCCTTTTGACAGCGTTAATGCCAGCCCTTTAGGACTTGGTGCAATTCTATCAACTGTTTCTTGGTACAGATCAGAATAGGACATGGGAGTGTCACTGGTGAGATCGTCTATGACTAATTTCAGTGCTGCTGATTGTTCTGGACTCCATTCCTATGACGTGTCTTTGATGAATCGGGGCCAATAGGTCTAGCAGTTCATCCCCCACTTTTTATTGTATGTGAAATGTCACATGTCTGTGTGGTTGCGCATTCTGTATTGATATGGAGGACAACTTGGAAGTATTTATGCTTACCAGCTCATCTGTGGTTGCCCTATTGGGTGGTGTGGGAGACAGATAGGTCACTATTTTCATTCAGTCCTAGCTCTGTAGGGGTGTGATAACTTGGTGTGGAGAAGCTGTCCCATTGTATCACATGGCTTGCGACTGTCGCCCGTTTCTGCAGGTCCTTTGAATGCACCAACTGCATGGCCGTAGCTTGTTGAATGTTGCTTCACTGACTAAGTCTATATGTTAGTCTGTGGTAGCTTTGCAGTTTCTGTGTTTACTACACATACATATTCGGCGTCACTTCTTGATGAACTTTGCACATTACCCTGAGTGGGTGCAGTTTGTGGTTATCTGGTGTACTCTTTGACATGTGTTTTGTTGATGTGTTTTGTGTCGTTGCCTTTGATTGATGCCTACATTGCCACTCCAAACTCACTTTGCCAGATATTTCTTGCTGGACAGACCTCTTCTTGTACAGTACATATTGGTTTGCCTCTAATTTGGTGTGCATTTTTAGCTTTCCAGCACAACCTGGAGGATATGCAACTCTGAATCGGTTGTGCTTGACCTGGTGTGGAAGCTATCCAAGGGGGTAGAGTGACACTTCCTGTGGTGAGCTTAGCCTAGCAACACACTCAGCCCTTCTTATGTCCTCGTCTCTAGATAGTTTTCCAGCATCACACAGGTTTGATCCTCATCTCCAGTGTCATGTTCGTCTCTTATCAGACATCATTAGACAAATGGACAATGACTGGAGTGAGCAGTGTGTTTGCCGGAGTACTGCGGAGCTCGTAACTGCACATCCTTCTGCCTGTAGATGACATACTTGGGCTATTATACAGTCATAAAACCGCTACTTGTAATGCTGTGCCTGTTCTTGTTGACATTACAGTGACTCTAATGTTCTTTGGTTATTTTGCAATAGGTTACATAACATTTAATCAGCACATCTAATTGTGAGCTGAGTGAGAGCGACATTATTCAGACAGGAAGCTGTACAGGACTAGAGCAGGTACCTCCACCCTCAGATGGCTGTAAAGCAAGTGACCAAGTTAAAAGGGAAAATTGCTAGGTCTAGATCTACATGTTTTAAGACAAAAAAAAAAATGAACATTGTGGTGCTTTTAGAGAGGTTTCTTTGTTTTACTCTTCTTGAATCAAATACATGTTTCATCTCAAGGCAGCCGCAATGACTTGACTGCAAATTGTTGTTTCGGGTGGGGTGCAGAAAAGTAAAAGGGAGCACATAAATTTAAATTTCAGCACTTCCTTGCCGAAGATATTTTTTTAGTAAGTCACTGCTAGCCTCCTCAGAGGGGGTGCTTGGGTAATGATCACCCAGGGCTAACTAATTCACAGCAGATTGCAGCCATATTGGGGGAAGCAGAGGAGTTTAATTGCCCTTTGCATATTCACTTCCTTCACATTTACTTCCACTTATCAGTTTCTGCAGCTCAAGTAGCATCCCCTTAATTTATTGGTTAAAATAGTTTTTGGCTTGTTTTGTTGAACAGCACCATGAGGAAACGGAAAGCACTACTTTCTTGTCAGGGCTCTGATGTTCAGAGTGTGCAATACTACGCATAACAAATTCACCATAATATGGAGCTGCAGATTTAATTTACTACATGATATCTCTACACTTCACATTCCATTCATAGGTCTTCGTACCATCTACTGTGTACTATGTCACAGTATTGAGTTCAGTGCATGCAGTTGTACAGTTTTTGGACAAATTCCACTTACTGTTACAGCTCTGGTGTGTAGACTTCCAACAGGCCCTGTGATGACTAACAGGGTTTGGTAGTTCATAAGATTACAAGATGTCGTATACACACCTTGAAGGTGTAATACAAGATTTTGATGTTTCTTCTGCACAAGGTTGAAAATATGACCTGAAGTTGGTACGAAACAAAGGCCAAAGTTCACATTAGGTATCATCAACTAATAGAGGCGATTCTAGAGTCTATTGTGGCCCTGGGGAAACATTCTCAGGGGGCCTCTGTGACCAGAAAAGGATATCAGGATCTGCACTTTGAAAAGGTTCTTGATCTGCCTGGACAAACAAACATGGCATATCATGTCACGAGGAATCTTTGGAGTGCATTGCATATTTCTCATTACAAATTAAAAGTGGAATACTGAACTTGGAGCACTTTATCCTCTTCAGCTAGTGTCAGAAATTTAAGTAATGCTCCTGAGGGAGGATACCAGTTACCAGTCAAAGAAATAACACAAGAAATAATTATGCTAGCGGGTATTATTTGATTAAAACGTCTCTCCCCATAGTTAAGAATTGGCTAGTAGCATTCAATTAGCTAGTAAGTATTATTATTATTAATCCTCATTATCAGCCTCAGAACCACTGAAGTGTATCATTTTCCTCTTTCTTTCTATTTGTATTTTCATTCTCCCAGAGAGATATCCTCTTGTCATTTTGAATTGGGTGCCACTGTCATGCTTAACAACTTTAAGAGTCATGCACACGAGATACAGTATAATGATGAGTGCGCAGAGTAGCGTCAGACTGGTAACCCTTAGGGAGGTCACCTGCTGTCATTGAAAGCTAGCACAATGCCCACTACTGTAGTTCAAGGGGGCCGTAGAGGGGCCCCCACTAGACAAGGGCCCAAAGCAGTTGCCTGGCTTGCCTTTTCACAAGCTGTGCCTCTGTCAATTTGAGTCAGTAAACATCCAAAGAAATTGTTTTAGATATCTGGCCATGACCTTTTGAGATAACATATCTTAACACTGCTTAAATGAATAGCGATTTCCATTTAATATGGATTGCATTTCTGTAGCTTCACTCAGGGAACACTGGGATGGGAAACAGTGCTTTGCTTTCAATCTGGTGCAAATTCGGCTTTAGCACATGCGGTTTTTGATGTTTTATGTACAGTTTCAGGAAAAAGGGCGCTGATTTTAATGTGGTTGGTCTTTTTACCCCAGTTGTGCTTGTGTAAACGAGTGGGGAAATGTGACATTATGACTGTGAAGCACTTTGAGTACCAATAGGCAGAAAAGCTATTTACCATACTCATCTTATATGGTTAATACAAGGCATTTACCATCTACCATACTTACCTACTGAATTACAGTTACAAGAGGTCCATTCATTCCATGTTGTTCTTCTTATACAAGAGCACCATCTTTCTCTCATTTTAGCCATGGCTTTTAAGTTGCTCAAAAAGATGCTGAATATAGAAAACCTGCGAAAAACATCAGCATGTCAACATTGTCATAATGTGTGTGTTAATGTGCAGACATTAGCATATTAGCTGATTAATTTGACCTGACAGTGATGGGCAAGGGAAAGGACAAAATCCCCAGCAGAGGTCAACCATCCTTTCAGTGAACTGTAATTTGCATGAATGCAAAGACTATTATTGCTGTTAAGAAAACACTTTCCTCACATATATTTCTGTAGCCTTCTTGCAAACAGTCTCAGGCAATCACATAAAACTGTATGCACACACACTCACTCACACAAACTCACATTTACCAGATTCCCTGCACTGTTCTTGCTCTTGCAATGAGGGCCACTATTCCGTGTGGAGAACCCTGGAGTTTTCATGTGCGCTCCATTGCCTCTCCGTTGAGTGGCTGCGCGGCGGCAGCAGGTCTCGGTCAAAGACGACGGGCAAGGGTTGAGAGGCGGTCGTAATCCAAGTCCAGCACAACACTGACATGGCTCGCTACAACATCCATTTATAAAAATTGGAAAGGGAGGTAGATGGGACGGAGTGGGGGCACCATCTGAGTTTCTGGGACAGATGAGGTGGAAAATGGAATCTGAGGCAATATGGTGTCACAGTTGCAGCCGGCTGTATTTCAGGGTGTGTGTAAGAAATGATGCCACACAAAGAAAGCAATTTAAATAAATTCATTTATTACAACACAGGACGCCACGCTGGTATGAGTCACATTACGACAAATATTAATTGCCAGTCTGTTCAATTCACATTACAGAACTAAAAATGAGGCAACAAACTCATCCGTATTCTTGAATGTGCAAAAAACTGTTTTTGAACACATACCAGTCACAACATTACATCTAAGTACATTTAGTCATTTATTTTATCATGTGTAATTTTAGAACAGTTAAGGCTAAGCTCTTATCCAGATCTTCCATCATAGCCTGTGTTTGCTTATCATGAAATTACAGTGATCTCACTAGAAAATGCTGGAATCTGGCAATACCAGAACCACGGGTGCGAGATATTCTGATTTAGCAATTTGGAAACCTTTTTTAATTTAACTCTTAGTGAAGAAACTCAAAGTCATTCGTGCTAACAGAAATTAGTATTGGAGTGCCACAGGGTTCCCTGATAGGATCAATACTTTTTTACATTATACGTGCTTCCCTTTGGCAATAGTTTTAAGAAACATATATTTTAGGAATTTATCTGTTGCTTTCTTCCGCTCTTCTGTTTTTCCATGCTCCTCCTGTGGTATTGGAGCCATGCTGTGTGTTCGAAGTAAACAGAGACAGTCTGTTACTGTTGTATTTGTGCATACCATCAGACAGATGAAACTTCTGAGACAAGCATCATTACAAATCTCCTCTTCTGATTTATGTCTATGTCTATACAATAATGACTTAATAAATTGTTCAAACAAGTGCAGCGAGCGTAGAAATGGATCCGAATTCAAAATTATTTCTCTCGACATCTTTTTTTGTTTTACAGACAAGCAACTGGCGTCATCGGAAAGGGTTCCTGTGGCTTCATATGATATGAAAACCCACTCCGGTGTGATGAATGTTTCCTGAGCAAGTTAACTGGGAAGAAGAAATGTGAAGTTGGACGTAAACAATGTCTGTTGGGTTCTGAGGGTTAAGGGGGAATTGTAGGGTTTTCTCTCTGTTACTCTATAAAGCCTTAATCTTGCTATGGATAATTCCCAAAGATTATATTATGATTTGGGGCCGTATAAATGGAGGTGGTATTTTTGAAATTTTTAGTTTCATATAGGGCTGTCAATAGATTAAAATATGTAATCATGATTAATTGCATGATTTCCAGTCAGTGTCTTTATCCATCTTCTCATTTATTACTTGTTGCTTTCTTCTTCTGCGTCTTTTTGGACTTTGGGAAAATGATTTAATACGACCGCACTTCGAATTCTGCTTGCTTTCCACAGCGTTACTGCTGCTTTGATCACTTGATTTCCCAAACTGCAGTTTGATGCGAGGTTATAGTAACAGAAGGTGTGTGCATTAATTGCGAGTTAAAAAATGAACAGTGTTAAAAGGAATTTGTCTTTAATGTGTTAAAAAAAATCATATGTAAAATAAGGGCTGTCATATTTTTTAAGACAAATGAGACAGAACATGGTGGAAAGGTGGAGTTCGAACCGAGTGCATGCATATGGAGGAAATATAATATGCACAGTGCTGATAAAGATTCTCTTCAAAGCACACTATACAAGACATAATTCAAAAGTGCAGTTGGTAATTCTGGTGAGAAAAGATACAGGCAGAGTTTTTAGGGAAATTCTTCAGGGGACAGTTTCATTTTTTAGAGAGTCTTGTTGAAGGATGCCTCATCTGGGTTTTCATGCCGCTGATTAAACTTTATATGAACAGCAGCACGGTGGCAGTAAGGCTTCTCTAATCATCGCTCCTCCACATGGGCAGATGAAGCTTTGCACACATGTCGCCTAGGAGGCATTACCAGTTGGGACTGCATTCACTACATCACTGCGGGGGATGTTATTCTGGCCTCGGTCCCAGCGGAGACCTCACGGATCTGGATTTGCTCTGTGACGGATCTGTCAGGGACCAGCCAGCAATTCTAGGTAGCTGTATCTGTATACCTGCCAAGAATGAGTTGTTTTTGTTGCCGTCACTACCAGTAATGATGTTGCCGAAAATCACAGCCTCGATAACAGCAAAATCAGTGTTAATAATTATAATAATGTGTTTGGAGAGAGGAAAATGTGATTAGGGAAAGAAAGAGAGAAAATGAAATTATTAAGGAATAGGTATCAGGTGTGTAGAAGTGGGTTGTGGAGGGTTGTATATTCAGGAAGTCATGCAGTAAACATTGGCTTTCATGAAACTGGTGTTCATAGATGCAGATGCTGATTTTCCACTGTTAAGAATTCAGTAAGATGTTTATTTGCAGTACGATGATAATTTAGGCCCTATTCTGTATTTGTAAGTCAGTTAATATATTTTGTCCAGACTGATGTGTTCACAGTTCATGTTTGTTAAGAGCATGATTATCTGAGCCAAACCTTTTTATAGGGCATTCATTGAAATACTTGCAAATTCAAAGTTTCAACCCTAGAGTGATATTGTAGGGCATAAGGAGACTTACAAAACTACTTTTGTGACATTTTTCAAAAAAAATTAAGTGCTAAACTAAACTAAACATGTATTTAGACCATTAGAACATAAGTGCTGATTCCGGCACTTGTTAACATACACATTATCACATTAGACAACATTAGGACACTTCTTCATGGTATCTAATAAAGCAATTAGGCTCAGCGTTCATGCAGAGGTGGACCTTACAGACCACATTTGACCCTGATTTAACCTGAGAGCGTTGCCTTAATCTTCTCTGATTGGCTGAGTGAGAACCAGATGCTTCTAAACCTCACTGAGAGGCATAGGGACGCAATTTAAAATGTGTACAGAAGTTATCAAATACGGTACCTCGCCCCATAAAGGGTTAATCTGTGGTACTATACTTGGTAGATCCAAAAGAACACATTTTAGAACTGAAGAAAGTATTTGATTAAGTGGTGAAACCTCTTCAAGAAACTCTACCAAGTATATCTCTGTGAAGGTTCTCAGTCATCCAGGTCATGGTATATCCAAAAGACTTGTAGAGTTGCCATTTTATGGACAAGCTGATCCATGGCAGGGTAGAGATGTGAAGTTCTTTGCACTGTTTTTGCTGATATCTAGCAAGAGATTTCTTTGATCTCTAATAGATTCAGCAGGATAAATCCGAGAATCCATAAGATCAGATCAGAGCCAGCAGCTTCACTGGCAGGACACATTGATGCTTCAGCCTCTAATGTAGAGACAACAACATAATCCTTTACCAGCTTTCCTCCAATGAACTTCAGCAAAGCCTGAATCCAGGTCTTTCAGGAGAAGGTCATCTACTTCCACAAAACAAAATTTGCATGGCATGGCCGCAGTTGTGCAAGGTAGCTACCTCCTAATCGGTCCGTTCAGTTTCCAAGACCTGACCCTAATTGTAAACTTCTTTAGCTGAATCAAGTCTGTCTGATAGGGTGTGTCCTAATTATTAGATCTATTGAGAACCTGACTCTCTCTTTTAAGAAAAACAAAATGATGGGTGCTTTGTTCGAGTCGGGTCACATCCATTTCCAATCAGGTCCGACACGAGGGACTGTGGACATGCCTTCCCGGGCAGACCTCAGCACTTTTTACCCTCTAGCGCTGTGACAATACTTTCCCTCTTTTCTCTCCCCAAACATCGCTAGGGGCAACGGCAGTGCTCTGTAATTGCAATTAGCCTGTTTTGTGTGGGTGGCATCTTGAACAAGTCGGTGCTTTTGTCTTTTGTGCTTGTCTGAACTAATTACTGTCATTTGCCGGGACAGAGGGACAGACACACACTCGTACCCTCAGGAATGGTCTCTTGGCTTCAGGCTAACTCTGTCACTCTGTCATGAGCCAGTGGCTAACATGCACCGCTCTCAGACATGATTATCCCATAGCTTGTCCGTTAAAGGGCTGGCTGCTCCGTAGGTATGGCTTTTGATTACTTGTGTGTTTTTCATATTGTGCAGGTAACCCCCCTCCTCCCCTCACCAATGTATTTGAAAGAGCACAAACTACATCTATTAGTGTTTCACGTGCATAACACAGCTGTTGTGATCTTGTGTTGTGGTACCTTTATCCAGTTTGGTTTTCTCGTTGCATTTTAGTTTTACTTCCCGTCTTCATCTTTTCCCACCTCTGTGATTACGCTCACCTGTCTTGCCTTGTGTCTTTTGTTCACATGCTCCTCCCCTCACAGGTTTCACTGTCTCGTTATCCCATCAGCCCCCCTGCCTTTCCCTTTGTCAATTTGTCTGAAGTAACTTCTGTTGATCCTCCTCTGTTTTGTTACCTGTTTGCTGTTGTATTCTTGTGTTTCGGTCCTAAATCTTGTGATTCTTTTTTTTTTTTTTTTCTGTATCGCTTTTGTGTAATTGGACAAATTAATCTAATTGCAAACAAAATGTTTTGGTGGTTGAGTCTGAAGTTGGGAACCTTCAAACATCCCTAAAGAATGGGTTTCCTCTTTCTCATGATAGCTGTCTTCAGTTGCTGTTTATTCCTATGAATGGCCTTTCTATAGATGTAACTTAAACTTACATGTTTGGGTACTGATACAGTTTACTAAAACATATATGTATCTTGACTCATATGGCTTTTATGTATTTTGTTGCGGACATATGCCTAAGGCCTTGGCGCTGAAAATGAATGTTATTTTATTTTTTTAAAACCATACCAGAGCTGTGACTCTATTGAGTTGTTGTGCTTGTCCTGGTATGGATGACTAGCCCTGATGTACTTTCATCAGATGCCTGCTGTGTGAGACACGCACACACACACTTCAACACTATTGAGTCTGGATAGAGGAAATTTGAAAACCATTTCAGTCAGTTTAATGCTAGACTGTTCTGGCGTTCACCGTTTTGTTCCCTCATCTCTGATAAGACTCAATAACCTTGATGCAAATAAGGTCACATATTAGGAAGTGGATACTGGAAATGAAATGGATACTCGTGATAATGGATCAATGGTGGCAGAATAAGGACACAATAAGGACAGATGTCCAGGGGATTAACAGATAAACCCCAGCCCGAGCCTTCCTCAGATATATGAAGAGAGCTCTTAAGATCTAAGGAGCGCGCTAGGAATGGAGGAGGAGAAGAAGAAGAAGAAGCAGCATGAGAGATATCCTTCATTTTAAATTAACATTTGCTACGGGATGAAAGCTCTCTCTTGCCACTCTCAATGGGACCTGGTAAGGTACCATCCCGCACAAATGTATTCAAATGCAGACGCGTGCGTAGATATACACTATATATACTGTAGCTAACTTCATTTTTTTTCTCAGTGATAAGAATATATATGTGTGTACTCCACTCCTTTTACAGATTGTAGGCCCAATTATGACAGGCAGAGATACAGGATGGACTCAATCTGCATATAAATGGAACCTAAAGGGAACATGACTCTATGGATTTTAATGGAAGATCCCATCACACCTTTGTAATTCTGTATAAATGTAATAAACTTAAATCAGAGAATAGCCTTTGTGTCCTCCCACTGTTAAAATGAAAGTTGAATTAAACCGTTTTTGTAGTGCTGTTATTTCACTCTTCACTTTGCACTGTGCTCCAGTAGTGGGTGTCATGTGCATTAGCCTTAATAGCACAATGGCAAAGCACTATACTATGTATGTATTTATTACAATTCTCTATTTACCCCTGCAGGCAGTCTTTCTTTCCTTCAAGCTCTGGTTTTTAGCTGCTCCTAGTTCTACACTTTTCTGGAAAGACATGTCAGATGTTGTTGCTGAAGTCACTCTCCCATTTTGGGAGTCACGGTCCCAGCTGTTCCAGTTACTACAATCAAAAGACATTGTTTAGATGCTGCTTTAAAGGTGTATTGAGGTATAAGTCATATGTTGTGCAGTATTGTTGTGTATATCTATACTGGGGAGCCAGACACATAGTGTACATCTGTTTTATACTTCTTCACTCCTTTCAGCTGTGTTTTGTTTGCTTATTAACCACTCTCAATGCTTTGTGCCTTGTCTGTGCCGTGGGACCATCTGCAGATGCTGAATTAAGCATCAAGCTTCACCTTCCGCACCTTTTTCTAGCTCTTTTTTTCCAGCCCTTTGTATTTCTCTAGCGTGACATGTTCCTTCTCCCTGATGTTATTGCCTGGGATTGCTGCATCTGTCACTACAACCGTTTTCTGCTGTTTGCCCACCACTACCACGTCTTATTCAGCCATCATCATTTTGTATCTGGAATTCCTAAAGGATCTTTGGCTTAATCATTCCCCATGACCTCTGGAGGTGTCTCCCATGTTGACCTTGTGACCTCCAGCCCATACTGACACAGGTGTTTCTGGACACTGTTACTGCAGGGTGTACATGAAATGCCACAACCAGTCTGCTGTTATAGAGAGGAGGCGGCTGCAAATCATTTCCTGGTGAATTTCATTGTCAAAGTTATTAGACGCTTTTACTCTGTGGAAGGCTTCAAACAACAACAACAAAAAAAACTAACTGATGGTGGTGAGTTGCAAGCTGTTTTTATACAGGCTATACATGTCTGCAGACAACTGCAGTAACATCAGTGAGTAATAAGTCTAAGTAAAAAGTACATGTTAGTAATCCTAAATGACTCACTAGGTCTCATCATGTTCTTAGATTTTCCACATAGGCTTTGAGGTGACTATATTTTATCATGAACAGGTTACACGTATAATATTTTTAGTATGGTATGACACTAAGCATGGAAAAACTTATTTCATTGTCTTAAGTTATTGGACCTTTAGCTGCAACACACGGAAAAGGTGTCAGAGATATACTGCATTTTATTTTTCACCTGGCTACACTATCCCATCTTCCAACATGCTGTGGAGTACTATTAAATGCTATTGATGGTGGTGAGTTGCTGCCTTTTTTTATACAGGCTATACATATCTGCAGTTCACAGTATGTAGCACATGAGCTGTCTGTTCTCAGCATATGTATTCAGGTCAAGAATATAGATTTCATTCTTGCAGAGCATTACTTGCTACTGTGTTTTTATTAGTGGCGCCATCAGAGACTAGTCTGTGTCGACTTGACTTTCACCACAGTGGACTTTAAAAAAAAATATATATATATTGCTACATATGTGTATGTGTGTCTCTTTCTCTTATTTTCATTCTTCATTTTGGTTTGATCTTGTCTTTGTTTGATTGCTTTTTGATAATCCTCCGATAAAGTGTCTGCTGATCAAGAGATGTCCATTTTGTACTCTCCAAATCCATTTTATAATCTCCAAATCAGGTAATTTACAGTGTAATCTAATCTCTTATCTTTGCCCACAGGAAACCTAGTGAGACACAGAAGGGACGAAGGGACAAGAGGAAAGCTGAAAGTGTCAAAGCTTGGAGAAAGGAGATGTGTCTGGCATTTGAAACACTGCACAAGTAGTTGTTCACAAGTTTGATTAAAACTTCATCAGCATTTATTATGCTTTAGATGGTTGGTTTAATATTTTAAGTAAATCTTTATGTGACAAGTTTTTGCTCTCCATATACTTTGTAAAGGTTAGTTAAGCCATTGGAAGGATTTGCATTTGTGTATACAATACAAACTATGACAGGGAAGACACTGAAGTATGAATAAACTATTTTAATTATTATTCAAGCGTGAAACCCTAGGCTAATGATAACTAAAGGTAACTGGTAGCTGGAGAGATCAGATTTAAGCTGTGGGTTAGACCTACCCTGATAGCATAAAGCCGAAAAAGGTTAAAGTTACTGGATCTGAAACACTGGATAGGGTTAACATCTAAATTGGGTCTAACATATGCAAATCACTGTGCATGTTTTTGAAGCATGGTGTCCATGGCATGGGATATCAAGAACACTAGCTTCCTTTGTGTTGTCCTGCCATGGGAAAATGATGTTTGGAGTAATGAAACGTTGGGAACAGCACGCAGCACTACAGAAAGCAAACGACCACAGTTTGAAATCAAAGCCAATGTGAAAAGGACACAAATTTATTTGTCTTTCATTTCTCTTTATTCGGGTTAGTAAATTTATTAACTCTGCATGAAGTAAACTGTAATTTTGGTGTTTTTGAGACTTTCAGAGTCATTGCATATTGAGATACCACCACAACAATGGTGCATAAAATTTTGCTACGGCCAAGTAAAGACGTAAGCAGCAAGTAAATCTTTGGGGGCAGTGGAGGCTGAGTGGTTTGTGTTGGGCCTGGTACTAAGGCACTCAGTATTGGGGTTTGGCTATCATGAATAATTAATAATTATCAAAAATAATTATTTATTATTAAATAATTGGATCTGAATTACTAGATCACCTCGGGGCACCACCCTTCTAGGAAGGGAAAAAATAGCCAATTAATCAAAACAGTCTCATAAATTATACTAAATTGTCAATTTGGAGTTCGGATTAATAATTAACTTAATAACTATAACCAAAATTACCACGTTAACAACTAGTTACAGTTGAAGGAATTTGGAGTTCTTGGCAGTGTAGAGGTTGGCAACATTCACTCTTGTGCAATATTAAACAGACAGGTATGTTTAAAAGACATTTATTAACAAGAATAAAATTAACATACAAGCTAACTACAGTGTACTCAATACAGGTGTGTGTGTGTGTGTGTGTGTGTGTGAGCCAAAATGGCCGCTGGTTGTGTGTGAGCCAAAATGGCCGCCGGTTGTGGGCGTGTCAAGATGGCCGCCGGTTGTGGGCGTGTCAAGATGGCCGCCGGTTGTGGGCGTGCCAAGATGGCCGCCGGTTGTGGGCGTGTCAAGATGGCCGCTGGGCCTTGAGGTCTTGAACACAAAGGAAACAAGATGGCTGCTGAGTGGGGACACTCATGTGCCGTGTGCTGGCCAAATGCCTTGGTGGAATGTGATAAGAGGTGCCAGGTTAGAGAAAGGATGGTTAGTTTAGCATGCAAGAGACCCTGAGTCTATGTGTTGCATAATCTAAACTAACATCAAATCACTATACTAAACACTCAATAAAACAAATATCACATCAAATCAAAGTTTAAGTTCTATGCTTTGCTTAGCTTAACTAGGCCCAGGTCATACTACCAGATTTGGTGGAAAGTCAATTTCTGGTGTGTTGCTCCTTTAGCCGGCAGTTCCTGATGGAAAGCCAAACCGGGAAAAGTTGAAGTCCTTGCTGTGTTTTCCTGATGGCAAACGGAGGGAAACTGGCCGCTCCTTGAAGTCCTTTGAAGTGGCTTGTTAGCAGCTCGGTGCTAACTAGCCATGCGGCTCCTGTCCTTTGAGAGTTTAGCCTGCAAAACCTTTGGTTTGTTGGCTAAAGAGCTGGTGTAGATTCCTCAGCAGGAACTCGCTTCGCTGCTGTATGGAGAACAGGCCTGCAAGTAGTTGCTCTTTGTTAGCAGACTACCTGGCGCCCAGCTGCAGCTTAGCAGCTGGGGGTCTCCACCGGGGAGGTGTGGAGTGGAGGAGAAGAGGTAAGAGAAAAAGAGAGTAAGAGAGAGAACAAAGGCCAAACGGTGCATTTTATATGACCTGATGACCTCAGAGGTCACATGCCACTGTCAGCCAGTGAACTGCTTGGTCAGTTTTCACACCTAGAGGATTGTGGGATACTGGGGTTTTTCCAGGGCTCCTTTGTTCCCAAGACAAAAGCAGCCATGTGGTTACCTGATTATGCACCACCAGGTTCAGATCCCAACATTCCCCCCTTTGGTCTCACGATCTCACTCGATGTGTGGTCGTGAGAGCACAAGTGTCCGTGCGTAATCCAAGTTGGAAAAGTTCATTCATAGTAATGACGTCTGGGCAGTCTGTTAACCAACTGGGCTGTGGTAAATGCTAACTATCTTAGCTAAGCAAAACAAAATCATCAGGTGAAAAACTGAAATACACATAAGCACATTGACAGTTACTAACAGTGTTAGTGAGGAAAAGAAGAATGTCAGTGATGTAAATTGTTAGGGTAAGATGCAGAAAGAGAGTGGCACCTACAATGATAAAACCATTTCCAAATGTCCAAGAGTTTTGTGGTTTACTCATTGGATCCTATTAGAATAATTATTATTCAATGCAGTACTCGGTCTGATCTTAACAGAAATAACAATTTTGTCCTTCATGCAGATGTTGCTGCGGAAGGATGTCATCACATTTAAAAAAAAAATCCTGGTTGTCAATGGCTGTATCATTGTTCGAATGTGTCCTAAAATTTGTGTTTGATAAGGACATGTATGACTAGCAAAATACTACCGAGGAGTTGGTTCAGGTGTATTTGCAAAGTTAGACAGTGGGTCCAATCAGAATTTAGGCTTTTCTCAACTAATAGTGGCAGGTGTGACTATTATTGAGTTGAAAACTATGGAGTTTGCTACTGTTGCTAAGAAATCACAAGTTTGCCTACTTAACTGCAAAAAAAGTAAAGTACTTCCTACATACTGGCAGTACAGGGATGGACTGTGTTATTATTTCCTTGAGGAAGGACCTCTGAATTTGTGTTGCCTTAAGTTTTTATGAACTAGTGGCTCAGGGCTGTAACGCTCCGTGTAGCCAGAGGCACAGAGGTATTCAGAGGCATTGTCACTGTCTGCTGAATTATGATCATCTAAACTGCGCTCAGAGATGCTGCGATCATCATCTGAGCAGTCTATTGGCTGATCATACTGCTGGGCCATAATTTCGGAATAAGGCTTTCTACAGCTTCGACTGTGTGAATGCCTATCTCGGGGAAGCTGGCGGACATGGCGGCTACGCTCAGTGTCCCTGTGTGGCCCTTTATCACCCCCCTTTGGTCTGTTGTGAGGGTGATGTTTTAAGGTGGTAGACCGGGATGATGCCTTGGTGGTTGAGCTGGAGGGCTCAACTGTCTTCCCTCTTGTTTTGGAAGTGACAACAGTTTCCCAAGCCACCTGTGTCATCTTCCTGATGTCCTGCATCGAGGGGTCACCTTGGCGTGTCATGAGTGCAACGTGAGTGCGTACACATGGGTGAAGGTTCTGCAAGAATAAGGACTTGAAGGTGGAGTTCTCTTCTAAGCCTGGTGCATTCTTGCCCTGAAAGTACACATGTCTCAAACGTTTGTAATAATCTCTAGGATGCTCATGACGGGTATGTTTAATTTGGAGGGCTGCAACCATTGAGTCGATCTCATCAGCAGTAGAAGAGAATTCTTCTAGTAGTGCTTGACGGAGCTCTGTGTAGTCATCTCTGACTGTGGGAGGATGTGACTGGATAAACTTATGGACAGCTTTAGAGCTTGTTTTCCATACAAGTTTAACCTTCTCCCTTTGGGTTGCATGGGGCAAATCAATTAGGGCGTGGTCTAAATCCCTAACGTAATTGTCAACGTTATGATCACAACTGTCTGGATCAAAATGTTCAATGTCCTTAGCAAGGAACTCAAGCACTTTAAAGCGGGGACACTGTGGTGTCCGGGCAGGTGCATCACGTGCAACAGTCATCTCTGGTGGAAAGGCGGGGGCTGGGCAAACCTGTGGTGTTGTAGTCCCCCCTTCGGAGAGATGGGCATGGATGGGAGTGTCATACATCATAGGCTGAAAAGAAGATTGGGCAGAATATCTTCTGGAGGATAAACTACACATCTCTTCACGGTCTATATCGGAGAGAGGGGACGTCAGGTAATTGTTACCTCGGTCTCTCAGAGGATGTTGAGGACCTGACTCCATTCCCAGGAACTTAGGGTCGGCTGGAAATTGTTCCCATCTTCTAACTGTAGAGGGTGTTAACCTTTCACTACAGGAGGAGTGTGAATCGGAATAACCAGAATCACATTGGCTTAATGACTGTGGTGGGGAAAGACAACCTGATTTAAGCCTTAACAATTCCTCTTTGTGTGCACAAAGATCGGACTCTGCTGAGTGCAGGTCTGCTAAGTAGCGCATAGCTTTCTTATTGGCCATTTGTACCTCATGGAGGAGACAAGCCGTTTGCGCTTTAAGGGACTCTACCTCCTTTTCTAAGGCTGCTTTGCTCTGATAGGCAAGGCTGGATTGCCTGTGGAAGTTCAGAAGCAAACATCTTAACAATGGGCCCTTGGATGCAGTCTGTGCATCACACCTGTCCTTCAGCAGAGAATCTATCTCATCCCTGCACTCACTGAAATTCAACTTGTTAATGAATTCAGGGTAGCCTGGGTTTAGGCTCTGTGCAAGGGAAGAAATGAATTGCTCTACACAGGGGTTCTCCATTGTTACGTGGGATAGAGGTAAGGTGTCAAAAACAACAACAAAGCAATGGGGTTAGCAATGCTATGCTAAGTAGCTATGTAGCTTCTAAGAGAGAGGCTAGAAAGGTAGCTATGGCACCATCTACTGGCTCTAGTGGGCACAACAAATTTGGTAACACAGTAAATGCAAATTTACTCACCAAAACTCAAAATGCAATAACTGAAATGCAGGGCAGTAACAGTTAGAGACGTGATTCTTAAAGTTAACTTGGGCTGGAACACGTGTTGTAGCAGCTAAGTATATAACTTATATTTCACAGGGCTGGTAGCACACTGTGGCTCTATCTCAGACTCATTATCTTACTTAGGCTGAAATGCATGGCAGTAACAGCTGGCACAAGTTCTTTCACACAGGGCCGGTGGCACGCTGTGGTTTAATTCAACAGGGGAGCACTTAAATTAACAGGAAACAGCCTGACTGGATTGCATTGAATACGTGGTATTCGAATGCAGAAATTCTTACGATTGAGAAAAGTAGGTTCAACTTGAATTAGCTAGCGGCAAAAGCAACTCTTAATGTAGCACAACGGGGACCTAAGACGGTAGTTATTAATAACGAATTATTAATAAATTATTGATTTATGAATTTCATAAATTATCACCACACTGCACCTGTTTGTAAGTACAACTGGACATCTACTCCTGTGGTAGACTAGTGGGACTGAACGTTAAGACTTCTGGCAAGTCTAAAAGTTGTTCAAAAATATTTTTGGCTTTGGCCAAAATTATGCTGAAATTAATATTGCACAATTATGAATAATTGCCAACAGTACTCTGCCTCACACGGGGCACCATTTGTTGGGCCTGGTACTAAGGCACTCAGTATTGGGGTTTGGCTATCATGAATAATTAATAATTATCAAAAATAATTATTTATTATTAAATAATTGGATCTGAATTACTAGATCACCTCGGGGCACCACCCTTCTAGGAAGGGAAAAAATAGCCAATTAATCAAAACAGTCTCATAAATTATACTAAATTGTCAATTTGGAGTTCGGATTAATAATTAACTTAATAACTATAACCAAAATTACCACGTTAACAACTAGTTACAGTTGAAGGAATTTGGAGTTCTTGGCAGTGTAGAGGTTGGCAACATTCACTCTTGTGCAATATTAAACAGACAGGTATGTTTAAAAGACATTTATTAACAAGAATAAAATTAACATACAAGCTAACTACAGTGTACTCAATACAGGTGTGTGTGTGTGTGTGTGTGTGTGTGAGCCAAAATGGCCGCTGGTTGTGTGTGAGCCAAAATGGCCGCCGGTTGTGGGCGTGTCAAGATGGCCGCCGGTTGTGGGCGTGTCAAGATGGCCGCCGGTTGTGGGCGTGCCAAGATGGCCGCCGGTTGTGGGCGTGTCAAGATGGCCGCTGGGCCTTGAGGTCTTGAACACAAAGGAAACAAGATGGCTGCTGAGTGGGGACACTCATGTGCCGTGTGCTGGCCAAATGCCTTGGTGGAATGTGATAAGAGGTGCCAGGTTAGAGAAAGGATGGTTAGTTTAGCATGCAAGAGACCCTGAGTCTATGTGTTGCATAATCTAAACTAACATCAAATCACTATACTAAACACTCAATAAAACAAATATCACATCAAATCAAAGTTTAAGTTCTATGCTTTGCTTAGCTTAACTAGGCCCAGGTCATACTACCAGATTTGGTGGAAAGTCAATTTCTGGTGTGTTGCTCCTTTAGCCGGCAGTTCCTGATGGAAAGCCAAACCGGGAAAAGTTGAAGTCCTTGCTGTGTTTTCCTGATGGCAAACGGAGGGAAACTGGCCGCTCCTTGAAGTCCTTTGAAGTGGCTTGTTAGCAGCTCGGTGCTAACTAGCCATGCGGCTCCTGTCCTTTGAGAGTTTAGCCTGCAAAACCTTTGGTTTGTTGGCTAAAGAGCTGGTGTAGATTCCTCAGCAGGAACTCGCTTCGCTGCTGTATGGAGAACAGGCCTGCAAGTAGTTGCTCTTTGTTAGCAGACTACCTGGCGCCCAGCTGCAGCTTAGCAGCTGGGGGTCTCCACCGGGGAGGTGTGGAGTGGAGGAGAAGAGGTAAGAGAAAAAGAGAGTAAGAGAGAGAACAAAGGCCAAACGGTGCATTTTATATGACCTGATGACCTCAGAGGTCACATGCCACTGTCAGCCAGTGAACTGCTTGGTCAGTTTTCACACCTAGAGGATTGTGGGATACTGGGGTTTTTCCAGGGCTCCTTTGTTCCCAAGACAAAAGCAGCCATGTGGTTACCTGATTATGCACCACCAGGTTCAGATCCCAACATTTGTAAGGAACCGAATTCGGACTGCAAGGTTTGCGACTCAAAAGTCCAACCGCTCACTACTCTTTGTGTGAGTAGAAATTCTGTTTGGAATTACCCTTAAAGGCAGACATGGACATAAAGTCATATCCATCATTCCTATGAATAGGTCTAACATTGAACTCACAAAGGCAATGACTAACAGTGAAATGGAGATGTCTGACAGGGCAAGAAATAAAATCAATCATGCATCCATCTACGCTTGCAGAGTACCTCCCTCCTTCGACTTTAGCTCCCTGTTCCTCGCTGTAGCTTACAGTTATAGTGGGCCAAAGTAGTGCTCACTTTCAGCTGAACTGCCAGGTAAAGCAGTTAAGATAATCTGAATGAATCTGTTTAGTAATCTTGCAGCCTTTGTCATCCATCACTTACTTTGGTGAAATTATGCACAAAAAAAAAAAAAAAAAATAGACAAGGGTTCTGATAAAATAAATTATATACAATATCCACACCAAGTTTTACATAGATCACTAAGATTTAGGGATTTGTGAGCAGCGTTTGCATGTTCTCCCTGGTCTTGTGTGGGTTTTGTCCAGTTGTTCAGCCTTTCTTCCATACTCCTGAGACATGCTTGTCTTTCTGTGTTAGCCCTGTGATAGACTGGCAACCTGTCCAAGCCAGGGTGTACCCTGCCTCTCGTTTAATGACAGGGTCCAATCGGGCTCGCTACATGATTTTGCAAAGTGTGAAAATTACATAGAAGACATTAGCTGCAATTTTTTTTAAAATAAAATCAGCACCTATTCCTAATTTGTCTGCTGTTTTTTAGTAAGAGTAGTAGACAGAACACAACACCCAGAACTAAGCAGCAGATGGAAGCAATGCAGCAAAATTGCACTTATTTTTCTTAACCCTTTAGGGCGAGGTTTTTCATAAAATGATTTGCTAAAGGATAGTTCAATAAATGTAAACATTTTCTTAATGTGCTTGTATGTTTTTGCACTAAAACAAAGAGAAAGGTTTGGAGTTGTTGTCATTTATTGGTTATGATTCTATTATGTTTATGGTGGGGCCCGCTTGAAATCAAATTGGGCTGTGTATGGACCCTCAACTAAAATGAGTTTGACACCCCTGCTCTGTAGGAGAAAAAAAAAAAATACATTAAACATAAAACAAAATAAAGCAATTTAGTCAAATCACTAATTAGATGGAGAAGTCAGCAGTTTAAAATCTCACGCACACCTTAAGTCATTCTGAAATTATAGGCCGCAATCATGAGATATTTTCCGTCCTAAAAAAAATTATACCCCACTCCAGTCTGTCTGTGTATGGCACATGGAGCAGATAAAGTGGAAGAGTTTTATGTTTCCACCATTAACTGCTCTTCTCTTTCTTTTGTCATTTTCACGGCCTGTTAACAAAATGTGTAAAATGGAGCTTGATGACTCCATAATGATGTGAGGATGCACTTACAAGCCTACATTTCCATATTAATGAGGGAATCGGGAAGGGCTTTTTACCTCACACGGCATACACGAGTGCCGAGTCCCCTCAGTGACTGTTGCTGAGCGGAAGTCTGCACCTTTAAAAGCTGCCGCTCTTCATCCGAAGCCATTTGCAGCTAGTGTGGCGCTTGTTAAAATGAGCACCCTGATGGCTGCCATCAGCGCCGAAGTGATTGAGCTGAGTGAATTTAAGGTAGAGAAGCTATGTAGCCAATGTGGAGGGAATGAGCCGAACAGATTGAATTGACAACGGGCACATATAAAAACAGCAATAAAAGTGGGGGAGAAAAAATGGGGAGAAAAACAAAGAGTAAAGCTTGATACCCGTCGATAAAGAGTCCTCGGATGTGCATGTTCAGATAATATGATGGTATAAATTTGACTGTTTCTGTAGAGTAATGGCGTGAAGCAAATTTATGTTCAAGCTGAACAAACCACCCATTGACAATTGTCCACAGACAAATAGTTCAGAACAACAAGGCTTGGGGCTCAGGTCTAATCATGGCATCGCATACGAACATCAGCTCGAAAGGTCGGAGCTGAGTGAACGTATCATCTGTAGGACAAACACGGTGGTAGCAGGTGCAACTGTGTACCTGGCATGTTACAGTATTGTCCTAAATGCACATTTATGCCACTTTGAGCATGTTTCTGGGTGAGGTACAAGGTTACAAGAGACTCTACGGTGTGTATTTTTTTATACAGGAATGCTAACAGAATTTATTTCATTTTAATTATACCATGCATAACATTATGACCACCTACCTAATATTGTGTAGGTCTCCCTTGTTGCCTCCAAAACAGTTGTGACTCATCAGAGAATGGACATGGGCCTTCTGAGGGTGTCCTGTGGTGTCTGGCAACAGAATGTTGTTAGTGGGGGCCTTTAGGGGAGGGGCCTCTGTGGATCATCCCACAGATACTTGATCAGGTTGGGATCTAGTGAATTTGGAGGCCAGATCTTCATATTTTTCTGAATTTTTGTGTCTGTCAGGCTGGGGATGGCTGCTGCCATCAAGGAGTGTCATTGCTATGGGGTGGGGGTGCCTGGTCTGGTCTAGGAGGGTGCTACATGTTTAAGTAACATCCACATCAATGAATGCCAGGTCCAACAGTTTCCCAGAGGAACACTGAATTGTCACAAAATGGTCAATGTTATTTACTCCTCCTGTCAGTGGCTCACACATAACAAACTGCATTGTTCCTGGTTCTGAAACAGCAGTGGCGATCCATTAGAGCTACCAGCTGTTGGCTCAATATTCTGCTGAACTCGGCCCTGATCCGAACAGGGCCCACGTTTGAAAGAAAAAAAAAAAAGGAAATGAGCAATTGCTTACATATCAACGTTGGTTGCATTTAATATAGGACATTGTACAAGAGTATAATCTTGAAAAGAAATCACTTCATCACTCTCCTTTCTTTGTTGTACATTTGAAAAAAAAAAAAAAATTAAAGTTCTTGAATATTTCCAAACGGACTGACCTGACAATTTAATTTATATTCACTCTTCAAACTGGCAACCCACAATAACCAAGGTTCATTTTTTGGAAGCCTGGAACCTTCAACAATTCAAGTTGACTCGATTTGATAAAATTCAATTCATTTTTATTCATCTTACGTAATGATTTGTTGCTATATAAATGAGAGTAAGTTATCTCAGGGGAATTTATAACACAGTATTATGTTGGTCTTTATCTTACTGTGTAAAGAGAAACCCAACAATCGCCCCTTGAGCAATACTTAAGTGGCAGCCACAGCAGTTGTCCACCACCAATGTCAGGATTTGTTCACAAACTTTTGTTCACAATTTTACACTTAACAAATAACACTACACAGTCTTTTGCCTTCAGATTACACTTTATTCCATTTGCAGTTTGTTGATTTGGGTGCACACAGATTGGCATTCGGCTCATGGTCTAATTTGTATTAATACTTAGCATTTTCGTTGTTCAGACAGTCCAGACGAAGTGGAGAAAACCATTCAAAAGATGGAAGAAGGGGGGACTGGACTGAAACATCTTAAAGTTTCCTTTAAAGATAATTTATTATTGTGGTGGAAGATTATTTTCTTTGTATATAGTCTCTCTTTTTGTTCACTTTGCTTATGTTTAGTTAGTTTAAGTATGTTAGATGTTAATTGTTAGTCAAGTTCCCCCCTGTGTCTGTTTCGGACTAGTCCTAAGTGTATATAACCTCTGTGTGTCTCATTGGTCAGTTTGGTTAGGTTGAGTGGAAGGCTTAGTTTCCTTATTGCATTGCTGACCTCATTTAGAGTCTTTGGGCCCTACTTTTCCACATTTGTTAGATCTTTATATTAGTTCTCATTATTTTTGCAAGTTTCCCATATTTTTTAAACTTTATTAAAACACTTTTTGCAATTTTACACCTTTGTCCTCTGCCTTTCTGCTTGGTCCCGTAACAGTGACAATGGACAGGAAAAACTTGCTTTTAACAAAATCTAAGAACTAGACTCACCCCACCAGTCAAGGCAGATGCCCACCCACACTGAGAGGAGAGACGAGCATGGGGAGGAGGGGGAAAAAAACAACTACATTTTAGAAACAAATGAGTGAATTGGTGGACCAGTACCTGCAGATCAGAAATATGGATCTCTGAAGCTCTCTGGAGGGAGACAGATAAAGATATGTTTGGTTTGTTATATTGAGTTACTGAAATCTCAGCAACCAGACATTCCACTTTAAAAATTAAATTCTAGTTTGCTCAGTGATTCCCAGAGTTATTTTACCACCCCTGCAGTGTGAAAGCCTGAGAAACCCTGAAAAGTAAGATTTAATGCAATGTGCAAATTACTTATCTTAAGATTTAAGGGCACAAGATCCCCCTCGTCCCTTCGCTTCTCAACAGGCGGCTCCTCTGAAGAAGACAGCAGAGACACTGAAGAGGTTCCCATAATTACATCCAAGTTTCTCCCACAAAACATTTGAACATCTTTCATGCATTAACAGCGCCATATCGGATAATAAAAAGTGCTTTGAAGATTATTCTAAGTGTGTGTTCTGAAGCAGCGGACATAGTGACGAGAACAGGTCCTGTGCATATAAATGGACTGCTGCCGTGCAATTACATGGATAACTCATGGCCTTGGAAGGCTGAGCCAGGTTTTAATGCTCTTAATAATTTACCACTCAATTAAAATTTAAAAGCAAATACACACGAGTTTGTCAGCAGTTTGAAGGAGGGTCATGGTTTTGCTCTTTGCAAAGTTTGTATGAAAATACCTTTCACTGCATAAAAAAAAAATAAAAAAAAAAAGGAGCAAGGTTTAAAAACATGGAAATGTGTCAGAGATTTAGTCGTGCATTATTGACAAAAATGTGAATCTGGCTTAATGAATCATTTAACGTGAGCTTTTTGCCTTTCTGTGTCATATGCTTACGGACATTATGCTGTCCCTCTGCTCTCCCGGTGAAAGCATGGTGACAGTGGTACTTTACTGAGCTGTGGCCTATACAGCACTCCTCGGCTTTCTGTTCTTGCTTTGTGTGAGAGGTTAAAATATGTGTGTGCGTGATGAGTTAAAAGGGTTAATACATATATGTATCTGTTAAAAACTGAGAGCAGTAAATTCATGGTCAGTTATAAGAGTTTTACCCAACAGAGGGTCTGGAGTCTATCCTAGATGTCAATGGACGAGAGGCGGGGTACACCCTGGACAGGTCGCTAGTCTATCGCAGGGCTAACACAGAGAGACAGACAACCATTCACACTCACACCTACGGCCAATTTATAATCACCATTGAACCTAACAAGCATGTCTTTGGACAGTGGGAGGACACAGGGAGAACATGCAAACTCCATACAGAAAGGCTAAGACCATAATGGCCATTTTGGACACTATTATCCTAATTACTTCACTTGTAGGGCAGCTAGTCGTATGGTGGTTAGCACTGATGCCTCACAGCAAGAAGGTTCTGCGTTCAAATCCATTGGCCAACTGGGGCCTTTCTTTATGGAGTTTGCATATTCTCTTTTCTTTTTCTACATGAGGATCTTTTGGCATTATATTCCATTTCTTTGATGTTTGTCTTCGCCGTCACTTAAACAAAAGTATCCGACAAATGTTTGAACGCCCTATGTTTTCTTCCCCTGTAGCTGTTTGGGTAATGTGCCTTTCGCTCGTCTGTTAAGCCGCCGGTCCAGATTTCATTTCCTATTTTAGAACTGCCGTTTGAGCGTTTCCCCCATTTCTTTCCAGAGGCGAAGTCTTGTGCAATAGGTAAATTAACTAAATCGACCCAGTTTTGCTAAAAAGGCTGTTATGCGCTAAGATGATTTGAGGATTTCTCTTTTGACAACAAGGATTCCAGCGTGTTTACAGATTAGGAGGGATCATTTTCAGAATGCATCTCTGTTCTCTGAGGCGGTAATAATCCAAGATGTTCTTTTGACGCCTTTTAGTGGTTTGATGAGTAAGATTGTGCTGGCTTTGTTTTTGTTCAGCTTCATTCCTTTTTTCCCCCCTCTCACTAGGCATGTTGCTTGTTGGTTATATGGTTTGCAGACCCACTGCTGTGATGCATGCATTTATAGTAAAACACTTTTAAGTTGATTTGGTTTCACACAAATATTGTACAGTATAAATGTGTTAAGAACAATGGCTCCAGTTTCCTCTCTGAGTGCAAAAAGTCCTAAAAAAAGATTGTTATTACAAAAATAGTCAGAGGGTTTTCTGCAAGTTTATCGAAGCTTGAACACAGGCTACTGTCGGCCTTAGACTACGCCAACACCATAAACACTGTCAGTCTAACACTTTTTAGCAAACTCTTTTCTCTACCATAACTTCCATCTCTCACATGGTGCATTCACTGACATCTAGGACACAAAAGAAAAAAAAAGAAAACACGCTCTACAACCACGGCACCAATGTCAACTAATAGAACACAACAGAGCTCATCAATACTGTGCGCTGCAGATATGTATAGCCTATATAAAATGCTTAGATTAGATATTTTATTTATCTTGTGGGAAATTGGGTGTCCAGTAGCTTCATTCCATAGAAGCAGATACAAAAGATATTTAAGTTATATAATAATATGAATATATAATGCTGTGTAAAATCAGCAATGACCACAGTCAGGTTGGTTCCTCACAGGGAGGTGATGTGGAGTTGTATGGTCTGAGGGACAAACGTCCTCTTCAGCCTGTCCGTAGAGCAGGACGGAGACAGCAGCCTGTCACTGAACGAGCTTCTCTGTCTGACTATGGTGGTGTTACCAGAGTTTGTTCAAAGTCCTTGCATCTGCAACTGATGTCAGGGACTCCAGCTCTCTCCCTACCACAGAGCCCACCTTCTGTATCAGTTTGTCCAGTCGTGAGGTGTCCTTCTTCTTAGTCTTGCCTCCCCAGCACACCACAGCGTAGAAGAGGGCACTGGCAACAACATTCTGGTAGAACATGTCCAGCAGCTTCCGGCAGATATTAAACGACCTTAGCCTCCTGAGGAAATAGAGACGGCTCTGAACTTTTTTGTTTGTGATCCAGATGTAGACTCAGGTACTTATAAGTCTGAACCACCTCTATACAGTCCCCATTGATGGTTGCAGGCTGCAGGTGGGGCCTGGACCTCTGGAAATCCACTACCGTTTCCTTGGGTTTAGCTGTACTGATCAGAAGGTGGTTTGTGCCGCACTATGAGATGAAACTGTTCAATAGATTCTTGTACTCCTGCTCCTGTCTATCCTTGATACACCCCACAATTGCAGTGTCATCTGAGAACTTCTGCATATGATAAGAAAAAAATGCAGCATTTCCCAGAAGCCTTCTCCGTGTACTGCAGCTAAAAGTCCAATAACTTTGATAATGAAATTCACCAACAAATTGTTGATGTGCAGCCTCCTTCTCTCTGCTACCACAGGGATCCAGGGATTTGGACCATTCCTCTGCTAGCGTTAGTCGATACCTTTTCAGATGACTGTACATAGCAGTAGTATTTCAGGAATGACATGTCACGGTAGCATGGGCTTCATCTTTAGTGAAGTATTTCCACACACTTGATTAACCACTGCTAATTTGCTGCAACGACCCACTGGGCTCCTCAACTGTCTTCTGAGAGGCGTCCATGTTATTATTGTGATGTGATCAGTGACTAGTTGACATGATGCTTAAAGCGTCATGGCACAGCAGTAAATGCAGTACAGCAGTTTACTTTGTAAAACACATTTCTGTAGCCATTCCTCTAATAGGCCTGAAAATGGAGAAAGGAAAGTGAAGTTGAGTTACCCAAAAAGCAACAACAACAACAAGAAAACAAATGCCCCCTCTTATACCACTATAGACCTTAAAAAATGCATTAGACTGAAGACAAATTGAGATCCATTCTAGTTCCAGTCAGTAACTAATTTGTCCAGAACTACTGAATTACAATTGAAAGGTTGTTGAAATAAGTAACGCTTTAGAATAATGTGTTTACAAGGCAATTAAGTCTAAAAAAGTCATGGTTGGATCTTATCACACTTAAAAAAAACAAGATATTTTTGCTTATTCGTAAATATGAATGCACAAAGAGTCTCTGAAAGTCTGTGACAGAACAGAGCAAATTGCCCGATTATATCTCAGTGGGATATACAGTATAATATGATAACATTACTCTGGAGCAGACTGGTTTTTCAATAAATTAACCTTTTATTTGGAGAAAATAAATTAACATGGCAATGGGTATTTCTACAATATGCATCCTTAATTTGTGCTCAAATTGACAATGAAACAATATAAATGTCTAATAATTCATACCTATTAGCAAATGATTTCTGTAACGATGTAGGGCCACCTGTGACATATCTGTTATTTATCAAAACAGAGACATGTTTTTAAAGATAGATCTTGAGACTGATTTGAGGCATCGGCTCGACTTAATGTTTCCCCTTTCTACTGGGGGAAGCGTTTTATTGGTTGGAAGCTTTTGTCTACATAGGGGGAAGGCAATGTACACATTTTTGCTAGATGCAATAACATGTACGATGTAGGTTACACCCAAATATGTGCCAGAAAGGCTGTCTTTTGATCACATGATGTGCGTGAAGGTGCCATATATGACGAGTAAATGGATTTCTTTTACCTACAAATTATTTTTGAGGGGCATGATTGGACACCTAGTACAAAAATTACACCTGTGCTGCTTCTGCTATCCTTTATAGCCCTCTAAGTTTGTATATGTTAATCCCTGTGATGACTAACATTACATTAATAATAGAAAGTACAAATCATCATCCAAGACATAGTTAAAATTATCAAAAAAAAAACTAATGTGATACTCAATCCTTATGTACCTAAGCTGTAGGTATAGCAACATCATATCTGACTCGGTGGCACCTCTTATACTGTAGGTTTGTCTGTTCTGGCTCAACTTTCTGCACCCCTTTTGTCAGTGAGCATTCTAGCTTCCGTAGAAAATCAGATAACTTTTCACCTGTTGCTGATGGAGACTCTTAAATGCAGAGTACAGGTCTTAACCCGATTCAGGTGTTCCATAAGCCTCACCACAGCATTCAGGGCTGACCTCTGGGTCAGTGAGTTGTATAACCTGATTGATTTCCAGTGCTGGGTTCTGTGAGCTCTTAATTATCCTTCTTCTTTCTTCTCTGGCAGTACAGACACATTCTTCAAGCCAGTGAACAAAAGTTTTACTTTTTCTTTACTGCAGGGGTGGAACGGTTTCTAGAAAGCCTTATTCTCATTGATAGGTCTTGTGGTTTTATCCAACAGATCACCAACTGGACTCGAGTGAGTTTCCTTGTGGAATATCTGTAGATAGCAAGGCATGAATATCAATATTTTTTCTTTTTTTTCTTTTTTTCTTTTTTTTTTTTTACATTTTTTTATCTCACCTTTCATTAGTTTTTGGAGCTTGGTTGAAGAATCTTCAATAGGGCTCACTGATGAGAGGGAATGCAGCCTTGGTCAACTATTAATCAGCACTCACTGAGCACATGTCTGATCCCTGTTTCCTTGGGTGTCTCTTACTCTTTTAAATACCTTCCCTGAATGAGAAAACCAACTGTTGAAGGCAGGAAGGAGGTAGAAGGTGCACTGATTTTGAACTGTGCAGTTTATTCCCCGTAATGGTCAAGTTAGTTAGATTCAACCTTTTTTTTTGTTTGTTTGTTTTACTCTCGGAAAGTACAAACTACTTCTAAAAGTGAAAACCATAGTTGCCATGTTCAGAGTCACCACTTCGCATTCAGGAGAAGGATTCTTGAGGATGGGCCAGCAGTGAATTAGCATTGTTGACCAGTTTTGTGCAAGTTGACATGGGAAGGAACTTTAATAGTCCATCTGGACTTAAGCTGAACCGAGATGTTCAAGTCTGACATTGATAGCTTTCTTAGCAACTAGCCCCTCTTTCTGAGCAAGATCGAAGGCCATCCTAGGGAGAAGCAAAATGCTCACTTTTAAGGACTCAAAGTAGGGAAGTCATGGCTTTAGATTGCTATAACAAGGGGACATTAGCAAGTTAGACTTTAACAGAAGTTACCTCTTCAGCCTGCCTGACTGAAGACAAAATCTGACTTAAAGAGCCTTCCAGCCTTCCATCTGTATCTCTGGAGGAATCCTGAGGAGACAGCCCTCATGCCTAGATACAACAGGTGGAGGTGGGCTGTTGAGGCTGATGCAGGAGATATCCCCCAGGTCGCTCCAACCGCAGTGGATGAGGGGTAGAATCGATACAGCCACGTCTCACGGGGATTCATCAAAGAAAGACTTTTCCACACCAGTCCACCTTGGCTGAAGCAACGGATGTAGATGTCATAAAGAACAAGGTTGTTCCCATGGTCTTTGTATTTTTACAACTGTGCTTACACTGTGCCACGTTTGCGCCAACGCACTTTGATTACCGCAATTACGTCACATTTGGCTCTAATTCTCAACAGTTTCTGCTAATATGGTGTCATTTTGGTAATTTCACTTGCGCCTCTCTCGGAAGGCTATTACACTCTTATAAACGTGCAGTAAATTGTAAATAACCTCCTGATATGGAAAGTTTTCCCACTTATTCTGGGAAAATTGGGAAAGGCACTTAATCATTGGAGGCTTCGGTGTTATATGGTCAGATATTTCTTTTGACCCTTTTTGTATGTGTGTATATATGCAGTAAATGCAGATAATAGAAACTTTATTCTGCTACTTTAAATGTGTACACATGAAAAAAAGATTTCATATCTTTCTATACGCTGCAGCTCTTCTTCTTTTATCTTACTCAGTGGTTGGATACTGGGTTTTAGGAGCAGCGAAGCGTCCCAGGCTGTGCTAATGAACCTTTATAGAGCGTGTTTGTTTTAATACCCGTGTCTGAGGCTCGGGACAGTAAACTAATGGTTGTGTAAGCTCTACCTGCTTTCATCAGCACATTCAGCCACTTCTTAAATGAGTTTTTCTCATTAAACATGATTCACACTGCTTGCATTGATGACACGCTGACAGCCTGTCTAAGTCGGGAATTCAAATCAAAACTTTAAAGCATGTGGGCATCCAGCTGAGGAGAATATAAATGTAGCCTATCACTGCTTTTGTCATTTCATTAAAAACAAATTTGTAACAACATGACGAGGAAAGTCACAAGTAATTGTTACCAAATAATTTCAGTCTTTACATTCTTATGCATTAACACAACAAACAACACACCGACACTAACATTGCAAACACGAGATTTGCCAACAGTCTTCTCTCTCCCTCTCCGGGGGATTAAGGAGGAGGTAGATGATACGGCTACTCAACATTATAAAGCTGCTGGGGATCGTAACACCTAGTCCTATCTAGAAATGATTTGCTTTGAATCGGTGACTGCTGTGAAAGGTCAGCTGAAAATCAGGGAAAGACTTGGTGACAGCTTGGAGAGGATTACCATTCACTGGAGAAAGTGGACAGGGCCTAGCATGTGAGTTTCTGAGTGGGTAACACCCACGGATGTTCCTGTTTCTCTTAAAGAGCACTATGACCTGTAAAACAGTAGCTTAACTTTGAGAAGCTATAACAGTACAGTAGAATACAGTAGAACTGCAAGTTAAATCATAAATAAAATCTTCTATATGCCAGTGTCTTTTAGAAAAGTACTGCAGTAAACTGGAAACAATTAATTTACACCATTTAAGTGCCATATTACAAAGAAACCATTTGCAGCTGTTTGTGGTTTGCATACAGCACTTACACCGGTCAGCCATAACATTATGACCACCTTCCTAATATTGTGTAGGTCTCCCTTGTGCCTCCAAACACAGTTGTGACTCATCAGAGCATGGACATAGGCCTTCTGAGGGTGTCCTGTGGTGTCTGGCAACAGAATGTTGTTAGTAGGGGCCTTTGAGGGGAGGGGCCTCTGTGAATCATCCCTCAGATACTTGATCAGTTTGGGATCTAGTGAATGTGCAGTTCTTCTTCTTTTTTTAGTTGCTCCTAAAGCGTTTTTGTGTGTGTGCCTGTGTCAGGCTGCATCCTGCTGGGGATGGCTGCTGCCATCAAGGAGTGTCATTGCTATGGGGTGGGGGTGCCTGGTCTGGTCTAGGTGGGTGCTACATGTCCAAGTAACGTCCACATGAATGAATGCCGGGTCCAAAAGGTTTCCAGCTGAACGCTGAATTGTCACAAGATGGTGGATGTTATTTACTTCACCTGCCAGTGGTCATAATGTTGTGCCTGATCGGTATATAAATGGGTGGATGTCTCTGACTGTGCTCTAGCTGTGTTTCAAGTGCATCAGGTATACTGTGCTGCTGTCAAAGTCTTCATGACAACTAAGAAAATGGATCACATCTTTCAGTTGCTACCTGTGTGTTTTTAAAATTGATTTCAAGTTAATTTTACTCTTTATGACAAAGACAAGGAGAATTTTCTGTGTATTACGTAATTTTGTCTCATTCATAAGACTTGTTGTGCTGGGACAGACTGCTTTCTGAGAGTGAGATGACGGTGGTCCACCACATAACTTGAACATGTTAATTGATGGACACAGAGAAAAAGGTTTATGCCCTAAAAACCTTCTCGACTGATGGGTTCATACTCGTAGGCTGAGCAGATCTCAGTGTCCTCTGTTGCATTAAACTAAAATGCATTATTCAAAGTCTATAGCTTTTTACAGTGTAGTCGGCGTCAGTATTTATTCGGTCCGAAGTATAGAACTAAAGATATGCAGCAAATGCATATAGAAGCACTGTAGTAGAGAGAGGCTGAAGCTGCATTAGGTACCAGTGCTCTTTGATAGCAGCAGAAGTGGAATCATCCATCTACCGTGAATTTCAGCGTGCTGTTTTAGTTAGCACTGAGGCCAACCCCAAGGGAGCGGCGGCTACGAGGACAAAGACTTGGCAAAGAGAACCAGCTTTTTTTTTATATTCCCTCCTTTTTCTTCTTTCTGCAGTTGTTGCATGATTATACCTAGTGTTTTATTTTATTTATTATTTGGTTTATTTCAGTGTTGAACAGTAACGTTCAACAGTAACGTTATTTCAGACAACGGCCAAAATCTTGACCTTCGCTTTTGTTACCAGCAGCACGGATAGGAGACTGAAAGGAAAAGTTTGTCTCCCATTCCCCTCAACTACTTACCACTGACTTTCTCTAATTACTACTGAAGATTCTTTGTGTGAGCCTAATGTTTTACAATTTAAAGCTGGCCTTAACTCTCAAAAAAAAAAAAAACAGACAGATTCTTCCTTTTCCATTATGCTGCACTTTGACACAAATGCGTGCAAACATACGCTCGGAAAACTTTACCACTCGCAAAAACAGCTGCAGGATGCGAGATGGCCCGTTTTAAAATAATATTTCAGATGACAGAGGGACTTCAGGGAATTGTAATTAGCTCCCTACTGGCCAAATCATGCAGACTGGCGAGGAGTTGAAAAATTGATTTGTCTCACGGCAGTTTTTTTTTTTTTTTTCTCTCCCTGCTCTCTAGTTGTGTCCTCTTTTCTTCCGTGGTGGTTAAAGGCAGCGCTGGATTTAAAGGTTGCGCTAGCAGGAACACGCTCACCGTAATGCGGAGATCAGTGAATGACACCTCCTGCTCTCTTCCCGGCAACTTTAAGAGGGTGTCCGCTGAGAGGATGGTTTCATCGCTCAAAGGACGAAACAGAGTGGGAAGGAGAGAGGACGGAAGGTTTTACATCACACGCGGCGGCCATACATTTGAAAAGTATGCAACGTGATCGTGCAAATATTATAAAAGATGAACATAAAGCTGAGGATAAATTGCTCATATCAGAAAACGTTTTGATATATTAGCAAATGACCTGACATTAATCCCCTTATACGGCTTAATTAAATAAGCCTCGGGATCATTTTACCAGCATTTTCTCTGATTTATTTCCCCATGTGTGCTCACCTCCAGTGTGGTCAGACAGCTTAGCAGAGGACAAATGGCTTCCCACATTGTCGGCTAATCCACCGGTCGGGGAAAAAAAACACTTTCTGATTGCAGTGTTATCTGAGGTGAGCCTCAGGTTGTCACTCCAAATCTTTTTATATATTTTATTTGTCTTCCTGGGGCTGAATCTACATACAGTAGGTTCTTTAAAGCGTGAGACATCTGGAGCTGGAGGCTTAATTGATGTGGTGGATGAGGCAGGATTTAGAGATTTTATTTCTACAAGAAATCTTTGTTTGAAGATTTTTCTTTTCTTCCAAGCCAGTGTCAGATGGGTGTCTGATTGAGGCAGACTGAAGATGAACCAATGTAAAATCAGTGGCTGTGAGGTTGTGAGTAATAGCACAAAAACAGACACCGATCAGAGGCAACACTAAAAACACTGACAGGAGAAATAAATAACATTCATCTTGTGACAATTCAGTGTTCTGCTGGGAAACTTTTTGACCTGGCATTCCCTTCCACCGGCGGCCTGGGAGGCTTCACCGCCACCCGCCTCCAGTGTCCAATGTCCAGACCCGTGGGCACAGCAGCACTGGAAAATCACAGAGACATATTTAAAACAAAAGTACATGCACAACTAGGACAAGAGCTGGACACACATGTTAGCCAACAATCCCTCTAACCAGACAGAGTAGCATTAGCCTCCGTTTAGAGTCATGTCTCTGGGGGATGGATGAGCAGACGTCCAATATTAACTCTACTTTTAGCTCTGTTTTGGTCTCCACCTTATCCTGAGAGAAATATCAGGCTTTTCAGCTGCTAAACGCTCCTAACACTACAGGTTTTAATGCAGAATAGAAAGAGTAGAGCTGAAAACAACTATGTCATATGGAGACATGTAGCACCCACCAAGAACAGACCCCCCCACTCCCCCATAGCATCAAGGAGTGTCATCCTTGATGGCAGCAGCCATCCCCAGCAGGATGCGGTCACAAAAACAGTTTAAGAACAACTCAAAAAAAAATAATAAAAAATGAAGAACATGAAGAACAGCACAAGGTGTTCCAGCTCACAGAACAGAATTTAATGTTGGTTATGTACTGTAACCCCGGGTTATACGAGTATAGTCGTAGCCCCTGTGGAGCTGTGACTGTTCCTGTTCAGTATACTTAAAACCGTGAGACTCATGGAAGACTTACGCTGATCAGCCACAACATTATGACCTCTGGTGGCCTTCCCAAGAGCAAACCACTAGAATACCTAAACATGGATGATCCATTTCACAAGAATCCTTCTTCAGCACAACTAATGCATTTAAACTTACTGTAGGTCACTGCGACCACTATGATCTCTCTTACATGATAACATTATCAAGTGACATTTTCTATCCAAAAGCCCAAAGCTGCCACTGTCACCTTAAGGCTTGCTCTTGGGGGTTTCAGTCTCTGGGTTCTGTAAAGCGCCTTTTTTCGTAACTGAAATTGAATTTAACTGAACTAAATTCCGGTAGAGGGTGAAATAGACCTTGGAGGAGAAAAATGATGTGTTTTAAACATTAAACCCATTCTAGGAGGCATGCAATATAAAGCTGAATCTGTAAATGAGGGGGAATAAAATGTTATGTTGCAGTTAAATTCAAGACAAAGAGCTGCGAGATGCGATTGTTCTGTTAGAAGTGAGAGAGAATGATGAGTCGGCGACAAATCCTATGGGCTTATCCTATGCTGTGATGATATAAAATATTTATCAGTGCAGCTTTGTAGAGACAAAACTGGACTGCATCGCAGGCACTAGAACATGTTTTAACAGCACTGGCAATGAAACATATGGGATCAGATCATTTTTAAAGATATGGGGCTTTGGTTGTTACAAACCTGCTGTACTAGCAAAGCATTTGCCAATATCACCATGCAGGTATACAGTTTATTAGTGCTGCACGACATATTGTTTCGGCATCGTCATCGTGGAGCGCTCATGCACAACTCTCGATGTGAAGCAGCTCAAACACATCATGCTATCACTGCTTGATGGATGGATGGATTCTGCACTGGGGAAGCTAAGGCGACCCAGAACATTTATATAGATAGATAAAAGAAAAAGGAATGGACAGTATGGAGATGCTGTTGGCAACACAGGACAGGGTAAGGATTTATCTGTAAATGGCAAGGTTTTGTAGAGTCTCCACAGTGACAAAGGCCATGAGACAACCAGGTGATACAAAGAATGTTGAACCTAGAGCAGACTGGTGTTCTTCAACGATTCAAAAGCAAAGCTTGAACTTTTCTCATTTCCGTGACTAAAGGACACGTGCAGTGAACCAAACAGCAGTTACAATAATTCTTGAGCAGTTCATCAAACAATCTAAGCAGCCTCCCTCCACTTGCATAGAAGCGAGGAACAGAAGACAAATAGAGGAAAAAAGAAATGCAACAAGTGTTTTTTATTGGGAATGTCTTCTTGCAGCCCTTCTGTGTATTTGTTTTCTCCAAATGTATAAGCACTGTCTTGAACCACTAGCGTGAAATGGAAGTTGACTGCAGCTGGTTGAGGATTGCAGTAACTTAATCAAAAGTCAATACTCAAAAAGCAATCTAAAACATCTTTGGGCGGTGCCCACCCGAAATTCAGATGAGTAGGGTTTGTAACAACCCAACAGTCACCGTTGGAGTTTCAGGTGGTCACTACCCACAAATAAAAACTTAAGCTCCCCGCCAGTTGCCTTTGTTTTACCCTTGTTTTAGATGTACCATGACCTGGATGACAGCGAATCTTCACATACACTCAAGAAGCATCCATCGGTATATGCAGAATGATACAGTGTGTGCAGAGTGCATCCTCGCAAACCTGGAGAATTGATAACGGCCTCTCTCGGAGTTGTTAATTGGTCCAATTAGCGGACCAATTCATTAGCGCGGGATGCATGGAGAGATACCGCAGCTGGCCCTGGGAACGCTCGCTCGCTGAAGGCTCCGCACTAAATATATGCTCCCCTGTCTCCAGTCTACCATATTTAATGTGACACTAGCACTTTATTGCAGATATAAACAAATTGGCCCAGGGGAGTTACGCTGCGGCTTCTATGCATAGTATAGTCTGTTACCGCTGATATGATGTGAGAAAGTACCAGCCAAAGAGAACTGGCTGCTTTTTATTTATTTTTTTATTTATTTTTTTCTAAGTACATAAAGTAGGTCATGAATTTCAAAAGTGCAGATTACCATTTCCACGCTCGATATCATTAATCAAAGTTTCCACAATCGAGTCCCACCAGAGAAAACAATGAATAAGACCATGTTACTGAGGAATTAATCTATTAATCAAATGGCACATGAAGAAGTACCTGCAACGCAGCACGAGAGGTGGGACGACATCCAGGGGGTTGGGGTATTGAGCACAGCGCATTCTCACCCACACCTCTTTTTCTTAGGAAACACTAGCAGGTTGTGATTCACTTTAAAAGAAGTGGAGGTTTTATTGAGGTGTAAGGATTTTGGAAAAAACGACGAGCAATTGTCATGGCTACACAGCTGGTTCAGAACTCTTTGCACATCCACACAAGCGTGATGTCTTTATCAACCCGACTCTCCTTCCTCACTCATTTCTGAGCGGGGGCAGCCCAAAAGCATTGTAAAAGTGGAGGAAGGCGAAGAGATCAGAGAGGGAGTGAATGATGGTCGTGTTTAATTATAGGCCTCTGTACCTTCAGAGCTGCCTGCTGTGAGAAGAAGATGCTGCCGCGCTCACCCCGAACCCTCATTACGGTCCGATTCGATCTCGCGGGGGGGAGGCGGAGGGGGAGCGAACTAGGGTGTTATTTTAAAAAGGTCGCAGGGTTTGTCTCGGCTCAGTGTTTTCTCTTCTTTCAATGAGGTCGTTGTCACAAGGTTAGAGCTAAGATAAAGAAAAGACATAATCATATAAAAAAAACCTTCTTAGCTGTCATTAGAATAACACGACACGAGCTGACAGAAACCAAATCTTGCACAGCAATTTAACCTAGGCAAGTCTATTGGAGACAATGTGTACTTTTTAAGGACCGATCAGCCACAACATTAAAACCATTGACAGGAGAAGTAAATAACATTGACCATCTTGTGACAATTCAATGTTCTACTGGGAAACTTCTGGACCTGGCATTCATTCATGTGGATGTTACTTAGACATGTAGCACCCACCGAGACCAGACCAGGCTCCCCCACCCCATAGCAATGACACTCCTTGATGGCCGCACACAGCCTGACACAGGCACACACACAAAAATGCTTAAGCGAACAACTAAAAAAAAAACATGAAGAACAGCACAAGGTGTTGACCTGGCCTCCAAATTCACTAGATCCCAAACTGATCAAGTATTTGTGGGATGATCCACAGGGCCCCCCTCCGCTCAAACCATGACCCAAAGGCTGCATACTAACAACATTCCATGGGATGCATCTGACTTTGATTATTGTCTGTATTTAAATAGTCAGGGAGTTTCTTAGTTCTGATTTACTGGATACTGAGCCACAAAGAAAGCTAAAGTAGTGCCAAAGCTTTGAAAAAAGCCAATAAGCAGCGTTGAAACTCCGATAAAGGCGTGCAAAGTCGAGGCTCTGACGATGCCAAAACATGGTCAGGTAAAAATGCTTTAAAATGCGTTTACTTCCCAGTTAATTTATTCCTCCCTGTTAAATGTAGCTTACATCTTCTAACATCTGTGCTCCGCAAACAAGTCAGTCTTTCGGTCTTAGACTCATTGCTTTTGTGTTTTTCCTTCATTCTAGTAAAGCCACTCTTGATTTCGTGATCATTTCTCACCATTTTATTATGCGTGTATGTGTGTTGTTGGATTTTGATGCCGGTAGGTTGGTTGCTACTGTCTGCCAACATATCCAGAGAGTTTAAAGGGCCTTTGTGAAATACTTGATACTAATTTAGTCATGTAAAATGAGTGTGTGCACGCAGAGCTCACTAGCCAAATATGATGATAACATTTACCTGTAGTCTACTTATTAATTGCCAACTGCTGACTATAATTCTGCACAGTTATTTTTTGTGTTATTGTATCTTATAGAGTTTTATTACGTTACTGTTTGGAAGGGGAAAGTCCTCATTTCTGTTTGCTTCCATTTTTTATTGAAGTTGACTCATGCAGCAATTTGGCGTTCCCAAGAAGCACTGAACAAAACAGGTGGTCTGTGTTTGTTGTTAACCTTTCCCTGTCATCTTCCCCAGTTCCTCTCTTCTCAAGTTTTGCAGCTCTCAATAAATGATAGCCTTCTTCCTCCACACCTCGTGAAAGACAGTCACTTCCCCGAAAACTAACACTGGTCGTTTTAAACGTCTGGAGAATCGACTAATGCATTTCTTATTCTTGAAGTCAGTGTCCATGCCTGTATGACACTAAAAGCCCCAAGCACGAATAACATCTGCATGAGCCTTCATCTGCTTCAGTCCATCGGCAAATATTCTGCAATGAAGAATAGCATCTCGTAGCCAGGTAGAGATTTCTGCCTCTCATGTTTAACTTATATTTATGTGTCTGTGCTGCTCACGAGCTCCCAGTTACCACTGATCCACTCCTGTGCGAACAGGGTTAATTAATGGAGAAGTCATTGTGTACTGAGAAACAGAGCTAACAAGCAGTGAGACAGACGATGTGATTCATTGCTAATCATACACTGCAGAAATTTAAAAAAATGGACATGGATGCTGCATTTAAACATCAGCGGAGATGGGTCTTGTGCAGAGAAGGTCTCGTACTTCTGGTTTCTGGGCATTCACATCAAGCAGGGCCTGACCTGAAATGCAAACACCGTAGCGTTAGTTAAAAAAGAAAAAGGCACAGTAGAGACTTTCCTTCTTGTCAGGAAGAACCCACTGGCTCAGGGATTTATTCTGAAATGCTGCATCTATGTGTGGTTTGCCAGCTGCACATTAGCAGAGAGGAAAGTGCTCCAAAGGATTGTCACCACAGCCCAGAAGATAATAGACCTCTCCCTTCCTTAGTAATGTCATGGTGTGTAACTTTCATTTGTAGTGTTATTTATGTTTTTAGAGTTTTTAATCATTTGAAAATGTTGCTGTGTTGCACTAGTAAGCTCTGCATTTTCATTTTTCTTTGTACATGCACAATGGCAATAAATGCATTCCATTCTAACCTAGCTTTGTAATGATAACCAAGTTACTGTATGTGTATGCAATGTGTAAAAACCTGTCAGCAAGGGTTCTCACCTTTCAGCTGTTGTGATCACGAGCACCGGGATATTTCATCAAAGAGAGCTTCCAAGGCTGTGTGGGTAGGTCAAAGGAACCTATTGACAAGCACTACCACCCCATGGTTACCGCCGAGAGTTACAGTCAGAGCTGATCAAGTTGACCCCCCGCCGTGAGTGCTAGCTCACATGCTAATAAGAAACTAAACACAGTGTTTCCACGAGCAAGCACACTCCTGTTTTCGTCAGCCAGCAGATAGCATTGATCAGTGCGCGCGTGTGGCAGCAGCGTCTTAATTGACTCAGAGAAAAGGCAGAAAGTCTGCTGAGAAAATGTAAGAGGAAAAGTGGAAAGTAAGAAGCTAAACAAGGGGATGCTTCACTTGTACCTGGACAAACTCAATGAGATGAAAAAAAAGGAACAAATTTTAAAAAGACACACTACAGTCATGTTGACTTGCAGCTCCCAGAACAGAGCTTAATGTTGGTTATGTACTGTAACCCCGGGTTATATGAGTATAGTGGTAGCCCTTGTGGAGCTGTGACTGTTCTTAAAGATTATTTTTTATGCCCTGTGACCAGCCCAGTCACAGACTGTTCAGTATACTTAAAACCGTGAGACTCATGGAAGACTTGCGCAGATCAGCCACAACATTATGACCACTGACAGGAGAAGTAAACGTTGACCATCTTGTGACAATACATTGTTCTGCTGGGAAACTTTTGGACCTGGCATTCATTCTTGTGGATCTTACTTAGACATGTAGCACCCACCTAGACCAGACCAGACACCCCCACCCCATAGCAATGACACTCCTTGATGGTGGCAGCCATCCCCAGCAGGATGCAGCCTGACACAGGCACACACACATAAATGGTTTAAGAACAACTCAACAAATTTGAAGAATAGCACAAGGTGTTGACCTGGCCTCCAAATTCACTGGACCCAAAACTGATCAAGTATCTGTGGGATTATCCACAGAGGCTCCTCCTCTTAACCCATAGGACCCAAAGGCTCCCACTAACAACATTCTGTTGCCAGACACCACAGGACACCCTCAGAAGGCCCATGTCCATTCTCTGATGAGTCATAACTGTTTTGGACAATATTAAGAAGGTAGTCATAATGCTATGCATGATCAGTGTAAATACATTGTACCACAAGAAACAAATTAATGGGTATAGAGAGATCAAGGATGCCAATATGCAGACGTCACATGACTTTAAAAGTCGCCCAACGTTTCTGCTCCTGCTGCAATGTAAGCTTGAATAGTGACACGAGTCACTGTTATGTGACTGTTGAAATGTGTAAGTGTGATGCATCAAGGTGTCCGTGAAGGTTCTCAGTCATCCAGGTCATGGGATATCCAAAAATAGATGGATGCATCAAGGCTGTGTGTGTGTGGGGAACATAAAGTAAATCTGAGTGAAAACACAAGCAAAACGCTCATCTGAAACACAACGTGAATGAGGAAACTATTCTTTAGATGCGATTCCTTTGCTCAGCGTGAAGGAGATACACATTCACATTAGTTGTAAGCCTAACTTTAAAAGCAGAAAGGGTGTCTGCCTCCTTAACCCTTAAGCCTGGTAGCTGGATGCTCTGGCTCTACTTTCTGAAATTGTAAGAGAGCAAAGCGATCCGTGGGGTAACATGGCACTAGGCCACACACCTGCACAGACCTAGGAGCTCTATAGACATATTGTGGTTACCTCAGGGATGAACCATCTACCTGAACATCTGTTTAGCAAAGGCTCATCTTTTCTGAAAAACAACAAGATGGCAAATCCTCCCTCATTCCCTTCTGCTTGCACATATTTACACTTCACAGGCTGCATACATACAGCTGTATCTGCACTGCAAACTGGAAAAAAAAAATAAACTCCACTACATACAATATTTACTGCCAATTATGAGCTGGAAAAGCTCCTCTCAATCATGTCTGCCCTTCTGCATCATAAACTGCCACTGGAGGTAATTGAGTGCTCTGGGGACTGAGTGATTATGCTAATCATTAGCGGCTTCTTGCTTGGATGGGTGTTTGATCATAGCAAAGACAAAGTAAAAGAGCTATTTCAGGATCCATTTTACTCGCTACGTAACAGTACAAACAGAAACAAGTCATCCAATGGCTTGACGAGTGAAATAGTCAGTAAAAATGCGTCCATATGAGTACGGGATTGGTCTTGTAGACATATAATCTATGTGGTTGATGGCTTCATTGCTTGTGGTGTTTTGTTATGCAGCTCTCAGTTATGCACATTTTCAGTAATAGTTGGTTTGTGCGAAATGTGGTGAGTTGGACAGTGATGATGTGAAGAATCTCAAAAGTTGCATCATCAGTGGATTTTGCAGTAAATATTCCAGTGATGGCTGCATTTATCACTTTACAGTGTGCATATCCAACCCTGTGGTTACTGGGTGACACATTTTACCTCCTGCCTTTATCCAACGATCACAAGTGCGAGGGACGCTTTACTCAAGTCTAGCAAACGCAGACTGCCTGCAAGATGGTAACCCATGGACATCAATACAGCAACAATACTCAAGCAAGTTAATTCAAGGTTGTTTGGGACGTGGTATTATTTTGATGACACAAAGCATTCCAACATTGTGGCAGGATTTCATGTCTGTCCTACAGAGTCCTTGCTTAAATCCGCCACTGTTGCAATCGGTTTAAAGTTGCAAAGCTGTCTTCTAACAAACCGATTAGCACGCTTATTTAAAAACAAGACAGTGTGATTTATAAGTATCCCACTACTTTTTGTATGGCATGCATTTTAAGCTTTGAGTAACAGGAAACGACATACCCATGACTTAAGACCACAATTTCCATCCAGGTTATTAAGTTATCCAGATATTAGGTAATTATTTTTAATCGAGATATTTGTCTGCAAACATCTTTAGATTTTTATATTCTCTTCTGGCAACCAAGGCAATATTTTTATGACTTTTTGTTTGGGCAAATCACAATTTGCGGTTAATCGCATCGAAGAGTCAAATAATACATTGTTTTTTAGCATGTAGGACACAAGCCACTGCCAGATTTGATGCAGCAAATTATCCAGTGAACATGATCCAAGCTGTAGGTTTATTCATGAAAATTTTGTCAAACCTATTGTGTACAGAACTATATCATTTGAATAGGTTTGTAAACCAAACGTATAGCTGAAGCAGCCAACACATTTGGGAAGGCTGAGGGTTGAACAGGAAGGCTGTTTGAATGCTAAACATGGCTGCATGTGACTATAAGCCTTTTCTCTCCTCTGCCTCCGTGTGCTCCCATCTAATTCATACGGGTTAATGCATATCTTTGCTGTTATTGCTTTCCTTTAGCACCTTTAATCAAGGACTCTGTAGGACAGGCATGAAACCCGACCACGGCGTCACTTAGAGTGCTCAGCATCATTTGAAATAATAAGTCATACCAAACAACCTTGACTTTGCATGCCTTTGAGAAAAGCCTTTTTGATTTGAAGTTGTTTTTTTTTTTTCGCCGCCTTCAGTGCAGATGTTATTCTCTTGGGAGAGTAAGACTGGCAGGGAGAATTGAGTAATTTTAGGATGTATCACTTGATGAGAAATGGAAGAAGTTTGGAAGGACACTGTTCAAAAACCATGCTTTCTGAATGTCAGCAATCTCTACATGAATGTATTCACCCTTGTTCTTCTTTACGGATAGCATATCTGTTTTATGTGTGCCATGTGAAACGCATGCTTTCTGGACTCCTATCCAGGTCCACCGAAGCCCTGTGGTGAGTTGATGGCAGGCATTCAAGTTGATCACTGAAGGTGAATGACTTTCACTTGAGAGAATCGGATCCTGTAAGAAAAGCCACAAAGAAAGCAGCGTGTGTCTGTGGACACGAGGAATGCGGATACTAGGAAAATGATTTGGCAGAGTCAAGGTTAGATTTCACAGAGAAATATTCCTCGGAGAAGAGACGTGGGTCTGGAAGTTGTCCAAAGTAGAATCTCTGCCATCTGGTCACAGCCGTCTGACAGTGATTATCAACATACACCAAATGGATGCTTCTCCTTTATGGGCCCATGCTTCAGGGCAGATCTGTGCTTTATTCAAACCGGAAAACAACCTTGTATGCAGCATTTTTCATCAGTGTGAAAAATACCATAAAGCATATTCTTATAATTATTGCAGAAATTGGTTTAAAATGAATTGAAACCAAAATGATAAAATGGTACTGTACGGATTGACTCATCGTTCTCTGGCTTCAATTTATAAAGGTCAAAGAAAGTGTAAGGCTTTTGTAAATTCTCTGTAACATAATTAAACCAAGGCACTTCTTTCTACCGAACAATTTAAGTCCCATGGTTCGTCCCATGTGTGTGGATTGTGTGGCAAATAAAAGTTGGAAACAACACTTTTCAGCGTGGCTAGTCTGCAGTTATGAACTTCTTTTGTCACGTTTTTCATAAATCTGTTCGGCTGGTGTTTATTCTTGGTGCCCTACCCACCAAGTCATGTTGCATGTCATCAGTTTCATTCGGTTTCAATTCGCTTTGAGTTCTTTATTTAATTTGGCTTTGTGGATAAATATAGCTGGATGTCGTCTGCATAGCAACGGATATTTATGCAGTGTTTTCTAATAATGCCTAAGGAAAGCGTGTAATATAAAAAGCAGTCGTCTATACTGGATGACAATTTGCACAATACTGTACATTCCACAGCAACTGTACATTTTCTATTGCACAGTCATATTGTTATTCATATTTATACTCGTATGTATATTGTAGTTAGTTCAATTCCATTCCATTTTGACTTAGATTTAGATATTATACTGTTTTATCTTTTCAGTACTGTTTTTTACCATTTATACTGAGCATCTTGCAGAGCTGTAAACAAAATCTATACAACCGGTGTTCTACAATTCCTATTTAAATGGTCACATAACTGATTAGCAACAGCGTTTTTTTCCTAGAACTTTAGAAATAATATGGGTGGATATTTGGTCTATATTTGACATTCTCAAAGATTGAAGAATATATCCTACAGATGCTTCTAATGCCACTGTACTTAAGTCTTTGACAGCTATTGGATGGATGTCTTGATTTTTTTCTAACGCCTACGGTTTTGTTTGTAAAGTCAATTAAACGAGTAGATGGCTCAACACAGTTACGGCTCTTCGTCAACCTGGCTACACTGCCGAAAAGAACTCTTTGGGAAAGTTGTTAAACTCTCTTTCCAGGCTTCGCGTGTTTCTTCTAAACTAGCGGCAGTGTTTTTCTCAGCCTCCGTGCCGTCTGCTTTAACGTTCGCATTTAAGAGGTACAACGAGGAGCCAGCCTCCTCTGATTCATGACCTTCTATTTCAGAGGAGCAACTGTGTCGAGAGCTGTACTCAGCAAGGCTGCGGCGCCATCAACAAAAACAATCAATTTGTGCTGGAGTACACTTTTGGTAGCTGTCGTCTATAATATTGGCACATGGCGCTGAAGTAAATAAAGGAATTACCTCCTTAAATTTAGTTACAGCATCATCAGATATACATCTACTGTAATAACATTTCTTTCCATTTGCTGTAGCCATTATTGCACTTTCAAACGTCATAGAAAATAGTCGTCAAAAGATGGTTGTGAGGATAAACTATCAAATGTACAGTTCTATGCCGTATGTCAGAACGAGATCTACGGTGAGTAGGGTTGTTTTTTTTGTTTCCATTTTTATAGAAGCCACATGAGTCCAGTAATTAAATAAAGAACTGAGGTTGTCACTGTAAACATTTAAACTAATGTCACACACTACTCATTTATTTATCTGTACCAAGCACTAAAAGAGATAAAGAGTCTGAGAATCAAGCAGATAAAGGATACACAACAACAAACTGAACTATGAAAGATTAAGAGTAAGTTTTTGAATGAGCTACAGCTTTCTGGTTTAGGATTAATTAATAATTAGCTAATGCCACTCCACCTCTTCCTCCTCCTCGGCCTGTTCTTTGAGGAATGCGATAATTAGTATGATTGCATGGGGTTGGCTCATTTTAAACTGGCATATTCATCATGCTGCAGACACAAAATAATACCAACGCAATTTTCTGTTTTCAAAAAGGTTGCGGCTGAACACACCGCAAAGACTGCATTTAGCAAACATACAGAATGGTCTGCGTCTGCACGGAAGCAGAGCTTTTAGCTGGGAGGCTAAGAAGCCAGGGAGAGCTGCAAATGGTCGCACGTAGCTAGCCGCTTGTCCTCTGGAGGGTTGTGGGAGGTGGCTGGAGGCTGTCTCTGGCGTGATTGGGCAAGAGGCCTGACAGACAACCATTCACACTCACACCTACAGCCAGTTTAGAATCACCAATGATCCTAACGAGCATGTTTTTGGACGGTGGGAGGAAGCTGGAGTTCCTGGAGAGAACCCATGCAGACACAGGGAGAACATGCAAACTCCACACAGGAAGGTCCCAGTCGGCCGATGGATTCGAACCCAGAACCTTCTTGCTGTGAGGCATCACTGCTAACCACCACACCATCTCTAGATCTAGTCTTCACTTCCTCCCATCCAGGACAGTGCAAAGAAACTATTTTTGTATATATTGTTTCTGTCAGTATTCTTGCTGTGCTCTGAGCCATTGCACCAAAATTTCATTTTGACGGAAATCTAAATGACAAATAAAGTCTGTCTAAGTCTAAGTCTATATTTGTCCGATCCACACTAACACCAATGGGAATTTGGAGGGGGTTGAGACTTGGTTTTTGGGTGTCGGTTAGGCATTTGGTTGCAAACGGCTAGGGAATACAATACGTCAGTGAATGTCCTCACAAAGACAGCTTATCTAAGGGTCTGTGCGTGCTTTTAAATGTGTGTCTAGTCGGCATTTTCCTACCACATCCGTCACCATCTCAAGCAGCACAACAATAAGTCTCCCTCTCCCGGCCTCACTACATGTGACAGCAATCCACTCAGTTTGCCAGAAGTCATTATCAGCAAGACAAAAAGGACAGTATGAAGACATGTTCTATGACACCGCGTGAAATTATATGGTGCGAGTGTGTTTTAGTGCGTGTGGGATGGGATAGAAATATCTGGCCCTTGCATTATTCTTGTCACCAGCCCCTTGAGGCTCAAGAGGCTCAGTGCACGAGTTCTGTGCCACTGCCTCGACTTTAAAAGCCTCCGTTGTGATTTTTTTTGTATTCCGCAAGCCCTGTGATGAATAGGGAGCAAATTGTTTTGCAAGAGAAATGACTATTTGTCAGAAAACACTAAAAAAAAACAAAAAAACATGTAACATTGTCCACATGTGCAAATTGAGACCCAGGAACTGAAGTGAGGAGTCATGCCGAGACAAAGATTGTGTCTGTGTAGTGATTAAATTCATGCGAACAAAGGAAGAGTCAGCTTTCGGAAGTGCAGATATGAATCATTTTAAAAACACAGTAGCTAAAGAGCCACAGCAAATGCTGCATGATGTTCTGGATCATTGTTCTCGCCCTGTTTAGTGTTTTATTACTGCACTGCTCGACTATCCACAAAATACAGGTTTTATTCACTGAAATACGGGACTAGATTATTCTCTCCTTGTTACACACATATTGTATTTTATATATGTTGGACTTATACATCGTTTGTCAAGTGTTGTTGATGATTTGATTCTATTTTCTTGTTCGTTTCTTCATCTGCCTCCTGCTTGATTTTAAACTCAGCCGTTTGCTGTGAAGCCTTTGGTAGCCTTCCAAGTAGTATATAGATCGGTTTTGTATACCATGCCTGTGCCACATGGATAAACTCCTCGTAAACAAATGGTAAAGATATTCAGGCTGAACCTCAGGGGAAGTGTCAGAGACTGCAGCCCGGTATAGACGGTTTATAAAACCTGACAGAGCCACTCTGGGAGAAATTGTGTAACTCTATAACTCTACAGTAAATCAAGGGAAAGCAACGAGAGAAGAAGGAATCCTCCACTCTAATATTTATGAATCGTTTCTTTTGTTGTGGCAGACCTGGTAGACAGACAGGGTTGCAGCATCTATCCCCGGAGCTGCGAGGCATTTGAATGTTGAAAAATGCATGAGGGGTTTTTATTGATAGAAATACAGATCGCCTTTTGATGGATGGCGTCTGATACCTCAACACAAATGGGAGGGAGTCATTTCTGGTAGAAAAGCGTGGCTCCTGTTTATGTGCTTTCTGTCACCGGGCTTTATTTATAACGCTCTGACTCAGTGCGCGGGCGAGTCCGTGTCTGTCTGTCTGTCTGTCTGTCTGTGAGCAGGTCATTTGTAAATTTGGGGAAATGATCTGACATGTAAACAAAACCGACCTTGTAGTCGCAGTCACCTGTCTCGAATCATCTTTGCGCCGTTTATCAAGTTTTACAGTTAAACCACATGGAAGTGCAACACCTTCTGGGTATTCATAGCTGAGGATGGAAGTTTGTAACGCTCCCTAGGGATTTACACAAAATCCTTCAGAAAGAATAGAAAATGGAACGTCACTGTATTCTGTGGTTTCAGAAAATTCAACAAGCCAGACTGTGGAGAAAAACCATTTCAGTACTGGTGACAAGTTCATGGTTCATATTATACAAACACCAAAATAGCCCAATGAGTTCTTACTTTCTTATGAGGTTTCATACATTCATTGTTTTTTGGGCAACATCTTGCCTTCAACTGTCCCTATATGCACACACACCGATCAGACATAACATTATGACCACCTTCCTAATATTGTGCAGGTCTCGCTTGTGCCTCCAAAACAGTTGGGACTCATTAGAGAATGGACATGGGCCTTCTGATGGTGTCCTGTGGTGTCTGGCAAAAGAATACTGTTAGTGGGGGGCCTTTGAGGAGAGGGGCCTCTGTGGATCATCCCACAGATACTTGATCAGTTTGGGATCTAGTGAATTTGGAGGCCAGGTCAACACCTTGTGCTGTTCTTCATGTTTTTTTTGTTTTTTTTTTAGTTGTTCCTAAAGTGTTTTTGTGTGTGTGCCTGTGTCATGCTGCATCCTGCTGGGGATGGCTGCTGCTATCAAGGAGTGTCATTGCTATGGGGTGGGGGTGTCTGGTCTGGTCTAGTTGGGTGCTACATGTCTAAGTAACAACCACACAAATGAAGGTCAGAAAGTTTCCCAGCAGAACATTGAATTGTCACAAGATGGTCAATGTTATCTACTTCTACTGTCATAATGTTGTGGCTGATCGGTGTACAATTTATTCATCTAACGTGTGATCAATAACTTACAGTAGATCCAAGTATTCTAAGGGTATTAATTTTATTTATATTTACACTCTATGGCCACTTTATGTGCAAAGTCAGTCATTTCTTGTTGATATACATTAAGGGGGCAGAATATAAGTAACAGCCCTAAATACAGTGCAGTCCAACACCATCCTGATCATGGAGCTAATGCTTAAATGTGGACAGCCTGACACATGATGGATCAATTAATTATAGTCGCAGAAGCCACTCTCGGAACCTGTGACAGTTCGCCCGGCTGGTGCCAATGTAGAGTTACGACACGAGTCAAATCCATGCAATAATAATTACACTGAAACAAGGAGGGAGACAAAGCAAAGAGACTAGACTGGGTAATATTTCATCCTCTTCTGCCCGTTGCTAAGCAGCAGTCATCCAACCATAGCCGGGCTGACAGGCCAGCCCCTCCTTGAATACCATCAGTAAGGTAAGGATGGAGTCCAAGAGGGATGTCAGGAGGGAAACCTGCTCATATACCTAGATAACGCATGTGAATATACAGCAGCTCAGGACCATCGTGTATGCCTTATAGTGTTAAATCCAATCAGATTACATGGATATAATGTGTAACTTTGTTCTATTTATACCACTTTTTTTTCTTTTAAACAACATTTATACCGTTTGGATAGATGATGGCTCTGATGGGAGCTTATGATTGCTTAAAAGTGTCCATTTTGCCATTACCGTGGTGACTTTCCTTTGCTTTTTTTTTGTTGGCATCACTATTGTGCTCCAAAAACACTGCAGGGATAGTCGATTCAGCAGGCTACATGAGCAAAATGGAATTCCCTGTGACAAGAAATACAGAGGCCCGGGCTACTTTACTGAGCCTGCTGCTAATTAGGGATGTCACAATACCAGAACCAAACAAACTGTAATTGCTCTACCCCCACGCAGTCTTTGTATTTTGACACACTGAACAGTAATAAAGGTAGCCTTGTGTTAGCACCAGCACCAGCTCACTTTAGCTATGCTAACCTAAACAAGATAATATTCACTTTTGTGAATAACATAAGATACAAGTGATTTGAGGTGCGTCCTCCTTTCCTTCCAAGTGTATCTCTAGTAGCTACTAGAGGTTGTTCAGACTAGTCGACTAGTTAGTTTGTTGACGTCACTCCTGTACCATGGTGCTTTAAGCATTATGTTGACTAGTCAGTGTATCAAGTGTACTCATCAAGTGTATGGAAATACTTCACTAAAGATGAAGCCCATACTACCGTGACATGTCAGTCCTGAAATAAAAACTAAAGTACTACTGCGATGCATCTGAAAAGGCTAACGCTAGCAGAGGAACGGTCCAAATCCTCTGGACAGCAGTCAATTAACAACTTCACCAAACGTCCTGTGGTAACAGAGAGAAGGAGGCTGCACATCAACTATTTGATGCTGAATTTCATTGTCAAAGTGTCAGGATCTCCTACGTTTCTTGTTGGGTGTGTCTGTCTCTGTTTTTGCTCACTGGAGGTTGGTCTGGAGCTGGGCAGAGCTGGAGCCACTTACATGCACACCTGCAAGCAATGGAGCCTCATTAGCCATCTACTCACCTTGTCCATAAAATCCTGCTTCAGGCCCCGTTTACACGAAGGGAAGACGTAGATATTTCTCTGCGGTTTGGCCTCTCATTTACACGAAAACCCCGTTTTTATCACAGAAAACGATTATTTCTAAAAACTCCGGCCAAAGTGGAGATTTCTGATAACGCCGGTTATGTGTTGCCGTGTCAACTGGGAGAAACGGGGTTCGGAGAAAAAGATGAGCCTTCCACCGCTTATATCCCGCGAGACGTCTCATAACTACATCAACAACAATGGCGGACTACATGCTCGTGTTCCTGCTGGAGAAGATATTGAGCCTATTAGGGTTACCATGGCAAAATATAATTTCTCCTTGAGTTTGGTTTCTTCTAAAGCCGATTTGTAAACAGCGCTCAAGCTTTATGCGCATGCTCCGCCTCTTCCTCTCCGTTTTTGGTGAATTTCTGAAACCGAAACAGCGCCACCTATAGGCCTGGAATATGAAGTAACGTTTTCAGTCGTTGTGAAACGGATCTGTGTGGACGCGGATATTTCTTGAAACGATGCCATCGAAAACGGAGAGGGAAAAGATCGTTTTCATACATGTAAACGTGGCCTCAGTCCTCCACTCGTCGTCAGATCGTCTGCTTACCTTTGTGGTATAGTGCTGTGGCTAATGTCTTTAGTTGTTATTATTGCTGCATTTATTTATTTTGGTTTTCTCCTGTCTTCAGCTCTTGGATCCATCAACTCACCTGTTCTGTTGTTTTCTCCCTGGAATCCTCACCCAGCTCCACCAGTCCGCCAGCCTTCCTCCCTGCATTTCTACCCCTGCTCTCCCTGGATACCCCACAACCTTCTTCTGGTCCATCTCCGTAGACCTGCAAGTCTGCTCCCACCTGCTTCCTCTGTTTTTGACAATAAACCGGTTAAATCACCACGACCACTGGCTTTTAGTTTGTGTCTGAATTAGATTTAGTGTCCAAATCACATCGGCAGGCGTGACACAAAGTTTTAACCAGACTACACTATCCCATCTTCCAACACGCTGTGGAGTACTATTAAACGCCATTGACGGTGCCGAGTTACTGCATGTTTTTATACAGGCTATACATCTGCTGCTCACAGTATGTAGCACATGGGCTGTCTGTTCTCAGCATATGTATTCGGGTCAAGAATATAGATTTCATTGCTGAAAAGCATTACTTTCTACTGTGTTTTCATTAGTGACGTCATCAGATACTAGTCGATGTCGACTCTAAAAAAAAATTCAAGTCGTTTAACCTCAAGTAGCCACAGCATCTACAGACTTTGGGATTTCGGACAAGTTCAATCTTTGCGTTATTGTGTGTGAAAGCAAAATATAATATAAAACTGAAGCATGTCAATTACATGAAGTAAGACTGTGGTCTGCTGATATTGTGGACAGAAAATAATGGATGTGTGGGTAACTTGAATCATCCAAGACTGCTGTTGTGTTTGAGTAATAATAGACAAGTGTTAAAGTGTAAAACAAATATATTTTAGATGATGTGAAAAACTAAATATTACAAGAATGTATGCATGGCGTGCACTTTAATTAGCAATCAATATCTGCAATATGTACCCAGTGCATATTAACTGCACAATTAACTGTCATTACTGCAAAAGCTTTTAGTTGTAATGCAAGTCTGTATTTCAATACAAAACTTGCATATCTTACATCACACAGTTTGTATCCCCAGGCAAAGCCGTTTCTGAGCTCGGCACTGATAAAATTTGAATCTTTGAATAATTCATTCAAAATAAATCATTATTTGTTGTGTTCATTAACTGTAAACTGAAATCAAAGTATTTCCATTTGTATTATTCATACGATCATCAGCCGCATTGTCTCGGAATAACAGCTGTGACTGTGAAACTGTAATGTTAGAGATGTGTACGTCTAGTTATAAATAGCATTGCGCTCATCATTCCACATGCTACTCTACCTACCTCCACATACTGCCAGGGTGCCACTGAACACGGCCGGGAAGTAATTTTGTCTCGCGGAGCCCAGAAAGCCAGCTCTGTGTTTACCTGAAGGGGAGTAGGAGGAGGTGCAGTGCAGCAGAAAGTTTTGATGTTTGTTAGTGAAAGTGGGAAAGATGAGCCCCGCGCTGCCTGTGTATTCTGTATTGATTAAGTTCAGTTTGATTGCAGCATACATAAGTTTTAATTAATCATCGGGGTAATCAAAATGGCAACGATATTTCAGGCTCACTACGCACTTTTGGGAACCAACTGAAGCGCTATTGATTAACAACCTTTGCCTATTTCCCCTCTAAAGAGCCACTTCTGCCGATGGAGACTGAGAGATTGACCTTTCAATCCGGCACACGCGCAAACAAAACTTTTTCTTCTTACGTTAAACACGGAGACGCCTCCCCTACACGCACACTGACAAGTTACACTCTCCTCTTCCATAGAGACATGCACATACAACACAGTAAACCCTCTGTATTCTCCATCTGTGCAGTAATGTTGTCACTGTTAGAAGAAATACTTCACCTTTATGAATGATTATTTCTCTCTTTTTAGTCTTTTTAACGACATGTTGAGTTGCGTGTCTAAATCTGTTGTATTAAAGCGGCAGATGAGATCAAATAAATTTGGTCCATGCAGTGTGGTTTAATCTAAATAGATACGAGATCAGCCACAACATTAAAACCACTGACAGAAGAAGTAAATAACATTGACCATCTTGTGACAATTCAATGTTCTGCTGGGAAACTTTTGGACCTGGCATTCATTGGTGTGGCTGTTACTTAGACATGTAGCACCCACCTAGACCAGACCAGGCACCCCCACCCCAAAGCAATGACACTCCTTGATGGTGGCAGCCATCCCCAGCAGGATGCAGCCTGACACAGACACACACACAAAAACACTTTAGGAGCAACTCAAAAAAATATGAAGAACAGCACAAGGTGTTGACCTGGCCTCCAAATTGGTCTGCTTGGTAGTAATGCATTTCCACTTTAGTATTTCTGGCTGCTTCTCCATCTCAGCAGTTTTCAAATTAATTGTTTTGGACCAATTAAAATGGAACACACAGAAGAAAGATGTCTTCGGGTAAACTTTTACTTGCCATTGTTGAAAGTGAAGCAGGAAGTAGAAACATAAATTAACCCGACTGGCAAAAACAGACACAGCGCCGACCAGTGTTTGGGTGGCGCTTTTACAGAGTGAGCCAGACTGACGAGCGCACAAGTATAAATGGCTCGCAACGTTACGCTGTCTATGTCCCGCAGAGGTATAAACCCCACTTCAGAAGGCCCATGTCCCAACCATTTTGGAGGCACAAGGGAGACCTACAGAATATTAGGAAGGTGGTCATAATGTTATGCCCAATCATTGTGCAAGCAGCTGAGTATTTGCATGTGATGGGGATTTAAAGTAAGTATGGGAATGAGGGGTGTACGAGTTCAGAAGGTTTTATAGATGGTATTCATTTGTAAGCCTATTGGAGTTGTAGCAATAAAGTGGACCATGGCATCCAGATGAGACTACTTATCCGTACAATCAGGGTTAGAGAAAAGTGTTGCCCATCAGAGGACTCTAAAGATTTATGGCAACATCTTACCCACTGCAGGGCCTAATGGTAGCCCAACATGAATACTGGGCTTCAATACAAAAACTCACCCAACTTCTGCCACTTCTCTCAGTGTCTTATTGTGATTCATGCTCTCCAGAAAACTAAAAAAAAATATGACAAAAGATGAAGTGCCCTTTATATTTTTGGTGACACCACTCTCCAATTCTTTAACATGACGTCTGGTAAGCCTGAAAGAATAGCAAAGGCATCGGTACTGGAGCGTGCCCCAACATCTTTTGATTTCTGAATGCTACAGCCTTGGGCACATGATGCTACAGAAGGTGGCATCCTAGCATTACACTTAAGGGTTTGTATTTCCCTCAGCTGTAAAGATAATTACTGCAGTCCTCGAATCTCTTTATTGATTAAACGATACTTTATGACAAATTGTCCTTCGTAAACCAGATTCACACACACACACCCCTTCTGTATTTCTGTGCTACCTCCCTGCGCTTTTATCTCAGCTTCCCTGGCAGCAGGCTTCAATGCGAGCCCCTCTTCCTCTTTCATAGCCCATATTCCACCCCCCCCGACTTCCCACCGTGCTCTCTCAGATGGCAGGGGAAGCTGTCAGCTTCAAAAACATCCAGTCCGACCTGAAAACTCTAAAGCATCCCTTTCATTCGGCAGCATCCCAGCCCTCCCCACCTCCAGCCTCCGCATCCCGCCCATCACCACCACCACCACCGCCACCACTTACACCACTACGCCCCCCATTCCCGTCCCCCTCCTGTCTAAAAGTACTCTCAGTCTTCTGTTCTGTGTATGCCTGATTAGAATCACCAGAGGTCTGTGAAGTTCAAAGTTAAAGAAAAATACACTTGAAAAATAAATTTTTTGGAAACAAAACCTCTCTGAGAGTGATTGTGAATGCAGACCTTGCGCACCCCCCGCTTCTTCCTCAAACTCGGTGTACAAAATAGGGAGAAATACAGACTATAATACAAACAATAAATACATAATGAGGACAAGATGTTTGAAGTACCCTCTTCAGATCTAGGGAGCTTACTGCTTAATACATTCCTGGGTCTAGGTGTCTGCTGATGGTGTTGCTCCCCCCCCCCCCCCTTTCTTCGCCGTACCTCATTTCTCCCCCAGAGCTGTCAGATTTACTTCCAATTAACGTATATCTGTTCCAGTCCAACGACTCAACACAAGCACGGCTGCTGCCGCTGCTGCTCCCAGCTCTACTTCTCAAACTTTCTGCTGTTGCTATGGTGTCTGTCTTCTTCCTGTGAGGGGCTGATTGCCTGAATGTTGTTTGGCTCTCTGCTGGCAAATAAAGTTTTTTTTATTTCCAATATGGAAAAGGTAAACAGTGCAGATTCAAAGATTCAGAGTTGCCCTAGTAAGTAAGTTTATTCACTGTTGCGATTCTGTAGGTTTATATATAGCTAAATGTACACCAATCAGACATAACATTATGACCACCTTCCTAATATTGTGTAGGTCTCCCTTGTGCCTCCAAAACAGTTGTGACTCATCAGAGAATGGACATGGGCCTTCTGAGGGTGTCCTGTGGTGTCTGGCAACACAATGTTGTTCGTGGGGGGGCCTTTGAGGGGAGGGGCCTCTGTGGATCATCCCACAGACACTTGATCAGTTTGGGATCTAGTGAATTTGGAGGCCAAGTGAACACCGCATCTTTTAGAATTGATTTCAAGTTAATTTTACTCTTTATGACAAAGACGAGGAGAATTGTGTGCGTATTAAGTAATTTTATCTCGTTCATAAGACTTGTTGTGCTGGGACTGACTGGTTTCTGAGAGTGAGATGACGGTGGTCCACCACATAACTTGTATATTGATGGACCCGAGTCCAGATCCTGAGTAGATCCCAGTGTCCTCTATTGCATTATTCACAGTATATAGCTTTTTACAATGTAGTTGGCTCCAGTATTTATTCAATCCAAAGTATAGCGGTGTTGGTCCCAATCTGGTGGGGTTGTCTGGTCTGGTCTAGGTGGGGGCTACACGTCTAAGTAACATCCACATGAATAAATTCCAGGTCCAAAAGTTTTCCAACAGAACATGGAATTGTCACAAGATGGTCAATGTCATTTACTGATCCTGTCAGTGGTTTTAATGTTGTGGCTGATGGGTGTATATGCCATCAACATTCTAAGTGAGTGAAGACATGGACGTTTGTAAGGTTTGTGAAGGGGGACTCTGTGGTGAGGTTGACTGGTTAGACAGAGGGCCAAGCAGGCCAAGGTGTACTCCATTCACTCGCCTGCCCACAAGAGAGAGTGGAGCATGGCTTGGTGGTTGACAGAGATGGACAAGCAGTGGAATGGCAGAGTGGACAAACAGGCTGGGAGAGTTGATATGGAAGGCTGCCGGATGAGAGACGGGAAGCGGGACCCAGTATTTATACAGCATGTTAATGGGAGGATGAGAAACGAGCGAGTTCCTGGTGCAGAGTGCCAAGCCCAGAGAGGCACGTACTGTACACAAGCACAAACGGGGAGAGAGATGCATGCATTAAAACATGAGGAGAATGGGAGGGGGGGCATAAGCTCCTCGTCTTCATCCAGCTCTGTGAAGAACCGCAATTCCTTTCCTCACCATCCTGTTCTGATGTCTTCGTCCATCCTACCTGACATGAGAGTGGAGGAGAAAAAACGTCATTTTGAAACCATGGCTGTGTTATTTTCCCACTGTGGTGGCAGTTCAGCCTCAAAACTCACTTTTCCGCAATTCAGGCAGTTTTGATGATTCTGCAATAAATCATGCTAAACGTGCGTTAATATGACTTTATGAAAGTTTAAGTTTCCATTTGTTTTCCACCACAGTCGAGTGAATATAATGAACGGTGCAATGGAGACAACACACACTGGCACACCACATCTGGTCTCTACATCTGGCAATGCATTTGTTCGTGTACATTTTAACTCTTGCTCATATACCGTGTATACACCATAGACTGTATAAACATGGATAGCGGATCTGCTCCTCAAAAGTGAAGCCAAAGCAAGTAGAGCTCCCCCTGGTGGCTGGCTGCAGTGTAGGTCATAAGCTCCGCCCCCTTCATGTTAGTGGGTGGGACTTGGGCCAAACTAAAACACTTGGAATACACATCAAATGGTTTTTCAAGGATGGTTTCTGTCATTTTAGGTAGTTAATATAATGATGATGCATGTTCAAGTGTCAATTCTCTGGATAAGTTTCCTTTTAGTTATTTGATGCTATATAAACAGGACGTGACATAATGGCGACCACCAGTTGCCATGCCAACCGCTCCATAAAGCGGTCCAGTGAGAGTTGTAAAAAAATAAATAAATAAATAAATAAATAAGTACAGTGTATAATCCAACATTTCCTTATAACTGGTGGAGGTAGAGCAGAGCTTAGTAATAAATGAAAACGCGAGTGAGTCTGGAAGAAGTGTGGTCGGGTCATCGATATCGCGACTAAACCCTCGGACCGTACTGTGCCGACTCTGGCTCCAAACTCGCATTATGGCGAAGCCCACATTCCCGGGAAAATAGCGTCAGTTTGGCCAATGCAAGGAAGTGGCGACACGTTGTCCATATTTACAGTCTATGCTTTATAACCCGGACTGATCAAACATGTAACATTCATTATTTAGCAAAGAATTTGACTTAATTGATCCACAAGGTAGCGCAGCTCAGTAGCACATAAACACTCCAAAACCACTAGTAAAAAGAATAAACGTAAAATATATATATATATATATACACAAGTAACATATAAAATACAAGATTTGCATATGTACAAAACAAGAAATAGAAGGATAAATAAGGTGCAATAATATGGATGGAAAAGCATTGACATGAATAACATGGAATCATCCGTTATAGAAAGGTGAGTTGTGCTAAAGCTGGATTGAGCATGAATGATATAGAGTTCACTGTGGGAGCGGAGCTGGATGAGTTCGTTTCACCATTCATCAATTAGCTCCATTCCCTGGCCTCATACTACAGCGCTATACTTGCCTCAAGAAACTCCTGCTCTGGGCTTCCTTGCTAAGCAACACCAAGCCGTCTGTGGTTCTACCGCCGGAGCTTTGGTCCGAGTTGAAGAGAATGACAGGAAGGACAGAAAAAGAGAAGCGTGCATTTAATCCACTTTCCCCCTCCATCATCTTGTCAAAAACGTCCACTCACTCTGGAATAAAATGGACTACACGCTACATGCCTGAGTGGAAACGGACATCTGCATCATGACCCCGGCTGGCTGGATTGGTCATCAGTGACATAGCTACAGCTTTCTTTCTTTCTTTCTTTCTTTCACCAAATATTTGTCACAGCTGGGAACACTCTCAGGTTAGATCACTTAAATTGCCGCCGTATAACTCAAAATGTCTTTTATTGTGAGAAACATGAGAAAACCCATACTTAATAAACTCAAGTCTGCTGCATCAAATTTTAGGAACTGAGAAATCCTTCAAGATCCCACACTGATATAAGTTTACAGGCTGTCATTTTATGGAGTTTCTCACTAAAGTAATCCGATTTACTTTAAGAACAATCAAAAAAAGCTAAATGTACAGTTGGAGAAGTTGAATATATAAAGATTAAAAATACAATTATACAAATGGCAAGAACTGCAACAAAAAATGCAAAGTGTGCAAATTAGAATATAGAAGATTTAAATATTTTCAATAGCTAGATAAGCAAAAACAACCAAAAATGCAAAATGTCATCATAGCATGTGCATAAAATATATCAGCCACATAACAGCAGTGGGTTTTAACCACTTCTTTAGTGCAATATTTAACTTAGACTCACCGGGGTGAAGCCTTGTCTGAGTCCGCGGTGTTTCCGGAGAGTTCGTTAACTCGCCTTATATACTTAGCAGCAGACAGCCAAAGCACTCACAGGATCTGGATTAATGGAGACCTAAAATGCGTGATTCCTGATTCAGTAAGAAGGTTTTAATTCAGTTCAGTTTTATTTATATAGCGTCAACAATACAAAAATTGTCTCAAGATTGTTTACAAAATCCAGCCTGAAACCCGACCTGAAACCTCCAGAGTAAGCCTGAGGGCGTCGGTGGCAAGGAAAAACTCCCTTTTAACAGGAAGAAACCTTGAGCAGAACCCAGGTCATATGGAGGGACCCCATCTGCTTGAGGCCAGCCAGGTAGAGACAGAAAAGGAGAGAGGATAGGAGGAACGAGATAAACGTATATCTGTCATAGATACATACGTCTGACTAACGCATAGAATCTGATGGTGATACAAATATAATCTTTAACACCGATGGTTCAGGAACCAACCAGCTCCAATAAGCAGGAAGGTGAACAGAGAAAGAGTACTACAAAATGGTGTGTACAGGATCTGGAAGATGAAGTTGTTTTTCTCCATTTTTTGAACTACAAAAATTTAGCAAAACTAAATGGGCACTGGACATTTTCAGCTCAGCAGTTAACTTTCAGTTGAGATGAGGTTACTGTTGGGGTAATTTGAATCGTCATGCAGCTTGAAGCTAAATTATCTCGCACACTGGCACAACGAAATAAAACGACGACCGCGCATCTGCACGGCAGTATGTTGACTTTCACAGCAAGGATTTTAACCGCCGTTTTTCACCGCGCCATGGGAACGTAACGAGGAACTGGTTAGAGGAGGACGCAGGTGGCGGATGGAAAGCCTTTAATTAAAAAAGAAGGAAAAGACAAGAAACAGAAAAAGCACAAAGCACACTCGGAAGCGACTAGAACATTTCTGACATATAGTACAGAGACGGAGGTAATAGGGAGACTAAATACAATGAGGCACAGGTGAGACACATTGGGCCGGGGCTAACAATCAGGGAAGTGAAGACATCTGAAATGACAGAGAGTTAGTGACTTATAAAATAAAACAGGAAAAGAACAGACAGACTATCAGCTTTAATTTGAGGATATTTGCATCCAGTATGCAGTAGGGTATCGCAAGTACAACCATTTTCACACACAGCCGTCTACTTTTAGGAATTTAAATGCAACAGTATGAATTAAAACAATCCTAATTAACATTTTTTAATACTTTTTCTATCATGACTGCCTGATAACTGAAACCCAGGCTCACCAAGAGTCTCTGCTTGTCATGATATCGTGTTTTAGTGCTTTATTTTGATATCCAGTTTGGTTTCTTTGTATTTCCCGTTGTTTTGTCATCGGCTTTGCATTTCAGTTAGTCTTACTTCCTGTCTTTGTCTCTTCCCGCCCCCGTGATTACACCCACCTGTCTTAAGTCTCACCTGTCCCTCGTTACCCTCGTCAGCCCATGTGTATATAAGGTTCTGTCCCTTTGTTTCATCTTAGTTTGTTTCTCCTCTTCTGTTCTTTCCAGTTGTTCCTTGTGTCTTCTCGGTTTAATTTCCTATTTGTTCTCTTGTTGTTCATCTCCTTTCAGTTTGTCAGATTATTCAGAATCATGTTTTGTAGGACTACCTTCTACTATGCTTTTTTTTTTTTAAATCTCATTTTCTCACTACCTGTGTTTTCATGACAGCACCTTATGTTATTGCCTTCAGTTTTCATCAAACTGTACTATATTATATCATCCAGTCCAGGTCCCTTGAGATCATGTTCTGCGTTTGAGTCCTACCTTCCTCACTACACACTTGTAAAATAGACAAGCCTGGCTTTTAGTTTTTTTTCCTTACATTTTTACTAAACTAAAATTATTTATCATCAAGTGATTTGGGTCAAGCACTCCTGTGGCTAACGGCTCTCTATTGTAAAGCTTTTCTCTGCAGGAAAAAAAACTAAAAACATCAGGGCTCCTCATCTGATTCTTGGCTTTGAACAGTAAGAGTCACAACTCTGAGTTTGTATTTTAACGCGACATAAATGCATCAAAGGCGAGCAAGTCCCATGGCATGTATCGTACGCTGCCTCAGACACGGAGGAAAAACATAATCAAGTGAAAAAGCGATTTGAATATACTATGCATATATGACCACCTGCTGTCTTAAAAAGAGGATCACTATTGAAATGCAAACACCACTCACTCCCTGCCTTTCAAAGCTGTGGGGAAAGTCCAGCTGGTATACTTAAAAATATAAAATATTAAGGCAGAGGACTTTTGGTGTTTCCAGTGGTTCTGGTGATGTGTTCGATTTGGAATTCTCTTTTAAGGAAGAAATGGATTTCAACGGTGGGGATAGCATGCATGTTATCCTATCGCTTTAGACGTTTCTACACACAGCTAAATTAAGTGCTTCAGATTATATTCCATCCTTTAGATTCCAACTTTTATCTGTTAAATAGAATTTGGCTATCTATGGATAAACTGTGAATTTAGTCAAGGCCCAAAACAGAATATTAACATACCACATGGAACCAGTCAAGACTTTAAGCAAAATACATTCAGTCATAACATTAAAACCACTGAGAGGAGAAGTAAATAACCATCTTGTGACAATTCAATGTTCTGCTGGGAAACTCATGGACCTGGCATTCATTGGTGTGGACATGTAGCACCCACCTAGACCAGACCAGGCACCCCCACCCCATAGTAACAACACTCCATGATGGCAGCAGCCATCCCCAGCAGGATGCAGCCTGACACAGGAACACACACAAAAACGCTTTAGGAACAACTCAAGAAAACAAGAAGAACCGCACAAGGTGTTGACCTGGCCTCCAAATTCACTAGATCCCAACCCGATCATGCATCCGTGGGATGCACTGAAACAAGCCATGGTTAATTCAATTGTAGTATACTTTCCTGTTTTAGTTTGTCCCATCCACTAGCATGGAGGGGGTGGAGCTTATGACCTATACTGCAGCCAGTCACCATGGGGAGCTCTACTTGCTTTGGCTTCACTTTTGAGGAGCAGTTCCTCCGTCCATCTTTATACAGTCTATAGAAAAGACACCACAAGACACCCTCAGAAGGCCCCTGTCCATTCTTTGATGAGTCGCAACTGAGGCACAAGGGAGACCTGCACAATATTAGGAAGGTGGTCGTAATGTTACAACTGTTTCAAACTCAAAAGCCTAAACACAGAGGTCGGTAAACAAATTTCTAGCACAAGCCACAAAGGGCATGTTGACGAATCTGAGTTAACAGTTGTAGATGTCTAAAAATAGCCACTGTGTGCCTTTAATAAGGTATCTTAACGAGCTTCATGGGGTCATTTTGTCTGTTTGTTAGCTCTTCACATATCATCTTCACTTCTACTACTCTGTGTTGTATTTTTATTTTATATATATATTACAGCTGGATTTCCATTAAAGTCGTTTGTGGATTGTGTTATCTTCAAATTCAAATGTCTGTTTCATTACGACTGCACATACAATAAATAAAAATGTATCAGGGAAGGAGAACAGATTGTCTAGTAAAATGGTGGTTTTAATTACGGCTGCTAACTTCGCCTCTACGAGCACAAAGGGGTCTCGTTTAAACTAATACATTATTCATTTCAAACGCGCAAGCTTCATTTCATATGTCTCTTAATATTCCTTTCAGCGCCCACATTCTATCTCAGACAGTAAAGAGGGGAAATGATTTGAATTAATCAATTAAAATTCTAAAATGATAAATTAGATTTTCCTTGCTTATCATAATTAAACATCCCCCTTGTCGATACTTTCCTACGCTCACATTGTGTGAGTCACTTAGTAGCGTCTGGAATGATTATTGAACCCAAATTCATCCTGTGAGACTCCGTTTGATGGCTGCGTATAATGTCCTCTGAAACATTTAAATAAGATAAGTCTCTATCTCCTCTGTGAGAGAGTGTTGTCAAAAAGAACTAAAGAAAGTTAAACAGGTCAGAATGATGAGGTTATGGGCATACAGTGCATTCATAGCATATAAACCAATCAGGCATAAGATTATGAACACCTTCCTAATATTGCGTAGGTCTCCCTTGTGCCTCCAAAACTGTTGTGACTCATCAGAGAATGGACGTATCTAGATTTGGCCTACACACATACACAGAATGGTAAATTATCTTGTATTCATATGGTTCATCCAGGTCAGAAGACATCTTCCAGGGTCTGTAGGTCAATCTACAGACCCTGGATGATGATAACGGGTAACTCCGGATAATAACTAATAACTAAATAACGCGGCAGATAATGCGTTATTTAGAGGCTGCGTTTCGGTGCCCCAGTCACTCCCACTATACTGATATATGCTGATCTAAATATCTCCAGAAGAACTACAAATTACACAAAAGTTATATGGGTGCGTAAATAAGGTCCCGGTTGTAAAAAAAACAATAGTTCCCCTTTAAACTTCACCTTATGAGAGATGGAACATGTAGGACGGAGCTGGATGCCGTCTCCTTAGCAGAGGAAATCAAAAGCGGACCCATGAGAGAACCCTGTGGTTCTCCGTATGGAATGTCTGTCTGCTTGAAACCTGATCTGGTCCTCAGAGGATCTACTTCTTAGCCCTGTAGGTGCCGTTACGGAAATTGCTAGACTGCAAAGCACAAGGTGAGAAATAAATTGAACACGCATGCATTTCAGTTGACATAAAACACCTCTACAGCTTTTTATTATGGAAGTTAAACCTGCCTAGAAGGTGCCACCTTGCTTTGTCGACATCTGTGTCCGACGCAGGTTTTAGTCACTGTATGCAACCACTGGAGTCGAGATATTTCTGTCAATTCCTGTCAAAAAAAAAAAAAAAGACATTATCTCAAAGTGCTACAGGGGAAATTAAATTAAAACTGATCATCTTTTTTATGTCCATCCAAAACCTAATATGCTTCCTCTCTCACAAAGAGATGAATCACTACCAAACAAAACCCTGCACTGTTATACGTTATTTATCCCTTGGGATAAATAAAATATCTATCTATCTATACACAAGAAAGTGCTGGGAAAAGCCAGACTGCTCACAATTAAACCAGCAGCTTATCCTTCCATCTACCCACTCATGACTGAGGCACTGAATAATCCTAAAAATATAGTCAGGATAATGGGCGAACTGTGATAATGTGCAAATTTTTAATGAGTCATGCACGTCACTGCCTGAGTGGATTGGGAGACTATGATGCCTGTTGCCATGGTTTCAGGTCTGACAGCATTGTGATTGGAAATGGTCGGTGTGAATGAAGCTTTGGCTGGCGTGTGAAGAGCAAGAATTATTCAAGGTACATGAGACAGGATTGAAAAAACCAAGAGGCTGTGAACGTAACCCTCCAATCATGGCGTCAAAATTGGAAATGCGCTGTTGGATGGGATTTTAATTGTCTATTTTTATTGTCATTATTTAATTTATTGTATTACTCACTCACTCATCTTCTGTAACCGCTTGTCCTGTGCCATCCCAGCTGTCATCAGGCAGGTACACCCTGGACAGGTCTCCAGTCTATCTCAAGGCTAACACAGAGACAGACAACCATTCACACTCACACCTACAGCCAATTTAGAATCACCAATGAACCTAACCAGCATGTCTTTGGACAGTGGGAGGAAGCTGGAGTACCCGGAGAGAACCCACGCAGACACAAGGAGAACATGCAAACTCCACAGAAAAAAGGCCCAGTCGGCCCATAGATTCTGGGTAAGATGGGTAAGACATCTTCCAGGGTCTGTAGGTCAATCTACAGACCCTGGATGATGATAACGGGTAACTCCGGATAATAACTAATAACTAAATAACTCTAAATAACGCGGCAGATAATGCGTTATTTAGAGGCTGCGTTTTGGTGCCCCAGTCACTCCCACTATACTGATATATGCTGATCTAAATATCTCCAGAAGAACTACAAATTACACAAAAGTTATATGGGTGCATAAATAAGGTCCCGGTTGTAAAAAAAACAATAGTTCCCCTTTAAACTTCACCTTATGAGAGATGGAACATGTAGGACGGAGCTGGATGCCGTCTCCTTAGCAGAGGAAATCAAAAGCGGACCCATGAGAGAACCCTGTGGTTCTCCGTATGGAATGTCTGTCTACTTGAAACCTGATCTGGTCCTCAGAGGATCTACTTCTTAGCCCTGTAGGTGCCGTTACGGAAATTGCTAGACTACAAAGCACAAGGTGAGAAATAAATTGAACACGCATGCATTTCAGTTGACATAAAACACCTCTACAGCTTTTTATTATGGAAGTTAAACCTGCCTAGAAGGTGCCACCTTGCTTTGTCGACATCTGTGTCCGACGCAGGTTTTAGTCACTGTATGCAACCACTGGAGTCGAGATATTTCTGTCAATTCCTGTCAAAAAAAAAAAAAAAAAAAGACATTATCTCAAAGTGCTACAGGGGAAATTAAATTAAAACTGATCATCTTTTTTATGTCCATCCAAAACCTAATATGCTTCCTCTCTCACAAAGAGATGAATCACTACCAAACAAAACCCTGCACTGTTATACGTTATTTATCCCTTGGGATAAATAAAATATCTATCTATCTATACACAAGAAAGTGCTGGGAAAAGCCAGACTGCTCACAATTAAACCAGCAGCTTATCCTTCCATCTACCCACTCATGACTGAGGCACTGAATAATCCTAAAAATATAGTCAGGATAATGGGCGAACTGTGATAATGTGCAAATTTTTAATGAGTCATGCACGTCACTGCCTGAGTGGATTGGGAGACTATGATGCCTGTTGCCATGGTTTCAGGTCTGACAGCATTGTGATTGGAAATGGTCGGTGTGAATGAAGCTTTGGCTGGCGTGTGAAGAGCAAGAATTATTCAAGGTACATGAGACAGGATTGAAAAAACCAAGAGGCTGTGAACGTAACCCTCCAATCATGGCGTCAAAATTGGAAATGCGCTGTTGGATGGGATTTTAATTGTCTATTTTTATTGTCATTATTTAATTTATTGTATTACTCACTCACTCATCTTCTGTAACCGCTTGTCCTGTGCCATCCCAGCTGTCATCAGGCAGGTACACCCTGGACAGGTCTCCAGTCTATCTCAAGGCTAACACAGAGACAGACAACCATTCACACTCACACCTACAGCCAATTTAGAATCACCAATGAACCTAACCAGCATGTCTTTGGACAGTGGGAGGAAGCTGGAGTACCCGGAGAGAACCCACGCAGACGCAAGGAGAACAGGCAAATTCCACAGAGAAAGGCCCAGTCGGCCCATAGATTCTAACCCGGAACCTTCTTGCTGTGAGGCATCAGCACTAACCACTATTCCACTGTGCCGCCCATATTGTATTATGATAGACTACATTCAGCATACTGTGTGGTAAAAGTACAATCTCAGTCCATCAAAGGGTAGTTTAAAGCACAGTTTATGCCTCTGTGGGGCATAGATGCCGTAACCTACGCACATTTATACTACCAAGCGGACCAGTCACAGCTCTTCTGGTCTGCGTCGCCGTGGGGCACAGTTATATTTCTGGAGAGGTGCACGTATGGCGTTGGGGGCTGCATAGGATCTGGACTGTCGCCTGGCAGAAGCATAAACTGCCTAGAACTGTGATGTAATTTCCGGTTAATGCAAATGAATGCAAAACACAAATTAACAAAACTGCGAATCAAGCTTTCTCAGCTTTGGTGTGTTGTATCTCATGCAAAACGGCACAACAAACCCCTCGAGCATTTGCCTATTTTTGAAAAATTTCCATCAAAAACATCTCTAACTTCAGTATCCACAACTTTGGCTTGCAGACCATGACATTATAGCCACATTTTCATGTTTTTTGAGTTGTTCCTAAACCGTTTTTGTGTGTGTCCTGCTGGGGATGGCTGCTGCCATCAAGGAGTGTCATTGCTATGGGGTGGGGGTGCCTGGTCTGGTCTAGGTGGCTGCTACATGTCGAAGTAACATCCACATGCATGAATGCCAGGTCCAAAGGTTTCCCAGCAGAACATTGAATTGTCACAAGATGGTCAATGACATTTACTTCTCCTGTCAGTGGTTTTAATGTTTAGACCTGGACTATTTTACTTGCAAATCTAATAGTAAATGACACAAAGAGATAGTGTTCACTGTTACTGAAACTCTTTCTCCATGTGACTCATTCAATTAATTTATTGATTTCTTAGCTCTGAGTCATGGCGACAGCTAAGTACTGTTGAAGGACCTGCAAGAAAATGAGGTTTCACTTCAAAAAACAGGAAATATAAGTAAAAAGATGCACAGATTAGAGTTCACTACTCTTATGGCAGTGGAGAATTGGCAGCTCTGTTGATACGAACCTGAGTTCAGGTAAATCTGCCAGGAACACTGATTAGTTTTCTCAGGAAAGAAAACACAACTTTTTGCTTGTCTGCAAAAAACAAAAACAGATGCACCATTAGGATGTCCTTGTAACTGGTTGAGTTGCTGTAAGTGCATCTCATCACATTCCTCCCGAAAGCAGCATTATGACAGAAACATCAAATTCATGTGTAATTATGTTAAAGGCTGAAAATAGATGTCACGTTGGTCATAAATGTGCTCAGCTGACATTGCGGTGGTAGTGGCAATCACTTTTTTTAATTTTAGTTATTATTTACACCCAATGCATTTTCATATCTGTCATCTGCATCCAAATGTAAATTGCTCTCGATCTCCTCCGTGCCTTTTAGCTGACTTTCACTATTTGCATCAATACGAATAATGCTTCGAATAATTGCGTTCCCTCTTTTTCGTTGCCATCGCGCTCTCCAGTGTAATTATTTCATCCAGTTATCACAGCAGTGAAACCATACTCACATTATGAGCCTCATTGATCTGAAGAGGAGACAGTGGATTGCAGATGGCATATACAGTTCAGATTTGTTCGAATAAAGTCGTAGCAAAGTCACCGCTGTGGAGAAAACGGTCGACCCGGTCACGTAAGACGGACGGCGGTGGCTGTTACACCCTTTGAACGTGAGCATGAAGTGTGGAGTCTTTTGTTACCAGTGTAGTTTTTTATACTACACTAGTTCAACACTAGTGTAAGAAAGTAGTGGTAGCAATAGTTTGATAGTAATTTACATTAATTATGGGGTGTTACTAAGCTGAAGAAGTGAAAAGCTTGGTTTTTGAAGGATTTTTGATCCATAATGGGGACTTTATGGATCACCTCACCTGGAGCTGGTGCATTTCTAATAGTCAAAGGTCAAACAGGCTTTTATTGTCATTTCAACCATATGTAGCAGTACATTATGTGATGGAAGGATGTTCCTCCAGCACCATGGACCCACATGAAGATACAAGTACAAGGGGCTGTGCATAAAGTTTGCATGCAAGCTTATGCATACAATACCCAACAAAGACGGTGCACACTATTTGCCTGCTGCTGATTTTTTGGTCAAATCTCTATGTTCACTGGTTTTTAGTCCAGCTGAACGTCTGAACTGATCACAGACGTTGGCACAGCGTACTGCATCGAGGAAAACCAGTCAACTGCTACCGTGATAAAGCACTAGTGAACTTGCAGCCACTATGCTGTGACTAGTTTGGACCCTGTCTTTTTCCAAGGATGTTGCAAGGATTGGTGCAGCAACGCTCCAACTGTGAAAACCACAAAAATTCAAGTTGCATTTTGGTTCCAAGCTTAAAGTGCATTGTGTACTAATGGAACATTCAAACTAAGCAATGCAAAGACAGACGTAGATGTATTTTGGTGGGTAATGTCTTGTGAGAGCAACCTCACCTGGTGAATGTATTAACCAGAGCAAAATACACTCTGGATTATTTAATGTGGTTAAAACAAGAACATCAGTTAACTCATCTACGTTTTATAGTGGCCGCCCTTTTGGTTTACCTTTTTATTACATCATGTGCAAACTGACAGACAGAAAATAACCATAGCCACTACTAGACACTTTCCAGTTCGAACTCATTATTCAGCAGTTTATGCGGGAGCAGCCGCCCAGTTGTTGCGTCGTCTTCCCTGTGGTTAGCACAGATCCTTGACGTGATTGAATATGTATTCGTTAATTACCACACACTCTGATCCAGTGCTTTAAGTGGGGAGGTACACTCCAGTGCGTGGTATCGTTACTTCTCGCACGCACTCCGTACCCTCTCCTGCTGATTCGTGATGGCACTTAAACTACATTACCCAGAGGGGCACTAAGTGTCCCCCGCCTCTTTCTAGCAATACGCAAGGCTTTCTGGTATGTTCTCGCAAAAGTGTAATGTCACGTGCTTACAGCCTTTGACTGAGGTTTTTGGAGACACACTAGGAAATTTATATAGCGAAAATCAGCATTATGTTTTAATATATTATTAACTGTAGCACTTAAAAATGGCACATGTAATTATTTGATGATACAAAATTACAAGGACTGTCAGAACTTATTTTATTTTTCCCACCTAAAGCACTCCTCTGATCCATGTTCATCTTCCCCAAGGCCATTTTATACATCACACCTCTCTTCCTCCATGAATCGGAGGGAGTCCGTACACCAATATCTTCCATTTTCAACTTTCACTTTTATCGGTATAACATTTCAAGACAAGTGAAAAGCAGCGCTCATGCATATGCAAACAAATTTATTGTGAATAACAATCCGCTGCAGGGAATCAAAAGGATGACTCCTAAATTGGCCTGAAAACGCCTTCAGTGGTATTTGTTTTGTTTTCACCTGATCCTACAGAATCATTATTGCTTCAGACAACAAGGCTTTCTTTCACTTGTCATTCATCACTGTTTAATACGTAATGCTGACTTCATTGTACGATCATCAGTCTTATGCAGCATTTCCCCCTTTGTTTCTAGGGTTATTGCGCCAGTGTGTTCTCTGCCTCCACGCCATTAGACGGGCTGCATCTGAGGTGACTGCTGTAATTCCCCCCCCCCCCCCCCCTCTCTCTGTTGCACTCTCCGGCACTTGGCAGCGGAAAATTGCAGTTGGAACACAATGATGTGGTGTGACTACTGATGGCTCATAGTTTCCCTGAACCACGGCTGCCTGCCGCTTGTCTAAAATTGTCTAAGATGGAAGCCGTTCCCCTCTATTATAATCTCATACTGGATGCAGAAAACTGTACTTGTTCATACTGTGCTTATGCATGTGTAGCACTCTAATGGGGATATGATTGATTAATACATAATTATGTGTGATGGTTACCTAAATATAATAATGATGGTAATAACAGCTGCAACAAGGAATCCACATCATCATTGAATCTGTTAAAAAAAAAAAAATTAAAAAAAAACATTTGATAGGGATTTAAGATGCTACTGTCACCTTTGATGACAAGTGGGAATTTAGGAATCATTAGTAGGATTCTCAAACACCAATCCAGCTAAAAGGGGGGAGATTTCATATACAGTGATCATGCATAACATTATGATCACCTTCCTAATATTGCCTAGGTCTCCCTTGCGCCTCCAAAGTAGTTGTGACTCATCAGAGAATGGACATGGGCTTTCTGAGGGTGTCCTGTGGGGTCTGGCAACAGAATGTTGTTAGTGGGGGCCTTTGAGGGGAGGGGCCTCTGTGGATCATCCCACAGATACTTGATCAGTTTGGGATCTAGTGAATTTGGAGGCCAGGGCAACACCTTGTGCTGTTCTTGATGTGTTTTTTTTGTGTCTGTGTCAGGCTGCATCCTGCTGGGGATGGCTGCTGCCATCAAGGAGTGTCATTCCTATGGGGTGGGGTTGTCTGGTCTGGTCTAGGTGGGCGCTACATGTCTAAGTAACATCCACACCAATGAATTCCAGGTCTAAAAGTTTCCCAGCAGAACATTGAATTAAATATTTATAGATGGGACACTCAGAATAGAGGAAGGAGTTAAGCTGCTTGTGCTAGGGCCACAAGGAGTAGTTATAATTAGATTTGCGTACATCTAATTGTTAATTTCCAGGCTTATTGAGTTTCATCATTAATTGTGCATCATTCACGGCACAGTGGAAACTATGGCATGGCTACGCATGATTCACCACAGGTGGAGACATATGGAGTCATTACAGAAGAGGAACGGTTTAGTAGAAAACTAACCACATCTTTGATTTAATAGAGGTCTTCCTGTGGTACGTATTCCATCCATCGGTTAGGTGTAATGTAAACATATCGCATAGTGGCGTTGTTTTAATCAGAAGTGCGAGACACTAATCGGTGCAGACTCTGTTCCAGTGGCAGGCCTTGCACACCCGTCTCAAACTGCTGACGAAAGAGATTTGGGGTAAACTGGTAACTAGGGTAACTGAGAACGCTCTCGGTCAAGGCTGCAGCGAATACCTACAGATGGAAAACAATAAACTACCTTTTGTAGGTCAAACAATTGACTGCCGCGCAGCCGTGAATCATTTCCGCTCCGTATACGGGCACATAGATATTATCATGTCAAGGTCTTTCTGAGCACTAAGTCACGTACAACATAATGACTATTAGGAAAACACTGACGGCAAAATATAATAGAGAGGGAAACAAATTGCAGCACAGCAGCCTATCGATCTTCCACCGCCTGTGTTGCAACAAAACGGGAAGCGTGATCCTCAGCTGAATTAATAAATACTATGTGGCATATCCCAGAAGAGGATTTTCTAGCTGAACTGATTTTTATTTGGGATAATCAAGACATTTGAAAGCGTATATGAAACAGCGTATGTTAACAGCAGTTGGACATGAACAAATGGAAGACAAAAAAAAAGCTATACACTGATCAGACATAACATTATGACCACCTTCCTAATATTGTGTGGGTCTCCCTTGTGCCTCCAAAACAGTTGGGACTCTTCAGAGAATGGACATAGGGCCTCTGTGGATCATCCCACAGATACTTGATCAGTTTGGGATCTAGTGAATGTGGAGGCCAGGTCAACACTTTGTGCTGTTCTTCATGTTTTTCTTTTAGTTGTTCCTAAAGCGTTTTTGTGTGTGTTTGTGTCAGGCTGCATCCTGGTGGGGATGGTCTGGTCTATGTGGGTGCTACATGTCTAAGTAACATCTACATCAATGTCCAAAAGTTTCCCAGCAGAACATTGTATTGGTCAATGTTATTCACTTCTCCGGTCATAATGTTGTGGCTGATCGATGTATAGTCCCGATGTTGCTGTAAAGCCATCCATATTTTAGATGTAAGCTGCAGCCAACTCCACACTGACCTGCGTGTACATCCCACGGGGCTGCTGTGGTGGTGCCAGCTGTATTTTTCATGTGGTCTGTTGCTTACTAAGACGACGTTAATATTGCATGTGTCCATGTGGGGAACTTAAAGTGCTCTCCAGCTGTCACTTAGAGCAAAACTACTTGGCCGTTAAGTCGGTGTAGTGGTCTCACCCTACTCCCAGGTAAATTTAAATGATTTCAGATGCTCAAATCTAAGCTCTAAGCTCGTCCTATATTGGGTTTCTCATCCTGCTCAACAATACTAAATTAATCATAGGGCACCAAATGTAAGCTGAAATATGACAGTAGATAGAATGCAAGCAAAACAAAATCATATTACTCTAGTTTTAGTTTCTCTTCATTGGCTCCTTTTAAAATCAAGAACAGCTCCATCGTATCTTAAAGACCTCACAGTACCAAATCATCCGAATATATCACTTTGATCTGAAAGTGCAGGCTTACTTGTGGTTCTTCGAGTTCCAAAAAGTAGAATGGGACGTAGAACCTTCTCCTGTGGAACCAGCTCCCAATTTGGGTTCAGGAGGCAGACGCCCTCTCAGATTATAGTTGGGACTGGCTCGGGTGACACCAAACCACCCCTTAGTCATGCTGCTATAGGCCTAGGCTGCTGGGGGATGATGATGTACTGAGCAACTATCCTCGACTCCCTTCCCTCTTACTACTCATGCATTCATGTGCTACTACTATTTAGCATGTTAATAGCTCTGTGTTCCTTTCTCCACCCCCCCTTTCCCTCCCCTCCTCTCCTCTCCTCCCCCATCTTCTTGTGAGTGTCTCCAGCCCAGAGCTGTGTGTTTCTGATCTGCGGAGCTGCATTACTACTCATCTGTGGTCTTGGTTGCATCAGCCTGCCCAGTCTTCATGGCCTGCAGTTATCCACTGCTACCTGAATGCCTAATTCTCCAAGCTGCCTATGATGCCTCTTGTATTCAATCAGTATAGCAGCTAACTCACATCTGCTGTCGGTAACGGTTTTATGCCCCTATGCTCGTGTTTACTGTATATTCATTATCAATCTCATGTAACATGCATCAGCTACATCTTGTTCTTGTATCACGATTAGATTCTACATGTATGACGTTCCTTTCCTACCTACCTCTCTACCTGGCTGGCCTCAACCAGATGGGTCCCCTCATATGAGCTGGGTTCTGCTCAAGGTTTCTTCCTGTTTCCGCTTGCTCCAGGGGTTTTAGGCTGGGTCTTGAGACAATTTGTATTTGTATTGACGCTTTGTAAATTTAAGTTAATTAAAAAAAAACTGTATGGAATCTTACGTCAAGTCTCTTTATGATGAGCTTGACTGACAGTGGGATGAACAAGTGTTTGTATCCGTTGTATTTACATAGAGGAATTCTGTACCCCCTGAGCTGGGTAAAACACATTCACAGTGCAGTACATGAAACGTATCAGAATATTTTCTGCAAGTTTGTTCAATCAGGTCTTGGGGAGTTACAGGTGCTGCCACACCAATGATTTTTTTCTGCCGTTTTTATCCTGCCACTTTAGGAAGTTATATTGTCAGGCATTTGTGCGGACGGCAAAAGAATAATTGCATTGTACAGGGAAATGTGTTTCTATACTGTGCACATGACAATAAACTCTTTCGAATCTTGGTTTTGACATGATAATAAGATTAAAAGCAATAGATGGAACTGTTAATGCCCTGAGTGTCCCCTTTGTGGAAAGCAGAGAGAGGCCAGAAATCACTGTCGTCTCTTCCCTTAAGTTTGCAAGAGTTTGTCTCTTTAAACTAGAAATGGCCACGAAAGGCCGGTTTCCTTCGCCCACGTTGAAAGTTGCATGAAGCCCTTTTCTGTCGCTCTGTAGCTCGAACCGTTGTCTTTACTTCTTCAGGAGTGCATTACTACAGACTGCAAATCTTAAAATCCTAGAAAAATACACATGCAGGAAGGCATTATGGAAATAAGAATTACAAACGCTGCTTTTGAATTTTATAAATACTGTCGAGGGGAAATTAGCACATTGTCCCCAACTCATTTCACATCGCCACCCACTGTGAGAGGATTTATTTTGTATTTCACAGTTGCCATCACACTTAAATGATTCTGATGTTTGCAGAGCTTTTAATAAACCCTGGCATTGATTTCGGAGGAAGCTTCGAATCATAGCTTAATGTTTTGAGGGAATAACAATTCATTTGCGGGGATGAATGATGTCAAGGATGCTCGTTTTCGCCCCAACGGGCTGACGTGTTCAGCAGCAACCTACATTTCCTACTGGGCTATAATCCAATTAGCCGAGCAACATTTATAGGGGAGGGATCTAAGCATGAATGCACCTTTTCCCTGCAACTCTTCCACAGCCATATTTCTGTTTCCATGCATATCCAGTGATGTAATGTACTTTATTTGTATAGCACTTTACAGCAACCCACAGGTGAACCAAAGTGCTCTACAAGAGATCGAACAATGATTAAAAAAACTTGCCGGAAAACAAGTACACGAGTAAAGGTACGATAAAAAAAAAGTACTAAAAGCCATTCTAAATACATTTTAAGTTTAGATTTGAAAAGGTCCAGGTCAGTAATGAGACATATGTCAGTGATGAGCTTACTCCAGAGCCTGGGTGCAGCAACTGAAAAGGCTCGGTCATCCCAGAGTTTAAATTTTGACCTGGGCACTTCCAGCAAGAGTTGGTCAGAAGACCTCAAAGCCCTACCACGCTCACGAACGGTTAGCATCTCAGATAAAAAATAGGATGGGGCGAGGCCGTTAAGAGCTTCAAAAACAAACATTTAAAAGTTTAAGTTCAATTCTAAAATGGACTGGAAGCCAGTGGAGGGAATAAAGGACAGGAGTGATGTGCTCTCTTCTGTTAGTGCTGGTTAAAAGACGAGTGGCCGCACTTTGCACAAGTTGAAGGCGGCCACGAGAAGACTGGGAGACGCCAGCATGCAGAGCATTGCAAGTAATCCAGTCTCGAACTAGTTAGAGCATGGATAGCTTTCTTAAGGTCGTAACGGCTCAAAAAAGTTTGGACTTTGGCCAGAAGACGTAGCTGAAGAAAACTTGTCTTGACAGCATTGTCAATTCACTCCAAAAATCATTCCTAAAGGTCATACATTTTCGTTCTATTTAAATGTACATTTATGTATTAAAATGTTTGCTCATTATGACCTTTAAGGAGACACTACATTAGACCAGTGCTCCATGCCAGCTATCAGCACCTGGAACCATTAATTACTCAATGCCATGGACATATTTAGTTGTATATCTGTAGGCATTTATAATCCAGACGTAATGTAGGCATGCTTAGATGTTGTATGGATATAAATCTTGCACCTTTTCAAGGTGGTACATGCATCTTTTGTATATTTACTTATTATCTGAGAGGTATTATCTTACTTAAATAGTTTAGATTGTGAATATTATTGTTCTCATTGACACATTTCTGGAAGTGATTGTGTCTGACAAGTTCCCTCTGGAGTATACACTGAAAACCACACCTGTGTGTTGTAGTCTGCAGGAAAAGAACCCTGTGGCATCCATGTAAATATTGGAAATGTTTGTCCCGGGTGTAATTTAGCTGAATCAATAACCGATTTAAATGTGAGACGCATGGAAGTGGCATGTGTGACCAGCGTCTGTGCGTGTGCATTTCATGTTGTGGCCACAGGCAAAACCAGTCAATCAGAATTCCAGTGCCAGTTCTGATAACATGACTCTTGAGCGTGCGCTTTAAATGACATGCAAGCTGTTGTAATACCAATCTGGTTGCAGGTCCAAATTAGAATCGCATAAATTGCTTTGTTTCTGTCGTGATTCATACGATCCTGGTGAATGGGCAGATTTCCCCCCTCTCACATGTGCATGTTTTATGGATTCAGCCCTCCATCGTGCATGTAAGGTTGCAGGCTCAGACATTAACTGCGTTGTGCAACACCATCTGATCCCTTTTAAACAAAAGCCGCGCGTGCCGGAGTAAGAGACAGGCCTGAGTAATCCCGAATTAGCTCCTGTGCGAGCATCTCCAGATGTGGCTGATTCTCTTTCCCGCAAGAGCAATTTTATTATGCTGATGAGCGTTTCATCCTAATGGAAAAACCATTAGGGTAAATATATGCAAATAAGTGCTCCATTCTTTCAACTCTGTTTGTGGCCCAAGGGTTGGATAAAGAGCTTTAATGTTTTCATAGAATGACAATTACTTCAAAGAATCTCAGGGTCCACTGTCCTCGGAAAGGTGCTGCCAGCGAAGACAGGCTCGGAGAATTTACCTTCACTTTCATCTTGGGTCTTAATGAGGTTATGTGAGGTGAAGCAGACATTTCAGGTGCATCACATTTTATGGCGGGTGTCAACATGGGCTCCCGCATTTGTTACCTTCAGACTGTAACTGTATAACTTCCTGAACTTCAACAGAAGTATATATTATACCATTTTTATAACTAATATTTTTCTGCATTACTAGTTTCTTTTCGACTTCTTAGATGCTGACGTTTATTAAATTTAAGAAGTAATATTCCCACTTTAGAGAAGATCCTTATGTAAATGATGATTATAATCCCCATAACCAAGAATTTATCATTATATTAAAATACCAATATCTAATCTTGTGTAAAAGATATACAGTGGACCGCAACAATATTATAACCAACCCTAATTTTGAGGTTTTATATGAGAGAATGTGGGAAAGAGAGAGAGAAAGAGCGAGAAAGATATAATATATATATAGAAATGGCATTTAAACTTGGTGTATATTTTTCTTTTGCCTTATTTATTTGAGGCTGAAGGGTGAATTATGAATATTAAACTGCACCTCAGGGTTCTATCATATCGCAAGAAATTGATTTAGTTTTATTATAAAACCAGCCTTGAACCTGAACCGAAAGTAGTTTTAGATCTAGTCCCGTTGCCGGTGCCACGTTTTTTTTTTTCAAATATCACAGATTTTTAGCTTTTATTTAACCACGTTTGTCCCATTAAGATCAGATGTCTTTTTCTTTTTCTTTTTTTGTGAGCCCTGGGCAAGAGTGGCAGAAAAGCTCAGTTAAGAGAAATCCTTAGGAGAAATTCCAAAAACTGTCTTCCTCCATTCAGTTTGTACCTTAGGAACCACAAACTGCAATATATCCTTAGAAAGGAGACTGTATTTTTACACATTTTCAAGTTTAAAAGACAAGATAAATACGTAGTAAACACAGAAAGAATAGATTTGTCAATAAAAACATACCAATGACTAAGGTGAATATAGGAACCTGTGTGGTATTCATCAGTACTTGCGTACCTTTGTACATTGTTTGTAGGTTGAATCTTCATTGACAGAAGCTATTCATGATAGAGCAACGCTAAGTTATGGTATACAGTTCAGTTGCTAGTTTGAACAGCAAGTTCTCCACAAACAACCAGAGTTAAGACACAGACGGGACGTAAAGCAGGACAAGAAACACTGAGGAAGAAGCTTACATGATAAAAAAGGAAACGTGCTGAAATGTTCACTGATTTACCCCCATCAGCATGACGACATCATTTGTGGGATTCATCCAGAACTATTACAAATCACTGTTGGTGTATGGTGTGGCAGAGAGAGTCATTTAAAGTACAGCGGGACGTAGACACCGTAACCTACGCACGAAGTCTACGCCGGTGCAAGTCATTTATACTAGTCAGTCTGGCTCATTCTGTAAAAACGCCACCCAAGCTCTTTTTTTTTCCTACTTCCTGCTTCACTTTCAACAATGGCGACTGAAACTTTTGCCGAAATTTCACAGAAGAGTCGTACAAATGTTTGCATCCCCGAACCTCCTCAGTTAACCTTTCCTCGATGTGTTCCATCTTTATTGATTCAAAACAATCAATTCGAAAATTGCAGAAATGGAGAAGCAGCCGGAAATACTAAAGCGGAAATACGCTACTACCGAGCAGACCAATCACAGCTCTTGTGTCGCAGCTGTGCGTAGTTACACTTCTGGGGAGGTGCACGTCAGGCTATAGCATTAGGGTCTGCGTAGGGTCTGAACATGTGTTTTGGGGCCACTTGCAGAAATGTTGTTTTTCTTGTCTTTCTTTGACCTTCAGATTCAGAAAACTTTATTTGTTCCTGGGTGGCAGTTTAACAAACGAGAACAATGCAAGCACTTTTTTGTTTTAGTTTGTTTAGAACACTTGAATTATCTCATCATGTTAGACATTGTGTACAGAATACAAGTCACCTCAGCTGTATGATAAATAAATTATGTCTGAATCCTGTTAGCTACTTTAGGTTTTGGTATTGGTCCGTCTTGGTTCACTGTCACGCCGTCATAGTTTTCTCGGCTACTCGAACAGAACAGAGTCATCATTCAACCCCAACGCAAAGCAACAAATAAGTATATTTTTCCAGGATGTATTATTTTAATATATGTCTCTATCCCCACTTGACTGACTTTGTGTCATCAGTATGCGGTGCTGCATGTTCTACTGTCATCGCAGATGGACAACCTCATCAGCTCGCTGCCACCACACATCACATTTCAGATGTCTCCAAATTCTAAGAACAAGCAAATATTTACCTTGAGAGTGTGAAATACGACAGCCTCTAATGAGACGGCTCTGTCCTTAAAACACAGACAACTAAATCCTTCATTGTTCCTTTTTTTTTTTTTTTTTGAGTCAGCACTCTGCTGCTGCATTAAGTCACCCAGATTATAAATGACACCCCCATAGCCGCAGTGCTGAACTGGTGTATAAACATGCGGCCATTAAAAAACATTTTGATTTGCTCTACAAGTAAACAAAAGACCGCACATTCCTTCTTTGACAATCGGCACAAAGCTAGGGACTGAGCTAAATTGGTCACAGACTGTGATCAAAGACTTGGGCTGGAGTGAGGTGTCGTGATTGAGAGTGCAGGCCTGACAAGTGCTGCACTCAGCCACAATGTGTAATGATACCAAAGCAGGCCGGCTGTGTGTGTGCACATGTAACCAGGATAAATGACTGAGCTCCCTGCTTTACCATGCTCACATTGTTTACATGAATAACTGATGGAGAATATGGCAGCTCATACGGAAAACGCATCATAGCAGCTTTAGACTGCTTTGAATAAAAAGATTCCCTCACTGTTTCCATGGTAGAAACTACCGGAAAGAAATGCATAACTATTGCAATAGAGGCATAATAATCTAGTATTAGTAGACAAACATATCAATTTTATTACAGCCACTTTACATATTGTTTCCCCAAAGTGCAGGGGGCTACTTGTGCTTCCTAGAATTTCAAAAAGTAGAATAGGAGGTAGAGCCTTCAGCTATCAGGTTCCTCACCTGTGAAACCAGCTCTCAGTTGAGACACCCTCTGTACTTTTAAGGTCAGGCTTAAGACTTTCCTTTTTGATAAAGCTTATAGTTAGGGCTGGATTGAACCACCCCTTAGTTATGCTGCAATATGCCTAGGCTGCTGGGGGACGATGCGCTGAGCTCCTATCCTCTAATTTCTTTTCTCTGGCACCGAGCTCCTATCCTGATTTCTTTTCTCTGGCACCGAGCTCCTATCCTCTAATTTCTTTTCTCTGGCACCTAGCTCCTATCCTCCAATTTCTTTTCTCTGGCACCTAGCTCCTATCCTCTAATTTCTTTTCTCTGGCACCTCGCTCCTATCCTCTAATTTCTTTTCTCTGGCACCTAGCTCCTATCCTCTAATTTCTTTTCTCTGGCACCGAGCTCCTGTCCTCTAATTTCTTCTCTATTACTACCCATGCAGTTCTGTGGTACTACTGTATAGCATGTTAACTGCTGTGTGTCCCTCCCTCCCCCAACCCCCTCCATCTTCTTGTGAGTGTCTCTGGCCTGGCGTTGTGTGTTTCTGACCTGTGGACCTCCACACTACATCTGTTGTCTCATCAACCTGCCCGGTTTTCATGGCCTCCTGCAGTTACCCACTTCTCCAACCTGCCTATGATACTGCTTATATTCAATCATTATAGCAGCTAACTCACCGGTGATAGAGCAACTGTTTGCACAAACAGCTTTATTTATATTCATTATCAAACTGTCCTGTAGCATCATCAGCTTTATGTTGTATATGTATCATCATCAGATTGTACATGTAGGCATTAGTCAGATGTATCTACCCAACTGGCTTTAGGCGTATGGGTCCCTCCATGTGAGCTGGGTTCTGCTCAAGGTTTCTTCCTGTTAAAAGGGAGTTTTTCCTTGCCACCATCGCCTTCGTCCTTGCTCAGGTGGTTTCAGGCCGGGTTTCAGACCGGATTTTGTAAAGCATCTTGAGGCAACTTGTATTGCTATTGACGCTATATAAATAAAATTGAACTGAACGTCTCTCACATTTAGCAGTCGCTCATCGTCTTTCAAATTCTCTCCTCAAAAGGTTAATATTTGATTGCAGCTATCTGATAACACCCCTGAAGTTTTTGGAGGAAAAAAAAAATCTTAATGAACTCTTATCTTTAATTAATGAGGGCTGTCTGTTTGAGGGCTTTCAGTCTGGTTCATCATCAACCTGCTGACAGTCCACTTCTTCCACTGATGTATGATCTTCTGTTATCTGCCAAGCCTGAAAATCCATCCTTACCCGTCCCCGCAGATTTGGCTCCGCATTTTAAGCAAGTGATCGTCCCATTTAGCCTGAAGGCTTGCCCGAAAATCTCCCCTGCCCACACAGTGGTTGTGGGGTAAAGTTGCTCTGTTATGGCAAAGATCTGCCAGACCAGTCAAATCGTTTTGGGTGGTGATGGACAGAAGAGTAACACCGATCACCTGAGCACAACTGAGGTGAATTTGTTTACAACAAAATGGCTCTAACTGGTTGGAGGATTGGAGGATTTATTCTGTGTATTGGTTGAACAATGGCCCATAATGACATCCCAATGACGTGAAAACCAGACTTATCTTCTGGTAAGAATTTAGTATGGCTGTGCCAGGCGTCCTCCTGTTAATAAAAGGTTGAATCCCTCAACAAACTTAAAAAGAAATGAAGTTGGATAAATCATAAATACATATTATAATGACTGCTCTGTTCGACTAACAGGAATGAAAAGACGGCAGGTCATTAGGTGTGGCTATACCTGAGAGGTGGGAGTGGTTAAGGTTAAACTTCCATGTTTGCTACCTTCCACCTTTTCACACATGACTACACTCTAGTGTTGCTTTCGTCAACGAAAACTATGACTAAATATTGTCGTCAACGAACCTTTATCACGTGACTAAAACGAGACGAGACGTAACGTAAATGCTGGTCATGCGACGATGACTATAATTAAATGTATAATGCAATATTGTTGACGAATAAAAATGTGGTTTACAAAATAAAAACTATGCTAAAATGTCTCTCCATTTTCGTTGACCAAAACGAGACGAGACGAAATGTTACAACGTCATTGTTATAACCTTGGATGGTTAATAATGCACGCACTCTTCGAACGGCTTAACGGACTTTACTTCGTCTGCAACAGCACTCATAAAACAGGTAGCATCACACAGGTAGCAGCGTATCAACCGGGAGGGGTACACTTCTAAACATTCCTGGGGGTCACTGGGTTAATTAATAAAGGTTCCGGGGTGCCATTCCCTGATAACACAGTAACACATTTTCAGTCTATAACACTTCTCCCCCTTTAAGTGAAAACATGCAATATAATTAAACAAACCAGACTGAGCAGTTCAGGTCCCCTTTTCAAAACTCATGTAAACTAAAATATCTTCTGTCATATTGCTACCTTACAGAATTGTGTCTTTGACCTGCATAACACAACATTTTTAAAATAACAATTTAACAATCTCAAACGACAAACCTCCAAGTGCTTTGCTCTTTACTAGCTGAACATTTCACACCTTGTCTAGCTTTTGTACAGCTCAACATGTCAGTCTATCTGGAGGCTTGTGCTGCCTTTTAGATCTCCTCAGTCCAACTGTGGAACACACAGGCTCTGTATCAGGTTGTGTACTCCGAGCTGGGCTTGGACTACCGACAGGTTGGGTAACTTGTACAGCCTCACTTTGCACAGACAGACCATCAGTGGGCACAGACAGTCCATCAGTGGGCACAGACAGTCCATCAGTGGGCACAGACAGTCCATCAGTGTCCTGTGGTGCTACTGGCACCTCCAAAACAGCCGTAGAGCTGCCCACACTGTCCTTGTGTGCAACACTCTGAGGCCTCTCTCCTCCAGCTCTATGGCGAACCCGCAGGTGATCCTGGTGCCTGCGGATCTGCCGTCCATTACACAAGTCCACCATGAAAGACACCGGTCCCGTCTGGCGGCAAATGACTCCTGGCAGCCAGGGTGGACCGTGGGAAAAGTTCTTGACATACACACAGTCTCCAGGCTTAAAAAGCCTCTCTTTAGCATGTCGGTCTCGCCTCCCTTTCTGCTCTTCCTGCGACCGAACAACTCTCGCTCCAACGTCTGGGTGGAGCAGATCCAGATTAGATTTGGGCTTCCTCCCCATTAACATCTCTGCAGGGGATATACCCGTGGTTGTGTGTGGAGTGATCCGGTATTGGAACAAGAAACGGGAGAGCTTAGTTTCCAGTGTCTGTCCCGACATCTTTCGTAGACCATCTTTCAGGGTCTCCACAGCTCGTTCTGCTAAGCCATTGGAGGCTGGATGATATGGAGCTGTGCGGACATGTCGGATACCATTTTTCTCCATGAACTCCTGGAACAACTCACTGGTGAAAGTGGGCCCATTGTCTGTCACAACTGTATCTGGCAACCCGTGAGTAGCAAAGATGCTCCTGAGCTTCTCTGTGGTGACTGAAGCAGTAATGTTTGACATGATGTGTGCATCCAGCCACTTAGAATGCGCATCTACCAGCACCAGGAACATGTGACCAACAAATGGACCTGCAAAATCCAGGTGGAGCCTCGACCACGGACGACCAGGCCACTCCCATGGGTGGAGCGGAGCAGGTGCTGGCATCTTTTGGTTACTTTGACATTGTACACATGCCTTTACCTTTTTTTCTAGAGTGCTGTCCATCCCCGGCCACCACACAAATGACCTGGCAAGGCTCTTCATCCGGGACACTCCAGGGTGGGCGTCATGCAGCTCGTCCAACACCCGAGCCTGCCCTGGGGGTGGAACAATCACTCTGGCTCCCCAGAGGAGACAGCCATCCTGGACGCTTAGCTCCAGCTGACGCTTGAAGTAGGGCTTAAACACCTCCTGCTCAACCGCTGCTGGCCAGCCCTGCATCACCCATCTCTTAACTTGAGATAACACTGGGTCTCTCTCAGTCCACATTTTGACTTGTTTTGATGTCACTGGAGTGTTAGACAGCCTGTCTAACATGAACACAGTCTCTGGGGGCAGGAAGGTTTGATTGGGTGTGTCAGGAAGAGGGAGTCGGCTAAAGGCATCAGCATTGGCATTTTCACTACCTGCCTTGTACACGATTCGGTACTGATACGCTGAGAGGGTTAATGCCCAGCGCTGTACTCTCGCTGAAGCCATGGGTGGAATGCCTTTTGACTCACTGAACAGACCCATAAGGGGCTTATGGTCTGTGTAAATGGTAAAGGAACAACCATACAGGTACTGGTGAAACCGTTTTACAGCAAAAACCACAGCTAGTCCCTCTTTCTCTAACTGTGAGTATCCTTTTTCGGCTGCTGTGAGGGTGCGCGACACATATCCAATTGGCTTTTCAGAGCCATCCTCCATCTGGTGCGAAAGGACCGCCCCCACACCATAGGGCGACGCATCACAGGACAGGATGACGTCCCTGTCCGGATCAAAGTGCACCAGCAGTCGATCAGAATGTAACAGTCCTTTTACCTGCTGAAATGCTGTCTCTTGGGCTTGTTGCCATTTCCATGAGCTGTCTTTGTGTAGTAGCTGATAGAGGGGGGCTAGAACAGTGGAGAGGTCAGGTAAGAATTTGCCATAATAGTTCACCAAGCCTAAGAACGATCTGAGTTCTGCCACATTCTTTGGGCTTGGAGCCTCCTTCACTGCCCTCACCTTCTCTTCCACAGGGGACAGACCCTGAGCCGAAATCCTGTGGCCCAGGTAGGTGACACTTGGTGCTTGGAAAACACACTTACTGCTCTTCAGCCGCAGCCCGGCTTCTGCCATCCTCTTCAACACCTGGTCCAAGTTACTCAGATGCTCCTCCTCTGTTCTACCTGTGACCAAAATGTCATCCAGATAGACTGCCACATGGGGAATGTTTTGGAGCAGATTGTCCATGGTGCGTTGAAAGATAGCAGGGCTGGATGCGACGCCGAATACCAGGCGGTTGTACCTGAACAACCCCTTGTGGGTGTTGATGGTGACGTACTGTTTGGATTCCTCGTCCAACAGCAGCTGCTGGTATGCATGACTCATGTCCAGTTTCGTGAACGTTTTTCCACCTGCCAGAGTGGCAAACAGGTCCTCCACACGTGGCAGAGGGTAGGTATCAAGCTGTGAGGCCTGGTTTGCTGTCAGTTTGTAGTCCCCACAGATGCGCACCTCACCATCCTCTTTCAAAACCGGCACAATTGGGGCTGCCCAGTCTGAAAACTCAATAGGCTCAATGACACCTAGCTGCTGGAGTCTCACCAGCTCTGCCTCCACCTTGGCTTTCATAGCATATGGCACTGGGCGGGGTCTGAAGAAACGTGGTTGTGCCTTGGGGTCTACACATAGTTTCACAGTTGTGCCACGAAGGGTCCCCAGCTCATCTTTAAAAACATCTGCGTACTTCCCTAGGATGTCTTCAATCACTCTCATGTGCTTGATTTCCCCCCAGTTCAGGCGAACTTTCTTCAGGATGTCCCGACCCAGCAAACTCGGCCCCTCCCCCTTAACCACAAACAGTCTAGCTGCAGCCTCCTGGCCTTGGTACACAAGGTTAACTTCTATAGATCCAAGAAGTGGAATGCACTCACCCGTATAAGTTCTCAGTCTGACGTTAGCTTCTTTGAGTGCAGGCGCCTCCTCCGAGCGCCACAAGTTGAGGTATGTAGCTTGACTTATGACTGATGCTGAGGCTCCCGTGTCCACCTCCATCTCCAGCCCCTTTCCATTTATGTGCAATGTTGCCGTGATGGGCTCAGCCCGGGGCTCACTGAGGTCGATGAGGTTGAACATGTTAAAGGAAACCTGCTCCTCAGCCTCCTCACTCTGCAGGTGATGTGTGTTCATTTTGGGCTTTGACTTCCCCCACTCCTTTTTCTGTTTATTTTTAGCAGCTCTGCACTTCCTTGCAATGTGCCCCTTTTTCTTACAGTTATGACATACGGCGTCTTTAAAGCTACAGTCATTAGCAAAATGTGCACCTCCGCACCGGTAACATTCAACTGACTTTGATGGCTTGCCTGTCTCTTTGAACACCCGATGAACGGCGCGTGGCTGCACACTCCCGTTAGCTTGTTGAATGTCTTTAGTATTATTTGCCGCTGTTTCCATTGCCTGTGCAATCTCTAGCGCCTTCTTGAACGTGAGTGTGGCCTCTCCCAACAACCGGCGCTGCATACCGTCATCACCGATGCCGCAGACTAACCTGTCGCGTAGCATGTCATCCAGGGCCGCTCCAAACTCACAGTGCTGTGATAACTGCCTCAGCTCCGCCACAAACGCCGCCACCGAAACTCCTGGCCTGCGGGCATGCGTATGGAACTTGAAACGCTGAACAATTACAGATGGCTTCGGGTTGTGGTGGTCCTGTACCATCTTCACCAGCTCCCTAAATCCAATACCTCCTGGGCTCCGCGGCGTGGCCAGGTTGCGTATCAATTTATACGTCTTTGCCCCGCACACACTGAGGAGGATGGAGCGTTTCTTCTCCTCTTCTGTAATGTCATTTGCCAGGAAAAAGTGCTCCAGTCTCTCGACGTATTCAATCCAGTCCCCGTCTGACTCGACATATTCACTAAGTGAACCAACAGTCGCCATGATTTTAACTACACGGAAAACTTCTTCTTCGACCTAAATCGACTTTAATCCTCGTCGCCAGTGTTATAACCTTGGATGGTTAATAATGCACGCACTCTTCGAACGGCTTAACGGACTTTACTTCGTCTGCAACAGCACTCATAAAACAGGTAGCATCACACAGGTAGCAGCGTATCAACCGGGAGGGGTACACTTCTAAACATTCCTGGGGGTCACTGGGTTAATTAATAAAGGTTCCGGGGTGCCATTCCCTGATAACACAGTAACACATTTTCAGTCTATAACAGTCATTTTGTCTTGTTTAGTCGCGTTATTATTATTATTATGTAGTTTTTCTGTTTCCTGTGTCCAGAGCCCGTTTCTCTCGCAGGCGACGTCACTTCCTCAAGCTCCACTCGCGGCATTATTTTGAAGATGCAGCTGCTCCAGTGAGTCTGCGACTCTGCGTGACTACTGAGTAGCGAGAGAACTGTGAGTAGGCTACTGAGTAGCGTGACAGAGAAAGGGAACGATGGCGGGCCAGCCGGGGGTCTTTGGTAGAAGAAGAAGAGAAGACATTTGGAAAAACTTTAAATACACCGAAGTGGAAAATAAAACCGAATGTCTTGTGGTGAAAGATAGGGAGAAGTGCGGCAAATAGTAAATAGTAAAATAAATATGTTGTAAATTCAAATCAGCGTCTTCCGTGTCTGGAATGGATGTATTCTTGAGTCTATAAGGTAACAATAATATAATAAGAACCTTGTTTGAAATAGGTTTGGCTAAAAGAAAATTTTGGTTTTGTCTATACTACAAGGTAGGCTACTTATACTGTATTGACTGGGTTAAATAGAATTGCATTACTAAAAAGAGACTAAAATACAATTTTCATTGACTAAAACTAGACTAAATGTCATCAGTTTTCGTTGACTAAGACTAGACTAAATGTCATCAGTTTTCGTCGACTAAAACTAGACGAAAATAGTCATGGATAATTCTGACTAAAATAAGACTAAAATGCTCAGACTTTTAGTTGACTGAAACTTGACTAGACTAAAAAGAGTATGAACATGACTAAAACTAATAAAAACTAAAATGACAGCTTGACACAAAGACTAGACTAAAATTAAAACAGGCCGCCAAAAACAACACTACTACACTCAACCTCCAATAACCTTACTTTTCTGGTGCCTTGCCTTAGTATTCCTTGCCATATTTTAAGAAGATGTAAATGAACGTATTGTCAGAAATAATACTCTTTGTGTGTGTGGCCTCCTCTTGTTATCAGCCTGAGCACTGCTGGTAACGATATGAATTTATTCAATTCAAGACCGATTTAGAAATGTGTCATTTATTTATTTATTTTTTTTAAAGTTTAAAGCTCCAGAGCTTTGATCATTAATTCATTCATCGCTGACCACATCTAATTTTTCAGTCGGATGCTAAATCAGGTGTACAATTCCGCTTATAATTCAAGTTAAAATGAATTATTAAGGCCTGCACAGATTCACTGTGCATTTTAGAGTATTAGCGAAAAATGTTCTGCACTCTTCGGCTTAGCAAAAAACATTACAGCTATAGTTTAAACTGTTATTAGAAAATAAGACCGGGTTATTTTATTAAAATCCTAACATGAGTAATCTTAGGGCCCTTGTATAATTTTGGTTGTAACACAACTCTCTTAAAATGAATGTGTTGATATTAACACTTGTGTCAATTCCTATGACACTAAAGGACCACACGTGTTGTGTTACTTTTAAAATGACTGCTGTGTTAACTTTAACACAAGATTTGTATTGTACTTTCAAACACAGTGATTGTGTCATATGTAACACAATATATGTGGTCCTTATATGGAGATATAAGTGCATAGATGTGTAGAAACGTGTAGAAAATTTGTATTTATTGTACATAAAAGATTTCATCAACATTTTTGCATGAGATCAACTTAAAAGAAAAATACATGAAATGTATCTTAAATGTATTCATGTTCCCTTTTTTAAACAAAGGTCAAGCATTGTTTGCTATGAAACTGTTTTATATAAAAATGCCAATGCCGATAATATAACAATCTTCTTCCTATGCGGTCTAAAATTTTTCACAAATATGTGATTTTCCAAGCAGAACATTAACCTCATCACTTCTTGTGATTACATCCTGCTGGGCTCCAGCTCTACTTGGTTGTCCAAGGCGTAGGATGTAAGGTTGCTGGAGAATCCTGAGACAACCATCAGTGGGGCCCACCAAAGATGAGATGCTCGTTCACAGGCGGGTAACGCAAAAGGATATACCACATAAGGAAAACGGTAGTGGGAGAAAATTAAAATCAACAAGATCACTATATGTTGTTCCATCAAAAAGCCATTATGTCACAAACATCTCACAGGTGCAAAGTCCAGTAGGTAATGGCTGATTTCACACTGCAGCAACTCCGTCCTGCCCCTCGTCCTGATGCAGTTGATGGAAGAAGGTGCGTGAGTGCCTGAAGTGTTAAGAAGCAAAGCATGTATGTAGCACAATTCCCCTTTGAGCAAGCCCTTGAAGCTAGTGGGGAGGAAAAACTCATTTCCAACCTATCTGGCTCAGCTGGTTGAGATGAGAATAGGTAATTCAGCTTGAAGGACATGATGAGTCTGGTGGCTAGTTTCATATTATTTGTCCATCCGACACTTGACTAGATCCATCCACTGAATGAACAAACTGGTTCCTAGAAGAACAACTTTTTGTTTAAATATTGCTCGAAACATAGTACAGCAATACAAGAACTTTCCAAGTAATAGTGTTGGTGTTATACTACGGTTTTAGTTGTGTCTGTGAAGGTTCTCAGTCATTGAGGTCATGGTATATCCACAAATGTTAAAGAAAGATCCAGTTGTCTTTCTTTGACAAGTAGTTTCTTGAAGACATTTCATCCAAGCAGCTTATTCAGTTCTAAAGGACTGGTGGAGGAGTTGAGGTTTGAATAGGAACATCTGTGGGTGTTACAGACATTAGTCAAGCAAGTTTCTGATGGTAACGACTAGATACTTACACGAATAGTGTCTGTTAGCAGTCATTGGTGGAGACTGTTTGACCCTGTCCTCCTTTCTCCAACGAATGGTACTCGAAGAGAGGCTCCAGTCTCAACATGTGGAAGTTGGTGAAACTTCTTGGGGACAGAAGTTAAGATTGCATTATAGTTTGACAATCGGATTATATATCAGTCTACCTCCCCTGTTCAGAGAAGGATTTTCCAATTAGACAAGATCCCAGATGGCGCTCCCTTGTGTGCGGTATGTACAGGCTCATGTTAAGTATGAGCAGAATTATTACAACTACACAAACAGGGCTACGGAGGAGTTTTTAACGTTGGTGTGCTCAACTCCTTATAGCTACATTGCTATGCTGAAGCAACACCTGGACAGGCCGCAGCATCCCTCTTCTCTGGCTAAAATGTGGACGTTATTGTCCTCAAAGGAGTGTCTCGTTTTTCAGGTGTAGGTGGACCGCTGAATTGTTTTCTGATGACCTGGCTCTCCTGTGTTTGGACATGTGTTTGTGGATGGGTCGTTTCCCCAATGTACAAGTCTGTACATTCCTCATTGCAATGAACAGCATACATGCGTTTTAGTGTTGGTTTTTATCATTACGTGTTGAACAATTAAAGGTTTGGTCAACAAACATTACATAGGTCACATGAAAAGTTATGTAAATTTAGAGATTCTGTTTTGCCCAGTGGTTTTATCTGATATAGGAATGGTATGTTAAAAGATTTGATATCAGGAGCATATTTAGACTAGGAGTGCATGCTGCTAGTCCAAATATGCTAATTAATCTAGCATATTTAATCTGAAGTGCAATATGCAACTTGTTGCCACTCTTCGTTGAGCTGATGTTCTGCACCCTCAGCCACATGTCAGCCATCCTGATATGAGATCTGTCTGTTGCACCGCCAGTTTGCCGAGCACCAGAAAACCCATTTATGCTTGGTAGTAAACACAGCAGACCTTATCATTTGTGTCTCCTTGGACTGCTGAAGTGAAATACCTACTCCCATCTCTTAGCTCTGTATGTTTCTTTTTCCCAGTCCTTTGTTTAACTCGCTGTTGTTTTTTAATGACCCCGCTCTTTTCAGCTGCACGCTCTTCAGTGATTGCCTCAACAGCACACCCACAGAAAATGTTCAGTGTCCAAACATGTAAGTCGAAGGTTACTTGCTGAAGTACAATATTTCACATCAGCAGCAGCCGAGCATTTTCATTTTCATTTTCATTTGTCCATTTGAGGGGAATCTGCCGTACAAGGTCAGACGTCCAGCTGTTCAAAACTAAGTATTTTTAAAAGGTGATTCAAAGTCAGGGACAGACGAATAGAAATACCACATTAGATTAAAAAAAATAAATAAAAAATGCATGTTATATGATAAATCACAAACTGAAACTAATGTTTAGGTGAAACTAAAGCACAGTATCTATACCTGCCGAGAACGACACGTTTAGCTCTCTGACATCTAAGACAAATAGATGCATTCAGTACAGGCTCAGTGGCGGCTGTCCTGACAGGTGATTAATGTGAAAGCTGCTGAATGGGATGATACTGTAAATCTACATATTAGAGGCAGTGGCGTACATGAGGCTGCAAGCGGCTCCAGCTCCATCACAGATGAGTTTTGCGACTGGTCAGATTCCCCAAGGACACGGCAAATGTTATGCTGATAATGGAGATGTGGCATGCAGAGTGCGTGTACACAGTGTGCATGCATGTATGATGGGGGTGTGTGTTTGTGTGTGCAGTGCCTGATGCATTATCGTGATATAATGCTAAAGAGAGGAGCACCTTGTATGTTCTAACATGCACCCTGTGAGCTGAAGGGCTGCAGCTGCTCCATTAGTATGAGGTAAGGGATCAGTCAGTGGTGATCATGAAGAACACTGAGCCATGACAGCAGGCAGGCAGGCAGGCAGGCAGGCAGGCAGGCAGGCAGGTAGGCCAGCCCAGGAACCCGTCTTAGTTGGTCTTTACATGAGGAGAGAGTTTTTTCTGCAAAAGATTGTGAAGTGTTTCCCAACACTACACCGCCTTCTTTATCAGCTTGTCCAGCCGTGAGGTAAACCTTCTTCTTAGTGCTGCCTCCTCAGCACATCACAGCATAGAAGAGGGCAACGATAGTCTGGTAGAACATGTCCAGCAGCTCCTGGCAGATATTAAAAAACCTTAGCCTCTGGAGGAAATAGAGATGTCTCTGACCTTTTTTGTTTGTGATCCAGATGTAGACCCAGGTACTTGAGGTACCAGGTCTGAACCACCTCTACACACTCCTCGTTGATGGTTACACGCTGCACATGGGGCCTGGACCTCCATAAATCCACTGCCATCTCCTTGGGTTTAGCTGTACTGATCAGAAGGTGGTTCACTCCGCACCATGAGACGAAGTTGTTCTACAGATTCTTGTACTCCTGCTGCTGTCCATCCCTGATACAACCCACAACTGCAGTGTCATCTGAGAACTTCAACTACAACACAGTCATGTCATATGCAGAAGTCTGAGGTGTGCAGGGTGAATAGTACAGGGCAGAGCACAGTCCCCTGTGGTGCTCTAGTGCTGCTGACAATAGTTCCGGACATGCAGTTCCCCAACCTGACATACTGAGGTCTCCCGATGAGATAGTCCACTAACCAGGAAGCAACTCCCATCTCTCTCAGCAGCAGGGGCTGGATGGTGTTGAATGCGCTGGAGAATTACATAACACATTGTAAAGCATCAGATTTTCAGATTCTGCCAAACAAGACCCCAAATCCAGCCAGCACTGGCTCGCAGAACACAGGTATCGGCAAAAGCTGGTGGCACCAGAGACCAATCAGTTTGATCCACTTGGTCAGGGAACCTTGTGTATCATAAAAGGAGCAGCATGTCCTCCAGCCTGGATGCTGGATTTGCATTTTCTGTTCCTGTTGCCACGCATGTCTTGATCTAGCCAGTAGCTATCTACCTGCTCATCCCAATGTAATTCCAGCTACAGAGATGAGGCATTTGTTACAGTATAGCTGTTTTTGTTGTGGAATGGCGAGATAAACAACTCTTTCCTGTTGCAAGTGTCTGTCCTAACCCTCCATGCTCCACACCACCGATTACACTGTCTGTTAAAACGGCGTCTGTATCCAGATGGCGTATTTAAATAATGATTAATCAAGTCACTCTTTTGGCATTTACACCTGCTACTTAAACGCATTCTTGACTCGTGGCATTTACAAGGCTGACAGTGTTTGAGACCAGGTGGAGTTAAATCAAGCATACGTACAGTATATGTAAATTCCAAGTCTAATTACTGCATGCAGGAACACAGACATAGCATAAGCAAAGAGTGATTCGAAAACCGTTTCAGTCTCGTCAAACAATGTAGCTCGCAGCAGATTGTCATTGGTAATAAAACTAGAGTCTTCACAAGTAGGTCAGAACAAAGGGTTATCTGCAGAGCAGTGAGCACGGCTTCAGCATCTTGCATCAAGGAACAGTATGTCAGCGGGATGGGCGCTTGCTGCTACAGTGCAGCTCACTTTAAGGCCTCTTCTTTCTCTGATCCTACCTGTAGTATATAAATGTATGTAAAGCAGAAGCAAAGTGACGGGGATAAATTCAGCTCTGCAGCCCGAGCGCCAGAACTCCCACTGCTGTGAACATGGAAAGCAGTTTATAAACTAGATTTCCAACTGAATTAAAAAGTTTTCTGGACCGTTATGAAAGCAACATCGCTCTTTCTGGGTAACTCGCAATAAAATAAACAAATGTTTGTGGAAGTTTCTCCCCACTGAAGCCTCTAAAAAGCATTTGCTTCTCCTTATCCCACCGCTGGGACTATCTCCTGCAACCGACAAACCGTTAAATGCTCACTTTTTCTCTCCGCATATCCAGTTTCAGAGAGTTTCTTTATGGCAGAGTATCCCATTGGTTGCCGGTAATAAAACCACCCCTGCAGACAGTTTGAGCTGCTGTGGTTGCCTGTTGTGGTCTGGGAGCCTACTCCCTGCCAACGTTGCCTTAATCAGTCGGCCTTATTAGGGGACGAAAAAAAAAAAGGCTCAGATTAATTGACAACGGGTAAGAGAGAGAAAGCAACAGAGAATGTTCCCTTGAGGTCTTGTTTTGCCTGTCTAAGTGACACAGAGGAGCATGCAGGCACTCTTCCGGATGCCTGCTGAAGCTTGGCTGAAGCTGGGTCTCAGCGCTGTTGATTGATTTGAGATATGGGCTGCTGTGAGATAAGACCTCTGCCATCACATGTGTCCCATCTTGTTTGCAATGCTCACATAGAAGGAAGGCTAATGTAGGAGTAAGGTGTACATTTTTCAGATTACTCCAGCAATGAATTGCTCTGACGATCAGTATAACACAACAGCTGAACCTAGACCTGAGCAACTGCAGCAACCCCAGATCATAGCACTGCCCCGAAAGGCTTGTACAGTAGACACTAGGCATGATGGGTGCATCACTTCATCTGCCTCTCTTCTTACCCTGATGCGATGGTTCCCCACTATCCTTCCAGTTTTTAATAATGCGTTGGACAGTTCTTAACCCAGTTTTAGTAGTTTCTTCAATCTCCTTAGATGTTTTCTCTGCTTGATGCATGCCAATGATTTGACCCTTCTCAAACAGATTAACATCTTTTCCACGACCACAGGATGTGACTTTATTTTTGGCCAGGCAGTGTAGTTTGCAGATAAACTTTTAAAATTAGAATTTTCTCTGGAACAAAGGAACACATACTGTAATTGTGTTCTCTCTTCCTAAGAAAGAGACTGGACAAATATGGCGTCTGTGGCAAAAAAATAAAAAAAAAACAATGCTGACCAAAGGCTCGTCTCACTTTTTGCCGAACAACAACTTCATAATCTCCAAGACTTTCATTTCAGAAAAAGACCATGGTACTACCAGTCAAATATGGCAGCGGTCGTATGATGGTCCGAGGCTGCTTTGCTCCTTCAGGACCTGGACAACTTGCTCTGACTGATGGAACCTCTCTACCAAAAAAAAAATAAATCCTGAATGAGAATGTCCGGCCATCTGTTCGTGACCTCTTGAAGCTGAAGTGCGCTTGGGTTCTGCAGCAGGACAACAATCCAGAACACACCAGCAAGTCCACCTGTGAATGGTTTAGAAACAAAACAAAGCTCTGGTTCTGGGGTGGCCTTGAATCCGGATGAGGCGCTGCGGCGTGACCTTAAGAAGCCGGTTCGTGCTTGAAAATCCTCCAACATGTCTGATTTAAGACGGTTATATCATGAACGCTTGATTGCAGTTGTTGCCGCTGAGGGTGGCACAACCAGTTATTAGCTTGTGGGGGCAATTACTGTTTCTCGCATAGGGGCCATGTACGTTCGGATAAATAAAATGTGTTTACTTGGGTTATCTCTGTCAAATGTTTCACATCATCAAACTAATTTAAATATTAAAGTGTGACAAATATGCAAAATAATAATAATAATATCTTTTTCATATGGTGCTGCGAAATATGATTCGCCCCCTTCCTGGTTTCTTAACGCCACTCTTTTGATTGGATTTCTTGCATGCTGTGCAACCATCCACCGTTTCAAACTCAGCGACACGTCTAAATAAAGACAAGACAACCTATTTGGCCTGAAACGAAAATCTGTTCTTTCTTCATTCCTCTACATTAAATGTGGGATATTCCTGCTGCTCTGTTTTCTTTGGCGCTTCCACTTTAACACTCTTTCAAATTAGTTAATTCACATTGTCATGTGAGTCAACCGTTTTTTGCATTCTTTAAATTCATTGTAATTCAATTAAAATAAATGCAGCCCATTCGGTGGAAAAGTCCAGTTATTGCCCAAGCCCTTCCAGGAATATGAATGAATTATGCTTTAGCAGCATTTAATACATTAAAAGCCGTCAGATAGAAACTATTCTTCAGTCTTAATTCTGGTTCTCATCGACCTGTATCACCAGCCTGATGTCTGCAGCACTTTAAAAAGTTTGTGACCAGGGTGCGATGAGTCCTCCAGTATCTTTTGGGCTTCCCTGAGCCGACGTAAGCTGTGCAGTTCTTCTTCCAGAGAGGGGAGAGGGCGTTTTATAAGGCATGACCTTAATATTACGTAATCAGCCTAACTTATTACACTTTCCAAAATTTTACACACTTATGTGGGGGTCATGGCCAGGGGTGGGCTGACACACAGTTTCTGGGCCACATGATAGAGCTATAATTTCCTTCTCAGCGATGATAACGGTGGCTACCTGCCGAGGCATTGGAGGACAGGGCTGATAATAGTAAAACTGCTTGAATAATGAATAAATCTAGGGGTTCTGTTTCTCTGCTTAGATTTTGGACATGGCTGCTTTTTTCGAGGTTCAGCAGTTAACCTTTGAAACAACACAAAGAAGTGTGTGAGTCAAGTTAAGTTCCCTTCAAAAACTTGACATGGAACACATGCTGTAAATATTCATCAGAGTGAACCATGCACTGTAGTGGTAGGAGAAAGATTATATTTAGATGATGCTTGAACGTGAAAAGGACAACATCTCAGTCTGGTTCTTCTGCTGGTTATTTCCAACTACAGTCTACAGTCCATGTGATTCATGTCAGACTGAGACTGTCAGTGACAGTGCCCACTGGTCAAAGCCCATTCCTCTTCCTAACCCCATATGGCACTGTAAAGTACACACCAAGCAAGTCTACAAATAAACTTTTAAAATTTAATTCTCAACATATTTGAGCTAAAGCTTCAAAATAGAGATGGTACGCAACAACAAAAACAAAAACAACCTTCCATGTAAGTTTGAAACCCTCAAGACACAAGTGATCCGTTGGACCATGTACTTAGACACAGATCAATTTGTGACTTTTAGTTTCTATGACCGAAAGAGTTGTTTTCTAGTATCTCTTTCTCTAAAAACTATATCTGAACACAGAATTATGCTAAATGGAAATAAGAGTTTATACCTAAAAGTGTCATTTTAAAAATTATAATGATAATATTAATAAATAAGTCTGCAAGTAAATTTTCTGACCGATCAGCCACAACATTATGACCACTGACAGGAGAAGTAAATACCATTGACCATCTTGTGAGAATTCAATGTTCTGCTGGGAAACTTTTGGACCTGGTATTCATTCATGTGGATGTTACTTAGACATGTAGCACCCACCTAGACCAGACCAGGCACCCCCACCCCATAGCAATGACACTCCTTGATGGCAGCAGCCATCCCCAGCAGGATGCAGCCTGACACAGACACACACACACACAAAAACGGTTTAGTAACAACTAAAAAAAAAACATGAAGAACAGCACAAGGTGTTGACCTGGCCTCCAAATTCACTAGATCCCAAACTGATCAAGTATCTGTGGGATGATCCACAGAGGCCCCTCCCCTCAACCCATGGCACCTAGAGGCCCCCCACTAACAACATTGTGTTGCCAGACACCACAGGACACCCTCAGAAGGCCCATGTCCATTCTCTGATGAGGCACAAGGGAGACCTACACAATATTAGGAAGGTGGTCATAATGTTATGCCTGATCTGTGTAGGACAGAATTGATTTATTTATTGTGATCTAAATGATTTTAATTGTTAGATAATGAATAATGAATACATGTGATTACTGCCGTGTTAAGAGTCACACACAATAATCAACTGGAGAGATAATGTGCAGAGCATTGACTGTTGCTTCTTGCCATTTTAGAGCTGCTTCAGTTTTTTACTGTATATTTTTAGTTACTAATGGATAATACAGTCGACATGAGAAAGTAAAGTCATGGTTCATAGGGAAACAATGAGCTGCCTTTTAGAGCCTTGCATCTGACTCGTGACCCATGAACACAAACGCTACATAATTGCATGATTTTTATTTACTTATTTATTTATTTATTTATTCCGCGTGGCTGAGCCAAACAAATCAGTCTGTTTTCCCATCCTCAAGGTTGCGCTCACCTCTGGGTGGGTGGGTGCTTGGTTGGTTGGGGAGGGGGGGTTGCTAATGTGCTAATGTAGCAGCACACATCCACCATTAAACGTGTTCCCTCGAATGGCACTAAAGATCGTCTTGGTAGAGAATGCAAACGCTGAGCAAAAAGCTAGATCCATCAGTTTAATGACTGTGTTTATGGTACAGTTTGCGAATATCAAGATGACGGTTGAAGCTACAGCTGCCCCTAATTGTGGGCCTGGGAGGAGGCTGGGCTGCTTGCTGGATGGAGATTAACTTCAACAGGACGCAATCAACTCCCTTTCCATCTATTCTTTCCGCCCGTTTATTTTTATTTCCCTCCACCCTTGTTCACTTTTCTTGTTTCTCACTTTCTTAAACATTCTGAAACACCCATCTTTCTCTGCACCCTTACACTTGCTCTTTCTTCCTCTCGCTCCTCATTTTCTGTCTCCGCTCGTGTTGGTGTTGTTAACATCGGAGGCAGAGTTGGAAGGCGAATCCGTCGAACAGCTTCTGTATGTTCCGACACTGGAGATGTGATTGTTTGCTTCCGAGTGAGCTCTGCGGCTTACGTGATGTGTGCAGCTGATGCAACTGGGCAGCAGTTTAAAAAGGCGCTTTGAGAACGAAACAGCCGCGCGTGGGATTGCAGGGGATGTTCTTGCGCTCTCCTGCCGACTAGTTAACCTTATCGCAACAGAGGATTGTGTTTGGAGTCTGAGAGACAACCTCAGATCTGGCTGCCAGATTTCAGACCCAAGTTCATCTGCTGTCAATCCGTCAGTTTTACTCGACAGAAAATATGATGTATGTGTGCTGTTTTACGGCAGAGTTGAGTTACACAGACACCCCATCTACTGTAGCATTATTCATTTTCTGTAGCCGCTGGTCCTCTGGAGGGTTGCTGGAGGGCTGGAGCCTATCCCAGCTGTCATTGGGCGAGAGGCGGGGTACACCCTAGACAGGTCACCAGTCTATCTCAGGGCTAACACAGAGAGACAGACAACCATTCACACTAACACATACGGCCAATATAGAATCACCACTGAACCTAATGAGCATGTCTTTGGACGATGGGAGGAAGCTGGAGTACCAGGGGAGAACCCACGCAGACACAGGGCCTGAATTCAAACCATAGACTGTATAAAGATGGACAATGGAACGGCTCCTCTAAAGTGAAGCCAAAGCAAGTAGAGCTCCCCCTGGTGTCTGGCTGCAGTATAGGTCACAAGCACCACCTCCTCCATGTTTGTGGATGGGACTTGGGCCAAACTAAAACACTAAAATACATGTCAAATAATTTTTTTTCAAGGATGGTTTCTGTAATTTAAGGTAGTTAATATAATGCTGATGCATGTTTAAGTGTCAATTGTTTGGATAAGGTTTGTTTAATTTAGTTATTTGATGCTATAGAAACAGGATGTGACATAACGGCGACCACCAGTTGCCAAGTACAGTGTATAATCCAACATTTCCTTGTAACTGGTGGAGGTAGAGCAGAGCGTGGTATTAATTAAACGAAAACAAAAATGGAGGAGGTGTGGTCTGGTCATCGATATCGCGGCTCCACGTGGCTCCGCTCTTGGACCGTACTGATCAGACTCTGGCTCCAAAGTCGTAAAATGCTGCTGCCCGTATACCCGGGAAAATAGTGTCAGTTTGGCCATTGCAAGAAAGTGGTGACACGTAGTCCATATTTATATACAGTCGATAGTTTATAATAATGCTTAATTTGTGACCCTTCAGTTCATTGACCCATAAAAGGAACAGGTATAGGAAGCCTATAAATATAAAAAACGACAATATCATAAATACGACCCAAATCAGGATTACACAAAACAATAGTATGAGCACATATTTATTTGCAGCTGAAGTCATGTGGTCATAGCAACCAGTGAAACAAAAAGAAAAAATAAATAAACTGATCAAGCCAAATGCTGCCGGTCTCAGAGAGTAACAGCTTTCAAAAATTAGCAATTGCGCTCAGCTTGCTGGGTTTATACTCTACAGTTTTGATGTTGTTACTATATATATGCCCTGACATTTGCAAGATCTAATAGACTTTATTGATCCACAGTGGAAATTGCTTGGTTACAGTAGCACATAAACACTTGAGAACCACAAGAAAAATAGGTGAAGAGAGTTCAAAAATAATAAAATAATAAAATAAAATACTATATAAGCAAAAAATGTACAAGAACTAAAGAGAGAAGTAAATATATATTATATACATAGGAAGGATTAAAAAGGTGCAGTAATGTGCATTAACATGAACAACATGGAGTTATCTGTTACAGAAAGGTGAGCTGTTGTACAGCTGGACTGAGTATGTTATGAGAGAAGTCCTGTAGCGTTCACCGTGGGAGCTGAGCCGGATCAATCTGTTGGAGAATGAGCTCCGCTGCCCCTCTATAGTCCGGTGAAGTGGGTGAAACGGATTGTCCGTGATGGAGAGCAGTTTGTCCAGAGTCCTGATGTCCCTTGCTGACACAGATGTCTCCACTGGTTGCTAGTACTGCTCCTGCAAAGTACAAGGCGCTCTCAACATCAATCTGGGGGAAAGTCTCCAGCAACTTGCTGCATACATTGAAAGACCTGAGCTTCCTCGGGAAGTAGAGTCAAGTCTGACCCTTCTTGTACACAGTTCTTAGATAGAATAGACTTGAAAACACTAGTAAGACAAAATATGGGTATACGATGGTTAAAAGAAAAGCTAATATAATAATAATTTTTAAAAATTCAACAGTATAAGCATATGTGCAAATCTACAAGAAATGGAAGTAGATATATACTACATACATAGGGAGGATAATGATAAACAAATAGTAGTACCAGGATCAATACTAAATATATATTCCTAGCTTTTACTCTAGGAATTATTACATAAAAATATCTATAGTCTAATTTGGGGTAAATGTTGGGTAAAGTGGTTCGTCATGAATAGATGACACAGTAGAAAGTAAAGACAGTACCTCTAGATTTGAGTCTAAATAAGACTTGATAGCAACTACTTCTGTCATGACTGAGCAGCAGCTGCCAGTTTGAACCGGGGAAGAAAAAGGAGCCGCTCGGGTGGAACTCCTATCTCAGGCACTGGTTCGATAAATGTATTTCTATGCGCTTTTTGAAATATCTTATTAGAAAAGGTTGATGGAAATGAGAAAATTCTCCTCATTTGCACAAAAAAAAAAAAAAAACTTTTACGCTCTCTCTCTTCAGGTGGTTTCTGCCTTTTTTTTGACTCGGTGCACTTCGAGGGAGATGGAAACACATTTCCAAATAAGTTCTGACTCACATGAGCGAACAGCAGCCGCTTCAGCATCTTAAAAAGAAGCCGGCCCAATTTCATTCTGACCCCTAACTAACATCCCACTCAGTCACAGGGCTGCTTCGAGTGGATTTGCACCCCTGGCTGTGGAGAGCCTCTTGATTAGGGGGTAGGGTAGAGAAATACACAACAAGCTTTGGAAAACCCTTGCTTTCACCATCTTTCTCAGAGGGAATCAGGAAGAATGAGTGTCTGTAGTGTTTTACTGCTTTCACATGAGCATATTAAGATCACGTGCTATTATCACCTGCAGGAAAATGCATAAACAGTTTCTAATGCATTCAGACATCTGCAGCAAGCGCATCAAAACAATGTTAAAAATGCCCCCGTGTATATTACGATCCCTTATTTGCAATGACTGCACACAACATTACTCCAGAGAGCCTGTCTTTAAATATGCACCACTGCCAATATCCGTGCTTACATTTTCACAAAGGTCATTTTATTGTGTTTCCACCGAGGCCCTCTTTGCGGAATAAAAAATACAGAACTAATACACAAATACGACTGTGTGTCGCCATCCTGCAGCTGTTAATTTCTAAGGGGATACATGACCTTTTGGTCCCAAACATCTTTGTTGTCTTTTCCATTTTTATCATTCAGATCTAGAAGAAGGTCTCTAGCACGCTTCCGTCCAAGTGAGGAGTAAAATGTTTGTACATTGTAGGGCAGTTGTGTAGTATATGTTAGCAACAGTATTGTCTCCCAAGTGTTTTTGTACTGTCCGTGTCGTACCGTTTACCTTTGCACTGTCACTCGTCTTTGCACCGTTTGCAGAATTTCCAGTTCCTTAGTTCCCTGTTGCATTAACATTAACCTGTCTTCACATGACAAGCAGTGTTTTTGTGCAGTTGTTTCTTTCTAAACAGCAGAGAAGTGCTCCAAAGGCACTCTACATCAGTATACACCGATCAACCGCAACATTAAAACCCTGCAACCCCCTCGTGCAGCAATAATGGCAACTCAGTGTTTCCGGTAACTGCTGATCTGTCGTCTACAGCGGCTGGTAGGGATTTTGTCCCATTCCTGCTTTCTCTCTTTTTTCTCTCTTGTTGTTCTCCTCCTCCTCCTCCTCTGCCATCGTCACCGTGCTGTTTGTGTATTGTTGCTGTATTGTTTCTGTCAGATGCCCACAAAGCTTAGTGACGTATGCTGCAGTGGAGGGGCCCTATGAGGACTTTCTAGGAGTTCTGCTCTTGAGTTTCTTGTGAACTCTAGATGAACTGGTCAGAACGAACTTTGTTCTTCTTGCTCACCTCGAGAAAACGAACCAATTTTTCTGTTCTTGCAGAAACAGCCTTGAGTCCTATGTCTTCATGTAGCTCCAAGTTCCTGGAGGAACATCTCCTCACCTCACTATGCACTGCACCTGCTATATATGGTTGAAATGACAATAAAAACTGTTTTACCCTTGACATAGACAAACTTCATCTGGGTTGGCATCACCGGCGGTCAACAAAGACAATTGAAATGCATGGCAGTATCACTGTTTGCCGTCCATATCCACTTGCAAGGTTTATGCCACTTTGCAGCGTCGGACATACGTTTACCGAATCCTTGGTAGTGGCCGACAGTATCTGGGTGCAGAGAGAGGGTGTGCGTAGCTGTGTAGACTTGCGTCATTGTATTACAGTTTGTGTTCCGACGTCCAAAGTTAGCGCATTTACTGGTGGATTCCAATGTCTCCAAATTGATCTATGAAATAAGTGAATGTTACAGTAAACGGCCAATAAAAGATCAGGGCTACAACTTTCGAGCTCAGCTGGGATCACCTCAAATCAGGTCAATAAAATATTACTGACTCGTATAACCAGTGAGCCTGACACAAGGCATAGACCACGCCACCGAAGGCCGTAGAACAAGGTGGTAAAATATTATAGTAACACAAAGTGGAGTAGCCCTAACAGAAAGTGAGGTAGTAATAATAAAGGCAGCTGCGACTATATACTGCAAAAACTAGGAAAATATAAAACAGGGATCTAAAGTTCAGTTATTGCTGAACAATATAAAAGTTATTGCACGGTATTTATTTCACAGCAGCAGCATTATAAGGTGTGTGTGTCTGTGTGAGGGGTTTGTGTGATGGAGGCTGCAGCTCTGGGGAAAAAAAGCTTAGTTTGTTTGTGATTTTCCTGACGGCAAGGGAACAAACAGACTATGACTTGTGTAGGCTTGGGTCTTTACAGTGTCCAGATCTGAAAGCCCCATTCTTCTATCCTCTGTTGCTGCTTTAACCACCCGGCCTAAGTTCTTCCTGATCTCTTCTGTGTAGCATGAATACCACACAGAGTGGCAAAAAAGCTTGAGCTTCCTGAGGAAGAAAAGCCTCTGTTGGGCTTTTTACACCAGGTGTGTTGTGTTCAGGATCCATGTGAGATCAGGGGTTATGTGGATACCCAGAAATGTGTTGTTGCCGAGCCTTTCCACCTCTTCCTCGTCCATGTAAAGTGAAGTTCAAGTTTGTCGTCTGAACACCAATCTACAAGATGCTGGGCCTCCTCTAGGTCTCCTCGCTGTCAGATATGAGCCCCACTGTGACGGTGCCATGAATGAACTTCACTCTGGTGTTAAAGGAATGAGTCGGGGAGCAGTAATGGGTGAAGAGGGCTGGAGTGAGTGCCCTGTGGAGCACCATGGCTCAGACGAAGTTTTAGGATGTGTAGCTACCCATTCAGAAAGTCCATAATCCACAAACCGTGAGGTGATTGCTGAATTTCTGCGCCAGTTTGTGAAGGATTACGTCTTGAAAGCAGAGATAAAGTCAACAAACGGCGCTCTGATATAAGTGCTTTTTATGCTCCAGATGGGACAGGACTGTGTGAAGTGCCACTGAGAGTGCATCCTCTGTAGATGTGTCGCCTCGATATGCAAACTGGTGTCTGTCCAGATCAGTGAGCGTGATGTTGCTGATGTGAGATAATATAATCCTTTCAAAGCTCTTCAAAACTTGGGCACAAGTACCTTGCTAGTGAGTTTTAGTCAGGTGGGGACTACAGGTCTTCTGGAGGTAGAGGTTATATACACCTACTGTATCAGCCACAACAATAAAACCACTGACAGGAGAAGTAAATAACATTGACCATCTTGTGACATTTCAGTGTTCTGCTGGGAAACTTTTAGACCTGGCATTCATTCGTGTGGATGCACCCATCTAGACCAGACCAGGCACCCCCACCCCATAGCAATGACACTCCTTGAGGGCAGCAGCCTGACACAGACACACACACACACAACAACGCTTTTGGGACAACTCAAGTGTTGACCTGGCCTCCAAATTCACTAGATCCCAAACTGTTCCAGTATCTGTGGGATGGTCCACAGAGCCCCCTCCCCTCAACTCATAGGACCCAAAGCGTCACACTTGACAGTTTTCCAGTGCAAGTCCTTATGGACCAGACAGACTCCTTATCTGGTCCTGCTGCTTTCGTGATGTCTGTTTTATTTAGAATGAATTTCACCTTGTGGTGCTGTAGGATAGGTGTCTGCTCCTCCACGGGCTCGATCTCTTGAGCCTTCACTTTTGATGCGCTGCGTGTCAAAGTGTACAAAGAAGTGGTTCAGAGTGTCAGGGAGTACACTCCCGTGGCTAGTCAGTGAGAAGCTTCTCTTGAAGTCTGTCATGGATTGAATACCTCAACACATGCTGGGAGGACTGTTGTCTTCACGGTTCTCCCCTCAGTATGCGGTTTATACAATAACCTTGTTTAGCCAGTGGATATTTGATGATACTTTTCATGTCCATTTTAGATTATTTACTGTCAGTTCTTGACTGACACCTTTATTGTAGAATTTAATCTGGAGGGAAAAAAATAAAACAACCCGTCAATTCATCTTCTCTTTGAGGTTGGTAGTATAATTATAGAGGCTGCAGACATAAGTAAAGCCAGAACGCTCCTTCTAATTAGTTTGGATTGATTTCATTCTTAGAAAAAACAAAATAAAAACACAAATGACATTTTCTGCTCTTTGATTCCCAGACAGCCTCATCCTTCTCTAAGATGGATTGCAGGGAAGTGCCACTACAGTGCATAACAAATTAGTCCAAACGCTTGTTGTGGCTCCAAATTACAGTTATTATTAAGTCTAGGATGAGTGACCGAATGAGTGATCTGATACCACCGCACGCTGCAAACAATTCATGCACCTCAGCAACTTTCAGAAATACCAGATTAGACATTAAAATGTCAAGTGAGGAAAAACAAAAAGTAAAAAGCCACACCACTTCTGATATTCCATATTCTTTGGAGAGATAAATGTATGAACCTATACCAGAATCTTCTTCTTTTCCTTTTGGTTGTTTGGTCCTTCAGCTTCCATCTCACCCTATCCTCTGTATCCTCTTCTCTCAGATCAACTACCTTCATGTTCTCCTTCACTACATCCAGAAATCTCCTCTTTGATCTTCCTCTAGGCCTCCTGCCTGGGAGCTTTATCCTCAGCATCCTTCCACCAATATATTCACTCTCTCTCCTCTGAACAAGTCTAAACCATCTCAACCTGGCTTCTCCAACCTTATCTCTGAAACATCTCACATGAGCTGCCCTTCTAATGTATTCATTGTAAGAACCTATACCAGAAAGATGGAAAGAAAAAAAATATGGAGAAGCCTCGGAACTGCTCATGGTCCAAAGTGTTCAACCCATAGACTGTATAAATATGGACGTCAGAACTGCTCCTCAAAAGTGAAGCCAAAGCAAGTAGAGCTCCCCCTGGTGGCTGGCTGCAGTATAGGTCATAAGCTCCACCCCCTCCATGTTAGTAGATGGCACTTGGGCCAAACTAAAACACTAAAATACACTTTAAATAATTTATTTTTCAAGGATGTTTTCTGTCATTTTAGGTACTGTATATAGTATAATGTTGATGCATTTTCAAGTGTTTGTTTTTTGGATAAGTTTCATTTTAGTTAGTTATTTGATGCTATATAAACAGCATGTGACATAATGCAGACCACCAGTTGCCATGCCAATCGCTCCGTAAAAATATGTACAGTGTATAATCCAACATTTCCCTGTAAATGGTGGAGGTAGAGCAGAGCGCAGTATTAATTAAACAAAAATGCAAGTGAGTCTGGAGGAAGTGTGTCGGGTCATCGATATTGCGGCTCTGCGTGGTTCCACTCTTGGACTGTACTGTGCAGACTCTAGCTCCAAAGTTGGATAATGGTGCTGCCCATTTCCCCGGGTAATTATTTTGTCCAATGCAACATGTTGCCCATATTTATACAGTCTATGGTGCAACCTATGATGTGACAGAAGCAGCCAAATGAACTATATAAGGATGAGATGTTGCTAAGATTCAGCCAAATTAAGCAGATTTGTTAGGACAATGCTTCGGGGTAAAGGTGCACAGTGACCCAATACATACTGTGGAAGCAACCCAGGAGCTTTTGAAAGTGACGAAATGGAACATTCTCATCTAAACCCAAGCATGCATTTCACTTGCTGTAGAGAAACTGAAGGCAGAATAACCCCCATACAAACAACAACTTAAGGCAGCTGCAGCGAAGGCAAAGTGCTTGTGCAAAGGTGCTTTAATGACAGATTTGCACACTCTTTCTGTGGAATGGTTTTCCATTAACAGGTGGAATTTCTTGCCTAAGGTGTTTGGCATTATCATTTATGTTGTATTTGTGTATTTGGAGGGGAAGGGACCAGGGAAACAGATTAAAGTGTCTGTGCAACCCTGCTTCCTATATGCCCTATTGAAAAAAAGGGTTAGAAAAATATAAAGAAAAAATATACAGAAAAAATTATTAAGCAGAGAGACACAAAATACTCTGACACAAAAAATAACCTTAGACTTTGCCAAACGACACACCGGCACGGGTTGCATCGTCCTCTCTCTGCCTTTGCACCTTCTTCCCTTGATGTGCAAATGGAATTAGGCGAACATGCAGCACAATGAGGCAAAAGGCATCACCTAGAGACATGGCATGTACACACAACACCAGAAACACTCACGACCGCTGAGGCTCAGGTGGTAGAGCAGGATGTCAGTTTGAACCCTGACCCCTCCGTATGACTAAGTGTCCTTGGGCAAGACACTGAACCCGGCATTTCTTTCCTGATGGCATGGGAGTGCCTTGCATCGCATTTTTCCCATCACTGATGGGAGTAAGTGTGTGCGTATGATTGAATAGGAAACTTCGTGAAGTGCTTTGTGTAGACCTAAAGCAAAAAAGTGTTATATAGATGCATAGATGAGTATTTAACACAATGATTAAGGAGGATTAAAGATGCAAAGACACCTTTTCTTTCCTCTTTTCTTTCCTAATTTTGCCAGCTGACTCAAATGAGGCCTCCGGGACGGTTCAGCTGCCGAACCAGTAGTTTCTGCACAGGTCTGCATCCGTGCTCAAGCGACGCAGAACCCCAGACTGTAAACTGGCGGAGAGGCTGAGGACTCATTGAGACGAGGCAGCGGGAAGAAAACAAGGCTGGATTACCTCATGTAGGAGGCGAGCACCAGGGAAAGGCGGAAAAAGGCCACATCCTTGAGCTGTGCTCCTCCGCCCATATGAATAAAACATCCAGAATTCATAATGCATGATCAAAGTTATGAGAGTTATCCTACCTGTCACCGCTCCTTACTTTTATTTATCTGGTTGGGCGAAGACGCGGCGAGCCTCTTCGCTCCTCATCTCAGTTTGTATGCTTTACTGGCTCAGGTGTGCGGCTGTAGATTGTGTTTTTATACATATGGAACGCCAAGGTCAAGAAACACTGTACTTTAAGGTGTTGCATGGTTTGGGCTTTGCAAAGCCCCCAACCCAATTTGTACTGACAATACAACAGCATCAAAGCACATCACTAGTATTATTAGTGTTATTATTAGTATTATACTTATATACTGTTGTATACTAGCAGAGCAGACATTTTAAGTGAATTTAAAACAGTTTTTGATTAACACCTATGTTTGCCTTTCTTATTTCGTAGCATTTGGGTGAAATTGATAAATTATTTTATTCATTTAAAAAGCAACATTGTGCATCTCCAGGCATCTGACTCATGGTTTTAGTGACTAATGACTCACTGCTAAGAAATCACTTAGCAGTGCTTTAGGATCCTGCCACTCAGTTTATTTGAGAATACTGTGTATGAATCACAAGTATTAATCCTTCAAGGAAATTGTTTTGTCGCTGTTGCTCCCATATAGTGACGGTTGCGAGGTGACAGAGTCAGATACAAATGGAGTAAAAAGGCAAGCTATTCTTTCCTTATTCAGTTTTTATTTAATATCAACACGAAAAAAGTTACAACTTAGCCAATTACAATTTTAAATGAATCGAATCCATGGGCCGACTGGGTGTTTCTGTGTGGAGTTTGCATGTTCTCCCTGTGTCTGCGTGGGTTCTCTCCAGGTACTCCAGCTTCCTCCCACCGTCCAGAGACATGCTGGTTAGGTTAAATGGTGATTCTAAATTGCCCGTAGGTGTGAGTGTGAGTGTGGGTGGTTGTCTGTCTCTCTGTGTTAGCCCTGTGATAGACTGGCGACCTGTCCAGGGTACCGACGATAAAATACTTCACTATCAACTGAAAACTTCACACCCGTGACAAAATAAAAGAAACAAATCGAACATAATCCGTATGTGCAGGATTTTAACACTTTCTGTTGTTGAAGTCAGTGTTTACCGATTCCCTGATACAAGCCTGTTATTTACTACAAATTGTGATTGCAGTTTTGACCTGGCATTGAGGACAAGGAGCCTCGTTGCAAAATTCTTCCAGTTGTCTCTTATTTTTAGAGCAAAAATGAAAAAAATAAAAAAAAAAGGCTTGAGGGCTTAAACATTGTTCAATTACAATACTTGCTGATGGCTCTGTTACAGTCCAAGAACACCCATATACCTCCAGCTATCCTGTGTGGTTGAATATCAATAACGCTGCACAGTTTTTATGTACAGAGAAATAGTGCAGCAGCAGTTGCAGTATATGTGAAGCACAGTGGGAGCAGGAGAAAGAGCATTTCACACCTCTGTATGTCTTATTAACATATTGTGGAGGTGACAATAAACACGACATACACCTTTAATTTATGTTTTACATAAAGAACTTCCAGCCAGACACTGTATGCACAAAGCAACAAGCAAAGTCAGGGTGTTTATTCATTACAGTACAGTCATTATTACCGCTTCTAGCCAACCTCACCTACCTGTGGTACTTGTCATGATCACGGCGGTCATCACTCTGCAAGATATTATGCACTGATCTCACATTCTGTCTAGACAAGGCTCGTGAAAAATGTGCATTACTTACACGAGACCTTCGGGGTCACAGTTCTGGGTAGTTCTTCCTCTCGTGAATATGTTACGAGGCATTTGCACACTATTCCATAATATTCCTGATTCAATTAAGGGAAGCTGCACTGTGATTGGTTGGCATAGTCTTACCCCAGCTGCAACGTGTTCGTCCTGTTTCAAAAAATGTCAGTCGACTACATTAAACACTGACGCCTGCATGATGCTGGATGTTGCACGTGTTTGTGCAGTGTTCCCACACACGTCCTTTCAGTGTAATTTTTCTTGTTTGTATGTTTTGTAATGAAATACTATTCTTGGTAATCTTGCCACATGCTTCAACCATAGACTTGTTAGCTTGTGGACTTGTTTTATTTTCAGTAACACTGTACCCCGAAGTATTCCATTCCACTGGTTGATTTTATTGGTTTAAATGTAACAATGAAAGAGTTTATTTTTTGGTGTTGTGTTGATTTATTTTCTTTTTTTCTTTTCTGTATCTGGGGGCAGGATTATGGATGAGGCGCCTTGATGGCTTTGGCTCGTTTTCATGTAGCCCACAGCCCATGGCACGCTGAGCTTGTTGTTGCAGTAACTGATTATGAAGAAGTGATTTACACATGAATTTCCAATTTTAACAGCTTCGCTTGTAGTGCCGCCGCCGGCTAACAGAATGATCAATGCGAGGCTGCTGCTACTGGGCTGCTGTTCCCGTAGCTGAATCCTGGAACAATGGTGCCGCGTTAGAAGTGTAGAAGTGGGTCTGCACCTGCAAAACACTTCTAATGAAGCAAAATAGAGTGGTAAACATGTAGCAAAGTCTTAACTTATTCTACACTAAGTTTCTCTGCAAGTGTGAGATATAAAAAAAAAACGTTCAAACTCAGGGGAGCAACTAGTCTGGCCTAGCAGGGATTGTACAGACTAGTCAACCAGTCAGTTTGTTAACTTCACTGCTGTTCCATGTTCCATGACACTTTAAGCATCATGTTGACTAGTCACTGATCACGTGACAACAACATGGACTCGTCCGAGTAGACAGGTGAGGAGCCGAGTGGGTCGTTGCAGCAAACTAGCAGCGTTTCATCAAGTGTGTGGAAATACTTCACTAAAGATGAAGCCCATCCTACTGTGACATGTCAGTCCTGAAATAAAACAAAAATACTACTGCAATGCTCACTCATGTGAAAAGAAACCTGCTAATGCTAGCAGAGGAACGGTCCAAGTCCTCTGGACAGCAGTCGGTTAACAGCTTCACCAAACGTCCTGCGGTAACAGAGAGAAGGAGGCTGCACACCGAATTTTCATTGTCAAAGTTATTAGACTTTTAGCTGCAGTACACAGAGAAGGCTTCAGAGAAATACCGCATTGTGAGTACCACTAAATGCTATTGATGATGCTGAGGTGCTGCATGTTTTTATACAGACTGTACGTATCTGTAGCTCACAGTATGTAGCACATGAGCTGTCTGTTCTCAGCATATGTATTCAGGTCATGAATATAGATTTTATTGATGCAAAGTATTAGTGACTTCATCAGTGACTAGTCGGTGCTGACTCGACTTCCATCACAAAATAGTCTTCCATCACATAATATCTGAAGTCGTGCAACCTCTATAACCTTGCATGGAAAATGGAAACAGTGTTATATAGCTAGCCTTGCTCTGTCCAAAGTTTAAAAAAACAAAACAAATAAAGTCCTTGCCTATCTGGACAGTCTGTCTCTGTGAGGGACTATATATCTTCCCCACAGGTGGTCGCCAGACACTCTAATCTGGTCATGCTCCATTAGTCCTGCGTGGGTCTCACTCTTTGTAATCTGGTCATGGCTTGTAAAGTCCGGGTGGTTCTCCTTCAGTGTAATTTGGGATTATGCCTGTAAAGCTCCCGTAGTGAGGATCAGGAGCGGATAAACGCCTGTGACTTTCCCTTTTCACCCCCTCTCTCCCCTGGACCGTTCATCCCCGTGTTTACTGGGCCAATAATCTTTGTATGACACCGGCTGCAAAAAAACAGCCTAACCGCTTTTATTCTTCAACACTAGACTTCCACCGAAATAGCGCACGGAAGAAATGTATTGTCATCTGATTAGGCATTATCTTCCACGTGGTGACATTTTTCATCTCTTCTGATCACACCTTTTTTTTTTTTCATCCCTTCTTGCAATGTTACTGTGTGTTTCACAAAGATTTATAACAGGTACGTATTAGGTTTGGCCTTGTGAACACCTTGTGAATTTTACCTCACTGTGACAGTTGGCCCTAGCATTCCTACCAAAGCCTGCACCCTTGCCAGGCAACTACTTTGTAAATGAATGCTGTATTTCTTATGTATAGCTCAAGATTCGAATGGAAAAACAAAACAAAATCAACGTAATAAAAACAGTTTTGCAGTATTTTTGAGAAGGGGAAGACTTTAAATGTATTAATCTGTGCCACTGTCTCACTAGTACCTCAAACATCACATCCCTAAAAACTCTGATTTTGTTGTCAGATAGTTAACAACGTCTTAAATATGAGCAAACCCATTTCAGAAGGTGGGATCTGGGGGCCACAGTCTTTGGAAAATGCTCCAGAAATGACAGTCAAACAGGCTCTTCTTTGTAGTTTGTCAAGATGTCCCCCACTAACATTCTGTTGCCAGACACCACAGGACACCCTCAGAAGACCCATGTCCATTCTCTGATGAGTCACAACTGTTTTGGAGGCACAAGGGAGACCTACACAATAGGCAGGTGGTTGTAATGTTATGCCCGATCGGTGTTGATGATATTTAAGTAATGCTGTACTTCAAGTTGTATTTTGGCCCCCGTGCACTTGACTGGACTTCACAGAACTGGACTTCACAAAATCCTTTCCAACAGGTTTGGGATGAACTGGAAGGCAATAAAACATCAGCAAGTCCGGTGTGTACTTATGGGACGGTGGGAATAGCTTCTAGCCAAGCAGTTGATGAATTAGCCAGTACCGGTAATGGAGTAGGTAATAGCTGAGGCAAGCAAACTTCAAGCTATATTATACACCTTTTCCTTGTTGGGTTTTTCCAGCTTTTTGGGTCATTTTGGCTTTATCCCTTTGTGTCTGCACAGTCCTGAAGTTTTTACTTTCTAACATTTTATTTTGTATACTCTATACCCTCTAAGAGCTGACAATGTAGGGGTATCGGCATTGCCAAATGTAGTCAATGCCCCACTGCGACCTAAAAGGTCCACAAGTAGATAATGAAACCTCTTAGAATGACTGTTAATGCAATGTGATTGTGTGCTAATAAGCAACAATCAGTGAATCCAGGGGAATGCACAAAGGAGAGCTCCGGAAAAGAAAGCTTTCGCTCCCAGCGGAGGGTCATTCATGAGTTGATGGAGAGGCACTTTGCCTTCCTGCATCAGTCCCACAGCATATGAACTGGCATCTGATCTTCTGCAGTGCTCTGTATCCCAAAATGGTTTCCTCTTTGATGGAGATCAGGTGCCTGTGACAACACAACACGAGTTTCCTGGCAATTTCTTGTAGTCACGAGGGTATGCCACCCTGATGGTTGATGTATTCAGTCTGCTGTCTGTTCTTAAAGTAACATGACTGAAAGTATTTCCACTCTTTTGGCACTGATATCACCTTCAGGCAGCTTATGTGAAGAGATCTCCCTTCCCCCCCCAGCCCCCCGGCTAGAAAGGGAAGCTTTAATGAACACTGTTTTGCGTGACGTACAAACAGAAACAGAAGACGGCTTGTCCTCTAGTACGCCAGCTCTGACTGAAGAGACTGAGGGGCAGTCAGCAGACCTTATGTGCTGTATTGACTTGACGCGTAGACAGTTAAACCATCACTGAATTCAGTGAAGACAAAGGGAGGTGACTTACATGGCTTGCAAACATACTGCCGAGCAAAGGCGTCAAAGGACTACCTTGCGGGGTGAAATGTGCGACAGCATCCCCAAACGCAACACACCAGATAAGTAATTGACTGGTTGAGAAGAGGAGAAGCCTTCTGCTAATTTATGGCAATGCCTTGTATTGACTGCGATGCTTGAGCGCTACCGTGTGGAGAGCAGCTCTCTCCCCCTGGAGGGGGCCAAAGTGTTCTGATTGTCCAGATCAAATAGCACCCTAATACTCTCTCTGCATAATGGCTCCAGTGCTTTTACCACATGTATGGAGTCTGTGCAAGACTCTAATAGACTAAGCAGCTGTACTGATAATGTGCTCACTGGAATAAGAAACACAAGAACTTCCCGTGCCTGGAAATTATTAGAACGTGAAAATATGTACTAATACATAGTAAGTGGATGTCAGTAAACCACCTGGATGCATGGGCTCCAACACATATCTGATGGTCAGTGTGTGAAATTGGATGTTCAGGTCCGAAAATGGTCTGCGGACATAAAATCCTTCTTCACTGGAGTGACCCAGCGTCGTTCTCCAGGAGCTCTGCCAACTTCTAGAGTCAGGACCGTCATGTCTTTCCGTCAGAGGTGGCAAGTAACGAAGTGCAAATACTTCGTTACTGTACTTAAGTAGATTTTTCAGGTATCTGTACTTTACTTGAGTATTTCTTTTTCTGATGACGTTTTACTTTTACTTCCTACATTTGTACACAAGTATCTGTACTTTCTACTCCTTACATTGGAAAAACAGGCTCGTTACTTTCTTAACCTCCACGGATGACAAGACGTAAAAGATGTGACATGATGGGACATGATTAGAGCATCGGACTAGAGAAGGAAAGTCGATGATGTGCTTCCTGTGTTCTTCTTCTACTGTTTTAAACTGGCAGCCTGTTGGTTAGTTTGAGCTCTGCTGCCACCTAGTGACTGGAGGCTTGTACATCGTTCAAGCATCAATAGAGACATTAATACTGAAAGTCCACCTGACCCCAATATTTGAGAACTACTGGTCTAATGTGAAAAAAAATAACTAATTCAGGTATGGTGTGGTTTTTGTTGCTATCATTAGCTTTTTGAGGATTTTTTGGAAGCTAGTTTACAACGTTAGGAATGCTATGGAAACACACCGTTTTGATAGTATAGCTAACACTAGCTAGCAGTTTAAAAACAACAACCCAATAACCCTCAATTTATTATTAAAAATTATCCAGATGCTTATGCAGGACATCTGGTCAATTAAGTCTAGATTATTCTGATAGAACTTTTTCATTTAGCAAAATTATCAACGGATGAATTGTTTCATTTACGGCAAAATAATTTTTTACTTTTTCTTAAGTACATTTCAGAGCCTGTACTTTCTTACTTTTACTTGAGTAAAGCAGTTGAATCAGTACTTTTACTTTTACCAGAGTATTTTTTTACACAAGTATCCATACTTTTACTTAAGTACAGAATGTGAATACTTTTGCCACCTCTGCTTTCCGTGATGACATCTCCATCTCTGACACACTAAAAAATGGGGTGAATGACTGACGAACTGAACCACGTAACCCTTGGTGATTAATACTGGATAACAGACTTTGCCACACTAAGAAGTGAAAGCCCATCAGTCTGCTTAATGTCCTCTCTGCAACTGTGTGAAGACAGTGATCCTCCACAGACAGATGAGGCACACAACTTGCATTTGCAGCCATTGTCTGATCTTGCAGTGTGTATATGATATCTTTATTCTAAACAAAACTGGCAGCAGGACTCCTAATAACAAAGCCATAAAGTCATAACAATTATTTTCCTGTAATTTTCCCCCATGAGGAAATTCTTTCTCCGCATTTAACCCATCCATTCGTTCACACAGCAGTGTGTATGCACCTGTAGCCTGGGTAGCAGTATGAGGGTTAGGAGCTTGCTCAAGGCACTTCAGCCATGGACACGGGGTGATGTGAACCTGTCACCTGCTGGTCCCCAATCTACTTCTCTAACAACTACTCCGCAGTTCCATGTGGGTATTGTAAATAGCAGTCGTGTACCAAAGGTGGCTCGTGCTGGTTACAGGTTTCCAGGTTTCATTTGGAGCAGCGTTTTCTTTGATGCTGGAAAATTTTAATGAGCAGTCTGCAAATGAAAATGTTACTGCAGCCGTTGATAATGACAGCCTAGTTTAGATAAATACAAATACAAATAAATAAATAAATAACAGCATGATTATGACATAGCAATGCAGAGCACAAATCAGATGCTCTGAATATATTATATATGTTTTCAGCGGCATTAGCCACTGCTGGAGACCAAGGCTGATAGTTCCTCTAAAAGTATTTTGTTCTTGATCCAACATGTGCTGGAAATAAAACCCTGCAAAAATGCTAAATATACCACATCTGTCATGCTTGAGAGTTACTGTGATTACAGTGCTTACTAACTAGAGTTTGGTAGGTGTCCCTGCATGACAAGTCGCTCTTTTTTGGTGCAAAGTCGTTAAAATAAACATGCGTATCCAATTTTTTTTCCACTCTTTCTATTATTGGTAACAGAGGTGCAGCTTGTCAACAGGCAAAGCAGTCGATCGCTTCGGGTCCCAAGCCAGTAGAGGGGCCCCTGAGGGCTGACACACTTTAAATTACAGCAGTGACAATGAGCCAAGTTGGAGACCTGCCTAAAGGGCCCCATACCAGACACAAGTCTGTGCTTCTTTATCATAGTTAAGTATGATAAAGTAATCCCTCCGGGTGTGAAAAGAGAAAGAGAGAGGAAGAGGAGAAAAGAAAGGAAGACAGTGGAAAGTGAAGCAGATGATGAGGATGAATAATAGTAATAATAAACGGCTAACTGAATGCTGCTAGCCTAGCCGGAGCTACAGAGGACATTTCTAACCCCACATTAATGTGCTCGTTCTTTGATAGTTAGGAGTTGTTATTGAGACATTGCCGCCAGTCGACTTGTTAACTTAAGTATGAAACTAGTGCCCAACAGACTCTAGTATTGCCTCTGAATGGTGTTATGGATATATCTGTACTTCCTAACCACCGCTTCAGCTCTGTTTTGGCCTGTGTTCAGGAGCTACTGATGATCTTATACACTCTCGTATCTTATTAGGGCTCAAGATTTGGTTTCTTACTTGTTCAATCAACTCCTTAGTCTGTAGCCTTGGACAAAACTCAGGCTAATGTTAAGAACATTCCTTTTTCATGCGATAAGCTTCTGATAGTTACACATGAACTGCACAGGTGAACTCATTTTCGGGAGAACCGAGGTCATACTTAATAACCAAGAATTGAATTTGAATCATTTTACATGCTAGTGATGTCCACAGTGTAATCATGCAATATTATACAATCAGTACTGTTAGTGAGGGGGCCCACCACGTCAAAATGATCTACCTACATTAAGAAAATGCTATTTATATATGTACGTTGCCACACCTTGAATGAACCCTTATGGCAGAATACAATTCAGTACATTTATGGTTATTTACGTTATACTCTGATGGCTTGCCCTGCATGGAGTCAGCCAAGGTTGCATAGACTAGACAGTAACTGCTGGTTGCCAGCCTCAAGCGGACTTTCTTACTTGGCCCAGCACTCCCACTCATTTGGAAAGCTAACTATTTAGCTCTCTAGAGTTTTGCAGCTTTTTAGAACTCAGACTGGCTGCCCATCAGTCAGTCACTGTATTGTGCGTCAATCAAGTGTCAAATGCCAGCGTGAGAAAAGATGACTGACTAACATCTAAAACTTTTTGAACGGCACACGATCAACTTGCACTACCTTTGCCAGCTACAGGTCAATGGCGATCAACGTATCGGGTACCCTTGATGTAAGTAATGGCAGCCATCGCATTTGGTGTCCCAAATCTTCCATGTCTTCCAGAGCTTAGCTCAACAAGACTAAACAAGAGCCTTTGCAGGATATGTCAGCAATGTCACTATGATCTTTTCATGTGAATCTAAAATTAGCATTTCAGATTACAGAGAGCTGCAGTAACAGATACACAATGTGATCTGTGTTACAGAAACAATATGAAATAAGACTTAAAGTCATAGCCCATGTTTTAAAAACATTACTGAGCTTTAATGCTACTTTATCAGAGAAATACACAGACGGCAGACATCAGATCAGAAGTATGTGTTGACATTCTCACCCTGCTGCAGCTCTGTTAAAGGCTTTGTTGAAGAAGCCAATAAAGTTAGAATAATAGCCTCCCATGTGCAGATAAAAACAGTCCCCACCAGCCACAATCATTTCTCAGTAGATGGTGTTTGTGTGTTGGTTACCTGTCCCCTGACCCAGCTGAGAATGAGACAAAATACAACATCCCACCTGGGTGCACCTATGAGGAAATGTCAATGTGAAAATGGAGATGCTGACACCTACACGCACAGAAGATAAACACCACAGGCCACACTGAAATGATCTACAAAAAAATACAGACGAGCGCTTCGTGAATGTGATGCATGTGTAAGTGTATGTAGTATGTATTCCCACTGTGCAGCAGATAGACACATTTGATTTATTTTTCATTGCTTGATCCACTGCATATAGCGGAGTATATAGCTACAGGCTGCTGTCTAACACTGGCATTCTTATAGTTGTTTTAAACATGGATATTTGAGTGCATCATATATGTTTTAATAAACGTATGAGCTGTGTATTTTGCCCTCAAAAGACAGAAAATGGGGGTCAACCAGAAATAAGCCAGTGTCAGACTGCAGGTCTGCAGGAATGACAAAGCAAGTACTGTAAAATAAGCCGGTGGAGATGGGGCAAGTTTCTGTAATGACCAGTCACATGCACTCTTCTTCCCCATCACTCTTTAAAGGCTGCAACAGCAGGTGAAACAGAGGCTGAGATCGCTGGCATCTCAAAGTTCCAAAATTGAAAAGTCTAAAAATCCGGTAAAAGTCACTGAAGCGTGCGCATGGCACTACTAGTGATACTGTGCACAGAAATGAAATAGAATAATGAATACATTTAAATTAAGCAGATTTCAAAACACTCAACGAAGCAGCAATGCAGCGTACAAGCCCCATAATATGCAAAGGGAAAGCGTAAAATGCAGACGGACTGGAATTCTGCAAGATTCAAGTCTGACTCAGTGAGACCAGATATAACCTGGAAATGGAGTGGACACACAGGTCACCCCGGATTAACTGACAAAGTGAGGCACCAAAGCGTGGACAAAAAGCACAAAACCTTAATGCCTTTAGCAGAGACTAAAAGCTATGCTTGAATTATTTAAATTCAACTTAATAGTAATACTTTAATTCTGTGCAAGACATACATTGGCCATGTCTAGTGGGGCAGACATTCACATTAGGTGGCTCATGAGTGTACTTCTGCCATTGCAGGACTCACTATAAAAGAGTTTACTTTTGGGATTGATGGGTTGAAATCCTACAGGTATAGACAGAAGAAATGGCTCTACCAAAGTGTCTCATGTCACACAGTGATTTTGGAAGTGATTTGATGAAAAAAGGCAGTAAAAGCTGAGGATATAACTGTAATGCACAACTCTGGAGTCTGAGGTCATAGGTCAATGGAGAGTGACCACTCTGCAAGTCTGGGCAGCTCTTAGAGGCAGCTGCCCACAAAACAAACTGTGATCTAGAGTGAAAAGGGGAGCAGCTGAATTGTCAGTCAGTCTACTATCCAACCCTCACACATGGTGGTGATTGTATAGTGGGTGAAAAAATGGCATTGGAAGCAGCAGCTGAAATGAATGTCCTCCACGCAGCTCAGACCTGTGCTAATTTTGGCAGCCATTTTTGCTTTAGTCGTAAGGCTCATTTAAAGTAACCTATTAGCCGTAACCTTCGCACGTAGCCTACGCCGGTGTGGGCCATTTATACTTGTGCACTCATCAGTCTGGCTCAGTCTGTAAAAACGCCACCCAAACACTAGTCAGCGCTGCGTCTTTTTTGCCATTGTGGTTAATTAATTTTTGTTTCTGCTTCACTTTCAACAATGGCGACTGAAACTTTTGCCGAAGTTTTGCAGAAATTTCACAGACGATGAGTCATAGATTCAATCAATTCAAAAATCTCAGAGATGGAGAAGCTGCCGGAAATACTAAAGAGGAAACACGCTACTACCAAGCGGACCAATCACAGCTCTTGCAGTCTGAGTCGCACTTCTGGCTAGGGCTGATGCCACCCTGCCAAGTAACTTACTCACTGGGGTGAAAAATGATCCAGTCCTGTGTCTGAAGTTTGCATCCGGCTCTGTTCAAATCAAAAATGTGTCCCTAACCCATCTGTACATTTATTTGTGATGGTATAACTGATGTTAGACAATAAGTCACTTGAAATATAAAGGTTACCATAATCACATTTTGATTTAAATATCCACTTCTAAGGGAAATGAGTAAACAAGTGAAATGGTATTTCAGTCCAGTGGGACGTGAACTTGAAATCTTGCAGCTCCTGTATGTCTTGGCTAATGAAGCGGCCCTCCTCCCTCACCAACGGTCTTTTAGCTTTATCCTAGAGGTCAGTAAGCACTTTAAGATGCAAACAGCTCAAAGACACACGGATAAATTCTGGGGTCACGCCGCTGCCGGACGCACATGAAGTCAAAGGCCGAGGTCTAGCAGATAAGCCTCCAGTCACCCCTAAACGAGCAAGGGAAGACAACTCTGTATAGATGTGTTTGATATAATCGTTTCCTGCATCTCCCAGAGCTTCCTGTCCTCAGGGTCAGGGCAAGGAGGATGGGCGCTTTAATCTGATTGGCGGCCATTCTGCTGAGTCGTTACGCCTAGCTTCGGCTGACAGAGGTCGGGGATTGGTTATGCAGTGACCTTGTTAAGTGGTTTCTGCTGAGTGTGGTGGTTCTTATGACCGAGCTCCCAACCATGTAACCAGTTTACAATGCTGAAAAGATGCTTTTAACACTAATAGAAGGTAAGAGAACACAAGAAATCCTAAATCCGCTGAAAAATCTTGTCACCTGGAATGGTTTTTCATCAGTCTTGAAGGAGTTCCCAGACATGTTGAGCATTTCTTGGCTGCTTTGCCTGCACTCTGTGGTCCAACTCATCCCAACTCATCTCATTTACCCAATGCAGACCCTAAATGCCATAGCCTGATGCGCACCTCCCCAGAAATGAAACTACACGTTACGGCAAAATAGACCACAAGAGCTGTGATTGGTGCACTTGGTAGTAGCATATTTCCACTTTGGTATTTCCTGGTGCTTCTCCATCTCCGCAATTTTCTAATTGATTGTTTTGGATCAATAAAGATGGAACACATCGAGCAAAGGTTACCTGAGGAGGTTCGGAGATTTGTCTTCTGCAAAATTTTGGCAAAGGTTTCAGTCGCCACTGTTGAAAGCGAAGCAGGAAGTAGAAACAAAAATTAACCTGACTGGCAGTGCGTAGGTTACGCCGTCTACCTCCTGCAGAAGTATAAACCCTGCTTCAGCTGGGTCTAGGTTGGGTGATTGTGGAGGCCAGGTCATTTGATTCAGCACTCCATCCCTCCATCACTCTCGTTCTTGGTCTAATAGCACTTACATAGCCTGGAGGTGCATTTGTGGTCATTGTCCTGTTGAAAAACTAATCATGGTCCCACTAAGCACAAACCAGATGGGTTGGCGTGTTGCTGCAGAATGCTGTGGTTAGCCATGCCTTGTGTTTTGAATAAATCACCAACAGTGTCACCACCACCACACCTCCTCCTCTTCCTCCACTCTTCACAGTAGGAACCACACATGTAGAAACTATCTGGTAATCTTTGCCGTGTCTCACAAAGACACGGGGGGTGGAACCAAAACTCTCAATTCTCTTCTTCTTCAGTGGTGGCTACCTTGCAGTAGTTCTACCACGACGGCCTGATTAATACCGTCTCCTCTAAGCAGCTGATGGTGAGATGTGTCTGCCACTGGAACTCTCTGAAGCATTTATGTCGGCTCTGATCTTAAGTGCTGTTAATTTGGGTCAGGGTTATCTGTGGGAATGGGAAGAGTGTGCCAAGCTGTCATCAAAGCAGAAGCAGAAGGTGGCTATACCTTTAAGAATCTCAAATATGAAACATAGGCTGGTTTAAATAGAAAACACATTAATCCATATGTGTTCCTTCATAGTTTTAATGTGTTCAGTATTTATCTACAATGTCCAAACTTTTGACTGGTAATATGCACTGATCAGCCAGAACATTATGACCGAAGAGGTGAATAACATTGACCATCTTACGATATTCTGCTGTGAAACTTTTGGACCTGGAGTTCATTTGCGTGGATGTTACTTCGACATGTAGCACCCACCTAGACCAGACCAGGCACCCCCACCCCATAGCAATGACACTCCTTGATGACAGCAGCCATCCTCAGCAGGATGCAGCCGGACACACACAAAAAAACGCTTTAGGAACAACTAAAAAAAAAAAACATGAAGAACAGCACAAGGTTTTGACCTGGCCTCCAAATTCATGGACGGATGATCCACAGGGACCCCTCCCCTCAACCCATAGGACCCAAATTCATCTGAGAATGCCCCATGTCCATTCTACTTGGTAGTTTTGATGTACGTATTACTGTGACTTTCCTGAAAATTCAAATGAACCTTTTTCACATTTTATTAACGTTGTAATATCCAGTAAAGAGGCGGACAGTAAAGTTTGTGAATACGTTTTATTTTCTTTAAACTTGTGCATCAACTTCAAAGGGTAAACTGTGTGCACTGCATTTTGTTTTCACGACAAGTTCAAAATTAGTTAAGTGTTCTTTATTATTAATATTTTTTATTTCATTTTTTTTTTTACATACTCTTTTTCCTTTTTAAAACCATTTACACACAATTGCTCAGCACTGGATTCTAGCAGTCGGTCAGTTATCAGGGGTGTACAATGATAAGCATCATCAATAACCTTCCCTCCCTACCTGTGTGTACACTATATAGCATATTTGCTCTAACCAGTATTATTGTTATTCTTCTCCCATGTGAAGTAAAAATATCTTTCTTTAAATATGATTCTTTTACATGATAAAAATAGTTTATTTTTTCCTCTTCCAAAACGTTATGATGCGTCTCCAGAATGCACTGTGTCTCTGTCGGAGAGCAGAATACTAATTGATATGAATCTGCTCCATGGACGATGGGTGCATTGTGCACTCTCGGGTGTGTTGAGTGTTTGGGTGTGCGTGTCTGTGTGTGTGTGTGTGTGTGTGTGTGCGTATTCGTGTCAGCTCTATCTGGTGTCTAGGAAAGCGTCCTGAACTACCAAACCTAGAGTACCACCCCGCTCTACCAAGGATGACACTCCTCATTGTGTTTTTCGTGTCGATAAAAATCATTACAAAATTTTTGATTATCTTCGTACAAAAACACTTTATCATAGAAATTGCAATTGCACAAGTAAATGTGGAGATTTGCTGCTAAATAAGGAAAGGAAAAAAAGCCACAGAAGTACAAAGTGAGACCGAGACTTGACACTGAGCAAATGTAGAAAGAAAAGAAAGAAACGCGTGTACCCTTACGGAGTTGAAGTGAGGTGCGTTCACTGCAGTCGTGAAAATCCAGTCCATTGAGTTATAAATAAAGAGTTCATAAATAAAACAATAAATACTTTGAATAAATAGTTTGTGTGTCGTGTGATTGCTGTGAATTTAGATGTGGAGAGTCGTGCCCGTGCCGTTCCAAGAGTTCCTCGTCGTGGACGGAGGTGTTTTCAGGCGGCGAGCGGATGCCTCCAATGTTTTTCAACGTAAACACGGCGCCCGCTGCTCTTATGGACGCACGCCGCTCTGCGATAATGCCATTGCTTAATGCTGCGTGGCCATGGCAACCACAGACACTACAGAGAAGGAAACAATACATTTGGGGGGGGCTTTACAAGTACTGACTCGTCGTGATGACAGACCCATTCACCAGCAGAGAACAGACAGATCAAACTCAAAGTCTGATAATGTGTTGGTAGGCTAATATTTATGAGACTAATTAGAAAAATCTACTATATTATCATGACCGGCCTTTACTATTACTTTCCCTTTGCTTTAAGCTACAGTCCATTCTCGTTTAGCTGTGATTCTGTGAAATATCTGGCAGATGCGAGTCGCCCACAGCAGCTGCTGCGACAACTCAAAACAGAGAAGACGGATGTCGCAGCCAGCCACGATGGCAACCACTCGATGTTTGAAAGCACCTGAACGCCGTGTACCTCCACAGAACCCTTGGTGACTACTGGCTGATGCTATCCATGCATACCAGCTCGCGATATTGCCCCGACTTCTGCATTCTATGCTTGAATTTCCCCCCGTGTAGCGTCTACCCCTGCCCCTACTGCAACCCCCCACCCCACCCCCAACAACCCATATTAAAGGCTAAAAGTGTTAGTACTCTGAAACACAAACAGATAATGTCACTTATTGCCTGATGGATGATTTACAGTATATCCATTATTTTATTTTTTTATGTCAATCAGTATAATGTGACTAAGCAATTCCTCTCTTTACATTTTTCAGAGCACCGAGCTCGACACGGTTTTCCCGCGTTTGGATACAATTTCGTCAAGAGCCCGCGTGGTCCTTCTCTTAACTCCGAGATGCTCGTTGCTGCTCGACCAGCCTCTTATGAGCCGTGCGCTGAAAGACTGAAGGAGCAGCAGCCAAAAATGAAGGGTCCAATTATTATTATTATTATTATTATTTTAATTTATTTACTGCCTAGGCTCTTCAGTTTCTGGGTTTCGAAAATCCTGGCACTTGTAGTTTGCTGCCTTGCCAAGGTGGTAAGAGTAATGAGGTAACTCGCTGAAATTTCACCCAGGTTCAAGTTATTTCCACAGGAAATATTGTTGAATCTCTTATCCCTAGCTAATTATAAAGAAACAAGAATGACACTTCATCAATATACTGCAAAGCAATTCTGCTCTATCTTCACATTAACCCGACTTCCAACCATTACAACCCACTACCGCCCCCCCCCTCCCCTACCATTTTCCCGCACCGTTTTCCCCAGTGTCTTTGCACACCACCCCAGTACAGGAGAGAGGGTGAGAAAGTGATTGGGATTTCCACTTTAGGCCATAGTCTCTTTCCCTGGCAGTCTTCGGTCGTTGAAGGTGTGCATGTTGATGACCTCCTCGGTTTTCACCATGACAGGCGGCTGGGGCTTGTGTTTGAGCCGGCGCTGGCACTTGAGGGAAACCCGCAGCTCCTCCACCATGGCACTGCAGAAGGACCGCTGCAAGGGAAAGAGAAAAACAAGGACGGAATGGGTTTCAAGAGTCCAAACGTTACAGACAACAGAGGAAGATTGCCACTGTTGTGGGCAGCTTCATTTTAATGCATCCCTGAACCACGTTGTCCCATAGTTGACACAAGGGAGAATTATGAAATATGCAGTGCAACAAACGGACCTGAACACATAGAATTTCCTAACACACTCTCAGAAAAAGTCTGTGGGGGACTTGTGGCTGTAGCTGCTCATGCAAAGCGTTGTATGCATACCCTTTGTGATGCATAGCAAGGTTTTTTTTCTCCTTCCAACATGTTCTCACTTGTATATTCTCAAACTGCTGCACAGAAACCACTGAATGGATTGCCGTACATCCTCGATGCTCCAATAGTGCATCCTAAAATGTGTTTGGGATCCTCCTTTTTTATGCAGTGCCATCATCATATGCCAGTCATGTTTTTCTTCACCCAATGCATTGGTTTATGACTATATACCTATGTCTGTGTCATGGTATATCCAAAAAACAAAAACTAGAACTGGACTTTTACCTCCAGTTGGCCTCATTTTCAGCTTTGCTTTGGACTATATACCTACAAAGCAGAAGCTTGTTAGCATGTTGACAAGCAAAAACCAACTTGCCGAGAATCAACATGTTAGCATTTGTCTTTGTGAACCATCAAAGTGTGGCCTCACTTTCAGCACATGGCAAATATGACTCATACTCATGGAGGCATACAACTGCTACACGCTGAGTCATGATGTGCAGGATAGTCCAATGTAAATGTGATTCCTAATGACACTGGTTGGTTTTTCCATTAGGCACAGACACTGACAGCACCGGTTGCAGAGCTATTCAGATTGTTGCGTTGCTGGAGTGCATTCTTCCATTGTATGAATTTGGATTCTCCATTTAAAAGTTGCAGCCAGCTCAGACAATTTCAATTCTTGGGGTTACTTATCCCATTATTATCCCAGTTGTGCCATGTATGGTTGAACCCCGATACCACATCATTTTGGGTTGGAGTGATACAACTTGTGTCACTGTGTGTATTTAACTACAAGACATTACTTTGCTAATCAATGAGTGGTAGGGAGCATCATTCCTCTCCATTTTTCAGTGTGTCAGTCAGTCTCTTTGTGTATTAATCATTACGTCATGCTTGGGTAAGAATGGGTTTCCTGAGGAAGTCTACTTAGTGATGTTCATGTGTGTCAGTGGTTAGATGTTTGTTTTTTGCATGTTTATGATGCAGTGCTCTTAGTGTATTCCAGTATGCTTTGAATGTCAATTGTCAAGCGACATGAGGTTTGATGAGTTTCAAAGGGTTTGTCTCTGCTGCATGGTTATGTTATTCTCAGTACACATGGGTTCATTTGAAATGGAAATGGCTGGAAATTTACTGTCAGTAACAAGTTAGGTTTAAAGTATTATTTGGGGTTAAACTGACTTACGTTCAAGAAACATATTGATTCAAGAGATTACAATACTGAGGTAAGTGTTGGCTTGTTTTCATAGTTGTTAGTGCGCCATGTGATACTGTAGCGGCGTATAAACCATGTGGTTAAGTTTATGGAATGAGTGTGGCTTCAAAAAATGTCAACTTGATTTAAAAGGGGCAGTGAACAGCAACGTTTTGTTGGCCCATCCCTCCACCCCGACCTCGTCTGTCTGTTAACTTATTTGGTTTATGGTTATGTTAGTGGTGACATTTTTATGTAACAGGTGAAAAAACAAACACCTTTGAAACACAAGTTATTCTTCAGTGCCGATAAGAGGGTTCTCCAGCCCAACTTTGTAACTCGGTCAGACAGCTGAATTCCTACAGATCAATATATTTTATTTTATCTATATATTATATATTACGTAGATCAATATTGCGTAGTGCAACTTTATGCACACAATGTGATCATCAAACTGTAGAAACTGAACACCTGTGTATGATTCGAAACAGAATTACATGAAAACATTATTAATGCAAAGATTCATGCATAACAAATAAATTCCATCCGTCCAAATACTATGTTATTTAACAAAGGGAAACTAAGCCTCAAAATGTTTTTATTTGTGATGTGCAGACACTGATTGTAGAAAGATTAAATTTTGATTCATTTTTCTTATCCATGAAGTGCTAAGTTCTTAGATCTCACAGAGGTTCTATGTGGTGGAGACATACAAAAAAATAAACAGACTGGGACACATATTGGGATTTGCACCTTGAGTGCTGAGTCACAAAAATAATAATCAAAATGCATTCGACATGAATATGCAGGAAACGGAAATGAAATGCGCTAGTCCTTTTTACTATAGGTAAATCTTTACGGTGCAGTTAAAATTAAGCTTGATGATATGCCCAAAATTACCTTTATGGGATGTTTATCAGTTATGCAGACGGAGATATGAGAATGTGAATGTTTGCATGTAACAGCAGACATTCTGTTCAACAGCAATGGTTGGTATAACTGTAATCATTCTCCTGTGACTGATAACTAATTGATTTTTGTAACTGGATTATTGAAACTTGCTTAAATAATAACCGCACCCCAGTTTCTAAAAGTACTGGAGCGTCTGCCTTTTCCGTTCTTTCCTGCCCTGTGCCCAGCCCGGACTCCTATTGGGTTCAATAAATACGAAGCTCAATGAGGCTGGGAGAAGAAACTATGGACATTTATCAAGTAAATAATGAAGATGAAGTTGCTACAACAAACCTGGAAAATCACGTACCATGTTGACCCTCAGATCACTAATACACAATGGGATGAAAAGAAAAAACCCTCTTAGGGCGTACGCAACATGTTGGTGTCTGTCTGGTTGCTTAAAACAGATTGGGTCAACTGGATAAACTGTACTCATAGAGGGGGATGTAAGGGCAAATACAAGCCCAAGATGCATCTGCACACCTTCTGAGGAGGGCCTTGCACGAGGCTAAAGCTCCCGTGAAGAGTGCACGACAAGCCCTCCTCCCCCTCCTCACTGCAGTAAGGTGTGGGAGAAAGGCCCCTAGAGAGATAACCTTCAACCTAAAAGACCTAGTCATGCTCTTACAAGTAAAACGATGATTTAGCTGTAACATAGTAATGCTCCTTTGTTCTCTGATAGTGTGACAAGATAGAGAAGCCAGCAGCACACTACCTCACTAACTTTCTTTGCTGAAGCTAGGCCTACAAGTAGTTTTTAGAGATAATATCTAAGTATTTAACAGGGTTCCAGTATCCCACTACACACCAGTGGTGAATCCTGCTAAGGCACGACAAGTCTCTGTTGCCTGAGTCCTTTCTAAAAGTGCTTAACCGAAACAATGTGCAAAAAAAAAAAAATCTCTCCCTGACACCTTTGTGACAAGAGAAGAAGAAGAAGAAGACATGTCTGAGCCTCTCTTCATGCACCATCACTTAAAAGCAACAGGTCATTGTTGGAGAAGACCTTTCTCCCTCAGTAGAACTAACCACTGCTAAGGGAAGACCTAATCACTCCAGGCGCTCCATAGCTGCTCCATAGCTGTGCGCCTATTAGCATGAGGTGAAGAACTGCACCATCCAGCTGTGACAGTGTATCACTATGCCATGGGAGTTAGCCGTGGCTTCCTTCCTTGCAAGTGCACCATAATTGGGAACTACGATGTGGGCTCTTGGGCGACCAGAATGATTGGGCTATGGAAGTATTCCAGGGAGACCACATGACGACAGGCATCATGTCCAGCAACCGCATCACACAACCAACCGAGACTTTGGTTCCTCCACCCTAGTTGGGAACAGCCAAATGCACACCCAGATAAACCGTTGTGGCCAATTTGTGGAGAGAGCAGCTCTCTCCCAAAACGGGCAATAAGATCAGAATGTCCAAGTTAAAAAAAAAAAAAATGAATAAAAGCTCTCGATGCCCCTCTTGAGTATTGTTTCCATCACTGTTTCCTGGAAGAAGTTGTCACCCTATGATGTCCGTGTCTTTCTCTGCCCAGCCTTCGCGGTCATTGTGTAGACAGTGGAAGACGGCGGCAAGATGTTGTCCTCCTCCAGCGTCTCGGGAAACTCGAAGATGAAGAGGTCCAGCTCCGTGCCCTCAGAGGGATCCCCCGCAGCTCGCCCAGCTGCCGGCGTCCCCTTCATCAAAAGGGAGTGCCATGAAAGCGTCCGCTCATTGGCTCAGCGTTGCAGCCCCTCCGCAGGCAGACGAGGCAGGTAGCCCGACGCAGAGGCAAGCTTCACAGCGGGGGGGTGGATGGATGGAGACAGTGGACAGATGCTGCTGGATTTCTTCATTCTTATTAATTTCTCATGCCACTCTACATCATAATTCCCTTCATCATAATCATTCATGGCCTTTTGCTTCCTGTTTTATTTCGAAATGACCCCCTTACCCTTTGTCTTTTTGTTTTTTTGCTTTACTTCCTACACACTTTTTTTCTTTTGTTGTATTTATTTATTTACTCAGCTGGGTTTAGCATTTTTCTGTGGTTTTAATTTACTGCTGTTGCACTACCTTTTGTTTGGACTCAATTGTGATTACCTGCTCATCACTGCAGCACCTTTTGTTATTATTACATTAAGTTTCATTGAATTGACTTTTGTTTCCCCATCCCGCTTCATTGCTGTGTCCAGCATTTGGGAAATAGTTTTTACTGACTAAATATGGGTTCTAAATATCGGGTTCTTCCATTAGCCTGAGTAGGGTTACATGACAAACCTACGGCCCGCGGGACAAAATCGGTCCACCATAGGGTCCAATCTGGCCGGTGCGATGAATTTGCAAAGTGTGGAAATTGCATAGAAGACATTAATTGCAAATTATAGATCAAATTAACTGCTATTCTTAATTTGTCCACTGAGGCTTTCATTCTTTTAGTAAAAGTTGGGGACACAACACTGAGACCCAGAACTAAACAGCAAATGGCACCAACGCTCTGAAATTACACTCATTTTACTTAAGAAATTTCAGCTTGTAAGAGGACATCATCATAATATACTTATACTTTTTTCACTAAAACAAGGGGAAATTTTGGAGTTGTTGTTAAATATAGGTTATTATGTTACTTGTTCGGGCAGCTTGAGATCAAATTGGACTAAATTGAGTTTGACACCGCTGCCCTACTGCCTCAGAGCAGGGGGCAGTGGACCTCTGCTCCTGTGGTCCTGTGTTAGTTTTAAGGGTCAAAATGTTACATAAAACGTGAATAAAGATAGAGAGATTAAAAATGTCATAATGACATTTGAAGCACAGTTCATTGCTTAATTGGTTTAAATAAGTTAAATAGACCCTTTAAGTTACATATTTAAGTTAAATAAAAAAAAGCCAGTGTACTCTTCTTGTTATGCTACTACTACTAGATGGCACAAAGCATTGCCTCCATTGGAGGCACTTGCTGCAGTGTTAAAGAAATCAGAATTATTTATATTTAGATTCTTAGTTCTGAGCCAAAAGTGTGCAAAGCTGGCATTATATTCTGGTTTGTTCAACGCTTTTTTCATATTTTTGGTGACATCAGTATTTTATCACATTACTTCCAAGCTACGCAAAATCCAAACAACACCTTATCCATATTTTCACTTGGAAGTAATGTGTTGAAATAGATAGTGGCACAGTGGTGTGGTGGTTAGTACTGATGCCTCACAGCAAGAAGGTTCTGGGTTTGAATCCATTGGCCAACTCTGTGTGGAGTTTGCATGTTCTCTCTGTGTCTGTGTGGGTTCTCTCCAGGTATTCTGACTTCCTCCCACCCACTGTAATTGGTGATTATGTCTCTCTGTGTTAGTCCTGCGATAGACTGGTGAGACCCGCTCAACTCTGCAATTTTTTAATTGATTGTTTTGCAATCAATAAAGATGGAACACATCGAGGAAACGTTAACTGAGGAAGTTCGGAGATACAAACATTTGTATGACTCGTCTTCGTCGAAAGTTCTGCGAAGGTTTCAGTCGCGATTGTTGAAATGAAGCAGGAAGTCGAAAGTAAAGCAGGAAGTAGAAACAAAAATTAACCCAAATGGCAAAAAAGACACAGCCCAGACTAGCGCTTGGACGGCGTTGTTGCACAGCAAGATAGACTGACGAGCGCACAAGTGCGTAGGTTACGCCGTTTATGTCTGGCAGAGGTAAAAAACGCACTTAAGGCTCCCGTTCACGTACACCTGTACCAAAAACAGTGTTCAGTGGGTGGTGATTAGTGAGTAGTCAGTTAAGCAGATTAATGGTGGAGAATAAATTTTGAGCTTTTGGGGTAAAACTGTCTCACAAACATACGATTCTAGCTGAAATCTTAGTAATACGGAAACATGAGCACAAACACAAACCTGACCGGCATCTCAACGTGTGCATGAACACCACCCCTGAGCACGGTGCGTTTTACAGGTCAGTGGAACATCATCACTTATTGATGCACACTGTATCTCGTCAGACTGGGATTCTGTGCCACCGCACGCCCAATTAAACTGCTGCTCCTTCACATTTTGTCTTCCTTTCTCATGTGGCATCAGCTCATGGCGTGTGAAACAAGGCCAGCAGCTTGCTCCGCGAGACGCTACCAAAGAAAGCCACGCGGGTGTGTTCTCTGAGCTAATGGGGGTTTATTGTTATAAACAAAATGTTCAGTAGTAATCGAAAGCAACCATTAGCACTGTGAGCCTGTATATACTTATCCTTATACTATATTACGTACAGGTGGGAATCAAACGGCGACGACGAACGGGTGTGAGGGCCTCCAGTGTGTTTTAATATCCATCGGACAGCCTTACCTTCACTATTCATGTTGCTCTTTGACCACTGACAGTGGCATTGAAGGATAAAGCCTGGCAACATGTTTGTAGAGAAGTTATGCTTCAGAGTTGATATTAAAGTTTCAGCTGAGTGAACGTTATGCCGTTATTTTTCATGGCTACTGCGTTAAACTGAACCAAAAATAAAAAAGCAACAGAAAAATCATCACCATCTTTGATTAACTTTTAAACGCTGGTTGTTATTCGACTTATTTACTTTTATGATAGGAGCTTTTAAGTGAATTAAAATGTTAGGGCTAATTCAAAAGGACATAAAAACAGCATTGCATTAGCGGCAGAGAAGTCTCTAATGGCCAAAGCTGAATTCATGTTTCAGTTTATTGTATTTGAAGCATTTAGTTTGAATATTTCACACATAATAATGGCTATGAGGATGTTAAATCAAAGCGATTTTAGTTTAGGAATACATAACGGTAGTAATATTTGCGCTGGCCCTGCAGTGAGGTCGCTAGCTGTGATAACCTTGATTATTTTTCATTCACATTGGTCTTGTTTTGGCAATTTAGAACTAGAAAGCATACATCAGCCCCGCGCCCAGCCTCATTGGATGCCTGTCCTCTGCATGTGTGTCCCTCAGCTGGGACAGGCCACCCCCTTCCTCATCTGCTTTAATGGATACGCATGTAAAGTTAATGGATGGATGGACAGATGTGTTAAAAAGCAGTGGTTTGGTGCAGTTTGAGCAGAAGCAGAGCAAAATTAGCAGGTAGTTGTGTTTGGGAGCAAGTACAGTCAGTTTATCAGCTTTTTCATAGCGAAGGGAGCTTGAACATTTCTTTTCTCGCTTCGCAGCAGGTCATTGGGCACTGACAGGGCACAGTAGACAGTGTTGTTTTCTGCCCCGTCTGTGACTCAGAGCCATAAAAAAAGACTCACGTGTGTGTGTTGTGGTGTTTAGTCCCACCTACAGATGCCAGCGTAAAAACCCAACGCACCTCAGCGTGTAACCCAGAAGGCAGCAGAGTGTAGCAATGCAAAATGAGCAGCCAGCCAACCAACAAACAAACAATGTCCTGAACAGAATGGGGTTAGAAATATTTTTAAATGAAATATAGCACCTTTTAGTACCACTTCAGACTTTTAAATGACTTCAAATAGTTACATTTGAATAAAACTTAAAATCTTAATGTTGTTGGTTGTGTGATGTTGGCATGCTCAGACCCTGAACTTGCTGCTCAGAGTTATTATTTACCTACCCTGCACCTGGTCCTCACACAGCTGTTGTGACACAGCAATGACCTGGCACAGGACAAAAATATCCCCTCTTGAAAAAGAGCAGTATTCTGCTGCTGAAATAAAGGTTGATGTTTGTGGGTCTAACATAATCAGTCATTCGATGATGAATAAAGACTGGTTAGTGGAACTTTCACTGGTCCAACGTAGGGGCTGCTGTATGATTTGTACACTGGTCAGGCATAACATTATGACCACCTTCCTAATATTGTCTAGGTCTCCCTTGTGCCTCCATAACAGTTGTGACTCATCAGAGAATGGACATGGGCCTTCTGAGGGTGTCCTGTGGTGTCTGGCAACAAGATGTTGTTAGCTGTTGTTAGCCTTTGAGGGGAGGGGCCTCTGTGGATCATCCCACAGATAGTTGGATCTGTGGATCATCCCACAGATAGTTGATCAGTTTGGGATCTAGTGAATTTGGAGGCCAGGTCAACACCTTGTGCTTTTCTTCATGTTTTTATTTTTTAGTTGTTCCTAAAGCGTTTTTGTGTGTGTTCCTGCGTCAGGCTGCATCCTGCTGGGGATGGCTGCTGCCATCAAGGAGTGTCATTGCTATGGGGTGGGGGTGCCTGGTCTGGTCTAGGTGGGTGCTACATGTCTAAGCACCATCACACCAATGAATGCCAGGTCCAAATGTTTCCCAGCAGGACACTGTATTGTCACAAGATGGTTTTGGAGTTATTCACTTCACCTCTCTGTGGTCATAATGTTATGCCTGATCAGTGTATACATGTTGTCTGCCAACTCTCTGGTTTCTGGATCAACTTTCTACCTACCTACTGAGCCAAAGCCGCCCAGATCATTCTAGAGGCATCACATGAAGTTTGACTATGACTATACGATTATGATTTAGTTGCCATGTATAAACAGTATGTACACACAAACAAGGAATTTGATTTCTGGGAGCAGTTTGAGGGGTTTAGGTGCTTGCTAAAGGCATCAGCCATGGACATAGTGGGAATCAAACCGAAGCTGCTCCTCTAACCACTAATCCACAACTCCCCCTCTGGCTATATTAAGCTTTAAGTTGACAAGTTTGCATATTTTTGTATATCACACTTAATCGCCCTTTCTGCTGCATAATGCTAACACTGCTGCACTTATACGACACGTGCAGCAAACACACGAGTGCCAGCAAATGTTTTTTTTTTTGTATTCAGGTTTCACACTGTAGAGGCTGGCTGTCTAAGCCTCTCTGAAACAGCCCTTTCATAGCTATTGATTTTTCTCCCCTGTAAAATTAAATGGCATGGTGGTGTTTTCAACAGTAACAGCCACATAGCTCCAGGCGCTGGGAAACAGTGGGCCTACTCTGCTCGCTCTCGGGGGACACATTGTGATCATGGCTGCCTGCTGGTGGCATGTTGAATTGATGGCGGCTGCTTAGGGTCATTGGATTACAGAGTTTTTATGACGCTTAACAATCAGCCACGGCTGTACCGCCGCACAGCGCAGTGGAAAAGCTCAGAGGAAGCCCGCCTGCTTTCAGAGGAATGGGTAGGTGGTAAATTCAATGCTGAGAGCAGATATCGAAAGCAAAAAGCTACATTTAGTCAGAGATCATTTAAGGAGTCCTGGTCATTCAAATGAATAATGTTCAATAAAGCTGTATATCAAGAACACATTTCGAGGGGGACGTTATTGGTTTAATCTCGTTCTGTGTTGAATTTCTAGATGCACTTGTCTAAAAGTAATCAGAGGAAGATTATTTATGTTTAGCGGGGCGAGGCAGCACAGTGGTTAGCACTGTCATTCTGGGATTGAACCTGCTGGTGGGTCCTTCCTGCGTTGAGTTTGGACGTTCTTCTTGTGCCAGAGTGGGTTTTCACTGGACGCTCTGGCTTCTCCCACAATCACAAGACATTCATGCAATATATAATGTATTATTGAATGTTGGCTTAACCTGACAATCTGTCTAGGATAGATCCTTTTTTCCAAATGTCAGCTGGGGTAAGCTACAGCCTCCACTGGCAAAACAATGAAGAATAAGCTTGTCTAACTGAAGGTAAGCTATTAGAGATGTGACGTTCATGAACGAACCAAATCTTTTGAGCGGCTCTTTAAAATGAACGATGGGAACGGAATCGCAGTTGTTTTTTAGTTTTTTACACAGATGCACACAGAAGCTCCTGCTTTTCTTTAATACAGTGTTGGTGACGGAGATGGTACAGTGGCGGGGATAGCAGTGGACCCAGGTTTGAATTCCCAGTCAGCGCAAAGGTGTTTGCCAAATTTCTCACGCGATAAATAAAGCATCTGTCTATCTAGAATCGATATTTTAGATATAGATAGACTCAGATATCCCATCTAGAGAATATATACTGTTGGGATGTCCAAGTTTGAATGATTCTGATCCAAATCTTACCCTATCACAGTGCTTATTTCGAGGATAAAATAAGTTACCCCCAGGCTGGGATCTTAAAAATAAAGAAATACCAAAATGAGCCAATCTTTTGAACATCTCTTTGAAGTGAATGAATCCACAAGATTCGGCTCCATTCAAAGAGCCCAAACTCCCATCTCTATATATCAAAAAATAAAAATAAAAAAGTAGTCTATTCTTCAGTTCTCTGTTAGTCCAACATGAAAACACAACCTCACCTGTGACAGTGATCTAATGGACTTCATTTAGCTTGAATGGAAGAGGAACAGCTGTGAAGCCGCGATGCAGATGGGATGGGGGCACGGCTGTGCTGGGCTCGCTCGGTTTACTCAGCCTGACTGTCCTCCGTGGGCAGTAAATGATTAGCTGTTTTGAGTGTGGGCTCCTCTGAGCCGGCATCCATATTGGGTACAATGCAGTCTGCACTGAGGAACTGTGTTCAGGTTGTTGTCCTTAGGATTTTCATTGACTGCTCTGTATGCATGTCCATATATATATATATATATATATATACACATATATATATATATATATATTTATTTATTTTTTTTTTGCATGTTCAATTGAAGAATTTAACTGCTCACAAACCCCTGAGTGATATAGACCGTGTCCACACTAAAGGCCTTTTCCAGAAGTGCTAATTTTGGAATCTGATATCTGTTTAAGCTTTATACAGATTTGTATTATTCAATTTTGAGTAATTTGATTCTTGTTGAAAAATGGACAACATGCATGTACAGGAGAATCACAATTCACAATTAACCTTTGTTGTGCTGAGTTGCAAACTCTGTCACACAGACATCATATACAGATATATATACAAATAATAGCTAACTATCACTGTCATCAATACATACACACATTTACTGTATATATGTATTCATGACAGTGATAGTTGAATCAGGTGTGGTTAGCTTAACATGTGCTTTGCCACTTTTCAACTAACCAATAAAAATTGTGTTTCATTTCCACACTACTATCTCTAAATCTGTTTCTGCCTAAAAAGCAGCTCTGCTTCTGCTCTGCTCCTTTATGTGCCCTCGTGTGTGTGTGTGCAACCATATGCATGCAAGTGTGTAACCGTGTGTTGGGTTAATGAGATGGGTTTCTCACACAAAGTTGGTGGTCCCTGCACGCCAAGAGCCAGGTTAGTCTGCAGCAGCCTCAGCAGCAGGCAGGAAGAGAGGAAAAAGCAGCAGGAGGAGGAGCGGGAGGAGAAGGAGCGGGAGGAGGAAGTGGAGGAGAAGCTGAAGGAGGGGGAGGGATAGGTCGGGGGGAAAAAAGGAGCAGGAGGCAGAGGAGAAGGAGGAGGAGGAGGAGGAGAGGAAGGAAGGGAACAACCATGGTAATTATGGAAATCTGACAGACTATCATGGAGATGACAAAGAAATGCTCCACTGAAAGCCTATGAGGCGTGTGATTTAGTGTAAAATTATATGACCAAAATCTGATTTCTGAAAGATTTAACCTTGCTTAAATTAGCAGGCATAATTTTCTGAAGCCTATTTTAGCAAAGTGTTATCTCCTGTGAGGTAAAAGTCTAACCGTTTCTTATGAAGCAGCATTTATGAGGTCAATTTTTCCCATTTCTCCAAATAGCATAGTCAAAACACAAAAAAAAAAAACATTAGGGATTTATTGCACGCTAGACCAAAGATGTAATAGAAAAGGGTCTTTGACTCTACCTTGTTTGCTGTATTACCCACACTCACGTTAGCCCAGGTTGTGTTTGTGATGGCTAGCTAACACAAAGGCTAGCGGGAGAAAAAAGATGCTGAAGTACTTATTGTGGCAACTCCAAAGCTGGTTTTACAAGTATTTAGTAGCTGCTGAGTAAAATAGATGCAACCCTAACCCTTTTTAAGTTGAGCGTACCCTTTACATACACAGATCAGGCATAACATTATGACCACCTTCCTAATATTGTGTAGGTCTCCCTTGTGCCTCCAAAACAGTTGTGACTCATCAGAGAATGGACATGGGCCTTCTGAGGGTGTCCTGTGGTGTCTGGGAACTGAAAGTTATTAGAGGGGGGCATTTGAGGGGAGGGGCCTCTGTGGATCATCCCGCAGATACTTGATCAGTTTGGGATCTAGTGAATTTGGAGGACAAGTCAACACCTTGTGCTGTTCTTCATGTTTTATTTTTTTTGTTTTTTTTTTATTGTTCCTAAAGTGTTTTTGTGTGTGTGTCTGTGTCAGGCTGCATCCTACTGGGGATGGCTGCTGCCATCAAGGAGTGTCATTGCTATGGGGTGGGGTACCAGGGTATCTGGTCTGGTCTAGGTGGGTGCTACATGTCTAAATAACATCCACACCAATGAATGCCAGGTCCAAAAGTTTCCCAGAAGAACACTGAATTGTCACAGGATGGTCAAAGTTATTCACTTCTCCTGTCAGGGGTCATAATGTTATGGCTGGTCAGTGTATACTAATGTGTATGGTAACATTTCATTTAATTTTCAAACTTAAGTCCAATAAATTCAATTGTAATGTATTTAATGTTATTTTTTTGTGCAGCATTTTCCTGTTATTATTTAATCACATACGTCCCAAGTTCTTCAGGGATATGGCAAATATTTCATCACCTGCCTAGAACAAATACTTCTTCAGGCAGATTTGGAGTTAGTGAGGTTTTAGACCCCCTCACCCCCTAGTTTCTATAATCAGTTATGATGGAGAAATCTAGTGAGATGAATCCAAATGAATTGCCTACAGAGGTCTAACGTAAAGTTAGCAAACGTTTATTAATACAAGTATAGATTTCTAACAGTACTCTCATCTTGTGGGATTACAATCCGCTTAGCAAACGGAGGAATCTCAAAAACACACACGTGTATAGGTCTTTAACATTTGTCTCTTTAACCTTTAAAAACACTATAAAAAGTCCCTCTGTTGTATTAAAGGGCGTTTGGCTGATCCCATTATATCAGTGACTGTAGCTGCTGTTCTTGCTCATTTAATGTTACAGAACACAAGTAATTATAAAATGCAAATTGCAGGGTGCGCACTGTCAAGCACGTGAAACACAACAAAGGGAGATGCTTAGCACCGCATATTTCAAACTGACACTTTCAGCGTCGTGGTGTGAGAACAACCCCGTGTGGTAAAAGCAGAAGATACTATGAAAATAAACTGTATGGTGGATTTTCACACCGAAGTGAGGACTAAATAATCCTGAAAGCAATTAACTCTGGACTGATGGGTTCCACAGGCGCTTCCATTTTTTTTTTTTTTTTTTTTTTTTTTTTTAAATCAATGTTTGGACTAAAACAAATAATGAATCTAAGGTTAAAGTTAAACCTTCGTATTGGTTTCCAAGAGCTGGACATCTGATCTCACAAGCTGCCGGTATTATTTGAGGTTTCTATCTGACCAAAGTAAGAGAAAAAAACAAAATAAAATGTCAAAATTACTTACTTTTATGTGAGGTTGGATTGGAAACCAGCTCACTCAAAATTGATCCGTTAATGACCCCCTAATCCTCTAAAGACAAATCTAAATCTAACAAAAAATACATCAACAACAGCTATTTAGGGGTCGGCATCCTCTCTGTATTAAAATAATTTATGTCCACATAGTGTCAGGTACAGATTCTCAGATGTCGCATGGTTATTTAATAAGCGTTAGACTTATTAACTACTGGGAGGCCAGACGGATTAGTAAAAATATCCATACCTGCCAACATTCCCGTATTTCCCGGCTCTCTTCCGTATATCAAGGCCATCTCCTTTGCACTCTCCAGTTTTGCTGTTTCTTCTTTGATTGTAATCGTAAACCGAAACTTGCGTGACCCTCAGCGATCCCCATGCATGGATACGTCACTTACCAAATTTGCCAGATCATCTGTCTCAGGGGTGTCAAACTCATTTTAGCTCAGGGGCCACTTATATCCCTGTTTGCATTCAAGGGGCCGGATCAGTAACGTAACAGCATAACAACCTACAGATAATGACAACTCCAGAAGTTTCCCTTTGTTGTAGAGCAAAGATTATGGAGATGTTTAATGAACTAGCCTTTAACAAAACAATTCATGAACAACCTCAAACATCTTGGTAAATTTCTGCCGTCTGCTGTTTGGTCTTTGTCCACAACTCTGACTAAAAAAGTGTGACCCCTAGAGGACAAACAAGGAATAGCAGTTTATTGAAAAAATGCAGTTAATGTCGGGATGCCGTGGGATGCATTTTGCGAATTCATCCCACGGGCCCGATTGGACCCTCCAACGGGCCATTTTTGCCCCCTGGGCCGTATGTTTGACAACCCTGATCTATCTGGTAGATTCTGCTTTTCATTCTACTCACACTGCAACAACTACAGACAATTTCAAACCCATCTGTCAGTGCCACCTGGTAACCCCACAGCCTGATGCAATGGGTATGTCAGTTGAAATAGCTGGCTAACGTAGCTGTTGGCACGGTGGCGTTCCACCTATATAGCCCGAACACATCTGCAAATTTAGTCGCTATCCATTCTAATCTGCTGGTCCCCATATACGGACCCTTCTTCAAAACTTTACAGATAATGAAAATTTAAGAAATCAGGAGCTTCCAAACCGCAGATTTCAGTGGCTGTAACCAATTAGACCAATTCTAGGTGTTTTTAAAGAAGTTTTTGGGTTGTTGTTTTCTTTTTCTAGGCAAGTCTTGAGATTTTCGACATTGAGGTCCGAGGCTATGCTGCATCGTAGTGGACGGAAGAACTGTGGGAGGAAACTACACTCTCTGAAATGATTCTATTATTCGACCGGTTTCAGGACAGCTTTGGTCTGACGTGATGCTGTTTTTGACACTATTCCAGCCAATGGTGACATAGCGAACGCGAGATGCACTATAGGCAACTTCACTGCGTCCCTTCAAACACCAATATTAGTCAAGCCCTATTTTGTTCGAGTTCACTGGTGCTACACTGTGTAAACGATAAAAAAAAAAATAAGGTATCGTGTGCCATCTCAAGCAAATCAAGTGCCCCATCCGGTAAATGCCATGGCAATCCCCCTAACACAGTGCATAACATATGACAGTGCTGGCATTCGTACAAGAGTGCAGGCAGTTCATTGTCAAAACAAAGCTTAAAGTGGGGTGGTATGTCGTAATCTAAATAGAAACTCGAGCCTGTGAAAACTTTGTTCTTTGCCTGTGAGGTATAGATGAATTGGTTTGCTTATGCATTAATGATGTGGTGCAACAAAAGCACATAAATCAAAATACTAGAAGTAAGCATTACTAGGTACAATGCATGTTACCTCTGAAAAATAAGGCAGAGCGGTACCACTGGCAACCCTGGAGCACCTTGTTATATACCCGTGGAGTACTAAGGGTATATTAAAGATTGGTATCAAGATCCCTGTACGTCCACTAGCTTTCCATGATGTGTGTGCACTGGATAATAACAAAAAATACAAACAAAAAAAAACAACAACAGTATTTTATACAAAGATCTGAATCTGTATATGGGAAGGAGAAAAAAAAACTGTAGCTGAAAGATGACCGATCCACACAACACTATTCAGGCCAACTGGACGCAGGACAAATCTATTGCTCTCCAGAGCCGGTGTTTGTGGCTCTGAGAAATTGCGTTCACTTTATATGTCACGTCCACAAATTTGGAGGGGGCTGAGTTTCTGACAGAGCACCGGAGGACGGGGTGTGTTTGTTTGGGTGCCGAGTTCAAATAGCAGTGTTTCTCAGAAACAGCTCCACTTTTAGTTCTGACAATAAGGCCGAGCGACGCCTAGCTGCCTTACCGTCAAGGGTACGTTATATCACGCAGATCCTGCAGCACCATTCAGTGTATCCTGGTAGTAGTAGTGGCAAGGCACAACCAATCCAGTGGGAACGGTTATCCACAATCCAAGGTGCTCACAAAGGTTATCATGGTCGTATCATCCAAGCTGGACAACCATCTAATGTTGTGGTTGACGTGATTATATACGCTGATACAGTGGGCCAATAAAGACAGTTCTAGTGCCAAGGGTACGTTACATTTATGCAGCTTGCAGCAACATAACAGCAGATGGAACTCATGAGGATGCTAATTGATAATTATTGTCGTCTGTGGACAGTTTTGTAAAAATACTTTAATCGTGTTACGCGCTTCGTTCTTAATCTATTTTATTGTGCAGTCCATTACGATACCTTTGGCACATTTAGACATGGGTTTGCTCTATGAGAGTGCACAATACTGTAATTAGTACCTCCAGTGACCCTGGAGATCTTGCAAATCTTCATTGTGTGAAATCTCTCACTCCAAGAAACGTATTTAGATTTCTTAGCAAGGAGATATTTAGAGCAAATGAAATTTAGATTTTTAGGTGAAGCTTTTTTTGAGCTGTCCACCAACTATAACACAACTGATTCAAATTATTTTTCTTAAAGATGCACTTTTCGTTTATAGCACATCCCAAAATGTTATAACAGCTAACCACTGATTCTATTCGCAATGTCTTAATTGTTCTTTATTTTTTTTAATGGGATTTGCTAATGATAGTTAAATAATAAGTTCAATCAAATCCCCAAACTAAAACATATTTTTTAGTTCCTTATTTTTAACCAAACTTATATAACAAGCGTATTTGGCTGCTGTAATAACAAGTCAACTCTGCCCTGTTGAGAATCATTGACAGAATCATCTATAAATTCTGTCCTTTACATTTAAATCAGTTTCTTTTTAACTTAATAATTTAAGTACTGATACTGCATGTTAGTTTTTTGTTTTGTTTTGTTTTGTTTTTTAACTTCTAACTGAGAAACAGCTTTCTCCACAAGCTGATATTAAATCTGGTCAGCCACTCACCACTGACTTGTTAATGAATTTGATGTTTGCCAGCTTCAGTGTGCGTAGACAAATGCTTGTACTCGTATAAACAGCCAAATGGAAGCTGCTTTAGATTATGTTTTTCTCCGGCAAGATGTTTGCCCGCTCATGGTCTTTTTTTATTTTTTATTTTTTGTTGAGAGAGCCAGTAAACATTTCAGTGATAAAAGAAGTGTTTTAACCGTGGTTACAACCTTAGCTTTGTGTGCATGTTTATATCATATCTATGTGCATAATTGTGTGTTTTCACGTGTATGTGTGTGTGCTCATTTACTTTACATTTTAAAGCCACAGTACGATATTTCCAGCAGCACTGGGGCCTTTCTGTGTGGAGTTTGCATGTTCTCCCTGTGTCTGCGTGGGTTCTCTCCAGGTACTCCAGCTTCCTCCCACCGTCCAAAGACATGCTGCTTAGGTTCATTGGTGATTCTAAATTGGCTGTAGGTGTGAGTGTGAATGGTTGTCTGTCTCTCTGTGTTTGCCCTGCGATAGACTGGAGACCTGTCAAGGGTGTACCCCAACTCTCGCCCAGGCTCCAGCCCCCCTGCGCAACCCTTCACAGGACAAGCGGTTACAGAAAAATAATGAATGTTGAAGGCAGGCCAAGTACCTACGGCTTCACAAACTCCTTCCACGATAAGCCTACTACTTTACAGCAAAATAGCATGAGAACCAAGTTAAGGCATTTATGCCATTTCTCTGCATTTGAAATATTTAATAATTTTTCAGGTGCCTTCTGATTTTAAAATGTATTCTCCACTACAGATCTCCACGAGAGATAACTCTGACAACTGCTGGACAGGTTCCACAAAATATGTGAAAAGTGAGAATTGGCGCGTCAGAGTGCAATACCTTTGTAATGTCTGACGGCAATGTACAACTTTGTATTTCAGTATCGAAACATACTACAAAATACCTCAAACATGAAATCTTTTTTTAATAAGTTTAATAAGTTTCTGCCCCTTCCTGTGTGTATGTATGTATATATATATATATTTTCATTAGCTCTTCATAACTGCAATCTAAATAGAGATCTTCCGCAGCTGTTTTAGTTACAGTTTGTTGTCATATTTATGGGTATATAATATTGATAACTGCGGTAAAACTCAGACATCTTTGCTTTGTTGTATTTGCCTTCATATGTTTCTTTGTTGTATTTGCCTTCATATGTTTCTTTTTTTTCCAGCTAGTGGAGAGAAACTATGCAAAATTCACATTTGGGTGTTTGCTTTACTGTGTTTTCATGTTGGTTTGGTGTGACTGCGCCTCTATGTTTCAAGAAAATGAAACAAAAAAATTGAACTTGGTGTCATCCAGTGTTCACGTTTCTGTTCTTTTCTTATCAAAAAATGTGTTAAACATATAATTATCTTAATGTAACCAACAAAGGAGGTTAGTAAGATCTATTACATACAATTTGTGACCATTTGCCAACATCTCAACTCTAGCATACAATGCTACGTTATTATTAAAAAATGCTATTTTGTCTTCTAATGCAAATATGTGAAGTCATACAAAATTCCCAAATAAATATATCCTTCATTGTAATTACATGTATACTGTTACAAATATAATGTGTACTAAGTTATATACATATTTATTATTATTTTCACAGTATATATATATATACTGATTTATTAGAATTCATTTAATACAGTTGTACCTGCAACTAGCCTAAAGCACTAGTAGTAAACCAGTTTAGATATGTTTGCTGGTTGATTAAGTGTCCACTGTCTTGTCACTGTTTTGTGAGCCCTACAGCTTAGTAGATACCCTGCCATCCCAGATGTTTATAGTGAGCATTCATATCGTTGATGTTTCATGTACTTACTGTATGTAATTCTCTGATGTTGTGGGCCATCAGCAGGTAATGGCATGAAACTGATCTAGGATATAGTCTGTGCGTGCAAGTACGTATGCACCAGACGTGAACAGCGTAGAAGTGAGGGTAGCTACAGTGTATGCAAAGTGGAAATGAACAGCAGTAGTGGTGGTGGTGGTGGTGGTGAGGTGTGCGCTAGTGGATGTGGCTGTTCACGATGCCGTTTCATGCAGCAGAGCAAACCATTGCAACTGTGTGCTGTATTAATGCTAGCACTGCAAAAAAAAAGTTTATTAATCTGGTTTTCCCATTCTCTGTGGTTTTAGAAAAAAAAAATGAACAGTAGTTTTGGGAAGTTTTAGATTGTGTTAGATTACAATTGGGGGGAGGGGGGGGAAAGAAAATGTTTCTGGAGTTTGTTCTTGAGGTCATTTGAGATGGTGGTTAAAGTCTAGCTTGGATCCATGGTGACAGCAGAATTCCTCACGTTTCTTATCTCGTTGTCGCCATTGGGCCTAAGTGAATAAATGCAAAAAAACCAACCCTTATCTCACTGTATAGGATACAGCACTGTCATCATAGTGTGTGTTTCCGCAAATTGAAATGATTTACTAGAAACTATAAAATAAACTAATATAGTTAGCATATATTTTGTTTCATTTTTAGCATTTATAGATGCATGACGTCTTTGCCACGACACTGACTTTCGTGGCACTGGTGGCTACGGTAAGAAGTTCTGCTTATCGTTGTTGTTGTTGTGTCAGGGGCCGTGTCTTACCTTTTCAAGCTGCGCGTTCTGTTTGGACTTGTAGAGGAACTCTCCCACGGCCACGAACACGGACAGGACGAGCCCGGCGGCGAGGACGATGAAGATCCCGCCGATGTTCTGCACCCCGAGGGCGCTGGCCTCCTTGCTCTCCTCCTCGGGACAGCCGTTTCCTCTCCACCACTTCTCCTTCATCATGTGCAGCTTCCCTTCCTCCTGAAGCTGCAGGATGGCAATAGTGATCCTATCTCTGTATGGAGAGCCTGAAGGACCAAAGCACAGGAGATCAGCGTAAGGATATTGTTGGACATTGAGAGTTTCTTAAACCTCACACCAGCCTGATTGTCACATCAAGCTCTACTGCATCCAGTTAAATATTTCTCTGTATTTTGGGCGCTTCCTGTTTTACTTTGAATGTTGAACTTAACTATCTGTCCTACCAGATGTCTTCCCTTCAGCCTTGTGGTTGCTGCTCCTGATTGTTTGCCCCGCCCCGATGTATTTCACCTGTGTCTAATTGCTCCATTTGTATTTAGCCTCTGTGTTTCCTTCCTCCTTTGCCAGTTCGCCTTTGGTCTCTGCAGCAGAGATTCACCGGCCTGTTTCTTGTGTATTTAGTTATTTAGATCTGCTCCTTGGGATTTCTGGGATTTTGTCTGTTGCCTTGGGTCATGCGATTGAGTCCTCCTCTAGCAGTTCCTTGTTTCACCGCTCAGCCAAACCGGTATAATGAGAAAAAAAAGTCAATTTGGTGCATAGATCGATAATGTGCAAAATGATTTTGCTTTCTTTAAAGTGCGAGCATGATTGGTGTTTTTGTTGTCCTCTCAGAGCTGGGTTGTAGTGACAGAAAATACTTGCAAATTACTCAGTTAAGAGCTGGTATTGATCCCATGTAATACTGCACCACTAGTATTTAGATCAGGCCTAACATTATGACCACCTTTCTAATATTGTGTAGGTCTCCCTTGTGCCTCCAAAACAGTTGTGACTCATCCTGTGGTGTCTGGTAACAGAATATTGTTAGTGGGGGGACCTTTGAGGGGAGGGGCCTCTGTGGATCATCCCACAGATACTTGATCAGTTTGGGATCTAGTGAATTTGGAGGCCAGGTCAACACCTTGTGCTGTTCTTCATGTTCCTAAACCGTATTTTGTGTGTGCACCTGTGTCAGGCTGCATCCTGCTCAAGGAGTGTCATTGCTATGAGGTGGGGGTGCCTGGTCTGGTCTAGGTGGGTGCTACATGTCGTGGGTGCTACATGTCTAAGTAACATCCACATGAATGAATGCCAGGTCCAGATGTTTCCAAGCAGAACACTGTATTTTCAAAAGATGGTCAATGCTATTCACTTCTCCTGTCAGTGGTCATAATGTTGTGCCTGATCGGTGTATTTTAGGTAGACTAACACAAGCCAGACTTTCAGAATGTGTTTTCCTCTCTGAAATAAACAATTTATGAGGCATTTTCTCCCAGCAGAATGAAGCAAAAGAGGATTACACGTGAACGTAAAAACAGACGGCGCAGTCCATTCCTTACATTCTACATGTAACATTTAAGCCGTTTTGCTCATTCACAATGTCTTACCAGGTTTGGCATTTTACCCGCGTCAACTTATTGATGATTTTGTGGCTCTTGATTTAAAATTAAAATTCTGACCTAACCCTACAGATCCTTCATTTCAATCTGCCTGTACGGTCTGCCTGTGGGCATTGACATTACACTCTTCTTGTAAGCTAAACTTTCAGCTCTAATTCTATATAACACCATTACTTTAATCATCATCATTCCAATTATAGAGTATGTCAGTGAGATTTTGGTATGTTCCGGTGTTAAATGCACACAATATTTGCTGTGAATTATTTATGCTCATGTCTTACCCTCTCACCATCCCCACGGGCGCAACAACGCTAAACTAATAGACCTAAAATACATCTGTGGGGCTCATATTCTCGCTCAGCCTACCTGTATAGCTGCCTAATTAAAAACCAGTTGCCATGGTTAATCTGTGCTAATATTTTCACTGAGAGCTGTTTGCCTTGCCATAAGGTAACATCCCCAAAGCGAGTCTTTTAAAATGCTCGCTCCGAATCAGTTCCACCGTCTTTTCAGTTTTCCCAGCAGGCCCTTGCGAACTCTCCACCCTCTTCCTCAGCTTTGCTTATCAAGAACGGCCCCACATTGGGATCTTTGGTTAAATCTGAAGGGTGAAACCACGTAAAATAAAAAACAACTCTCCAAACCTCCCTGCGGTACAGCCTGTATGCAGAAATCAGGATCTGAATACAGCTTGAATTATTATTTTTAAAAAAACTAATAACACCTATTATCTTAAACAATCTCCCTGGAGCACAGAGGGGAAAGAAAACATGTTTAGATTTGAAAACATTTCCGCTGGCTTTCGTTGGAGAAGAAAGTGGCTGTGATTAGTAGTTGGTATGCAGAGCTAGTTCAGCAAATCGCAGCGATGGAAGAAGCCGCGGTCCCGTGGCAGCGCAGAGCCTTGAGATGCAGCTCTCCACCTCGAGGTGGCGCGGCTGTAGTCGGAGCGAGGCCACCTTCACACCCTTGAACATCTCTTCTGTCCTTCATCGGCTGCCCAAGGGCTTCTGGTGTCTCTATCTTAGAGCAGGCGGCGTGTTTCAAAAGCATCTATCTCCATGGTGACGGCAAAAGTGAATTCTGGACCTTGCTGCTCATTGCCGTCTACAGTAGACGCCTTCCCCTCGGCTCTGGAGTGGAACAACGAGCCGTCGGGTGTCAGATAAATCACTTGCTACCACAAAGATCCTTGAAAGCGGGCCAGCGCCGCCTGATCGAAACAAATGGGACGACCTCAGCTGTGATATCGCGGGCAGGATGAACACGGGCACAGTGTCGCACAGTCAAGTCCAGTGATGCGCCGTGCCAGCTTGTTTTCTGGCAAGTGGTGTAACCCAAATTCACATTCCCATGAAATGGGTGAAGCTTCCTGACCCGCTGAGCTGAAAACAGAGCAACGGCTCCAAAAGGTTTTATATTAGAGTTGTAAAACATACCGCGCGTCATCGGAAGTGCCTCTGTTTTCAAACAGAGCACCAGATGGCATTCTTAGTTTGGCCTTGGCAGCAAGGCTTCAAAACTCTATCAGGACCACAGACACGGCTGCAAGTGACTACTCAAGACCGTCCAGTTACAATGACCATGGATGACAGTGTTAAATGACCAGGCTTGTGCTTAGTTCCAGAGCAAGAAATCACCACAGCTGCTTGCCATATTGTGATTAAATGAGCTACATGAACGTTCGTATGATTTATGGAAAAACTGTTCATGAAGATAATTCTGCTGAAACACCTGTGTCGTCATCCAAAATCCCTCCTACTCCCTATAAGAGGGGCCTATCCCGTCCCGTCTCTGGCTCTCAAACATTTATGGCATAGTTTGTTGTAAATACTAGGTAATTTTTCATTTGCGATTTTGTTCCTCAAAGTCTTCTTGCACGTCATGCTGCTCACATGTGCCTTAAATTGCACCCAGCAAAAAATACAGTTTTCTGAATCTGAGTATGTCCAGAACTCAGCTACTCACAGCTGCTCTTGTAGCCACTTCACTCCTGTGCTAAAGACCCCCGCTGCCTTCTCTGGCGAAATTTTAGAGAGAATAAAATTTTCAGACTGCACCTAATTTTAGATGCCTATAACCTTGTTACTTTACTCTTTGTCATGGAACATTTTTATACCTATAGATGTGGTGGTGAAAAAGTCTTGCAGTCTTCACTTGTGATCTTATCTCGGGGACGCTGGGACACACTGACCCCTTTCCAGATCCTTCCGGATATCTCAACATGCCAGAGATGGTTTTCAGGAAATTGTGGTTTCAGAACAATACACACCGATCAGGCATAACATTATGACCACCTTCCTAATATTGTGTAGGTCTCCCTAGGTCATGGGCCTTCTGAGGGTGTCCTGTGGTGTCTGGCAACAGAATGTTGTTAGTGGGGGGCCTTTGAGGGGAGGGGCCTATGTCTAAGTAACATCCACACCAATGAATGCCAGGTCCAAAAGTTTCCCAGCAGAACATTGAATTGTCACAAGATGGTCAATGTTATTCACTTCTCCTGTCAGTGGTTTTAATGTTGTGGCTGATCAGTGTATGTCCACACATTAAGTTCATTCTAAGACTGAGTAAATTGAGGACGGTCGCCCTGGGATTTCTTGAGTGACTAAAAGTTTCATCAGTAAACAAGACAATTTGACCTTGCAATGTCCTGTTAAAATTAAAAAAGATAAATCATAGTTTGAACCACTTTAAAATTTAGCAGTTTTAAAACCATGCATGTCGATGGAAATTGGAAAAAGAAACTGCTTTGTGTGAGCATAAAAAATGAACGACTGCATTCCTGTGACGTTGATCAAATCTGAAAATGTTGTGGGATTTCTCCTGAGTCTGGTTAGCCGCATAGGTGGTGCTGCAGACGGCCTCCATCCATTCGTAAGCTAAAAACAGGCCTCCGCGTACGTGCCCGTCGAAGACGAGCCTAATCCTCCAATTCAGTGAAGAGTGGAGAGTGAAATGACAGGCCGCGCTGAATGTAGAGTAAGACACATCGACGTTATCTGCCTGATCAAAGCGGCGTAATAGCTGACTGATCACTAATGCATTGTCTTCCAGCGAAGAGCACCAGAAATTCAAATGTGGTCTTAATGCCTAATGTGTACTTTCAGCCCGCCGAGTGCAATTCTGCTCTTTTTTCGTAATATTTGTTTTGCATTTCAAATGCTCAATGTGATTTATATTCGAGGAATACTAATAAACTGCAGAATATAAATAAAATAGACGCAGATTTGTGTTTCTTCTTCTTACCTTAACATCATAATTCAATAAATCTTACATAGGATGGGCATAGGAGTTGTTTATTGATTCACTGTAAAGAGTGAAACATGATCTATTTTGGTTCAAAAGCCAGAGAGAGAGAAAAGAAAAATCAATACAGAGAACCCTAATGAGACGAGACAGGAGTAATAATTGTACACTTATACATATTGCTTAAGCATGCATGTGCATAAATACACATCCCTTCATTTACACGGTTCTGCACACATTAGTTTAATCTATTCCTTGTGGAACTCCAAATTCTTTTAATCTATTTAGTAGTATTCAAGTGTTGAATTGGATTTAATTAGGGATTTTGTCATACATTTAATTTGCTTGTTACATTTTTCTATATTTGGGGTTTCCCATTGTCTCCTGTTCCTTGTGATAATTGCAGGGGACATTACACAACATGGATAAAGTAAATATTCCTCTCTTCTCTCTCTTTGGACGTCTGTTCCCATAAATATAAGCAATACGCTAAGTTTTGAAATTAATTTCATTCAGCGAGCATTCTTTGTCTAATATCCTTTCTTTCTGTATCTCAGGAGGAGGTGAAAATGTAGTTTAGGGTTAGCTGGGGGAGGGGTAAGATGCCGCAAGGTCGGAGATCTTCTATCTCAGAAAAATGCATTCAGACTGCATTAAATTTAGGCCATTTCCTGTTGATGAGTTAAAACAAAAAAGAAAAAGAAAAGAAGCCCCCTGGGCAACGGGCAAAGATGTCTGCAAGGACAGCAGCCTGCTGACAAGCCGCTCCAACATTTCCCTGCTTCCCCTGCTTGATTAATGCAGCCTAATGAAGCTAAATGACGATTGATAGTCATCAGGGAAAGAGACGAAGAGAAAAGGGAGGATGAGGAATAATGTAGAGGCTCATGAGACTACAGTCAGGACAGAGGGGGAGACGGTTGCTACACAAAACTGGCAGATAGTACACACTTGCAATGAATTTGTTCTCTGCATTTAACCCGTAGCCACGCAAGGTGCCCAGTGAACAGTTTTTTCGGGGCTTCTTAAGGCACCTCAGAAATGGACATAGCAGGGATCAAACTGGTGACCTAACTCTTCCAAAATGGAAGTGTGCATCTATTACCACTAATCCACAGCTTCACCACACACCAAGGAGCTGGAGAGCAAAGACCCTGTGCAGATCTGATCACAACTGACCAGCTTTAAGTCACACATTGGCTTAAAATGCGTCTCAAGCCAGCTCTGGAGATCCAGTCACAATTTTGCCGCCATATTGAGAAAATACCTCTCTTATTTCCTCTTGTCAACTATGCATACAGCACATCAACATATTCTCTTATTTTTATTAATGTATTATTCAGAATGAATGAGGAAAAACTACGTTTACTCTTGTTGAGTAGGCGGTCCTTAATGTGACCCAAGAAGTGTTGTGTGTTTATACTGTTGAAAGAATCTGGGCAGTCCACTTTTAAATGTGGTCAGAGTGATTGGATCTTAAGTGTGTCCTAGGTGTGTTCACAGTTGTACTACAAGATGGACAGTTGCAATTGGATTGATCAGAATGGACAATAGCGTAAAGTCTGTGCAGGTCAATTAATAATTTTACGCAACAAAATTATTTGATGGATGGAATCTTGAACTGTCGTTGGTATCAGTTTATAATCTATAATGATCCTTAGATAAAATTCCCAGGGTTGTGTTGCAGTATTCTTTGTTTGGGCTGGTAAATGTCCTCGTACCCAACCATAGCACAAAAAGTGTAATTTATGACAAGCATCAATGAAGCAGACACCTTTTCTACCTTTAAGGTAACCCTAACCCTAGCAATGGCCGGCTCAGGAAACCCTGAACCAACCCTTAATTTGGCTGCTGTAGGTCTAGGCTGCTGCTGGGGGTCCGGACCCTACCAACGAGGCAAGTGCCCATTGCTTACAGTGGTCAATTCCTGTTCAGCATCACTTCCCACCTTGCTTATTATTCATCCAGCTGAATCATCTAAAATATAACCACTATCGTCACTGGCCATTTATTGCTTTTTGCCCTGTGTTCTTGTTCATTTATTCAGTACCTTCATGAACACAGGATGTATACCCACTGAGCTGTATACCGGTTTTCTCCAGATGCTCCTGTTTCCTCCCACAGTCCAGAGGCAAGCATGTTAGGTTAGCTGAGTTTAAATTGATCGTAGGTGTGCATTTGTCTTTCTGTGTTGGCCTTGTGGTGGACCGATGACCTGCCCAAGGGTGTACCCACCACTTGCGCAGTGCCAGCGGGAACAGGCTCCAGCCCCCAGAGACCATCTCCAGGACAAATGGTTATTGACGATGTATGGATGGTACAATGAGGTCCAAGTCTACGTATGTCCATTACACAGCTGCAAGAGCGGCAAAGGGCCCGAACGCTGAGTGCTGTGGCTCAATCTGGGCCCAGGCTGTAATGCAGGCCGACACACTCTCTAGGTTTAAGTCAATGAGATATATGCTAAATGGGATGGCTAGATGGGAATATAGGCAACATGTGGTAAAGGGTAGGATTAGCAATTTAAATACCTTGTACACACTGCATGCGAATGTGTCGCCAGGGAGTAATGATACTAACAGTACTCCTTCCTCTAGTACGGACACTGGCAGTCTCTCTCTTCCCCCTCATTCTCCGCGCCCCCTTTCTTTCTTTTAGTGACACACATAACATGAATACATTTATCTGCCGTTATATAAACATTCCCAGAAAGGCAAGTCATTTCATAACAAAGCAAAGTATACTGTCTTATAGGCAAATGCACACAGTCACCCACACACACACATACACACTGTTGCAAAGCTTCAAATGCAGCACATCAGTCAGGAAATGCAATCACCCAAAGCAAATATAGCCTACCTCCACTGTTTTCGCACACAGCTAAACAGTCACTCAAATTATTTTCTGTGGCTGACCAGCAGAGCATACACAAGCAGCAAACGACCTTGCCAACACTCACTGTCCCGGAGGACATTTCCCCCGATTCGTCTAGAGGATATAGCCGCTGTATATCATCTATCCTCTACAGAGCGAAGTGTTTGATGACAGATTCTGATAACTTTTGGACTGGTCTTTAATAGAGACCATGCAGAATGTCGTCGATATATGGTCATTTTTAGACATAATGCCACAAGGAAGAGCTGATACAGGATATATATGAAACTGGGCAAAGCTAGTGCTGACAATTTATTCTTTAGGGAAGTATCAACTGTAAAATTGTCCAATTAACCACTGTTGTTGTCAACAAATGCTATGAGGAGACCCAAATCAATAGTAAGCGCTACAGGGAGGGCAGAGAATTTGGAAAGCATTGAAGGATGGACTAGCTTATTGCTTGGTTTGGTCATTGGTTTTGGTCAATTTATTGTGTTTGTTCACCAAGAGAGGGTTGGGGGTTACTCATTCACTAAGCAGGACCAGATCAAACTAACAGATGATGGTGCGACTTGGCGACCCGATCAGGGCATACCCAACCTGTCTCCCAATGTCAGCTGGGATAGCATCCAGCCTCTACGGATAATGGATGGACTTATTAACAATGACTCTACTGTATGTTTGGTTTCAGCCGGTGCTTCCAAGATTCAGGTTCCATAGACTCGCATTCATTTTTTAAGACGGCATATTGTTGCAAAACCGTATCTACAAGAGGCGAATTTACTGTCGGAACTATTTTACCATCCCCTCTCCGTGATGCAGCCCTTTGTACGGGGCCATCATTTTAATTTGTCTCCCCATTTTTTTGCAGGTACTTAACAGAGGTTTTCGTCTCGCTGCGTTTGTAACGAGATTATGACAATCTACCGCTGAGCCTCGTAATCAAATGTTGCACCTCGGCGCAATGTGTTACACGCCACCCCCTTTATTCATCGCCATGTTTGTGTAACACTACTCCTTCTGCCTGCTGGAGATAGCCCCAGGATTTCCCCACTAAGTATTCCTCCACATGGGTTACCCTCAGGGATGTGGTGTAGTGTAAATGTGCCAAGATAGCGTTCGCACAGCTTTTAATTTACAACAATAGAGTACGGTATAATACATTTTGTCCATGGCCTACTTTCACGAGATCTCTAGACATCAAGGCATGATCATATTTTTGTTTCATCCTACTAGTGTGGGTTTTATGGATTTGTATGGCATGGCTCAAAAACTTGTTGTTTTACCTTGACAAAATGTACATATATTTATATCACACATACCCATCGGCGTGCCAACCCCATAGGCTTTGGAGTCAATGAGGCCTCCAATCTGTGTGAGGTTGCAGTTGCGCTGTGTGACGAACTCGATGGTGGTGGACTCCATGAGGAATGCGTAGTCCGAGGTGAGGACCCGGTGAATGCCTTCCTCAATATTCTTCACCATCACCGAGTGCCGCCGGCTGCTCATGAACTCCCACATCTTGTCGTACGTGGAGATCTTGGTTTTCTGTGAGAAGACACAGGACAGAATCGTGAGTTGAGCCCTGTTCGTACAGTACTAGTGCTACTTGAGATAGTTGCGTGACTCAGAACTTGCCCTCCTGTATTAGCGTATTAGCCTGGGATTAGCAAACGGTGTTTTACTGGAATCTACTGACATTCCCAAATATGATGTCAGGGCTCTGCTACTTTCTGCTCCTCTCCCCTAGGTGTGACAGGTAAATATTATCCCTTTTACACCACTACACTTAACAGCTTTAGTTACCTTGCATATTTAGGTTAATAATATATAAATTATACTGTATATATGTGACTTTAAGTCCCAAGGTCACAAGATCCTGTGGAACTTCCAGATACAGACTGACAAGTTGGTGATGGCTAACCAGCATCAGTTAGTGGTGGACAAACAGCAGAAGGGGGCCGTAGCGATGGATGTAGCAACCCCCAGTGATAGCAACATCAGGAAGAAGGAACACGAGAAGCTTGAGAAATACCAAGGGCTGAAAGAGGAACTAGATGAGATCTGGAAGGTGAAGGCAACAATGATCCCAGTGGTGATGGGAACACTTGGGGTAGTTATCCCCAAACTGGAAGAGGGGCTCAAACAGATTGCAGGCACAGCATCTGAGATCTGTCCAAAAGAGTGCAAGCTGCCAGGCTTCTGGTGGAGGACCTGAACTTGAAGGAGGAAACAAAGACCATCCATTTGGGGTGAAAGGGAGGATTATTAGTTATTATACTGTATATATTAAAAAACAAACAAAACAACATAATGTGGTAAGGCTGTATTTATCCCTGGAAATAATTCCCAAACTACCAGTATCAGCTTCTCCTTTATTGATGTGATGAAGACGTTAATGCATCAATAAATGCACTCAAATACATCCAAAAAATGCTGCCGTGCACCTCATCCATCTCATCATCCTTCAAGGTCTCACTCCTCTGATGGTTTTGAGCTTATTTCTTTTTCTTCAAGGCTGCGTGGCTCTCCGTGCCGTGTAGCGAGATCTTCCTGAATTTGCACCCAAACTGCCGTCCAAACGTTCATTTATCACCGTCAATACACCCACGATAATTGATGAGCGAGGAGCGGGAAGGAGAAAGACGCCGGAGGAAATGAAAACCTCCACCTTAGAAAATACTAAAAACTGCAAATCGCAGGGGTGGAAATTCGCACGTGGCTAGTGTTATCACAGGAGCTCTGTGATTAGAGAAAATATGGAAGGTGAACGAAAAAAGTTTTCTGTGTATTTTATCCTGCCAGATTATAGATGGCCGTTTCACACAAGTTTGAGATCAGAGACTCCACAATTATTACAAGTCACATGGGTTCCCTAGGTTATACTGTCACTGTGCAAATAATAGGGCTTAATAAAAGAAATCTTAACTACTTTTAGAAACTGAACAATCTGAAACTGAATTATTCACCAATCAGCCACAACATTATGACCACTGACAGGAGAAGTAAATGACATTGACCATCTTGAAACAATCCAATGTTCTGCTGGGAAACTTTTGGACCTGGCATTCATTGGTGTGGATGTTACTTAGACATGTAGCACCCACCTAGACCAGACCAGGCACCCCCACCCCATAGCAATGACACTCCTTGATGGCAGCAGGCATCCCCAGCAGGATGCAGCTTGACACAGGGACACACACAACAACGCTTTAGGAACAACTCAAAATAACATGAAGAACAGCACAAGGTGTTAGCCTGGCCTCCAAATTCACTAGATCCCAAACTGATCAAGTATTTGTGGGATGATCCATAGAGGTCCCTCCCCTCAACCCATAGGACCCAAAGACCCTCCACTAACAACATTCTGTTTCAAGACACCACAGGACACCCTCAGAAGGTCCATGTCCATTCTCTGATGAGTCACAACTGTCTTGGAGGCACACGGAAGATCTACACAATATTAGGGAGGTGGTCATAATGTTATGCCTGATCGGTGTACCACATGCAATCACTGTAAAATTGATATACATTTCAATCATTGTGAAGTTGGAGATTAAATGAAGATTTTTAATGTTCTTGGCGACTAAAAGAAGCCATGACAGGAAGAGCATCCATGTGACTGCAGCTCTGTCAAGGCCCTCAGAACCATTTACATCCAACGACTTCACAAATTTCATTATTGAGTCATATCATTTCAGCAGAACATTTTGCAGCTCCAGCAGCTCTTTATGCTCCCTGCCTGCCTCTGCCAGTTTTGCTTATGAGGTTAACATAAGCTTTGGCCGTAATGTATATCTCTGATGTCCAAGTTGCTGCGATCACCACCTATAGGTAGAAGCAGTGGTGGCACTGTCAGTCGCTGTGTGCCTCACTTTCTACACCTGTAATTACTGAGAAAAATCAGAGAGCACATTACTCTCCAGGGGAGCAGATTTGAAGGCATTTTTGAAGCCATTTGAAACCTAATTAAGTCACATCTTCAAGGTCCTGCCCGCCATTATTGTGTGTAATGACTTTTTGTGGCTGGTCGATATTTTAGATCAACTAGGTGATTTGCAGAGTGCCTATCAGAATCTTTTGGAGTCACCCTTGACAAATCAGGCGATTGAGCATGCAAGCTTCAGACTGCTGATAAGGTGAGAGCAGTGGCTGTGAATACACGGCGAGTCAGATAAGCGCCTACACTCTAAGACAGGCAGAACGCTGAGGTGGGCTTCCCAGAGCCTGCACACGGGGTTTGTGTCCAAGAGATCCTGAAAAAAAAACAAAAAAACACAACTGGCGTACAAAATGAACGGCTGCCAAACTGAAATAGCAAACAAGCACAAAATATCCATCTATAGCATTGCAGAATATGTCACTTTGCCAGTTTTAGCTTAGGGAAACTCAGTCAGAACATGCTGGGATGTTCAATAATTATAAAATAACACGTCAGAAAACTGTGCGTCTCCGTTGATGAATGCTTTCCCCTTCTTGTATATCTGCATAAACCACCGTATGGAAGTTTGCAGATCTTTGCTGCACACTTTAGTAAGATTTGACAATTTTGCACTGCAAGCCCTTAAAACAAAATCACTGTTGAGACAGATTTTAGATTTTTTTTATTTTATCAGCAACAAGACCTGAAAGGACCACCGGTTATGTTACACAACAGTGATGTGTTAAGTGAATCCTTACACTGTGTTTAAGTGGTTTATTTCAATTAAATATGTATATTGCCTCAATAACAACACAAATTGTTTTAAAGGCGCTTTACAGAACCCAGAGCCTGAAACACCCAAAACGAACACTGCACGGTTTATACTTCTGCATCAGTTTGACGTCGTAGCTATATATCTACACAGACCTGTGCACCTCCCCAGAAATGTAAGTACGCGTCACGGCAACGTGGACCGCAAGAGCTGGGATTGGTCCGCTTTGTAGTAGCATGTTTCTGCTTTTGTATTTCCGGCTGTTTCTCCATCTCCGCAATTTTCAAATTGATTGTTTTGGATCAATAAAGATGGAACACATCGAGGAAAGGTTAACTGAGGAGGTTCGGAGATACAAACATTGTACAACTCGGCTTCGGCGAAATTTTGGCGAAGGTTTTAGTCTCCACTGTTGAAAGTGAATCAGGAAGTAGGAACAAAAATTAACCCAACTGGCAAAAAAGACCCAGTGCTGACTAGTTTTTGGGTGATGTTTTTACAGAGCGAGCCAGACTGAAGAAGCACAAGTATAAATGGCTCACACTGGCGTTGGCTACGTTGGCTACGTAGGTTACGGAGTCTATGTCCCGTAGAGGTGTAAACCGTGCTTAAAAGGCAACAATGGCGAGGAATAAACTCCCTTTTAGCAGGAAGAAACCTTGAGCAGAACCAAGCTCATATGGGGGGGAGGGGTCTGATTGAGGCTTGGACATGTATTCACTTACACAAAGACACATTTATGAGGGAGAAGATACGCATCTAGTAATTAGGTCTAGATGTAAATTAGCTTTAAATACAACGTGCAACGTTTGTGGGGCTTTAAAAACTACATTTACCAGAAAGGCAGCAGACAAACAGCATTTAATAAAAACGTAAGCTTATTTCCTGGTAATTTTTTACCTCTTTCTACAGTCATTGCATGGAAACATATTTGTTTTGGTTGCTGACATTAAGGTGAAATCTGTATCTACCCTCAGAAGGCCCATGTACAGTCCCCGATGAGTCGCAGCTCCTTTGGAGGCACAAGAGAGTCGGGTTATTTCTCCTGGGATTTCTTTCTGTTGGGTCATCTTTTTTTGGGGATTTCATCTTTGGTTTTTTTTCCTGCCCAGTGACAGTAGCCCCAGTTTTCATCAAAATGACTTTTATTATTTTATCCTGCCTCCTGCCCAGAGTGTGTCCTCCTCCATTTGGGACAGTCCCATTCTTTTTTTGTGAACGATATTACAACAGTGTTGGCAGATCACGCAGGCTTCACATTCTTGCTCGAGATGAAGAGAAGACACGTTGTTTAGGACGACACGCTGGCAAGATGGAGCTGTGTGAATCTAAACGACGAAGGCTGACGTCGGATGTTGATAATCAGTTTATGCACCTCGCACGATACTTCCAGACAGATTGCTATGAAACTTGCACGGCCACCGGAGGATTATTCGCAAAGACTTTCGTGACTGCCTGAGCTCCTCTTTTAGCTCTATCTACAGTGAATATTTCTACTCTCTGTTCTTATTTTTACTCCTTCCAGAACAATTCTGTCTTTGGATATCTGCGAACTGTCATGTACCACTACTCCCAGGTCACATGTCAACTATGCTCACCACTTTGAAGCCGGGTACTCCAGCTTCCACCCACTGTCCAAAGACATGCTGGTTAGGTTCATTGGTGATTCTAAATTGGCCGTAGGTGTGAGTGTGAATGGTTGTCTGTCTCTCTGTGTTAGCCCTGTGATAGACTGGAGACCTGTCCAGGGTACCCTGCCTCTCCCAATGACGGCTAGGACAGGCTATTTTGAATAGAGTAATATAATTTAATATAGTTGAAGGTTTTCCTGCTTAAATCAAACGCACATTAACATGAATTTCAGTTACTGTCGCTTTAATATATCTTTGCAGCAGCAGAGATAAACATGAAATGCAAGAAGAAGAGAGATGTGGATTACATAATTAATTAGTTATGTAACCACAAGTGCCAACTTAGATATTTCTTTCATCAAAGTGAAGCACAATGCTACGAAACTAGGAGTCGGACCTTGTGGTATTCTGGCCGTGCTACACGACTGACTGCGCTCTGGCTCTGACATCTTGTCAGGGCCTCAAAAAGTTTGGCAAAACCTTTCTCTTGTATCTGTCAGACGGTAGAAACAGGCTTCATTTTTAAGCCTCAGAACGTTGGTGTCTAAGGTTTGTGATTAAAGGAAATCCTTCTATAAATAATTTTTTTTGTTTGTTTGTTAATGTTCAGTTCTGAGAGGATACCACCAGTACCATTTTAACCTGCCTCAAACCACTGCTGATGTATTGTATGTGACCCGTGCATTTAGGCATTAGTTTCCAGTCCATGTTGTGTCTAGCTAATCAAAGAAGACCCTGCAGCAGCATGAGAAAGACACAACAAATAGACTGTTTTTATTGGGATAAAAATGATGCTTCAAGGCCACACATTGTATTAGAGATAGATGCAGACTGTCCTGCACAAACACAACAGTAATGTAATATTTAATCTGTTAATAGAATACATGTTCTAGTTGTCCACTGATTTTCTGCATGAGAAAAATATCTGCTGCTACAAGAAGCTATGTACACCGATCAGCCACAACATTACGACCACTGACAGGAGAAGTGAATAACACTGGCCATCTTGTGGCCAAACTCAAAAAACATGAAGAACAGCACAAGGTGTTGACCTGGCCTCCAAATTCACTAGATCCCAAACTGATTAAGTATCTGTGAGATGATCCACAGAGGCCCCTCCCCTCAACCCATAGGACATACCCACTAACCCACTAACAACATCCAGACACCACAGCACACACTCAGAAGGCCCATGTCCATTCTCTGATGAGTCACAACTGTTTTGGAGGCCTACACAATATTAGGAAGGTGGTCATAATGTTATGCCTGATAGGTGTATATTAATGTTTTATCTTCATATTAAAACAATTGAATGAACTACTATTAGGCTGTGTCTTTGAAACTGTCTGTATCTATAATGCAGATATAACTGTGTCTTGGTTTATGGATTTCTTTAGCGTTTGAAAACTGAGTGAGTACACACAACCTGGTTTAGATTTTGTGCACACAGTGTTTAGTGTGTGTATGTGTGTGTAGCACTGATTGCCATCAACAACGCACTCTCTGTTGGTCCTTGTCAAGAATCAGAACTCGCTGCTTGCCAAAGTATTTTGCATATTTTTCAAAGGGCCCTAATCAAAAGAATCCAGAAAGCGGAGGGGACGGCGCACAGTTTTTGTCACCGCAAACAGCCGGGTGGCTTCTTTCTTTTTTTTTTTTTTTTTTTTTTTAATGAAACATTCTCTAACACCAGAAATTTACACGTACTGTTTATTATACACTGTTGACACTGAACACAAGTGGCTATGTAAGAAGAAGAAAACAAATTCGGCGCTCGTGTTCGCGTTTGACGCATTGTCGGCTCAACCTGCAAGGGACTCGCACTAACGGCAGCTGATCAAATTGCAGAATGTAGTACGGAGAGAAAAAAAAAGATTGTTTTGTTTGTCATTCTTTGCCTACAACAGTTTGCATTTGATTTGATTCGAGTTGAAATGGAATAAAATATTAAAAACCCTTGTGGGGATATTTGGAGAAAGATATGCAGAGAAAAGTGTTTTCAGACACATTCCCCCTTTTATTCCAACTTTATGGGCAACAGTGTAAGTATAAGGATGCATTATATTAAATATGCTAATAGATATAATATGAATAATATATAATATACACCGATCAGACATAACATTATGACCACCTTCCTAATATTGTGTAGGTTTCCCTTGTGCCTCCAAAACAGTTGTGACTCATCAGAGAATGGACATGGGCCTTCTGAGGGTGTCCTGTGGTATCTGACAACAGAATGTTGTTAGTGGGGGCCTTTAGGGGAGGGGCCTCTGTGGATCATCCCACAGATACTTGATCAGTTTGGAATCTGGTGAATTTGGAGGCCAGGTCAACACCTTGTGCTGTTCTTCATGTTTTTGTTTTAGTTGTTCCTAAAGCGTTTTTGTGTGTGTGCCTGTGTCAGGCTGCATCCTGCTGGGGATGGCTGCTGCCATCAAGGAGTGTCATTGCTATGGGGTGGGGGTGCCTGGTCTGGTCTAGGTGGGTGCTACATGTCTAAGTAACATCCACACCAATGAATGCCAGGTCCAAAAGTTTCCCCACCAGAACACTGAATTGTCACAAGACGGTCAATGTTTTTCACTTCTACTGTCATAATGTTGTGGATGATCGGTGTATACTGTAGGTCTGCAGCACGTACTATGTGTGGGTTTACTGGGTTGTTTCCTTATGCTAATTGCAAAGTGCCTGGCACACACGTCCAAATTAAGATCAAATGCAATTCATCATCATGCCCCGGCAATGTTGCCAGATTGGAATATTTCATGCTCAGTGGGGCAGTTTGGAATTTTATGTTGCAGGTAAAAATAGAGTTGGAGCAGGCGAACCAAATTTGGACTGTTTTTTTTACTATTTATTACTTTTTAATGCTGACGTAAAGGAAAAACATTTACATAAGTATATTTAATTCTTGAGCCACTCAGACCGCTGCAGACTGAGTGTCATTCCCATGGTGTTGGGGGGGGGGGGGGTCCCTGGTCTGGTCTAGGTGGGTGCTACATGTCTAAGTAACATCCACACCAATGAATGCCAGGTCCAAAAGTTTCCCAGCAGAACACTGGATTCTCACAAGATGGTCAGTGTTACTCTTCTTCTTCTCCTATCAGTGGTCATAATGTTATGCCTGATCGGTGTAGAATATGAATTATAATATAATGAGAGGAAGCAAAGAATAATTGTGCATAAACACTCAGACATATACATCCAAGAGCTATTGCACTGAATGATGTGAAGGGCAATGAAACTAAAACAGTGAGCTGACTTGGTAATAGAAAAATAAATCGATTGCAGCCACTTTAAGCTAAAAAACATTTTTGACAACCAATGAAACAATTGTTTATGCCCAGGCTACACCCCTGACTTATTCTTTCCACCCTAATATTGTTTACAGGTCAAAATTAAAGGTTAAAAAGGTTAAAAAGAGAGAGAGAGAGAATAGAAAATGTTGAAATGGGAATTTATAGTCTAAAAAAAATTTATAGTCTTCCTCCCTCTCCTCCTCCTCCATCCTCCTCTCTCCTCAAGCACATCATCTCAATAAGCTTTATCTGCTTGATTTAATCACCGCGCTGGAGGTGTCCCTCCCATCTGTCTTATGGCTAATGCAAAACAATTCAGGCTTGTATAGCCCGGGGACATGGAGCTCCGTGCCACGCCGATGTAAGGGACTGCCGTCTCTGGCACAGACTCTGCCAGCCATCGACCCCGTTACACACACAAGGTGAAAAACCACCGCTGCTTTTTTATAAGACGTTATTTTATCAGCTAACAAGCGAGACACAGCAGCGGCGGCAGCAGCAGCAGCAGTAGTGTGTGTTTGCTTATTAAATTATTCAGTGTTATTGTAGCAACGGTCCATAGGGAATGTCCCTGCTTGGAAGACGAGTGAGACGCATCAGTGCTTCAGAGACTATCCCGCGCAGGCATTAACATAATTAGCCCATTAGACATGTATTTTACAGCAGAAGACAATAATTGCCCAAACAGTAAGTATTTAGTCATTTTTCCACGGTTGGAGCAGGGAGTTCGATGCATGTGCACGTCATCCGCGAGCGTGCTGCACGGAGTCAAAATGAAGCCGATGATAAGCCTGATCCAAACACATCCATCATCACAGCAATGTCTTTTAAACACATTATACGGGGATGTGTGGACAGAATATATTTACCTTCGCAGAGCAGGCGGTGCAGTCTGCAGCGGGCAGAGTGACTGAGTGGCTCAAGGATTAAACGTACTAATGTAAATGTGTTTGTTTCAAATCGGCATTAAAAAGTAATTAGAGAAAAAAAAAAACTGTCCAAATTTGGTTCGCCTGCTCCAACTCTATTTTTACCTGCAACATAAAATTCCAAACTACCCTACTGGGCATGAAATATTCCAATCTGGCAACATTGCCGGGGCATGATGATGGATTGCATTTGATCTTAATTTGGACGTGTGTGCCAGGCACTTTGCAATTAGCATAAGGACACAACCCAGTAAACTCACATACAGTATGTGCTGCAGACCTACAGTATACACCGGTCAGGCATAACATTATGACCACTGACAGGTGAAGACATAAATAACATTGACCATCTTGTGAGAATTCAATGTTCTGCAGGGAAACTTTTGGACCTGGTATTGGATGTTACTTAGACATGTAGCTATTACGTCGATGTGTCTTACTCTACATTCAGCGCGGCCTGTCATTTCACTCTCCACTCTTCACTGAAGTGGATGATTAGGCTCGTCTTCGATGGGCACGTACACGGAGGCCTGTTTTTAGCTTACGAATGGATGGAGGCCGTTCTTTTTCTAATTTCTAATTTGACAATTTGAGAAAAAGACAAAACCTGATTCTGAGCAAAAGCAACTTACATGCATGGTTTTAAAACAGCTCAGCTTTAAAGTTGTTCAGACTGTGATTTATCTTTTTTCATTTTAACAGGACATTTCAAGGTCAGATTGTCTTGTTTACTGATGAAACAATTAGTCATTCAAGAAATCCCAGGGCGATCGTCCTGAATTTACTCAGAGTCTGGTGTCTTCCAATCAGCCACAACATTACAACCACTGACAGGAGAAGTAAATAGCATTAACCATCTTGAGACACTTCAATGTTCTGCTGGGAACCTTTTGGACCTGGCATTCATTGGTGTGGATGTTACTTAGGGCGTATTCACACCAGGAAGGTCCGTTAGTTCACTTGCTTTGGTCCGGACCAATTTTTTTTTTCTTTTTTTTTTTTAGTGCGGTTCGCTTTCACACTGTGATTAATTGGTACCGGACCAGAATTTATAAACAAAAACACATGTGCTAAGGTCGTTCAGCCATTGGTTGGTAAACGTATAGGCGGGGTAAAGAAGGAAGCCAAATGTCCCACGTAAATAGGCTACAATGGAGACTTTGCGTACTCTACTTGTTATTATGCTAGCAATATGGTTCATAAACTGAGCGCTGGAATCCCCTCTCTCTCATTTGTTTACTAAAAATCTTATATACTTCTGCATTTTTATGTGTTTTCTCCAGCATTTGAGATATCTGGACATCTGCCCAGATATCTAGGAGGCAGCGTGTCTCCTCAGAGCTCCAGGTTAAGCCACGGCTCATCTCTACCTAACCTACCTGCGTTTGTTTGCTTCACGTGTCTCTCTCTGTTGTGTGTGTCACTGGGCTATCCTACATTTCCCATAACTAGTGCAGTGCCCGTCGGAAGTATGTATTCCTATAGTGGGAGCTGAAGAAGATTTTTCAGTTGTGACCATTGTCGTGACCCATGTCTCCTCCCCACAAAGACACCTGCCCAGTTTCAAATCAGCGTGCCACAGACAGACAGACAGACACAAACTCACCAAATAAGTTAAAAGAAATTCTTGATTTATAGATAGATGATCAAATCACTCATGTTTTGTCTGTAAACTGTAAAATAACGTTGAGTCTCCGTTGCCATGGTTACCATCTAGCGTTTGAGCCAGCGCAATAATTTAGAACTGTCATCAGGCAACTAGAAATATTAGAGCGGAGAAAACCTATTTTACCGATATATTTTACATTTCTTATCCAAACAACGTCAAACTTAGCAGTGCACATCTTCGTGCCCGTAGCGAGACACCTGCCCAGTTTCAAATCAATCGGGCCAACGGTTCGCGACATATGCGTGCCACAGACAGACAGACACACAGACGCTTCTTGATAGATGCGCGAAAACTACGGGAGCTCGTCAAATCCAAAAAGGTAGATTTTTGCAACTTGGGTCGGATCGAGGTCGGGCTGCTTTCACACCATAAAGGAACCGCACCAGGGTTCGGTAGGAACCGCTCCGAGACCACCTCCTCAGCTGGGTCTCGGTCCGCTTGTTTGGTCCGCACCAGAGTTCGAGTGATTGTATTCACACCAGTCAAAAAGGTCCGAACCAAGCAAGGAAACGAACTTGAGTTCGTTTTAATCGAACTAAACAAGGCAGGTGTGAATACACCCTTAGACATGTAGCACCCACCTAGACCAGACCAGGCACCCCCACCCCATAGCAATGACACTCCTTGATGGCAGCAGCCATCCCCAGCAGGATGCAGCCTGACACAGGCACACACACAAAAATGCTTTAGGAACAACTCAAGGAGTACAAGGTGTTGACCTGGCCTCCAACTTCACTAGATCCCAAACTGATCAAGTATCTGTGGGATGATCCACAGAGGCCCCTCCCCTCAAAGGCCACCCACTAACAACATTGTGTTGCCAGACACCACAGGACACCCTTAGAAGGCCCATGTCCATTCTCTGATGAGTCACAACTATTTTGGAGGCACAAAGGAGACCTACACAATATTAGGAAGGTGGTCATAATGTTGTGCACAAACCACAAGCTAGTGCAATTGGACAGGTGTTTAGAAAATGGCACCTAAGAGCACCAAAAAGAAAATAACCCTGCTTTCTGCGGAGGTAGAAACAAACAAATAATGGTTTTAAAATGTGAGCAGTGGTGCCACTGTCCAGAGCAGCACTGAGCTAGACACATTTTCAATGCAATTAGGACAGAATGAAGAGATGTGCAGCAGGTAAACTATTACAGATACAGCAGGAGACCAGAAAACTGTTAAAACTCCAGACATGGACGAGCGCTTGATGGTGGCCACAGCAACAACATGGAACTCCAGACGGCATATGGGCCTGGGCACGCCGCGCCCTGTGTCTGGACATAAAAGGTTGCACTTAAACACACAGCAAAGTCTACAGCCTCGGCCAGCTGGAAAGCAATTCTGGAAATACTAAGAGAGAGTGGTTGACATCAAGAAATCCTGCCAGTGGCTAGAAAGGACAGCACAAAGTCTCTGGTCGTGGCAGCACTAGGACAAGCGCCAGATCAATAGACACAGATGTTGCACCACAGCAGGACAGGACCTGAGGTGGAGGCTGTGCAAAGACGGCCCCCCCGATCCCTCGCTGAGGCAAACGCATAACAGAAGGGAGTAAGATGCAAGTTGGGAGAGTGGTGGCAGGTTAGATGTCCGCCACCCTCACTGTCAAAAATGATCAAATATATCTGGTTCACTGAGCAGGTTTACTCCTAAATGTTTAAATATTTGTGTGAGTTAGGTAATTCCACTCAGTCACTTTGAATGATCTGCACTATCCTTTATGTGTGGTATTGACTGCATTAAGGAGACGTTACACAAGGTTTCAAGATAAAAAAAAAAAGAGAAAAGTTAGATCAAGATATCAGTAAATAAATGACAAAAACTTTAAGCTTAAGGACCAGTGTATTTCACAAGCAACAATGCCGTAAGTGGAGTAATTTGAATATTTTAGAATTTAGTTGCAGTTTAAAGATCAGACTTTCCACAATTCACTTACCTTGACATCATTTGAGGTGTAATTATTTGTTAAAAATTGATAGACAGATGTGCAAAATGTGCAAAGGCTTATTTTTAGACATGTATGTTATGTAACCCTGCTTTGTCAAATAAAACTAATTCTAAAAATTGACGCCTGTGCATCCAAACATCTGAGAAAAGCTGCTTTATGAATGTAAATGGTAAACAGTCTTCTATGTATGTATGTATAAAGTACTTTTTCTACGCATTGGTACTCAAGGCACTTTTGAGATCTGGTATTGTCCCGTGCACACGCAACAAACTAGCAAACGATGCACTGCAGCAGTCGGACTAACAGCGTCTGACCCGAGGCTGTGAATTACGGCTGCAGATGGAGCTCAGCATAGGTAGGATGATTAACAAGCACATATGCTGCTAATTTACACCAACTGTTGTTTTCATTGATTTGTACGGTGAAATGATAGAAGAAAAAAAAGACGGTGGAACCATCTCTCTAGCAGCTTTCTAATGAATTGGTGTGAGCACATACTCACACGTTTATTAGTCACCGTGGTATTAAACACGCAAACTGTGGCCCTGTGTGCGTGAGCAGTACATGGGAACGCATATGTGCCTCTTGCACAGATTGATGACAATAAGGTGCGAAAAAGAAGAAATAAAATCTCGAATCCGTCCAAATAGAACTGTTTTTTTTTCAAACTTGCCTGGATTAACACAACGTCCTTGATATGCGGCACATATTCTATATGATCCAACACTGAGAGGATTACCAAGCAGTGACTTTGCACAGGCAGAACTCTTCTGAATGCTTCCAGGCTGTGTCACTGGCAAAAGGTACACCAGGATATGAAGCACTGTCACAGTACCTCACAGCAAGACGGTCCTGGGTTGGGAACATGCTCTTGGACAGCTTTACACACTGCCTGGCCAAAAAAAAGTCGCCACTGTGGTATTGTTTCGGTAAGCTTCTGCAGTGTCACCAGATTTATTTCCATCCAGTGTTGCATTAATTCTTCACCAAGATCTTGTATTGACCACTGAGCAAAGCCTTCTCCAGCACATCCCAAAGATTCTCGATGGGGTTAAGGTCTGGACTCTGTGGTGGCCAATCCATGTGTGAAAATGATGTTTCATGCTCCCTGAACCACTCTTTCACAGTTTGAGCCCCATGAATCCTGGCATTGTCACTGGCACTGGCAGTTTCTACAATCTCCTCAGATGTTTTCTCTGCTTGATGCATGCCAATGATTTGACCCATCTCAAACAGACTAATATCTTTTCCAAGAAGATTTTAAGAAATGAGAAGGCTACTCATTGTATCAGTTGGGGTTAAATAACTTGTTGCCAGCTGAAAGATAATCGCCCATGCAGTAATTATCCAATAGGAGGCGCCTACGTTTTTGCTTAGTTAAATACAGGCGGTGACCTTTTTTTTTGGCCAGGCAGTGTAGGGAGTTGTAAATCTGAATTCTTAAGTACAGCCCTTGACTCCTGGCCCCAGACATACACCTATCTTGTAAGAGGTCCCTGTGTCAAAAGCTATATTTAACAACGTGGCTAATTCACAAATACCCATGCATCTGGACTGTACGCCTGTACGTCTGCAGAGAGTGGTGAAGACTGCCGAGAAGATCACCAGGACTCTACTGCCCTCTCTGCAGAGCATCGACCAGCGTTGAGTCCACAGGAGAGCTGCCTCCATCACCAAGAACCCCACCTAAACCCCAACATGGACTGTTCACACTTCTACCCTCAAATCGGAGATACAGGAGTGTGAAATGCAGGACCTCAAGTCTGCAGATGCCCCCCCACCCCCAACTGCCATTAAAGCAGTTCTTACCTTTCTGTATTGAGCGTGTGTCTCTCATCATTTATCACAGACTAACATCAACCAATCAGGTTAAGTTTTGCTGTGGTCACCATACATTGTTTTCACACCTAGAGTGCACCCAAAGGCTGCCAGTGGTTTCTCTGAGGATGCTGATTGGTTGAACCAGCGTGGTTCAACTCCACTGTGGCTTGCTTGAAGTTGGGTTCGATCGGGGAAGCTTGTTAGAACTGAGCTCTTTCTCGCATGTAGTTACCATGAAAAATGACAGTCGCCTTGCATAAAAACAGTGTGCTTCCTGTGAAAACTGGCTCAGAAAGAGCTGTGCCAGTTCTGGGAATTAGACCGCCCTCACATGAAAGCTTGGTCTGGAGAACAGGCCTGAAAGACGAAAGACAATACTGAGAGGCACTGCTTACTACCACTGATATTATTAAAGTGCAATGCTAAATCACAGCAGTAGAAGATGCACTCAAGTCTTCAACACAAGTAAAAATAATGTGCATTCAAAATTTGATTTAACGCATTAAGACCTACGTCACCCTCAGAAAACCCTGGGCCGTGTTTCAAAGCAACCTTGTGTCATGCATATGCAACATGCACATGGTGCAAGAAAATCACACAATATCATGTTAAAGGGTCATACAGTATATGCATCCAGTCTCAATTGGTTAAGAAAAAGTAGTAAAGCATCAAAATGTACCCAAAAGTACTGAAAATGCAGACAGCCCGTTTCAGATTTGTATTACTCTAATTCGAATTATTGACATATTTTACATGCATAGAAGCTATTAAGACCAGCCAAAGTGGTGCTAATGTCAACTATGAAACATTTTATGTTTTTTTATACAACATCTTTTTGTACCTTCTTTACACCTTTGTGCCTCTCATGTGCCCTGTTTATACAGATTTTATTGTTTTTATTGTGTTGATATATATATTATCTTTACCAGCGATTTTATCTCTTGGCAGTCTGGTTGAATGATGAGGCCGGAAACCGCTTGATAATTTACCCAACCATGTTCCCTTGCTGGTATATACAGCAGGTATGTGAACGTGGATATATGTCACATGACCAAGCCCACCTTGCAGGTCCCCCATTGGCTCGTATGTGCACGTATACGATTTGTTGTTTCCATTTGATGACCCCGATGAAGGCCACGAGCCAAAATACGTCGGTCTAATGAAGTCGTTCCATTGGAGTCCACTGGAGTCTTTACCTTTCTACTGTGTCATTTCCTGCTCCATGCCCCGTGGTAGCAGGTGAAGTAGCGCCAGAAATACAACTAATTCTAATTATTTATGCATCACTTTAATGTTGAACAGACTGTGATGCTTGTTTATGTTCCGTATTAATAAGCTGAGCCTGCAAGGTAACTTGTAAGAGAGTAAAAAGTACGCTTTTATTTCCTGTTTTGAAAGACCAAATGTTATTCCCCAAGATATTTCAGTTTTGTGGTTAAACACGGCAAACCAAGAAAGATCTTTTATGCCGGTTTGAGCTTGATATCGGTACCTTATTTAATATCAGATATTATGTACACTTTTGTATTAATTCACTGGTAACATGATGCTGATCGCTGCAAGAGTTAACCATCTTAGAAGCCTTGACAAAGACGTATTGGTTTCCTGTAAATCCCTAGGTGGTACAGAGCAGTGGAACTTTACATGGGGAAAAAAAAAAGAACTGTAGCGAGTTTAATAATATCCAGCTGTAACTGACCTTGAAGAAGGTCATGGTGGAGCCGTCCTCTACCACTCCGTATTCTATCTTTGTCTGCTTGGCCAGATCGTCAGCAGAGTCGATGGGCGACTCCATCCTCTCCACGGTGAGGAAGGCCGCCAGGTTTGCAGTGTAGGAGGAGATGATGATGAGCGTGAAAAACCACCAGATTCCTCCTACAATTCTGGTGGAGAGGGCTTTCGGCATAAGCTCAGATCCTGGACGAGAGGAGCAGAGGAGGGTGGTGAGGCCTGGTGCGGGATAAGTGCTCGGAAAGGGGGCAGCACCCAGGCCCTGCTAACACGCTCAGACACAAAACGCACAGAGTGGACAGAGTGGGCAGCGTGACAGTGGTTGATATTTAGCCTTACACTGACGCCTCAGCCTTTTCACTGTCCTGTCTCTACAACTAATATTTCCAACATATTTCCCTGATTTGCTGTCTTTAAATCCAAATAAATGAAAAAGGAATACAAAAGCAGGTCAGCCCTGTCAGAATGTGGGGAACCAGTGGAACCGCTGAGATTGAGTCAGCTGGATTTCAGCTAGAGTCATTTGTGATGTGAATAGTCGGTTAGATAAATAGGGGTTTAAGGAAATAAAATGGCAAACCTTTCCCTGTTTTGTTTGGCTTCATGGGGTGATGGACAAAAGAGTTATAGCAACATAGTCCTCTAGTTTGTTCACAACAAAATGGCTCTGATTGGTTGTAGGGCTATCCAGTTGCATTTATTTTTATTAATCAGTATCAGTTCAAACCATAGACAGTATAACGATAGAGGGCGGAACTGCTCCTCAAAAGTGAAGCCAAAGCAAGTAGAGCTCCCCCTGGTGGCTGGCTGCAGTATAGCTCATAAGCTCCACCCCCTCCATGTTAGTGGATGGGGTTTGGGCTAAATTAAAACACTAAAGTACATGTCAAGGATGATTTATATCATTTAGGTAGTTAATATAAAACCGATGCATGTTCAAGTGTCCACTTTTCTGAAAAGTTTCATTTTAGTTAGTTATTTGACGGTATAGAAACGGGATGTGACATCATGATCCACTGCAAGTTGCCATGCTAATCGGCCGTAAAGCGGTCCCGTAGGATCTTGAGAATTGGAAAAAATAAATAAGTACAGTGTGTATATACTCTGGCTCCAGAAAGATGGCACCGCGCAAATTGACAGGAAAGTAGCGTCAGTTTGGCCAATGCCAGAAAGTGGGGTCGTATTGTCCATATTTATATACAGTCTATGGTTCAAACAAGCCTAATGAAATTCCAATGGTGTGTTACCAGACAGACAATCTGATTAGAATTGAGTCTGGCTGTACCGAGCTACTTATCTCTGTATCTCTCTGTAAAATTAATTTGAAACTACTCACCAATGTCAAATTTTATATTAAAAGTTCATAAAAGCTAAACTCCATGTAAAGTGCATCTTGGACTAACTCATTGCAGACGTAAACAGATTTTATTTTGCCTTCATATATATTGGCTCTATACTGGGTCCTTTGTATTTGTTTTGTCTTTTAGTAGAGTGTCAGAGTTTTATGCAGAATCTGTGCAGAGCATGAAGGTGCTAGGGGATTGTAGCTATTTGCTCGGGTAGGGGTGGGAGGGAGGGAGGTTTGTTGTCTGGGTGAAAGAAGGTGGGCCTGGGTTATGTCAGGACTATTCTGCTCAAGAGGCTTAAGCATTTGAAATCCGGGATTTTGCACATTCACTCAGAGGGAAAGCTGATAAAGAGTCGGCGAGATAGGAGGTTAAGAACTCTGTACTCCTCTCCCTTTGAGAGAGAGCCTCAATCTGCACTCTCACTTTTCATCAAACTTTCTTTCTTTCTCACGGTCCCTTGAGTGAGCTGTCGAGTAGAGAGGGAGCGTGCAGGGGAAGACATGACAGCCGACTGTTTCACGAGCCCACTGCTATTGATGCTGCAACGGAGAAGGAACGGCAGGCTCGCTGTTTCACACATAACGCATTTGAGTGATTCTTTGGGTCCTTTCACGTCTACACTTCCTTCTGATTCAGGGATCAGTTGATACAATATTATTTCTATGCTGCTTTTAACCCTGGTGTGGTTCATGTTCACAGAGCGGGCAAGACAAAGTTCTGACATGCTTGCAAACTGTTTTGTGATTGGTCATAATTCTGCAGGAAAGCTTAAATATTAAATATGAAATGAATCAAATGAAGAATCACAAATGTGCACACTGTCGGGTGCTCTAGGGATGTGTCAAGTAAATTACTGGTTATATTGTTATTATGTTATCGTATTGGTCCATGGGTAACATGTGTTCACACTGCAAAGGAACCGCTCCAGGGAGTGATTGCATCCGGGCTGAGATCACCCTCTCTCTAACCACGCTCAGCTCAGTTCACTAAGCGGAGTGCAATTGCTGTTTTCACACTATTTCAAACCAAAAGACCTGAGGGATCAGGGTTGACCTGAGGTTGCCAGATATACGATAATTATCGTATTTATACGATAGTTTCAGGGCCTATGTGGTACGAAAGGGCAAATATATGATAGTTTGAATGAAACAACTGCTTTATTCATTGTCAGTCAAATGGCAAATGGCCAAGCCTCTGTGCTTATTCCTTAGGCCATTGCAGTTCAATGCACATAGAATAGCTTTGATTTTAAATGCACTGTCCTAGTGTGTGCAGTTGTTTTAGTACGTACGATAGTTTGGGTCAAAATACGACAATTTTAAAGCGACAGTACGATATTTCTTCATCTCCCATCTGGCAACACTGAGCGGGATAAATGCTCCCAGCTTCTGTGTGAAAGCACCATTATTAATAAATCTGTTAAGTCATAAAAGCTAAGGAATTGGATGCACAATGCCTATGCTGATTTCGTTGGTTATATACACACACATATATACTAAAAAGCACCTACTAAAACACTTTTCAAACACTCAAAATGACACCTGGAATTCGTGAATGGTCCCAACTTATATGATGAATTGTGATTATTTATGTAGAAATATAATTCTGTAGTATAACGAGGTTAGGAAACTGGAGGTCTGCTCTAAGTGTTTTCTATCATGGTGTAAAATTATCATTTTTATTTTGTCCCTTTTCACTAAATTAAATTTAAATAAACACGTATTGCGCTTTAATTTATAATATATAATATTATACTTGTTAGAAAGTGTTGATTTCAAGACTTTTTTTGCTTGCCTGCACTAACGATAAAGCAAGAGGACAGCCAGCCTATTTATGTTTTTGCAGTGCAGAGAGCGGGAGCCAATCCGGGGGAGAGAAGCAAAGGCTGCAGCTGCATTAGCTGCATTAGCCTTGCAGGACGATGCTGGTGGCGTCTGTGTTTTAGTCAGGGAGTTATTTCAATTGCCTTTTTGGACACAGGACTGCCCGGTTACGATGGGTTTAAAAGAGTTTCACAAGGTAATGTAATAACGCTGGAAAGTTTTCTCTTTTAGAAAAGTTAAGACTGTCAGTATTGTGCGCACGGAGGAGTTTCCCTTTAAGCGGTAATCTCAGAAAGGTCCTTCAAAAAGCTTCACGCAGTTGAACTAGTTTAGTTTTTTAGTTTCTACTAAAAACTCATTGTCTGTCTAGCCTCTCATTTGTTAGCAGTCTGCTCATCCAATCTACAGCCAACAGCCACCCACTTTGCCCACTCATCAAACCACAAACAAGAAAAAAACAAAAGAACAAACAGCATAAAAAGAACCACATTTTCATCAGTACTGCAATAACGATTGACTCTGCTCGTTCTGTGTTGCCCCCACGGCCTGAACTGAACAGAAAACACCTGAACAACCCTCTCAGAGAGTCTCGAGTCGAACCCAAACAGAGCCTGGTTGGGGCTGACTGTCATGTACCCAAGGTAACGTCATGACCAAACAGCACTTCCCACAGTTTTCTGGGGGGCGGGCCAAGCCACCGGGCACGGGAGCCTCTCTACAGTGTAAGACCAGCAGGGCACCATGCAGACACAGTGTGTTCATCCAGCCTCGTCCCCAACAGCCTTCTGGCCCTCAACCACATCTTCTCAACTTGGTCTCCCGCTTCGAATCTGTTCGGCTGGCTTTTCAAAGAACACCACACTACACATTTGCGCCTAAATTGCATTACATTTTCATAAATCTCTAACTGTCTATCTCTATCCTCTGCATTTATAAACCTGTTTTACGCTGTATCGTTATGGAATATCTTGGGGGAGTTTTGTTGGGGGAAAGGTTACAATCAAACCAGTGGTCATTTTTTACTTTCAAATAATCTTAAATCATATTTACACGTTATGAGTCAAACGAATGAGCATTAGTGGAAAATGATAGTAGCCAATGTGGGGATATTAGTACGCATGCATTAGAAGTTAGTCACAGCATGCAACCAGCCAACAAGAAATAGGTTATCAGCTCCTTAATCCTAGGAAAGGCTGACTTGTCCGTGGACTCACCTCTATTGGCATCTAGTCGGGCAGACACCTTTGATTTTAATTGTCCAGGTTTCAAAAATCTGTGCATGCCTGCCAACCTCTGCCGCGTAATACTAGTAGTGGAGATTGAGGCGCACGCACAAAGATAAAGACATTAAAAACACAGGTCGTGCTGTAGAGAGTGCGTTTGCGGGGGATGGTCATGGGATAACGGTTGAAAGCCTTAGAAAAAGATCAAAATGAATGCTCACGTATGTTTTTGTCCAAGTACTTCAAACAAAAACTCTTGATCTCGAACTTTAGGGTTGGAATTTAAGCAATTGTTTGACGAGGCCTGCTCCAGAATCAGTATTTATTTCCCATACTGGAATTTTTAAGAATCCCAGTAGGTTCATATAGCCAAAAAAGGATATATATCATGACAATATTGTAAGAGTCATCCAAGAATGTGCGGTGAGCAATAAGACGCTCAGTTAATTGCACATTTCAAATGATTACACTTACTCCGTAGCTTCATTCTTTCAACGCTGTGAGCACAACACATTAAATTATTCTTTTGTCGTCTGCTGCACTGGTGTCGACCAACGGACAAATTTAAAACCTGGACACATAAAATCAAATCATCTGCATGGCTAGATAACATTAAAAGTCCTTTTTTTTTTTTTTTACTTTTACCCTTCAAGCAGCTAGTTTCTTGCGCGCACCATTCCGCTGTTCAGATGCAAGACATACATATTTGCATGCTTTCCAGGCCCCCGCAACCGTGGCTGAATATTGTAAATATGCCGCATTGTCAATTGCTCTGAAAGAGAAAATACTAATTTAAAAAATGCAACATACCGTATTTCCCTTTGTGCCATGCACTGAAAGTGACAACATTCCACTTTCTGTTAAATCTGTCTCTATTTTTTATTTTTTTCCTTTTCCAGTGTAAGGATTCAACTAGTTGAGAAGATATGGCATCGGTTTGGCAGAAGGAAACAAGTCAGGGATGTTACGCTGCTGAGTTCACATTCTCATTCAATCTCACCCTACTGGGTCCAACTCAGATATTCCGGGTGGATACACTTACCTGTTCAGATGGCTGTGAATAAGTGGGGGGAAATGAGTAGAGGGGAGGGAGGGATACGTACATACGGGAAGCATGCAGAAGCACCATCCTCATTCACCGGTCAGTTCAGTCAAAATCCACTCAATCCATCCTGCTGGACTCTGTGAAGCCGCTAGCTACATGCACAGAGGCCCCCATGCATGGTCATGGGCCTGGTTAAAGAGCAAGGTTGACCCCCAGCAAAAAAGTGGGACTTGTGCTAGAGAAAGGGGGAGGGCAGGCAGAGGCGTCTACCTTGCTGCATGAGAGCTCCAACTCCGAACCAGAAACTATTTAGCAGGGTGAAATTGTTTTCCACTACATCCGAGTCAGGGTTGCAAGGGTGGGGGTTATACCACTCGTAGGGACTAAACCTGTGACAGTTAACAGAGAACACACACACATATATATATGTATATACATGTTTACTGCAGTTGCATAAAGACACATGATCATGCAATAAGAAAGACCAAGAGTGGTCATCCTACCTGGGGAGACAAGGGAGAGAAAACAAAGGTCAGTCATTAATGTTCAGAGACAGTTCCAGTATCAGTATGCATTCCTACGCCTTCATGTACATACGTGCGAGACAGTTAATTGGATTAGTGAATTAAAAGTTTATTACATTAATTACTTCCAGATTTTGATTGGGATGTCTTCACTGAATAGTCTATTAGTCAAAATAGAGCTTAAAATGGCTGCTCGTCTGAATTTCTCTTGTGTGTTTTTCAATTTTAATAACATACGGTGGTTGGGGATGGGGTTTGAATTAACACCACTCATAATCCAAAAGTGGCTCCTCATGTGGGCGTGCTCATATCAAAGGCAATTCCCTCAGTAATTTAATCGATGGCTTCTGAAAATAACTCCATTGTCAGTCGAGAAAGGAACTAATAATCCTTATAATCTTGGAGGAGCATTAATATTCAGCAGATCAAACGGTTCATTCCCGTCATGCCCACGCCGGCCCTGGCGCTCCCTCTCACTCAACGCGCTCCTCAAGCAGAGAGATTTCTCATTTATTCATGTTAAATAAAAGTGACATTACATTAGTAAAGGTTGATTGGTCTACAATTAAGCATCCTGACCTGATTTGATTTGTGCTGGAGTAGAGGGGAGAGCTGGGGCCCTATCTTGACTCAAGCTGTTTAACACACACTAGGGTTTGACTAATCAAATTGCAGTGTATAATACGGACTTGTCTCAGTGTGGGCCTTTTCTGCTGCGGCGGAAGTCAGGAGTAATAACCCCGAGTTGATGTAACATCTGCATGGAGGATGGTGCAGATGAAATTTGCACACCGCCACGTGTCAAGGTTTTAATCCATTGTCCTCTGGGAAAAATACTGTAGTACTGAAATTGAATACTGTAATACAAGACTCTATATGAAGACGTATGGCTGTATTGATAAAATGACAGGATCGTAACTGTACCCTGTCATTGACTAATGGGCATTGCCATTATAATGTGGTTAGCGGTGGTGTCCCTTTTCACCCCTACAACAGTTGGGAGGATATTGTGTAGTGTAGCTCAAGGACCTTTTGAATGTCCCCCTGATTTCTGCTTCAGGAGAATCCTTGGACTTAAATCAATCTGTCCGCTCACTCAATTTGTCCCAGATTTGCTTGCTTGTCAATTTGCAATGCCAAATTGAGTTCAGCTGAACTGCGACCTTGCCGTGGTGCACGCGGCTTACGCGTCGCAGTCCCTCGTGCAGAGGTCTCCGAGTGCGTTTCCTCCAAGCCGCGCGTCGTGAGAAGCCAATTACCGCTCACCACCAAGAACGTGGATGAGCAAAGTTGTCATCAGCGCGGTGCTGCAGGTAGTGGCTGCTGCTGCTGCTCGACTGCTGCCGGTTGGATCAGGGGACGCTAAAGCGACGCTGTTTGCAGGAGACAACACGGCTTAACCTGTCTCTCACTATAGCTCCGCTCGGCCTGTTTGCTGTCATTTTGATCCAATTACACTGCCCTTACATTATCTCAGGTCATCTGCGCTAGAGAGGGGGAAACTTTGAACAAGGTCGATGCGGAGATAAGCCGGACAAAAAAAAAAGAAAAAAAAAAAGGAATTTCCCAACAGCACAGAAACAATGAGGGGCTTTTATCTTTCTATAGGGGGGAAGGGTCATCCTGCAGAAAGCTCCAGTGATAATACACCCGATACCGCCAATGTCAAGGGAGATGAATCAACAGTCAGAGCGGCTCCGTCACAGGATGATGGACTTTACGTGTCTACACCTGAGCTTCTGATCGATGTTGTTTTGATGGCTCCCAGTGTTGTCATTAAAGAGGGGATTAATTAAGCTCAGAGCTGTCCAGTAACTTAATTCAGAAAAGAACATGTTTAAAGATTGGTCTCTGCAATGGCTTGTCACTGAAAGGCTGAGGACAGACATGATGTTAAGGTAGGAAGATTTTGCACGCAGAGGAAACACTCAAAATTCAATACCATGAGTAATAATAACAGAACTTAGAAAGCAAGACGGGGGATGTCTGCATAGATAGTCTCATCAGTTATGTCACAAACCACAACATTCGCTCGAGGTGAAGGATTTGATTCTCCTTCACGGTGCGCGGGCTTTAGAGCTGCAATGTTCAGCGTGTTTTTATCAAACGCCCTAGAAGCCGGCGGCCGTGCTGTTATTAGGAGAAAAATACAAGCAATAACAACCGGTAGCGCTGACGTCTCTAGCTGGAGACGTCGGGACAGCTGTGTACCCATGTGGAATAGGCCTACAGATGGAAAAGAAAAGCTTCTCTAACTCAGGCACCGCACACGTCCATCCTCACTCAGACCAGTCAGTCACACGGTACGGCACGAACACAAGCATACATAGATAAAATGTGTAATGTGCACACATACATACACATATATATGTATATATATATATATAAATATATACAGTATTTATATGCACAGTGAAACTAAACTGTAGATCTCGCCTGTCTGCCATTTTAACTGCCTGGGCTTACAAAGTCATTGTGAAATGAGTGTGGTTTTCTGTCCTAGAAATAACATATGAGAACAGGAGGTAAGGTAAATACATTTGCCCACCATAAAAGAATTAAGCAAAGGCATTTTAAGGATCTGGGAGGAAACTTGTGTGGAACATTTGCAGGTTGTGGGGCGAGCTCTATCATGGCGAATTCCCCGCAATATAAAATACCATAAAAACAGGTAAGATTTGGTAATCAGTGCCCTAGCAGTAAAGCCTGGATTAGTTCTCACATGTTCCGTTGTTCTTAATTAGACTAATTAAAACAACAGATGATCTGCTGGATGTGTGCAGCGTTTCCAGAAATGTATAGATAGCACAGAGGATTTTGTGGAGTGGAATGGATCGGTACGTTGCTCGAGTCAATAAAAGACGCGGCAATTAAACATCAGTTGGCTAAAAATGGATTATGCATCCAGTTAGGCGGCAAATGTTCAATCCACGATCCAGATTTTCATCAAAGCTGCCATTTTCAGTGTGTAGGCTGATCGCTTAGGGGTTGTTCCTGCTGTTTCTCGTAGAATTTGAAAACGGTAACCTGTGGACAGCGTAGGGGAGGATGATGCCATGTGAGATGCATTAACCCATCAACAGGCTTCATCTCAACTGTCCACATCTGGTGGTTATTGATGATTGAAATGAACTCCATGACCGTCCTCAAATTTTATCTAAGAAGCTATTTTAGTTAAGTAAGCAAGTAGTTCTTGTGTTAACTATGTGTAAAGGTTTGGAAGCACTTTTTCCAGTTATTGCATTTCCTTGTTTCTGGTCTGAAATGTTTGCCAGGTTTGACTGGTGGTTCAGCTTGCACCCATGCGCGAGAACAGAAATAGAAGTGAGGAAAGTAAAGTCTATTCTTGTTTTTCATCTTTATCTCACATTTAAATACATCTTTCCACAAAAACATGATCATCTAGAATGAATAAACTGTAGACCAACTGATCAGCACGATTCAGGTTTGGAGCTCCTCCTAGTTAATAGTGGGGATTTGTTTCATACCAAATATGCAAACTCAGGACTTGTGTACTTGGTGGATCGGGGTTGACCAATTCGACTCTAAAGTACAGCCACTGGAGGATGGGAGGATGCAAGACGGTCATTTAGGAAGTCAATGGAAAACCATTGGATGGTCATTCTGGGGAGCGTGGTCGTACCAAGTCCACACAAGCTGCCTCCCAGTGCACCCTTTGTTAAACAGGCGGGGCAAGTACATATCCCAGTATCTGGACTGCATTTGTTCGGACACGTTCTTCAGTTGAACCTGGGTGTCAAGCGATGATGTTTCATCACGTGCTAGTTGGCCGTAGTCCGATGTTTTGGTCCAAATACAGGTGGCATGAGGCAACGTCTCAGTCAGCCTTCACTGCCAGTAGTTTTTTGGTGTCAGTAAAGACAACAAAGCTTTAAATGCTTTCCAAAGCTCTATGTAGAGCTGATGAAAACCTAATGATATTAAGCCTTTTATGTGTTCTTTGATGATGGTTTATGGTATTAGACTAAAGGCACAAATCTGAGAGACAAATAACTTGGACAATTAAAACAAAATGTTTTAATTGTATGGCTGTATGGCTACCTCGCTGTAGCAGAGGAGAGTTAGCAATTGTTTTGCATGTGCACTACTATGATGGATTGATTTATTGCCTGACAATATAATATAAACAATGTTCTGTCACTTAATTCTTTCATGGTGGAGGGACATAATGTCCACACGGTCTTGTCACAGTCCATAATCTGCCTTTTAAACTTCTCATTTGTGTCCTATAATCTACAGCAAAAAAAGACATGCAACTGTAGCTCAGCATGCGTTTGTGCGTACAGGAGAAAAGAAGGAATAAAGTGAGGGGGAAATTTGTACACTTACCCAAACACTTACTTAGCGTGATATTAAATACAGATAGGTGCATATTCTGAGCCAACTTAGATGACAGTTGCTGCTTTTTACTCTCTTGTGTGATCATATTGCCAGTAACATCGGAAAAAAACACGCGGGCGTTAACGGTAAAACTCCCGGGTCCACGGCTTGCAATTGAGCCGATGGTCTCCCAAAAGTTTTAGAGTTAACTTGAACTTTTGTTTCCCTTTTCGCTTCACCCTGCTTCAAACGGCGCCGCTGGCCCGAGCCACTGGATCAAGTGAGTGAGCCTTGAAAAAACAGTGGCCTAGTTTCATCACCGAGAGGATTTGTCTGCAGCGGGAAAGACAACCCGTACAAAATGATGTGTTGTATCGTTTCGCCCGAGCATTCTCGATGCGTCTCCAGACAAGCTGAGTGGATGAGCAAAGACAAGCCAGAGCTGCTCATGTTCATTACACAACACAGACACCGATCTAGCACCGGATCTAGTGAATTTGGAGGCCAGGTCAACACCTTGTGCTGTTTTTTTTTAGTTGTTCCTAAAGTGTTTTTGTGTGTGTGTTCCTGTGTCAGGCTGCATCCTGTTGGGGATGTCTGCTGCCATCAAGGAGTGTCATTGCTATGTGATGGGGGTGCCTATTCAGGTCTAGGTGGGTGGTGCATGAATGAATGCCAGGTCCAAAAGTTTCCCAGCAGAACACTGGATTGTCACAAGATGGTCAATGTTATTCACTTCTCCTGTCAGTGGTCATAATGTTATGCCTGATTGGTGTCTATATACATATTCAGCACTCTGCAGTCTATGCAAGATTGTAATAACAGTATTCCCTACGTTTTGTCATGGGCTATTCTGTGGCAAATAAGTACAAAGCTCTTTTCTGTACCGCCCTAAACTCCATGTCAAACAAATGTCTGTGAAGATTCTCAGTGACCCAGGTTATGGTATATTTAAATCACGGCTAAAACAAAGGCTTCTGGACTAGTTTGAGTTTTCTTTAAGAAAGTTCACCACCCGTGTCCAGTTGCCTTGTCTTTTACTTCAGAAAATGACGTTCGGCTGTGATGGTGATCATGAAGTCTGGCCGAGAAAAGACGAATTTTTGACAAAATTTCACCGCGGGCATGTTCTATTTAACCTCGGCAGACAGCTCTCCATCCTTGGCTTGCGTCTCCTTGAATAAACGAGCCGCCGTTTGAACTTGGACGGGCACTAATTACCTGCAGTGAGAGAGCAGAAATTGCCGGGAATAGCCCTTAAAAGAGAAATTTGGAGCAGTCCTACAATTGAAACAAACATTTTAGTTTTAATGGGCTGTGTGGATTCTTAGATATGGTCACCTGAGAGGTCTGTCAGGAGAAACATATACCAGCATTATCCTCGGCAAACTAATATGGATAGTAATTGGACCCTGCGAAACCAAGAAGGTGGGGGGAAGAAAAAAGAAGACCGTACTCCACACGACTCTGACTTGTATTTGAATTTGAAGCAAGGTGAAGGAAATAAGAGAAAAGACAACATGAACTCTGAGACATTGGGGACAGTGAGGGAAAGATGGGAGAGGGGCAGCAGCCGCTCACATCAAGCTTGACACAAACCACACTCACTTACGCACACATATCATTTGAGTGCACAAGCTTTTCTGCCACTGCTTTCCGACACACACACACAACCCTGACACGGCTGATAGGCCAACATCTCTTTCTCTGCGGCCTATGTTCCTGCGTATGTCTGCGTTTCCTTCGGGGCTTTTTTCTATTCTGGCACCCGTGTGAGAGCAGAAGCAGCCCGGGACTAAGCTAGCAAGTGTGCCAAGTGCCAGTCTTGACAATGCATTCATCGTAAGTGATCTTGTGTGGTTAAACTGCATTAAACACATTACATGGCAATGACGCTGAGGCTGAGCTTTGGTGTATTTTGGTGTCAGCGCTGTCACCGAGTGGTACGCTCTCACTATATACAAGCCCCAGCGCTCAGGATCCTGCAATTGCACAGTTTAGCCTGCTGTTAGTCAGATGGGTGAGGCTGAGTGATGACAGCTAAGCATTTGTCTGACCGTGTGTGGAGCTGTGATCACTTGAAGTGGCATGTTACCTGGCTATGACAAACAGCACACAACTGACACCCAAGTAAGCCAGCAGAATATACATCCAGATATCGGGCGAGAGGGGGTTGAGGAAGGAGAAGACCCCAGGGTTGGTCCCGTTGGGCTTGCGGTACAGTATACTTATACCCAGCGTCATGAAGGGCTTGGAGAAGTCGATAACCTTCTCGCGGGCGTACGTGATGGCGAGCGGAGCCACTGCAAGATCAGCTCTCTGTCAACAGCAAACATAAAAGGGAAGAGGGATAGGCTGTAAGTTACGGGCAAAGGAAGCGTTTAGAGGCAATCAAATTAAGAAAACAGGGTCTTTACACACTACAGAGTCTGTCCCAAGGCACTTAGCAAGAAATTTAATGCCCTCTTTCTCTTTCTGCCCATCAAGAATACTTTCACTATTAAATTTACTTTTTTTTTTTGGTCTCTGGAGCCTGAATCAAAGCATTCATTTATTTTCCTTGCCTCCTTTCTCCTTTCGTTATAAAGGTTGGTAACTGTAGGCTAACACATTGTCGTACTCCACATGATCAAGTGGGAATGGGTTTTATTGAAAAAATGATTATAACTTTGACCCGGTGCAGCTATTTGCGCCATGCATGTTGATATTTATTGTACGTACGTATGACATCTGCATTATATGGTAAAATCCGTCGTTTGGCGAGCAAATAGCTCACCATTACATGGGAAACACATGCTGTAGATATGGAGAAGCAACGCATGGCGCCTGCCCAGGAAATTCATGTTACCATATCTGAGGTAAAAACCACGTTGCATGGTTGACAGTTAATAAATCTCAGGCTGCATTGTGACTATAAATGCTAAACATTCACAGCAAGGTCAAGTGGTTCATTCCTCAAAGATGTATCCTTTTTTGTCTCATGAAGGTTGCCGTATATCACTTGAGGATGAATTGACTGAGCTCGCTGCTCGCAGTGGCGATACATGAGATATCTAGCTGATAGCAGGCAACACTGGATCTATCCGAAGCACCACGGAGCGGTGCAAATGCGAACACTGAGCGTTAGACGGGCTGAGGATAATTTTTCTAAGTTCCTCTGACAGGATCTTTCTAACTCGTTCAGATCAATTCGGCGTTTCACTCCTCAACTAAAGACTTCTCTAAGTCCTCCCGTCTTCTGAGGCCCTGTCTACAGCAATCACCATCCGTCTAAGTCAGGCCCTGTGTAAGAAGCGGGGCAAACCCACGGTGAACAGCGTCTCGCAGGGGATCGGGCCTTTCACCCGTGAAAAGCCCGGACTATCTGTCACGGTGTCCAATCGCTGCGCTGATCAAGAGCAGAAGCGCAGGACGTGACGGAAACTTGACCCCCTGTGGGCGCCGCCTCTAATGAGGTCAGATATCGACTATTGGCCGCTGCAGTGGCTGCTATTCTTCTGCCCGTGCAGTTTATCCTAACCAGGACTGTGTTGGGTGTAATGATCGACACTGTGAGCTGATTGTGTGTGTGTTTTAATAAGCTCTGTGGGGGAAACAAGTCACCAAAGGATCTATGCTCTCCTCAGCTCACTGTTCTCTCGAATTGTGCTGGTTCTTTCTTTTCTTTGCGTTTTAGTGTATGTCTCTGTATCAGACTCTTCATCGTTACATCTCATTTTTTTCATTTACAACCCAACCAATGGCTGGTAATATCCTAAAAATTATGAAAGAAAATAATTATAAAGCACTAGGAATATGTGATGATGCACTCCATACAACAGGAGGACACATCTGACCCATTGTGACACATAAATACAGCCATGGAAGGTCCTTAACTGAAGCTAAAATCTTAAAATCCCTTATGAAGGAAGAATGGGAAAGTGGAATACACGCCCCTTACCATCAAACACAAAATTGGTTGCCATTTATTTATCCAAATTGAACACATTACCTCTTCTCTTTGTACTATTTCCAATTAAATATGTGGTTAAAATGATAAAATAATTATTTTATTCACATTTTATACACAGCACCCTAGCTTTTTTTGTTTTGAATCAGGGTTGTACATATGTAGTATTTTAGGCTAGGATACATTAGGATACATTATACACTTATCAGGCATAACATTATGACGACCTTCCTAATATTGTGCAGGTCTCCTTATGCCTCCAAACCAGATGTGACTCATCAGAGATTGGACATGGGCCTTCTGAGGGTGTCCTGTGGTGTCTGGTAACAGAATGTTGTTAATGGGGGGCCTTTGAGGGGAGGGGCCTCTGTGGATCATCCCACAGATACTTGATCAGTTTGGGATCTAGTGAATTTGGAGGCCAGGTCAACACCTTGTGCTGTTCTTCATGTTTTTCATTTGAGTTCTTCCAGTGTCAGGCTGCATCCTGCTGGGGATGGCTGCTGCCATCAAGGAACACTGCATTGTCACAAGATGGTCAGTGTTATTTACTTCACCTGTCAGTGGTCATAATGTTATGCCTGATCGGCGTATGTCTGCAATCTTGCCTGCGAATCGCTTCTTTTTGTCCGACCAATAAGTTAGAATTGGAAGAATGAAACATCCATGAGGAAAGAAACACGTCCACTCAGCTGATAGAACAGGTTGTAGAGAAACCCCTGCATTAGTTAAACTCACTTGAAAGACTCTTACTTCAACCGTCAGCTCACTGAACTGAGCCACCGTGCGTGCATATACATCCTAAAATTATATATGCTCTCCAGTTTTTTTGTTTGTTTGCTTTTTACTCTCATTTATACCAGAGAATCTTTTAAATACGCGGCGTCTGAGAGCGAATAAACTGCCACGTTAGGCTGCCAGATTCAATCGAAGATGAAGGTAAAACGGTTCAAAGGATTATTTTTCCCTTCCTTTCTGATTTGCAGTTCTCTCACCACCGCGTTTGAGTTACTTGCAAATGCTTTTCAGGAGTTTGCAGCTCTTCTATTTCCTCTACGCATCGTAGATTAAACAGTTTGATTTCTTTTCTATATAGTACTATTACAAGAATTATGACGTGGTAAAGGCACAGCTAGAGTTCTGACTTGTGTTTCTTCCTGGGGACGTATTCACTGTGATCCCACATTTCTGTAGTAGATTTGTCTCAACCAAAAGAGCATTTTTTATACATTCCTTGTACAAAGTATTGGACTTAAAGAGCTCCACATGATATACACACATAACATATGCGCACATTATGATTTGATAATGCTGCAGAGACTCACGTGGTCCATTAGCTCCTTGATCATGCCGTTCCACTGGCCTGTGTTCTCATCCTGGCAGCCATACTTCCCGTCTTCCACCAGGCGCACCTCGTATGTGAAGCCCAGGATGTTGGCCAGCTCCCTCAGCAGATCTATGCAGTAGCCCTCGAAGCGATCGTTCCCGTACAGCGGCTTGTCAGACTTCTTGAACATCACATACGGCTCTTCCTGTCAGGGGGTGAAAATAGCGGAAGAGGCATGAGTCTCGACGGCCCTCGGCATCTTTCACCCGCCGATAAGGCCCATCTGAAAAGGTGTGCGATATGGGAGATAGGCTTTTGAGGCGTGCAAGACCAAACACGAACCGGCTCAGCTGCTAGGGCATGTGTAAAGCTGCCCGTGTTTGTCTGTGCTGGCCGGTAGTCGCAGGGCCGTGATGGGATGTGAGGTACGGGCTGGTGGAAAGTGAGGCATGACCATAATAAGAGATAATCCCACATATAAATGACTCGATGCTCCTCTCAGGCGCAGCGGGCTGGCTTTGGGCCCGGGCCCAGCTTTCAGGACACCACGCGCTTTGTCAATATGATAAGAGATGCTGATAGAGGGACACAAAAAGAGAGAGTAAGAGCTGGCACATCCCCTCTGTTCACACGAGCAGCTGGGGAGATTACTAATGTCTTTTTTTCATACAGTTTCCTTTCTGCTTCCCGCCTACTGAGCATCTCCTCCGCCACGTCCTCCTCTCTTCCCTCCTCGCTTCGCTCCCCGTTTCCTCCTCTGCCTGCCTCCCCCTGCCTCCCTCCCTCCCTCTCTATACCACCGCTACATGCACCATCTGTCTTTGTTAGCCTTAGATGCTCATTCTCGAAGCGCGTCCCTCATTTCTATGACTCCCTTGTCTCTCCCAGACAAATAAATTCCAAAATATATCACCAAGCAGGTGTTGTTTATGATATAACGGTGCCACAAATGAAACAGAGAAATCATTAAAGCCAGCTAACGGCTTTGACACATTTTTCGCTGGCTGGAGTTACGACGGCGCGCGCGAGAAGTTTGCATGAAAAGAGAAATAAAACAGTGGTAGCAGGCCAAAGAAAAAAGACGTTTTTGCACCGTGTCACACATTTGCCTCAGTTCTAGTGGATAGATGTTGAGTGTAATGATTTTGCTGCATATAAAACAGTTTTAGTGATTAAAACCTGAACATAAAATCCCACATTTTTGACCCCTTAATTTTTATATCTCACACATAAAGTGTTAAATTCATGCACGGTGTTATCAAAACCTGCAGTGCTGGTCAAAAGGTTTAGGCGTAAAAGCGTCCCGGGTCTCAGCTCTAGTCGTTCCTCTTCCCCCCTGCTATCGGCTAGTATATTAAGGCTAAAAAACTACACTTCTAAGCCTCTTTGCCACTTTATACAAAGAGTTCTGAGCTGCTTATTTAAGACTCATGTCTGTTGTTGTCAAGGTAAGAAAGCAACAAATGAAATAAGTTAATCCTTTAAGTGTTTTCTCATCCAAGCAGCCATTCCTCTCTTATTGACATGTTAACTGCCGCTACGTCTTATCAGGAAGCACCGCAAGGGAGCTGCCACCTTGGCTCTATTCCCTTTTTTTTCTCTTTTGGTTAATAAAGATAGGGTCAGGACTGTCCCCTCTTTTTAGATTAGTTTATTCTCTTCATCTAGTTTTATGTGACTGCCCTCTTCCTGAGGCCAACTTGGGGTCTTAATTTCTTGTCATGCAGCCGGATAAATTTGTCACCTGCCTCACGATGTTGTTCAGCAGAGCACGTAAATGCAGTTACGCCGTAATGACAAATTCAAAAATTCACAGAGGGGAGGGACGTATGAAATCAATGCTTTCCCATTCAAAATACTGAATAAGCCACATACGTGTCAGTCAGAAATATATGGTAACTTACATAAACGTGAAATATCTGAAAACCACGTTTTGGTATATAATATGTGTAAAAAAGTGTAATTGATGATTTAAGCATTTCTTATGTAAACTAAAAATGATTGTCTGTTAAGGTTCAGTCATCCAGAGTCATGTTATATACAAAAAAGAACTGGACATGAAGACATTTCATCCAAGCAGCATTGCCAGATTTATGTTAATTATCGTATTTATACGATAGTTTCAGGGCCTGTACGATGTAAAAGGGCAAACATACGAAAGTTTGCCATTTGACTGACAATGACTAAAGCAGTTGTTTCATTCAAATGGCCCACCCTCCGTGTTTATTCCTTAGGTTACTGCAGTTCAATGCACATAGAATAGCTTTGATTTTAAATGCACTGTCCTAGCGTGTGTAGATGTTTTAGTACATACGATAGTTTGGGTCAAAATACGATTATTTTAAAGCGACAGTACGATATTTCTTCGTCTCCCATCTGGCAACACTGCATCCAAGTAGCTTCTTCAGTTCTAGAGGACTGTGAGCGTTAACCATCAGAAACAGACACTAGGCAAGCTAGTTTCTGATGGGCAACACCCTCCAATTGTGCCTGAACCGAAGAAGCAGCTTGGATGAAACGTCTTCAAGAAACTCTACAGGTCCAGTTGCCTTTCATTAACATTTTTGGACAGGCAAGTACTTCCTTTACACCCACACAACCATTGATGTATCATCAATTATACAACTGGAACCAGAAATGTTCTCGTAATGATGTCTCTGCCTCTTGATTTTAGCGTGGCTGCTTGTACCTTCTAATCAAAAGTAAAAAGTGGTTTCGATAAGAAAGTGTGGCCACTCCTTGACGACACGTCAGCCGTCAGTTTTATCAGTGCTGACACCGCTCAGTACGCACCTTTTTATATCTACTACTACTACAGCATACCTCGGCAGCTGCAGGACTGGAAGGATACTGATGTAATCTTGATGAAAGTGTAGAAAGCACTGTCCACATTAGGATCAATACCAGAGGGCCTGCAATGTCAAGACTTACTAGTTACTTTCTTTGTACAGGCGTGTTGTTGAAGGTGAGAAAGAAAAAAATTGAACGGAGAGCTCGACAACCTTTGCACGCCGGTGCTTTAAATAGGCACACACACCAGGCCCAGTCATCAATTACATGACATGGGAGGCTGATGACACCAAGCCAGAAATGGGACAGCGGGTTGTTGTGCAGGTGATGTGTATGCTTCCATAAGTCTTGTTTGTTTGTTTTTCAGTACAACGCAACATATGTCACATAGTAGGGGCATCACCATGGTAACAGATGCCCCTATCTGCACCATACACAGTATAAAGATGGACGGCGGAACCGCTCCTCAAAAGTGAAGCCAAAGCAAGTACAGCTCCCCCTGGTGGCTGGCTGCAGTATAGGTCGTAAGCTCCACCCCCTCCATGTTAGTGGGCGGGACTTGGGCCAAACTAAAACACTAAAATACACGTCAAATAAATTTTTTTCAAGGATGGTTTCTGTCATTTTAGGGAATTAATCTAAAGCTGATGCAAATTTCAGTTTTCTTTCGATAAGTTTTGTTGTAGTTCGTTATTTGATGCCACAGAAACAGGATCTGTGGTGGTGACTATTAGACTGCCATGCCAACCGCTCCATAAAGCTAGTCCAGTGGGGCCATGGGAGTTGTAAAAGAATAAGTACAGTGTATAATCCAACATTTTCTTGTAACTGGTGGAGGTAGAGCAGAGCGTAGTGTTGATTAAAGGAAAAAGCGAGTGAGTCTGGAGGAAGTGTGGTCGGATCATCGATATTGTGGCGCCACGGGGCTCCACTTTTGGACCGTATTGTGCAGACTCTGTCTCCAAAGTCGCAAGATGGCGCAGCCCGCAACCCCGGGTAAATAGCGTCAGTTTGGCCAATGCAAGGACGTGGCGACACATAGTCCATACGTATATACAGTCTATGATCTTTCTGGTTGTTTGTCACGCACTGCCTCAGATATTGTGTGTTCACATTGAGTCCTGTGTTGAGAGGACATTAAACTTCGTAAAACAGATTCATCGCCAAAATATTGCCTGCACAAGGTTTTCTTTGATTGTGTTGCTTTGAAGCTGAAATTGATTTTGTATTACAGGTTTAATTTTCTCAGCTCTAACACATCCAGTTAATTTCCCGAGATCTTTTAGAGTTGAAAAGTGTTTTTTTTTTTTTTTCGTCAAGAAAGCCACATACTGAGAATACCGATATACAACACGAAGACCATGTGGACTGCTTGCGTTTTTTCCGACATGTATGCTGGCAGAGACTGTCGACAGCGAAGGCATCACGAAGCAAGCTGACGAAACGCTCGGTAATCTCCGTTACACAAATAAATCGGAGACAACTGGCGTTCATTATGACTTCTGCTCCCTGACACGGCAGGAGTCTCACATTCTGTCACGAGACGAAGTTCCTTTTCCGCTGAAACTGAAAGGTTGCGGATCGCCATCACTCTGTTGTCACAATATAAATTAAACGAGCACAGCCTGACAGGACCGGCTGACTTCTGCCAGCTTCCAGCGTGTGACAGTGGCCGCCTGACAGCTGTTCACTCGGCCTGACCACTGAAACTGGTGGAACTGACATGGTTCTCATCTCAACACCGTGATGTTGCATGGAATTTTCTGCCTCACCAGTGTTTCTGCTTCGACCCTATTGTTCGCCGACCCTCGAAACCAGTGAGATAGTAGTTGTCCATTATTCTATCGTAGAGATACTAGTGATGGGTAAAAAAGACAAAAACATCTTTATAGACCCTTCTGTTACTGATATATCTGGATATCTTTAACTGGATGCTTTACTGCTACAACACCCGCTGAATCCAGCCTTGCACTGCGCACATCCTGTATAGTAAGTTAAAATACATACATACTGTATACTGTACATGCTGTAGATGATATGAAGGACTTATATTTGGATTGATAGATGATTTTCAGATTAGTGTCATTCTTCTCTCTTTAAAAAAATGTTTTATTCCTGCTCAGTCACTTTATAATTCACTTTGCCCTCCGTATTATTTTACCATTTGCTCCCAGTTTCTGTTTGCTGCCATGTTAATCAGCGCAATAACTGTTCTAGCATGTCAAGCACAGAGAAGCCTTTTGTGAGCCCATTAGCAACGTGCGACCTCTCACCTTCTGTCAGCTGGGAAAGATTGTAATTATCATAAACATTTGCTGGGCATATTAACAAAGAGAACCTCTCAATGGGATAGTCTGATTCTTTCTGGAAAGAAAAAACGCTAATTTCTTTCATTTGGGGTTCTTGAAATGCTATTTTTCTTCCATCGTTTTTTTCTTTTTGCAAAATACTGATTATGATTTACACTGATCAGGTATAACATTATGACCACCTGCCTTATATTGTGTAAGTCTCCCTTGTGGTGACTCATCAGAGAATGGACATGGGCCTTCTGAGGGTGTCCTGTGGTGTCTGGGAACAGGATGTTGTTAGTGGGGGCCTTTGAGGGGAGGGGCCTCTGTGGATCATCCCACAGATACTTGATCAGTTTGGGATCTAGTGAATTTGGAGGCCAGGTCAACACCTTGTGCTGGTCTTCATGTTTTTTTTTTTTAGTTGTTCCTAAACTGTTTATGTGTGTGTGCCTGTGTCAGGCTGCATCCTGCTGGGGATGGCTGCTGCCATCAAGGAGTGTCATTGCTATGAGGTGGGGGTGCCTGGTCTGGTCTACGTGGGTGCTACATGCCTGAGTAACATCCACACCAATGAATGCCAGGTCCAAAAGTTTCCCAGCAGAACATTGAATCGTCACAAGATGGTCAATGTTATTCACTTCTCCTGTCAGTGGTCATAATGTTGGGGATGATCGGTGTATGCATTTTACTTGTAATTTGGGAATTTCCATGATTTCTGGGGACTCTGACTGTAGAGGACTAAATCCTTTGAAGGTTTATTTGCAAATGGAAACAGAAATATAACAGTCAGCAGTAGGAACGCTCAGTAAGTGGATGTAATACCTCAATGGTGGCTGCTACATGCAACATACAACTAAGTTTCATATATGTTAGAAAAAAAGTGGGCTTCACAGTCAGTCCGTTTTCTCCGTTTTGTATGATCTGTTGTTTGCAGCTGAACCTTTTTACCAAGCTTTGCTTATGCATTAGACCAATCAATCGTCATCTACTTGTGTTGCTAGAGTTTTTTTTAATCATACAGTAATTCAGCCACTCTGCTTATTCCATTTAGATTTAGGCCAACGCTGACCAACGGAGATTTGGTAATTACTGTTTTAGTTTTGGTTTTCTAAGAATCAAAGCTTCCATAGCAACACTGTTCAAAGGATTCTTCCGTTGTGGTTCTCCAGCTTTAGGCCTATTTCATCTCATAAACACAGGCTTACTGAGGTACGTGATCTCACACAGGCGCGCATTGCCCAGTAAGACCGAATACGCTACATGTTTTGCTGATGCACTGCGAGTGCAATCGGCACAGTTTCAGATAAATATTTCAGATTTTTTGCCTCTGGTAACTTTGAAATTCCACTTTTGTCTGTGTTGACCGTTGGACTGAATGACACAGAACAATAAATAAAATATTATTATCACTGGAGTTGGTAAAAATGGTAAAACTTGTTTTATATCTCAATTTGTATTATATAACCCATTAAAGTGGTTAAATTTCTATGTTTTTTGCATATCTATGTATAACTTCCAATGTACTAGTTGTACACTTAGTAACTCCTCCAGAGCTTTCAACAGCATCTAACGGTCTTGAGCCAAAATGTACTTACTACTTATTATACTTTTATTTGCTTACCACAGTTATTAGTCAGTAGTAAGACATTTGAAATGTTCCTAATATGGAGAATTTTTAATGCATAAAGAACAAATGGAAATATTGTAACGCGTTATAAAACTGTCAAATGTTTTGCTTGGGATACACATTCGTCTGCCCATCATGATGTCCCAAATGGACTTGTTGGGTTTGTTGAGGTCTGAGATTTCACTGAGATAGTTTTGATTGACCTACACAGAAAATATAATTGCTGGCAATCTGGGAATTTAAAAGCTGGTGACCAAAGATCCAACGTAAATACATATGATCCACAATTTACTCAGTCTCTACCACATTTGCATCATGTTGCTCGTCACGGCCACACGGCCACGTGAATTTTAATGAAGTGCTCGTTGTCTGAAGTGTCGGTCAGATTCCTTAATAAACGTGGCAACAAGTCAAAAATAGATAATTCTGAGATATGTAATGCCTTGCTCCTCTTTCATCATCCCTCTATCTGGTGTTTCTTCATCTTCTTCTTCAGGTGGTTAAGATTGTATCATAACCAACGGCGCACATCAGGTCACCAGGACATCAAGCTTTCCACAGTCAAGGGAAGCTGTTCCAGGAGCAGCTGCTCTCCACGTCATCCTAAATACACATATACTCCGCGCAGACACATAGACACATAGACACATCCTCCCGCACGTCTCCCGCGGTGTGGCTGGCTGCAGACGGAGGATGGTGCATTTTTAATTAAAAAGAGACTGAAGGAGAAGCCGGGTATCTCCGCAAAGCAAACCTAATTAAAGCCGCGCCACGTCCCGTGCCTCTCTGCAGACTCTCTTAAACACAAAAGCAAGCCCATTCTTCTCCTACAGATTAGAAACAATGGATTTAGTGCCTCGGCCAAAACAAATGATACTGCCTTATTTGAGCCATTTTAAAACATTTACTTTAGTATTATTGACTCCCTTCCATGCAGTGCGGCTGTAGCAGAGGAGCAAAAAGCCAATCCTCCTGTTCTCAGGATGCAGTGGTGCAATGGAAGACTGGCCAATGGCCTCAAACTGAAGACTCTGAAGAAATTGTGATATACACCGATCGGGCATAAGATTATGACCATGTTCTTAATATTGTGTAGGTCTCCCTTGTGCCTCCAAAACAGTTGTGACTCGTCAGAGAAAGGACATGGGCCTTCTGAGAGTGCTCCTATCACAACTGGAAAAACAAGAAGAATATGCTTTTATTGTGGCATTAAACTCTGTAGGCGTGTTTTATAAGATTTCACAACAGCTAAATTAACCTAAACCATTTCTAACCTGTGTAATTTGCTTGAACCGGTGTTTATATGATTTTAGTAATGATTATGTCTAATTTAGAGTGTACACTGCACCTTTACCTTCTCCATGTGGTCCCAGGTTCTGCTTTGGGACTAGACACAATAATAGTAGCACAATTTAAAGCAGTCATTAAAATGCAAATAAGATACTTGAAACTGAAGCTGATAATACTGGCACTCTTGCGGTATTATGTAAGATGTTAGCAAACATGAATACTATCTGTGTCTTTTCCATGATTTTTCTGTTATTATAATTAATTTACACTCTGGTCAATACCCCACTGATCAGCACTTTCTCTTGGACACATGTTAGAAAAATGAGATGCGTCACACAGTAGATAATCACAAGGATACGTTACGCTAACAACATATGTTTGATGGCGCAGGCATTTAGCTTAATGACCCATTGCAGGACTTATTTGTCACTATCTGCTAATAATAATAACTGGTCCCATTTATTAACCGCTTTCACACATCTGTCTCTTTCCTGCATGTGGCATTTTTGGAGGTCTGCGAGCTCTGGCACCAGCTTATTTGCGTTTCCTCATCCAAGAGCTGTTGCCCTGATTGCTAAAAGCCAAATGGAAATGAGACCTGATCTGACACACCGACTGGCGACCTGTCCAGGGTGTACCCCGGCTCTCGCCCAGTGACAGTCAGCTACAGAAAATGAAAGAATGAATGAAGTTGCACAGTGCAGGCGCGCGAGAACATGTCCTCCCATCCTGCTCAAGGTTACATCAGGAAGTTTCCCTGCTTAATGAATACCTCTGGCAGCAGAAACCTGGGGACCCTGCTCGGTTTGCACCACCAAAAAAAAAATCCTATACCTGTTGCTGGAATGAAAGACAGAGTCAATAATCATGGCAGCACAGGTGCAAAATCAATAGAAGCCGAGGTTTTCCACAGCGGACAGAACTCCCGGCGATGGCTGTGCAAAGATGCCCCCTGAGACAATCCAATCCAGCACACAGCAGTGGAATGTTTAAGATGCTGGCAGGCAAGGCGCACGCAGAACGCCAAAACCGAGTGGCTGGCACGGTGTGCAGAAACGTCCGTGCCAAATTTGGGCTGGAGGTCACAATGACAAAATGGGAGATACCTCCAAAAGGTGGTGAAGGGAGATCCAGATAGCAGTGGTGGACGACTGGGGTCATAGTTCCTGATGTAGCAATTCCATGTGATAGCAACATCAGAAGGAGGGATCAACAAAACAGTAGTAATCATAGTAATCAGAACACTTGGGACTAGGACCCCTCCAAACTGGGAGAGCGGCCATGAACAACATCCAAGACTTTCTATCGAGAAGGGAGCAATCCTAGGAACACGCACTTGCTGTCAAATGACCGTGCTGCCATTTTTGGGTCTTTTCAGTGTACAGCAGAGAAGAATGCCAATCCAATACACAGTATATAATATTATAAAAACAACAAGGGTTTGTAAATGGTGTTATATTTTAAAGCAGTCTGCAGGTCTCCTTTCCTCTATTGTGATTAATGAAGGCGCGGAGGTGGAAGCAGGCCTGCTCCTTGCTCTCCATAAGACATTACACAGTATATTATCCGCAGCTCCAGCCATTAGCCTAAAGGTACTCAATTTCCACCGCAGCATTACAGGAGCGATTTCCAAAGTAGATAAACTGTTGATAGGCCAAGATCTCAACGGTAATTACATCATGTTTTATAGTACATAATCCCTGAGAAAACGACGAGAAGCTGGATGAAAGTGTGCATCAATCAAACGTAACAAACCCAATTATTGTCAGCCCTCCCTCCATTTCCTCGCTGCTCACAGCCATCACACGTCTCCCCATGACTCAGTCCTGATACGGCAATTACAGCTGCGGAGAGTCTTCGCTAATAACTGCAATCCAATCACTTCCCAGCGTGCGCGGAAGGAAAGAAGGCCCGCGATAAATAATGACAACCCGCAATTTGCTTGATATTGTTATTTTTACGCTTGCCTCCTCAGGATCATAACAGAATCATGAGCGGCTTTAATTTGGCCCGCTTCCACAAGTTTTCCTCATCCGTCGCCGCCGCTCTCACATGAGGTTGCGCCTAGTATCTATAGGTCTAAAAGGGTGTATATTGTATGATCACACACACACACACACACAGGTAACTCTATAAGGTAGTTTGTGAGGATGGATGGAAGGTATGGAAACAAAACTGTACTGACGGGGAGATATTTTGCAGAATTTGCCATGGAACACTGAATCAGTTCCCGTCTCTTTACGATTAGTGAGGATCAGGGACAAATGGCACCTGTGGCGGTTCATATCAGCTGTCACTAATTAACAGCAGTTGCATGATTAACTTGGTGACAGGCCAGAATTAAACCGATCCGCTGTCAGGTTTGCGTCTCTCTCTGCCGTCTGGAACCTTCCAAGGATAGTTTAGGAAGTAGAAGGAAGTAGTCAGCATTTAGGTTGATTAAATCTCAATAATGCAAGGTCAGAAACGTTGTACATCTTCTCAAGTTCTGTGTGAAATCTTTGGTTCCGATACCAAGTGACCGAACGCGTCTGACAAATTGCGTGACAGGAGGGCGCGGGAGCCGCAAACCACGGAAGCTTATTGGACAATCAATCAGTCAATTTTCCCTGCCTGAGCCCGCTCCCACCAAATTGGCCTCCTCCACAGTGTTGAAGTCAACTGGCAATTTAGAGAGCAGTGCTTTGGGGTACTCTACTTCAATTGAGTCGGAGAGCAGCATCCAAAGAAAGCGCTCGGAAAGAGAAAAGGGCAGCTCAGGCAAAGCACTGAAGGATTTTTCAAGAGGAAAAGCTTAAAAATAATGACATCTTTGGAGGGAGTGTGTTATGGCTGAGAGCTGTTCTAGCCGTCTGTAATTGGCCCCACATAAAGCACCATTACAATTTGATTTGGCCGTAAACAGACATTTAAAGCTGCACTATTTAATGTGCACATTGTCGGGCCAGTATGGCAGCGAGGGGTAGCTGTTTGAACTTTACAGACTTGATCACTCTGAAATCCTGTTCGATAATGTTGCTGAACTGCACAGAGCAGTTTTATGTTTAACAGCTGGGTCAATATCGTACTTGATCAAATACCCCTCTGAGTTAGGTGATAGATAGAGATATTTGTTTCCTCCTGCAAACCCTGCCACAGTTATATAACTGTAGTGAGTAAAATGCAGTGATCAGGCGTAACATTATGACCACCTTCCTAATCAGTGTTGTGGGTAACGCGTTACAAAGTTACAAAGTAACGCGTTAGAGTACTCTAATTACTTTTTCCGTGTAACTTGTAACGTAACGCGTTAGTTTCGTGTGTTAAGTAATCAGTAACTTCGTTATTTTTTTAAAAAAGTAATCCGTTACTTTAAGAATTTCTCCGGATAAGGAAAGAAAAATTCCGACTACAGCCTGCTTTTTGTCAGACAGTACTGTGCCACCTGCGGATGTGTCAGCGGAGGCGCAGCGCTGTGATGATGCGTATGTCCCCTGCTGACCTACGTTACCTGTATGTGTGTGTGTGTTTTCGAACCGCCGGCAAGATGGCAGAGAGGACAGCTTTTGAATCGTGGAAGTACGCACATTATTTTCAATTCGCCAGTGAAAGGGACAAGAACAACATAACGGTAAAATGCACACTCTGCGTTGGTGAAAAGGCTTCTGTCGACCGCGTAAAATTCCACTTCCAATTTAAAAAAACATCTTGTGTCCAAGAAGCACCACTCTATCACCCTGGTATTGTTATCCTGCAGAGTTAATTTGGTTGGATGAATGACGTTAATCATTGTCAGGACTTCTTGGTGCATTTAAAGGAGGCTGTGTGTCGCTGAGTTGCAGCATGTGCGAGGCGCTGCAAACGGCTTTTCATTTTTGGTAACGCATGAGTACTCTAACACGTTACTTTTATTCATAGGTAACGCTGTAACGTAACGGATTACTTTTAATTGATGGTAACGTTGTAACCTAACTAACTACTTTCCAAAGTAAGTATACCCAACACTGTTCCTAATATTGTGTAGTTCTCCCTTGTGCCTCCAAAACAGTTGGTTCTTATCAGAGAATGGACATGGGCCTTCTGAGGGTGTCCTGTGGTGTCTGGCAACACAATGTTGTTAGTGTAGGGCCTATGAGGGGAGGGGCCTCTGTGGATCATCCCACGGATACTTGATCAGTTTGGGATCTAGAGAATTTGGAGGCCAGGTCAACACCTTGTGCTGTTCTTCATGTTTTTTTTTTTTTGAGTTGTTCCTAAAGTGTTTTTGTGTGTGTGTCTGTGTCAGGCTGCATCCTGCTGGGGATGGCTGCTGCCATTAAGGAGTGTCATTGCTATGGGGTGGGGGTGCCTGGTCTGGTCTAGGTGAGTGCTACATGTCTAAGTAACATCCACACCAATGAATGCCAGGTCTAAAAGTTTCCCAGCAGAACACTGTATTGTCACAAGCTGGTCAGTGTCATTGTTACCCTACTCAAGCCTGTACAACAACTCACCTCTTATTATTTTTATTTTTGAACTATCTTCACCTTTTTCTTTTTATTTGTGGTTTTTTTATTTATTTTTTTTCATGTGCAACTGAGCTACTGTGACTGTGTCTAAATGATTTACTTCACCTGTCAGTGGTCATAATGTTGATCAGTGTATACCCAGACCATGACCATCAGCTATCTATTACTAGTATATCTCCTGAAGCTACATTACTGAACCCTTGCTGTTTTGGTGCTTATGTTATATGCAGCAACAAAACTCACAGCAGACTTTTAAACTCTCACAAAGTACTTGTCATGCTACATGATTGTTGATTTGATGGTGCACCCAGTGGGCATCGGCTAAAGAGAAACTACAGAGTAGATGACTTCATTATATGTTGTCCAGAACCCAAAACCTGTTTGTGAGATCCTTTGTCGTTGCTCAAGAAAATATGATTCAGGAGCCTTGGGGCGGTTGTCTGCTTTGTCCACTGGGTAACCCATTCTTGAGGGTAGAGACGCCAGTGCTGGTGATCTAACACAACCAGAATTCCACTGGACTAAAGAAGGGAATTGATACCAATAGTGCAGTGTGAGGTTTAATATGCTAACAAATAATTCTTCTAACACCCTTTTTAAATCATATACTAAGGTTTAATATGATAGACTGGCGACCTGTCCAGGGTGTAACCCCGCCTCTCACCCAATGACAGCTGGGACAGGCTCCAGCCCCGCAGCGACCCTCCCGGTTACGGAAAATGAACGAATGAATGAATGAACATTTAATACTTAAACACACCGTGAAATGCAATTTTAAAGAACCACATAATTGGTGAGGGGACCTCTGAGTTAATTTGCCCACTGAGGTTTTCAGTTCAAGAACCAAGAAAAAAAAAGACATGGAAAAATATGCGAGCTGTGGTGCAAAGACTACACCAGCGAGAAAAGAAACACACACACATTTATTAGGGAAAATAAGGTACCAGTATGGTGGAGACGACGAGAGAGCGGTTGGACAAGGAATCGGAGACATTAGTCGTCTTGCCCTTCTGGTTGTCCGTCATGTTGAGTCCACTTGGAGGGTCCCAGGTACCAATCTGTAAAGCAGAGTAGATTTTTGTTAAAGATTATGTGTAAAATCCAGATGTACAGACAACAAACATAAAATAACAAATGCATGTAGACATAATGCAGCTAGTGTTGGATTCATCTGAAATTTCTGTGGAATACATCTACTCAGACCCAGTTAGCTGACAATTTCCCTTTGAAACATATTTGCTGTGAGAGGAAACCTATTTAAATTAACCGTAAAGAAGTGACCGCATCTTGTTTTTTTTTAAATTGTTCCCAAGAACTGAGTGTGCATGGCGCCACCAAGAGAAAACGCACCGCCAACGTAGTGCACCTCCTTTTTTGGTGTGACCACTCTTAGTACTTGAAAACTTCTCAGAAAGACCCTGGTGTTGTCACTGTTGTTCCTTTCATACGCTACTTCAGTATCAGATATCACCCTATTTCAATTCTGGTTACGTACAAAGAATAATATGCAGCACCCCGAGGACACAGTTGACAGTCATGTGAACTCTCAGCACTATCAGCGCTTTCTTTTAGAGTCCCACAGGACGCAATGTTAGAGATGATCTGGGCTCAAGATCGGCCCTGTGGCCTTTTTTGAGGGTTAGTGGAGGACAACACGGAGGACGGCCGAAAGGAAGAAGGGGGGCCGTGCTGAAGAAGCAATGAGGAAGAAGAGGATGGTGATGCTAACAGATTATGCCTCACGGCTCCTCTTGTCCTCTCTCAGCTCTCCCTCAAGTCGACGCGCCCAAAGCCTCCGAAAGCCGCGTCCCCCACACTCCGACAAACCTCTCCGCCCCTGAGCATCACTAGAAGGGGCCGCAAACACTCCAACCCACACCAGCCACACGCTCCTCGGGGCACCTCGGTGCCCGACGCAAGAGCCCGAGATAGGCTTTGTAATTGCAAATCAACTCTTTAATTCAGGCTTCATGAGGCTGGAGGGCTTCTGAAGGGGTTTTATTAATGGAGTAAATTATTCATGGAGGTGCAGGCGCACACAGCACACGGACCAGAGGTCAGGAGCTGCTGAGAGCCAAGCGCCGGTGAGGATGCTGAAGTGTGAAGTGTTTTCAGTTGCGGGCAAGATTATTATTTGTATCGACGGCGTTAGCGGCTTCTCTTCCCGCTGCTAATGTCATAAATCATAAATCAACTGCTGAGCACTGGAGAGAAGCTATTGCACTAAAAGAGGGCTACCTGTTCATATGAGTCAATGGGAAATGAAAAAATATCGCACTGTCGCTTTAAAATTGTCGTATTTTTACCCAAACCATCTTATGTACTAAAACAACTTCACACGCTAGGACAGTGCATTTAAAATCAAAGCTATTCTACCTTTGAATAAAAGAATAAAGAATAAACACAGAGGCTTGGCCGTTTGAATGAAACGACTGCTTTATTCATTGTAAGTTAAACGGCAAACTATCGTATATTTGTCCATTTTTATCACATAGGCCCTGAAACTACCGTATAAATACGATAATTATCGGATATCTGGCAACACTGATATGAGCACACACACAATTAAAGTATATAGGCAACAACTTGTGATTATAGACGGTGTTATAGGTATAGATAGTGTCGGGCAATTTCTGAAGTGAGGTAGCTTCGTTTTTACGTCACCCAAATTGCAAACCAATGTACGAAACATTATCTACACACACACACTATATACTATTTCCCTATTTCCCTATCTGGCTGAATTGGGTTGCAGGTTGCCGGGTTGCAAAGTGCAAATGATCAACAGGATGCCGGTTGAACGCCAGCTTAACTGCTGCCCAAAGACCCAAATAAGCTCCCAACAGCTGATCGCCACAATAGTGTCCATGCCTTTTCTACGGAAGATGCATTGTAATTATTTTATCCATTTTGTGCGATATTTTACACATCTTCATTGGTTCATTCCAAATCCATGCTGTCTTTTGAGGACTTTGAGTGAGATAAAAGAAAATAAAGCTTTGTATTCAGTCTCTTTGTTGTTGGCTGGCTGGATCTAATGTCTTAGCTGTTGTAGACTATATGTGTGGAATACAAATAACAAGTTCACTCATGAAACACACTCGGCCTGAGCGCTACTCTGAGTAACATGCTGGATATAGCAGCAAGTAGGAAGTATCTGTACCCTCTGCTACAGTCAGGATGGATGCACTGTCAAAGTACTTAACAATGACTTTTAAAAATATGCATATCTCCGATGTGATTCTACTTTAACGGTTGATTCTTCTCCTTTATTTGCCTGAGTACTTGTAGCCATGAATAACTCTTCCAATGTACACACCGTATTAGGACAGCCTTGGTCAGATTTGTCTGAAATGTGTGCCATATTCAGATCGAGGCTTGAATTGAGTTTAATTTAAATGTATACTCCTATTTTCTTTGTAGAAATGGTGAAAAGGTACAATTCTTTTTAAAATATATATATTATATAAAAAGAAAAACTGATTACAATCTGACATTTTAGCTGTCCCAGAGGCTCGGTGAAGTGCAGTGCAGTGCACCAAGATGAAGTCCTGTATTTCAATCGGGACCTTTCTTGGATGCCATCCCTCCCTCATCTAAACTTCTCTCTGGTCTGAACTTTATAACACAGAGTGAAAAACACCCTTAACTTTTTTTTTTTTTTTTTTAATTGATCGTAAACGTCACTCCACTCAGTAAATTACTCCGTGCCATCAGAGGCCAGTTTGATCCCCCTGTACTCCTTGGATGGATGGATCCAATTTATTTTCATTTACAGTATAGAGCTCTTAACAAGCCTTTGTACTTGCATCACAAATCTCCTAGCAACTGGGCCCGGAGAGGTCCTTTGGAGGAATAGCTGTGCGGAAAGCAAGGGCTATATACATAACGAACAAAAAAAAAACACTAAAAAGATGTTGTGGTGCACTGTGACATTTGTTTGAAACCCAACTGTGGACTCCACTAAATTTGAAAATATTGATCTGGGAACTTGAGGCCAGTGCTGTGTACCTTATCATGACGGTTATGGAGTATTTTTCATAACCCAGCTGCTGTGTTTTAGGTTATTATTTGTTGTTTTTACTGTTTACTGTCTCCAGCTGACAAAGCAGTATGCAAAATGAGCAAAGGAAGGCGTTAAAGCAGATTGTCTCATTAGACGATCCAATCTCAGTGAACAGCACTTTTAACTTCATATAGAAAAAATCTCCAACCCCTTAAAGGCTAAATACACCAATCAGGCATAACATTATGACCACCTGCCTAATATTGTGCATGTTTGTGCCTTGTGCCTCCAAAACATCCACATCCACATGAATGCCAGCTCCAAAAGTTTCCCAGCAGAACATTGTATTGTCACAAGATGGTCAATGTTATTTACTTCTCCTGTCAGTGGCCATAATGTTGTGGCTAATGTTCACTGTATACTGTAGGTCTGCAGCACTTGAGTTTACTGGGGCGTTTCCTTATGCTAATTGCAAAGTGCCTGGCACACGCTTCAGTCTAAGACCAAATGCTATTCATCATCATTTCCCGGGCAATGTTGCCAGATTGGAATATTTCATGCCCAGTAGGGCAGTTTTGAATTTTATGTTGCAGGTAAAAATAGAGCTGGGTTGCCTGGTCTGTTCTAGGTGGGTGCTACATGTCTAAGTAAATCCACATGAATGCCAGGCCCAAAAGTTTCCCAGCAGAACACTCAATTGTCACAAAATGGCCAATGTTATTATTTACTTATCCTGTCAGTGGTCTTAATGTTGTGGCTGTGTCTGAAATAATAGAATGTTGTGGTGAATCGGTGTATACTGTACAATCTTTAATGTATTTACTTTCTAGAGTGGGGTAGTAGCATCCAACACGTTCTTTCAGGTTGACAGTTCACTGCTGCAACTTGCAACCTGGACTAACTGACTCTGACATTTGAAGATGTGTGTGTCAACCAAGAATATTTTCACATGCAACCAAGTAAAAGCCGTGGTTCATGACCAGAGAAAGAGAACTTTGTGAAGCGGAGGCGCTTGCATAAAGATGAGGCAATGCAGTCAAGTACATGCAGTCCCTGAACTCAATGACAAAGCAAATCAGTGTTGCTGAGAGGAACGATACTTAAAAGCAGAAGACATGTCCTGGTTGATGCTCTAAAAGTCTGCTTCTGCAGGTTTGAGAGGGACTAACTCACACCTCTGGGACACCTATGGCAAGCCACCTCCTCACACTCTGATACTCAAGGTGCACTCATATTTGAAAAGGATGTGAGCAGACTCTTCAAGAGTCAGAAAACCAAGAAGGCGCCCACTCCAGAAAGTGTTTTCCCCTTCTGTCTCAAAGCATGCAGTGCAACCAACCAAACAACCAGCTCCAGTGGTCACTCTGATTTTCAACAAATTATTGTTGCTATGTGAGGTTTCCTCCTGCTTTATCATCCCAGTCCCCAAAACCCCATCAGAAAACTGAACGACTACACGCCTGATGCTCTGATGTCTGTCGTGATGAGAAACTAGAGTTGGCCCACTCAAAGATAATCACAAGTGAGCCAACCTGTAATGTCCCCTACTTGACCTCCTGCAGTTTTCCTTCTGGGCAATACATGCCAGGGAATGAGGCAGTCAATATGGGACTGCATTACATCCAGCAACACCATGACCACCCAGGGACCTATGCAAGAAACCTATTAGTGGACCTCATCTTTGCATTTAACGGCATCATCATCAGGACTTTTACGCATCAAGTACCAGGAAACACACACAGATCATTCACGCACTGGAAAACCTTTCCAACTCCCACCCTGCAGCAGGCGGCACAGATCTCTGATAACAAAAATACAAAACTACCAGACCCAAGAGCAGTTCTTTCCACATGCCATTACCAATATCTGACCAGCATCAGAACTGATCTCACCTGTACCGATCAGTCACAACATTAAAACCACCGACAGGAGAAGTGAATAACATTGACCATCTTGTGACGATTCAATGTTCTGCTGGGAAACTTTTGGACCTGGCATTCATTGGTGTGGATGTAGACATGTAGCACCCACCTAGACCAGTCCAGACCAGGCACCCCTACCCCATAGCAATGACACTCCTTGATAGCAGCAGCCATCCCCAGCAGGATGCAGCCTGACACAGGCACACACAAAAACTCTTTAGGAACAACTAAAAAAAAACATGAAGAACAGCACAAGGTGCTGACCTAGCCTCCAAATTCACTAGATCCTAAACTGATCTGTGGGATGGTCCACAGAGGCCCCTCTCCTCAAAGGCCCCCACTAACAACATAGTGTTGCCAGACATCTGTTTTCGACACACGAGGGAGACCTACACAATATTAGGAAGGTGGTCATAATGTTATGCCTGATCAGTGTATATTGTATCACAGATGTGTTTTCTTTTGTCTTCTATTTTCTATATATTGTCTTAGCTCACAAGAAGATCTGGTTTAGGACTAAGGGACGGGGTAGGAGGTCCATCATCCAAACTATAATGCATAAAAATGACAATCCAACACCACAAAATATATTATTCATGCGCTGTTAAATGACACCAGAATCCGAGAGTAAAAGGCAACTACAACAGTATTTACAACTGGAAGCTACTGGTCATTTTAAACCAGCTATTATGGAATTCTATCATATCTTAGTGTGTCCTAATGTCAACAGTCTAAACTTTGGTATTGGTGTGCTTTCCTCAAAGCTTTTCAAATTCTACACATGACGGGGGTCACCGGCTGTCCTTCCTTGGGCCACCTTAGGTAGGTCTTACCCACTACATACTACCATCTCACAAGACTCGCCGTTTGCTGTGACCCTGTCATTGACTTTAATGTAACGGCTGGTTGTATTCATACCAGGTGGACCCATAAGTGCAAAAAGACATACAAAGTAAAAACACAGAACCTTCTCAAGCCCTTCCTCCTTCAGACTGATCACGTCAAGGTCAAAGTCTGTTCTCAGGCCATTGGTCCGGTTAAAAGTGATTCTCCCAGTGAGGCCATCCCAGTGAGCCTAAAGAGAAAGAGGCAGAGAAACAGAGAATATCAGTGGAGACATTCAACCGAGAGCGTGTTCGCTTTCAAATACCTTTTTGATGTTGGTTTTCCAGGCAAGGCCGTCAAAAAAAGTGAGAACACAGACTTTACGTTTCTCCCCTATTCGCACAGTCGTTCTGTTTGTACAGCAGCCTTCCCAGGCATCAAGGTGCCTACACAGACTCCAAGACTGCATTTGTAACAGTGGGGAGGCAATTACCCAATCTTTACAGATCTTTAGGGGTGTGATGGAATACAATGTAGCATGAAAGTGGCTCGTAGCAGCGGAGGCTTGTGCTCAGGCACAGCAAATCATCACAGCGCTATTCCGACTAGAAGCTGGGGACTTCAAGGCCTATCTTTATTTCAGTGAGTGGGAGTTACAGATCGGGAAGTTACTCACTCAGCTGTGAGGAAGCCTTTTTCTTACTACTTCGAGTACCTCTCCATTGATACAGCGCTTTAAATCTTCGGACAAAATCTAGACTATTAGATTAGACTATTTATGATCATTTATGTTATTTATTGTAAAAGGCGGCACAGTGGTGCCGTGGTTATCCTTGATGGTTGACACCAAGAAGGTTCTATGCCTGCGTGGGGTTTACTCGAATGCTCTGGCTTCCTCCCACAGTCCAAAGACGTGCATGTTAGGTTAATAGGTGATTCTGTGTTAGCCCTACGATAGACTGGCAACCTGTCCAGGGAGTACCCCGCCTCTGAATGAATGAATGAATTTTGAGAGGGGGCAGGGAATAGATTTTTATTTCATCAGGCAGCTCTTGTTTACCCATGGAAAGTGTATGATAGCAGGAGCCAAACAGCAGAGGTCAAATCTAGCCTTACAATCAAATTATTTGCCCCCTGCACAAAAGCTGAGGGTTTTGATTAGATCAAAATATTCACATGATTATTATTTTTTTATGATTATTTACATTTTGACTGCAATAGTCATGTTAATCGCACTACACATTAAAAAGTCACTGATTTACACCTCAAAAACAAACAGAATCACAGATGTCCTACTGTAAAAAGATCACAACTACAACCAAGGAGCACAATACAATACAGTGAAAAACGACATTTTTTTATATCTATATTAATTACAGTTAATGACAGTCCAAACTGACTAATGTTGAAAAAAAACCTGTAACACTAAATATGTCGTACCATCAGTGTGTTGTTTGTTCATTTTTTGAAGCACAGACTAGCACTGCTGCCTTTCAGGTTTTTTTTTTTTTTTTTTTTTTTCGTAGTTTTGACTGTTTTGAATCAAATCTATATCATTATGCGCAATGTATGCTTCTGCGTCAATTTGACGCCATAGCTACCTCCGTCAGCCCGGACCCTACGCCTCATGTTCACCTTCCCAGAAATGTGACTACACATCAGGGCTGGTTCTTCATCCCCACAATTTTCAAATTCATTGTTTTGGATCAAAAATGATAAAACACACCACGACAGGTTGACTGAGGAGGTTTGAAGTTACGACCATTTGAACAACTCGTCTTCGGCTAAATTCGGCAAAAGCTTCAGTCACTATTGTTTAATGTGAAGCAGGAAGAAGAAACAAAAATTAACCCAATTGGCAAAAAAGTGCAGACTAGCGTTTGGGTGGTATTTTTACAGAGCAAGCCAGACTGATAAGCGCACAAGTATAAATGGCCTGCACCGGCATTGGCTACACGCGTAGGTTACGGTGTCTAGTCCTGCAGAGGCATAAACCGCACTTTAGTATCTCCACGTATTTGTTCGGTTCTGATGCCATAGTTCGTCTTTGCACGAGGCCATTTTGTGTGTAAGAAATAAAAAACCGAGCATAAAAACTCATGTTAGACCACGTTAGACCATTAAAAACAAACAGTTTAAACTCAAGAGGAGAATAAGGTGTTATCAAAAGCACAGGATGACCTTAGATTTAGAGGGGCTGACTTGACTCGTGAAAGAGAGCTTCCACTGGATTCTTCTGCGCCGACTTTTTCCTTCCTGTGCCCCCGAGCATAACCTCAAAAACCAATTGTTCAATATAATCACAGCTCAGTGATTCTGTGGTTCAGCTGCAGAAAAACGGCGAGGCAGGGGCTTCTGCGGAAATTTTGGTTAAACCAAATATTCTAAAAGAGCCCACAGAAGAGCTGAATACTCTTTTGCAATATTCTCTGTTTGAATCATTTGTATCCACTGAAGAATTATTCTTTTTTTATATGCGATGTGAGTTTTGGTTTTCGGCTTTCATATTTATTAATCTTGCACTTGGTGTATACGAGCAGTCCTAACATACAACAATAATTCAGCAAAGAAAATCATGTGTGTCAGGGGAATTTTATTAAATAGACATACAGTATAATTAATTTATGTATTCAACTATTTTTTTAGTTGTTGATGTTTATTAGAGATTTGCAGACAGTGAAATTAAAGATATAAGACACTTTTTCAAACAGCAGCGGTTGATGAACATTAACTAGGTCATTAGGGGATTGCCTGGGGGGCTCCATCCTTTATGGAGTTTGAATAAATGTACAGAATTTCATGGAAATCTAAAATAGCTTTTAAAATCAGGCTTATTGTTTTATGATATAAATATGCCTTTCCATGGAGTTTATTAGTTGCAAACTATTGGGAGCATCTAAAGGATATGCTGTGTTCATTATCCAGTTTTGATTTCATATTTTCCTCAACCCCATTTCATCTTTTTTGTTGTTGTTGTTGTTGTTGTGTTCCTAAGAATGGCTCTTTAGGCTTTGAAAGCATCAAGTCAGAGCCCAAACCGCCCCCAAGCAGCAGATGGAAAGAAAAAGAAACGGGGGGAGGGCAGGAAAATTAGATTTCCACGGTGAAAAAAAAAGTGCGCTCAATATAGGTACACATCCAACTCTGCTTGGTTCCTCTGTGCTTGTCAATGCTCTGCCCATACAGATGGATTCTTAACATTCTTCCCATGATCTTTGCAAGCTAAAGGAGACTAGAGGGTTAGAAAGCCCTAAATTTCGGTTGCCTAATCCCTGGCCTTTCCTCAAACAGAGACTTTTGGATTAGACATTATATCTTCACAAATGCCTCACATTGTGGGGAAACTACTAAAATGTTCATAATGTTGTGTTTTTGTTCCTGTACGGGTGATTAATACTGAAACTCAGACAGCCGACTCAAGATGGCTGCCCTCCTCGGGGGGAGAATGCAGGTACACACGCTGGAAAAATCATTTCCATATAAATAAATACACAGATAAATCATTTCTACTTATTCGTATTCCCCTTCTTCTTGACGGCCACGGCCTCATTTTTATTCCGTCCCCAGCTGCTTCCCTGAGAGCCTGTGTTTTGCCGTGTGTGGGTATGTTGAGGGGGAAGACAGAATGGGGAGGTAGACAAGCATCTACCTCTTTGATGAGGGCCATGAAGCGGTTCCCAAAGCGCCAGGGCTTGTGTCGGTTGCACTGTAATGAGCTGACAGTGATCTGCTGAGACTGCTGCACAGCCACGGCCACCACGTGCACGGCATCGTACATCAGCGCAGCGTCCGTCTAGAAATGAAGACAGAGGGAGAGGAACACCATTAACATGGAGTACAGCACGCAGCAGATCAGCACAGCCTGACAGCAAGGATTTATTCACAATCAGAGAAACATCGATATCATGATGGCGCAATCAAAGCCTCACAGCGGAACTCAGATGTATGGATCTTCACACTATGAACGCGATCATGAATATTTGATGTGTTTACTGTCAATGTATTATGCCCTGTTAAAACATTAAAGTGAAAATATGAATAGTGAGAAAATACATCTGAAAACGTCTGATTAAAACACAATAAAACAGTTGCAGCCTTATCTAAACGTGGCACTGACAAAAGTTAATAAGTAGCTTTCATTTTCAGTGTTAGACGGTCACGCACAACTGGTCGGCTGGACATGGACAAACATCACATCTACCATGAGGCATACAGTTCTAGGAATACAAAGAATAAAGGTTCCACTGTTATATGAATGCTGGTGATCCTTTACTTTGATCTAAATAAAACAGTTAATGGAAAATTTGTCTGAACAGAGAAGTCAAATAATGCGTTTCCAAGAAACTATCAAGAATTTTACTGTATTCTTAGAAATGAATACCACTACCAATATACACCAATCAAAATCATCATTAAAACCACTGACAGGTGAAGTAAACCATCTTGTGACCCTGCAATGTTCTGCTGGGCAACGTTTGGACCTGGCATTTGTGTGGATGTTACTCAGACATGTAGCATCCACCTAGACCAGACCAGGCTCCCCATGCCCCATAGCAATAACACTCCTTGATGGCAGCAGCCATCCCCAGCAGGATGCAGCCTGACACAGGCACACACACAAAAACGTGAAGAACAGCACAAGGTGTTGACCTGGTCTCCAAATTCACTAGATCCCAAACTGACCAAGTATCTGTGGGATGATCCACAGAGGCCCCTCCCCTCAAAGGCCCCCACTAACAAAATCCTGTTGCCAAACACCACAGGACACCCTCAGAAGGCCCATGTCCATTTTCTGGTGAGTTACAAATGTTTTGGAAGCACAAGGGAGACCTACACCATGTCAGGAAGGTGGTCATGTTATGCCTGATTGATGTAGACTGATATCACACAGTTTGGTCTCGATTCAGAGTACAACAATAACCCTTCAGTAACCACTATTTAAGTTCATTTTTGTTCATATCTAATAGTCAGCTTAGAGTGCAGACATCTTATGGATGATGGCTGGAGAGAAATCACAGAACATCCAGTAGAACATACAGTATAGTTGAGCCACTCTTCAAGTGCATTGGAGGAACTAGTTAATTTTTTCAATTTTAACCCCAAGCCTATTACTATTTTAGGTTCCTTAATGACAAGCGAGCACATTACAGATGCAAATGTTCTTCCCATTCTCAGCAAAGTAGTGATTTACAATGTACATGTCCAGCTGCAGATCCTTAGGAGAACAAGACATGAGACAACCTTTAAAAGCCTTTGAAAAACACATATTTTTTTCCTGCACTGTGCACACATACTTTACATGCATTATGTGTTTGTAAATAGGTGCACTAGTGGTAACGCCATGCTTGATAAATTGATGTCTGTAATCCTGAAGGCGGGTTTTCGACCACAAAATGGGTTATGGTTCTGTTGTGAGGATGGATGTGGGCATGTCTGCAAACCTGCTGATCCAGTAAGTGAAGGCAATGAGTTGAAATATGCTGTCAATTACATTCTTATTCAATACAGTAGCAAACTATGGCAAATTAGATACGCACACCCGAAAAAGGGCTCTCAGACTTGATTCGTGCAGACACACATTCCCCCGAGAAGAGCGTGTCTAATCTCTGTGTGTTGCCAGACACTGCCGTATCTGTCTGTATATTTATACACTAAAGTCTTGACAGTAAACGGTGGGTCCAAACAGAGGAGTAATGCTGAATCTATCAGAAAAGTGTCAGTCATCCATGCTTCACAAAAGAAGCCTATAATTCTGCAGTTCCTCCAAAAGAAAAAAAAGAGAAAAAAATCGAATTAGTGTTTGTCTCGCTTGATTGAAAAGCAATCAAAACAGCTCTCCACAGTTGTTGCATGGAAATCATGCCCTAGGGTGCTTGGGAAAGCATTGTCCTAGTGAAAAAGAAACAATCCCAAACCTGTCATTTTTTCGCCATTTGAGCCCAGATTGAGCATCGGAAGGTTGTGGCTAAAGATACTAGTTTGGCTTTGGTCTTAGTGTGTGTGCATGTGCTCCTGTTTTTTCCATGTTCCCTTTGAATTTCTCTGTAGGTACCAAAATGTTAGACTCACAATGTACATGACATTAATTTCTGATAGTTAGTGTTGATGTCCCCACAAGAACTGTAAGAAAGGCATGCCTGTATTTGTGTGTGTGTGTGTGCATGTGCTTGTGCATCCATCTTTCCGAGGACTACTTTTATACCTCCCAAGTGAGGAAATTTTTGCAAAGTGAGGACATTTTGGCCGGTCCTCACTTCTTTACAAGACTCTTTGAGGGTTAAAACTTGATTTTAGTGTAAAGGTTACAATTAGGTTATGGGTAGAATGAGGGCCAGGTTTAGGGTTAGGCACTTAGTTGAAATGGTTAAAGTAACAGGCCAGTGAACGCATTATGCCAAGGAATGTCCTCACAAAGATAGCGCTACAATATGCGTGTGTATGTAGCTGTATTCATATGCAAAGGAGATGTTCACAGATGTTTCAAAATCAATCATAATCATCGAGCATGCCCTCCAGAAATTCAAACTGGCTTGAGTGTGTCCCCGCAGGAGTGTGAGGTATTAATAATCTGTGTTAGAAGAAGGTGTTGAAGCAGAGGGAGTGTGAATTTACTGCAGTGTGGGTGTCAAATGGAGGCTGTTGAGCTCATGTGTTGGGGGTTAGACCGATGTACGCTATTGTTTTGCAGATGAGGACGTCAACCAGCCGCGACAGGATTTATATAATCTACTTTGACTGACCTAATTGTTTTATAACACTAACCAGTGGCGTGCTGGATGTAAAATTGGCCATGCTACATTTAAATCCCGCCATTGCTTATTGCATAACATATGTAATGGATGTAGTTGATTCAACTGGGTTATTAAAGAGTGAAGCCTGTACTGTGAACTGTCCAGAATGAGGGAGTAGATTGATTCATTTAAAGCACCAGCAGTGTAGTTGTTTAATTTCATTTTTTTTTTTTTTTGGGTGCAAAGACACATTTTTGGCTGAAGAGTCAACAAGTCAACAACAAATGAACCATGAGATTTCATATATAATCTTATTACCCACATTATATTGATCATCAGACTGATGTCAGCTTTTAAAGGCCAAGACATTCATGAGCACCATATAGTAATGTGCTCAAGACCTTTTCTCTTGCCTATTGTCTCTTGTTGTGTGTAGATTGTCCCAGCAGAATTGATGCAGTGATTGTATTTTCTCACAGAGGATAAGTAAATTTGCATGGTGCGTTTGTGTTCTGTGGTCCTTTCACAAATTTTCAGCATTAAAAAATGCAACCATTTTCATGGTGCTGACTTTGAGATAACAGCAAATGACAATGATAAATTCATAGCTGGGTTGTAGCTAGCATAAATGTAGTCTCTACTGGCCACCCTTACTCTTAATAAAGCCTTGAATTCGAAAACCTGCCATTGTCATCTTTGACAGATCTGAGTGACAGATGACAATCAAGCCACCTATGGAATTATTTTCAAAAGGGTCATCAGTACACAACATTTTATACAATGTGACTAATGAGTCTATATTTAAAACATATTTTGTTTGCAGAGTTAAACTCCTTCCTCCCATAGGTCAAACTGATGGTAGTATCCCAGGGATATGGGCAGCCATCTTGTGAGTTTGGAGCCAGAGTCTGAGCAGTACTGTCTGGAGTGGAGCCACGTTATTGATGACCCGTCCGTGCTTCCTATAGACTCACTGGTGTTTGCGTTTGGTTAATACTGCACTCTGCTCTACCTGTTATAAAGAAATGTTGGATTCTACTGCACACTGTGATTACTTTCCAATTTCTTTTCCTATTTGAGCAGGTGTCATTGTCAACTGTTAATCATTGTGATACCACATCCGGTTTTTACAACAAAACTTCTCAGAAAAAATGGACCTTTGAACATACGTGTATCCCATCCAGTAACATGGAGGGGGCGTAGCTTATGATCTATACTGCAACCAGCCACCAGAGGGAGCACTTCTTGATTTGGCTTCGCTTTTAAGGAGCTGCCATGTCATCCATCTTTTTTACAGTCTATGGCCATGACAAGAAGGCTCTACCTCCTCCTATGAACCTGCTTCAGTCTTACGCTACTTTATGTGTTTGAATGCGAAAGAGTTTATTGTGATTGCCAGCTCCATGGCAGGAAGTCTTTCTTTCAATGCAATGCAAGGGCAGGAGCTGCACCTCTGATGTTCACACTGTCATCCAACCCCCCACCCCCTCATATAAACCACACAGCCCCCAGGGGGACCTCATAATAGCAATGTGACACCCTGTCAGTCAATCACAGCACTGACACGGTGAACAGGAGAAGTCAGCAGGATCAGGAGTGAACTAGATCATGATGTGTATTTATGGGGGGATTAATAAAAGGCTAAACCAACAAAGATATTCCAGTTGAAGCATTTCAATCAACGCGGTGTCAAAGCTTTAAAAGGTATCTCGTGAATTAAGTATGCTCTTAATTAAAATAAGCAGCCAAACATATTCAGTATGCAGGAGTGAGTAAAAATGAGCAGAGACTTGCTGGAGGAGATCTGGCAGCAGAGGTTTGTGTGCCTTTCTGCTTCCCCCGGTGCGAGCCTCACAAGTACCCGTCAGGCAGACTCGCAAATGATTTAGCAACACCGGCACTTCACTCTATAAACATCTCATTAAAATCAATTATGTCACTCCTGAATGAAATTAAAGCTAAACGCTTTAAAAGCTGCTTTTCCCTTGTGTCAGCCAATATGAGCATTACCCCTGACGCTGTCTATTTTTCCAGCTCATTCTCTCCCTCTCACTCTCGCGGAGAAAGTGGGGGAGATTTATTAAATCTCCTAAGCGCAGATTGATTTCAGCAGTTTTATGAATTGTTAAAATGCCCAGGCTTGACTTGGAGGCTGCAAAGGTCCCCCTTCCCTCCCCTTTCCTTCCCTTCCCTTCCCTTCCCTAACTCACACCCCTTCCCCAGCCAACAAGCTCATCAACATTGCCATGGAAACAAAATGGCAAGAAATAGTCTGGGGCTGGGTGATCTTTTCCTGACGCTGGTTCTCAGCATGCTCTTTGCACATGCTCCCTACACAGTGAGAGAGAGCAGAGCCTGGCAAATTGAGAATTAAGGGTTCACAAACAAGTTATGGAAGAATGATATAATACAAATGTGAACTGCAAATTTATAGGCGATAGGAATCCCACATCATCTTAGGTAGCTTGAAAAGATGCCAACATTCTTCTGTAATACCATGTTTAGAGAAATTATTTTATGTAGAATTCCGAAATAGTAAAAAGTTACAGGTCAGAAGCCTCTAGCAAGTCTCAATAATCAGTCAATCAATACCTCACTATGGATAATTACTGTTTTCTGATATGAAATATGATATGAATTACCCCAACTGCTAAATTTGTGAAGGCCTTCCATTCATCTTTTTGTATGATCTGGTCGGTGTGATACTACAGTCCAATCTCTATACTTTACAAGTGGCTTTCAGAATAAGAATAAAAATAAGAATAAGAGTTATGTATTTACAATTTCATCTAAGGTTCCCCATGGCACCCAAAAAAAATTGTTGGCCATGATTACAATTTAGGTATTAAGCCGTTGCCGTCATCCAGAGAGAAGCCAATTACAAAAACTATAATTAAAGGATTAATTCAACACCGTGCACAAATAAACAAACTTGTTTGGGAGTTACTGGTATTACCGTCCGCTGACTCACTCGAGCAGCACCAGAGCACAGTGATGAGACGCGCTGCCGTCCGCGTCCTATCAAACTGTATCGGCGGCGGACGTGCAAACAAAAGGAACAAAGACGGGAGAGGTCGATCCCAGCCCTTCTTAACGTCTCTCCATGGGGGGCGGTGATGGATTTATTTTGGAGATCCTTTTCAGAAAAATGAGAAAAGGGCCAGTAGCTGAGCTCCGGAGTCTAGCCTACAGTCGTAGCAGGAAAAAAAAAAAAAAGGGGGGAGGAAAGGGGATTGGTGAAGTGGCGTTTTTATTGTTGATTCCTAAAGCAGTGAAGGATAGTGGCTGCAGCCGCAGCTCTGCTAGTCACGCAGAAAGCCGTGGTCACGCTGCTCTGGCTCTTTTGATTGAAACATAAACACCTTGAGAGATGAGGGAACACTCAGGAAGTGGCCGGGAAAAGTAGGTATAGGAGGACTGTGTGTGTGCGCGCATTGGGGGGGGAGGGAGGTTTAATGCGCGAGCGGCTACCCAAAGCAGTATCCTCCTTCCCTCATGGCTCTGTGGCTAGTCAGGCCCCTCCTCCCCCCAGCTACTTGAAGGGATTAAAAATTGAGCATGTTTTGTACTCCTTTGGAATCTCTCAGAGGCCTTAGTCATGACTAGGTCACTTACTGCCATCAGCTACTTCTGCTATTCTCAGCAGTGTACACACATGCTGTTCTGATTCGTCATAAATTATTTTATCCGGAGCATGCTTTCATATTCTCTGGTGTCAGGAGGAACCGAGGAGAGAAGAAATTAGCCAGTCACTTGTTCGCATATCTGTTTCTGATTTGCACCAATCGGCATAAGATTATGACCACCTTCCTAAATTTGAAGGTCTCGCTTGTGCCTCCAAAACAGTTGTGACTCATCAGAGAATGACTGTAATTATCACAAACATTTGCTGGGCAAATTAACAAAGGGAACCTCTCAATGGAATAGTCTGATACTTCCTGGGCATAAAAAAAAAACTATTTTCCATTGGAGAAACTTAAAATTTTCCTTTTACGAAATACCGATTATGATATACACCGATCAGGCGTAACATTATGACCACCTTCCTAATATTGTGTAGGTCTCCCTTGTGGCGACTCATCAGAGAATGGACATGGGCCTTCTGAGGGTGTCCTGTGGTGTCTGGCAACAGGATGTTGTTAGTGGGGCCTTTGAGGGGAGGGGCCTCTGTGGATCATCCCACATATACTTGATCAGTTTGGGATCTAGTGAATTTGGAGGCCAGGTCAACATCTTGGGCTCATCTGCTGGGGATGGCTGGTGCCATCAAGGAGTGTCATTGGGTGGGGGTGTCTGGTCTGGTCTAGGTGGGTGCTACATGTCTAAGTAACATCCACATGAATGAATGCCAGGTCTAAATGTTTCCCAGCAGAACACTGAATTGTCATAAGACGGTCAATGTTATTTACTTCTCCTGTCAGTGGTCATAATGTAATGCCTGATCGGTGTACATAGCAGCACACTAAGACTGTAGACAATAAACTTCCCAGATTCCTTCAAATGAAATAATTCTTGGTCTCTTTCATCCAAACTGTTTTTTGATTTCACACCATAATGTAAAACAAATGTGAGACAAGAATGTGATCTATACAGAAACCAAAGACGATAGGTGTTAAACAGTTTCCTATTACTTTAAGATATCAAATGAATTTGTGGAATTATATTTCAGAACTGTTTTCTGTCTGTCTTGGAAAGTGTGCACACAGCGGTTAGTAAATCCAACCTGTAAAGTCCTCACTTTTGAACATAAACTGTCTTTCTTTCTGCACAATGCACCGAGTCTCCAGTGCACCTTTAATCAGCCAGCAGTGACTGAACCGAAATGTTGACCTCTGACCTCCACCATCAACAATCAATCATCGCTACAAGTACAGGGACATGCCAACGATCTGTTTCTAAATTAAAAAAACAAATAACAACACCTCTAAATAATAATGAATGCTATTTGTTATGTGTTTTGGAGCAGCGTGGACGTCGTGTGAAACTTCACGGCTCAGGTGTAAAGTTTCATAGTTAAAGTTTCACAAGAGCCGAACTGCCTTGACAAAAATACCAACATGAGCAATGGATGCAATATTTTCAGTGCAGCGAAAATATGTATTCCATATAATGTGTCACAACAAAATAATTACACGTGTGAATTTAAAAGCAATGTAAAACAAAGTCAGATTCACTTGAAAGGTGTTAATTTTGTTGGCTGCAAAAGAAGAATGATGACTGGAGAAAATTAATTTCAATGTGCACAGACTCCAGCTAACCCTAACCATTTTACAGATTAGAATCATTTGGGACATTCTGTCTACAGGTCTTGCTAACTTTACACTCTACGCCTCCTTTGTGAAGATTCGGAAAATACAGAGTTCAAATGTTTGACTTCAGAGGCCTTTACCTCCTTTGAGTCCAATCAAGTGTAAATACTTACTCCCACTGGATTAGCTGTTGTTGCCACTCACAATAGGATGTTCTTCTGGGGCAACTTGGCAGCTGACCAGGCCCAGGCTCACTGAGGCTATGTTATGCTAACGATTAGACCATGCCGAATCCTAAATGGATCAGCTATCAGATCCAAACATACAAAAAAAAAAAAAGGATGTCTTCTTTTGGTGACACTCCAAAAGGAGATTAGGTTTAACAAAGACTTCCTTTTCAGTTTCAATCTACAGTATGTCTGTGTTATAATTTGCAACCCTTTGTGGGCGTACTGCACTAAAACACTATTGATTTCAATAGTGAATAAAATCACTACTGGATAAAATCCACCTGAAAGATGATATGCAGCAGAGAAACGAGCCCGTCACATCATTTCTCCTTGTCCTTTCTCATCTTAGAGTGCTTTTCAACTTTGAAAGGCAATGCAAATGTGATTTCTATTTTTATACCAAACAGAGAGAAAGAGAGAGAGAGCGAGAGAGAGAGAGAGAGAGAGAGAGAGAGAGAGAGAGAGAGAGAGAGAGAGAGAGGTCACTTTCCTTCTCAGGAACTTGTCTTGCTTCGAGAGTTAGTCTTTTTTTTTCTATTTTTGTCGCTGCTGTTTTTTTTTTTTTTTTTTTTGAATAGCGTATTGATCAGTGGATTTTAGCTGTTTGTGTACGAGCCACACGAGGAGCAGCTGCTTCACACGCAACATTAGCAGCGCCACTTCAACAGAGAAAATAAATAAAAATTGGGACAAAAGCCATTATTCTCCTTACTTCCGCTGCAACAATAAGTCAGTGTGAGTGAGTAAAAATGTGATGCAACAACAGAAGACTAAACTAAACTATCAGAATCAGGGGATAATAAAAAATTAGTTCAACGTTTTAAAGTACGTTTTCTTGGAGATGAGAAGATCAGTACCAATAAAATTAGGTGCACAGTGACCATTTAGGACACTGAGGACATGTCCAACTATATTTATTAATTTGTATAGCCATAGTCATGCACACAGTATAGATCACAGACTGTATATAAATATGGACAATGCATCGTCACGTCCTTGCATTGGCTAAGCTGACGCCATTTTCCCTGGGATACGGGCGGTGCCATCTTACGAGTTTGGAGCCAGAGTCTGCACAGTACGGTCTGAGAGTGGAACTAGCAGAGCCGCAATATCGATGACCCGACCACACTTCCTCCAGACTCACTCACGTTTACGTTTAATACTAATACTACTCTCTGCTCTACCTCCACCAGCTACAAGGAAATGTTGGATTATACACTGTATTTATTTTTTCTTTCTTTTCTTTTTTTTTTTTTACAACTCTCACATTCCTACAGGATTGCTTTACAGAGCGGTTGGTATGGCAACTGGTAGTCTCCATTATGTCACATCCTGTTTCTAGCGTATCTATAGTGTCAAATAACTAGCTAAAACAAAATTTATCCAAATAATTGACACTTGAACATGCATCAACATTATATTAACTACCTAATATAACAGAAAGCATCCTTGAAAGCAATTTATTTGACTTGTATTTTAGTGCTTCAGTTCAACCCAAATCCCATCCGCTAACATGGAGGGGGTGGAGCTTACGACATATACTGCAGCTAACCACCAGGGGGAGCTCTACTTGCTTTGGCTTCATTTTTGAGAAGCAGTTCCACCGTCCATCTTCATACAGTCTATGGTATAGATGCTAATGCCTTTAATTAATTTTAATTGTTTTTTATTTATTTATTTATTTATTATTTATTTTTTGAGTACTATTAGGCTACAAAAAATTAAAGTATTCAGTATCTGAAGTTGCTTCGTCAACCATGTGCTCGATAACTAATTTGATGTGTTCATCCGTTTATCTATTACTCTTAATTCATTCAGAATGCATGGAAAATTTGCTATACTATATTTGTTAGGTAATAACAAATGAATGTAGATGTCTGATGTCTGACTTTTAGCTAGATCTTTTGTCAGTGTTTGTGCAGCCAGCCCCTGGAACAAGGGGCAGCAAAGACTTGGCACAAGGGGCGACAACAGCATCAGCAGTTTCGAGTGATGACAGTAATATTGTATTTTTTTTTAACAATGAATATTATGGAAAGCACCAATAAATGATGCTCTCCTGCTGACGGAGGGAGGCATCCGATCATTATCCACTAGAAGGCATGGACAACGTATATCTCTATTTTGTAATTTTGTAATAAATAACTCTGAATATCATTACATGTATGTGCAACCGAGACATGTGTCAGTATGTTCAACCATGACCTGCAAATCTGCTCATGCTCATATTCTGAAATATGCGCAGGCTGCGAAAGGCAGATTCAGATGCGGCAACGTCATTAAAGAGATGACATTGACTATGAGAGAGAGAGAGAGAAGAAAGAGCATGTCACTTATTCCCTCCATTAACTTCATTAGTGCGGGAGGATAAGGCAGATTAAGACCGCAGCGGGTTGGATGATGATGCGATTTGGCAGGGTTATCTGTTATTTCAGGCCCGGCCATTTTGGCGCCTCTGTTTGGGCTGGGTTATAATGTGATGTGATGCCCGGGCCCCTCAGGGGCTGCACTGCTGTTGCTACCAGCCTCTCTGATTAAAATCTGCTCCTACCAGCCAGCCTCAGTCTGGATGCCCTCACACTCCCCTCTCATTTCCATCCAACTTTCACTTCCCATCGCACATGATGTGTCAGTACAGTGCCATGGAGTTTAAGAGACAAATTCAGGCTAGAGACTTTGCGCGCCCACACCTGCACACTACACAGTATCACAGGGGGGGATGCAATAAAAAAAGGTGAAGGTAAAGTAAAAATAGAATAATACTGTGCTCCAGAAAGCTCAAAATTTAATATAAACCTTGTGTAAAATTACAGCACTTTGAGTAGCAAAATGACTATAATTATCCAGTATGAAAATTAAATGGATGCCTGGAGTGGGAGTGTTAAATGACTGATCCTTGATGATGTCTATGGTGATAGCTTTGGTGACAATCTGGAGCATATGCAGACCCTAGCGCCGTAGTTGATGCCCACCAGAAATGTACCTACGTGCCACGGCGAAGCAGACCACGAGAGCTGTGATTGGTCCGCTTGGTGGTAACGTGTTCCGCTTTAGTATTTCCCGCTGCTTCTCCATCTCCGCAATTTTCAAATTGATTGTTTTGGATCAATAAAGATGGAACACAGGTTAACTGAGGAGGTTTGGAGATACGAACGTTTGTTTGACTCGTCTTCGGCAAAATTTTGGCAAAAGTTTAAGTCGCCACTGTTGAAAGTGAAGCAGGAAGTAGGAACAAAAATTAACCCGACTGGCAAAAAATACACAGCACCGACTAGCCTTTAGGTGGAGTTGTTACAGACTGACGAGAGCACAAGTATAAATGGCTTTCACCGGCCTCGGCTACGTGCGTAGATTACGACGTCCTGCAGTATCTTAAATGAGCCTTTAACCTGTGCTTCTATACTGTGACACAATGTCGTGTACACACCTAAATCTGTGTATCATTCATATCATGTGATGGAGTTACAAAATCATATTTTTTCTTTATTTGCAAATTCAAATCATCACACAGTGGCTCCGTGTAGCTACTTCTCCTGGCGTGTGCAAAATAAATGTTGTACATGTTTGCATCAACATGAAAGCACATATTCGGCTATTTAACCTTATATTTAGCCCTTAAAGTGTTGAATTTGCATGGACCTTCGCACATGTATGATGGCAGCAGTGAATTGTGTGCCGTTCCTTGTCCAGTAATCTATCTTATACATACAAGTTTTAACTAATTAAAATTAATTAAATTAATCACACCTTCATGGTAATGGCATGCAATTTATATCTGATACAGGTCACAAGTCTATATTCTGGCAGATACATGCATGTGCAGTGTTTTGCAGTTTACTGGCTCTTCCAAAACACATTTGAGCCCACGGCGGTACTCTGTGCATCCAGCGATGACACTGATGGAGCTGTAGAGTTGCTGCTGCAGGACAATGTGCTGTCTTTGCTACAGAACCACTGCTGGCAAGGTGCTTACTTCGTTTCACACTTGCTTTTAAACAAGAAGTTCTGACATTTTGGGAAACGACCTCATTGGCTTTCTTTCTATCAGACGGACCCAGGCTAGTTGCTTTCTCCCGGCTTCTGCTCTAAGTTGCTGTCATGGATTAATAGATTCATTCTTGAGGTACAGACATGAGAGTGGCATTGATCTTGCTCCCCACAAGAAAGCTAATAGGCTATTTCCCAATATGTCTATGAGTTTTCCTTTCACAGTGAATCTATGTGTGTGTGTGCGCACAGCTATCCCTCACGTCTTTTTGAAGTGTTGACTGTGCTCCTCCTCAGGCATGTATGCTTTTAATTAATGCTATTAATGCAAGATGCAATGAGCACACAAAGAGTTGCCCTGTGTATGATGATGTCAAGTAACATGAAGTTAAGATTCAACACAGCAAAACAGCAGTGGCAGACAGGTTTCCTGCCTTTACTGTACCTCCTCATCTTTGACTCGGTGAAGGATCTATTTGTGGCAGCTTTCTGACACGAACAGATGCGTGTGCTGATCCTCACAAAATTTCTTTTCTCACGAATCCAGATAATTATAATCTGCTTGACTCGGTACAGACATTTTGTTCAAAGAGCTCACTTCTGCAGGTTCCCTATAAATAAAGCTGATGTGTTAAAGCTTGAGGGCAGGGATGAGGGGTTCACTGGCTGTTCAGCTCCACTCTGGAACGGACCAGGCGATGATTTGAGGGGCTGGGGTGTGTGCTACGAAGCTCAGGCCTCGTGGGATCCTGTCTGCCTGTCCGTCGGTACAACCCAGTCATCTTGACAGAGGTCAGAGGACAACAGAAAGACTGGTACAAGCACATGCGCAGGATATCTCAGCCAAAAGCAGAAACTGATGAATAACAGAACAATCCTGCAGTATTATGGAACAAACACAGTGAATGTTCCATGGAGGTAAAGCAATGCATTCATGTTTTACTACTGTATACTGCCCCTCACAGCCACAAAATTAAAACCACCGACCAAGATAAGTAAATAACATTGACCATCTTGTGACAATTCAATGTTCTGCCGGGAAACTTTTGGACCTGGCATTCATTTGGATGTTACTTTGACATGTAGCACCCACCTAGACCAGACCAGACCCTCCCACCCCATAGCAATGACACTCCTTGATGGCAGCAGCCATCCCCAGCAGGATGCAGCCTTAGGAACAACTCAAAAAAACATGAAGAACAGTACAAGGTGTTGACCTGGCCTCCAAATTCACTAGATCCCAAACTGATCAAGTATCTGTGGGATGATCCACAGAGCCTACTAGTTGGACCAGGCCTTTCTGTGTAGAGTCTGCAGGTTCTCTCCGTGCCTGCTTGAGTTTGCTCTGTTTGCTCATCCTTCCTCCCATAGTCCAAAGACATGCATTATTCAAAACTGTCAATTGGTGTGAATGTGAGCATGTAGTCATCAGTCCTCTGATGGACTAGCGGGCTGTCTAAGGGGTCAGGGTACCCCCCACCTCTTGTCCAGGACAAACAGACACAGCTAATGGAGGGATAGATGAAAGTGGTCCAATTCAGTAATAGTGGTTCTTGGCAGCTTTGCACAAAAACATGACATAGATATTGCCTTTCAGGTCTTGCATCAGTCAAAGTCTTTATAAATTTCACAGACTATCAACTTGCAAAGAAAACATAAAGCCTTTTAGAAATAAAGGAGCAGACTGAGAGATACGAGCAGCGATAACTGCCTCCAGGCTCTTGTTTATTTCTGCAACTCTGCCCGCGGCTAGGATTCCAGATGGGCCCTTCACTTCACAGAAATCTAATGTTTTTCCAAAATCTTTCCCATGGCAACCGCCTTCCCCTTCGACAGTGGCTCCGGTGACCACTCAATTCTTACACAAAAAAGCTCTGTTAAATTAAAAGTAATATTGCATCGGGGAGATAAGATGCGAGTCAAAAAAGGAGCAGGAGCCTACAATGGGAGAAGGGGGAGGAGTGCCACCATTTAGTACATAGAACTGTGTCTCAGTAATGTCTCTCAATAGGAGAGGAAATTGACTGTGCAAAACCAAATCATTACTATGGCTGACTTTCCTTTGTAATGACAATATGTGTCTCTCCACATCCCATCAGCGTACATGCCCCTAAAATGATGCCAGGAAATGAGTCCTGAAGATGACTGCTGGCTGCCAATGAGAGTGATAGAGATGACAACGAGAGGATTGCTACAAGCCATTAACACACAGAGCAAGGCTGAGTGTGAGCATTGTGTCGGGATGCTTGACAGGACACAAAAGGCAAGGGCTCGTGGGATTTAAGACATGGCGGTGAAAATGGCAAACAACGAGATCATATCAGTCCACTGCCTGAGCAGATTACTATTGAACAAGTGGAAACATCAATAGTTAGAGACGGAGAATGGACCTCAGGTCTGTCAAACAGGCTGGAGTATATTCATCTTGTTTCCAAGGAACTAGTCTTGTTGAGATCACACTGCTGTCTGTCCCAGCATGCCCTGGGTGCACGATACAGAGCAGTGTGGAAGCACAGCACTAGAGACTAGAAAAGAATGTCAGCATATTCTATGTTACACTTTCTACAGTACATTAAATGTAAGGTGTGATGTGGTTTCATGAAGGCTCTGATAGTGGACCATAACATCTACAGTTCTAGTCCGGCGGAAAATGGGAATATTGTGGTTAGGATTAAAAGGAGGATACATTAATTATTGTGAGCAATGGGTGAACACAAGTGTATAGATATAATTATACTGATCAGGCATAACATTACAACCACCTTCCTAATATTGTGTAGATCTCACTTGTGCGTCCAAAACAGTTTTGGACTCATCAGAGTATGGACGTGGGCCTTCTGAGGGTTTCCTGTGGTGTCTGGCAACAGAATGTTGTTAGTGGGGGGGCCTTTGAGGATCATCCCTCAGATACTTGATCAGACCTGGAGGCCAGGTCAACACCTTGTGCTGTTCTTCAGGTTTTTTTTTTAGTTGTTCCAAAAGTGTTTTTGTGTGTGTGCCTGTGTCAGGCTGCATCCTGCTGGGGATGGCTGCTGCCATCAAGGAGTGTCATTGCTATGGGGTGGGGGTGCCTGGTCTGGTCTAGGTGGGTGCTACATGTCTAAGCAACATCCACACCAATGAATGCCAGGTCCAAAAGCTTCCCGGCAGAACACTGAATCGTGACAAGATAGTGTGTTTGTTTACTATATTACGTTTTCTTGGTCAGACTCTTTGGCTCAGATCTCTCACAGCTTAAATTCATTAGCAAAGCCTAATAGATTTTCAAATAGTTCCTCTACTCAGCAAAGTGTCTGCTCAATCTCCAAAAAAAAACAGCTAATGACATGTCCTTATTAATTAAATCCATGTTTTGTTAAGCACACAGTGCAAATTTCCCACTCCCCCCTCCTCAAGCATTTTCTTTTTATTATTATTGTCAGTTTGAAACAAGTGTCTGATTGCATCGAAACAATGATGCAAGCTTCAATACACAAATTGGAAGAAAAAAAAATAATCCTCTGCTTGAGATTTCCTAAGGGCGGCAAGATTGAAGACTCTGCCGAGGGAGTCTGTGGAAAAACTGTGGTCACATTTTCTGCAGGCGCATAGAGGCATGTGTTCCAGTGATCTAGGTCAGATCAACATGGGTGTGTGCATGTGTGTGTGTGTGTGTGTGGATATGTCTGTGCTCAAAACAATAGTTTTTTTTTTTTTAAAAGAAAAAACTGAAAGTATGTGTAAGGAAAAGGGTAAATTAAGGAAGATGCCAGTGCGCGCCACGTGGTAAGTGCGACTGCACACGCTCGTGAAGATCTAACCAACTCAATTTTTCATTTTCCATTTCCTTGAAATGGTGATTTATTGAGAAGGCGTATCTGCGGGTGACATTCAGGAAGGGCCTTTCTTTCAATGTCAGAGCGGCGTTTCATCAGGAAGAGTCTTTCTTCCAAAGTCAAAGCTGCATTTCATCACGCTAACCGATATCCACTTCCTCCGCATGTAATTAGAGAGCCTTTTAATTAGAGCGCAGCTGAATGATTGCTCGTTGTCCATCATGTCTGTAGCCAGCCACCTCCGCGCAGCCGTACATTAACGGCACAGAACTCGCTGCACTTGTGCAAAGAGGAAGAGAGCAAATGGAGGAACCTGTACATAGTATGAGAATATGAAACCAGGAAATGGCTGTCTTTGCTAATAGGGCCTGGTTGTATGTGACCTGATGTACACAGATCAGCCACAACATTAAAACCACTGACAGGAGAAGTAAATAACCATCTTGTGAGAATTCAATGTTCTGCTGGGAAACCTTTTGAACCCAGCATTCATTAATGTGGATGCTACTTAGATATGTAGCACCCACACCCCATAGCAATGACAGTCCTTGACGGCAGCAGCCATCCCCAGCAGGATGCAGCCTGATGCTTTAGGAACAACCAAAAAAAATAAATAAATCATGAAGAACAGCACAAGGTGATGACCTGGCCTCCAAATTCACTAGATCCCAAACTGATCAAGTATCTGTGGGATGATCCACAGAGGCCCCTTCCCCTCAAAAGGCCCCCACTAACAACGTTCTGTTGCCAGATACTTTGAAGTCAAAGTGGGCACTATGTTAAAATGAGTTTGACGCCCCCGTGTTAGGTCCTGAGTTTCCCATCTCACTTAAAAGTGCAAATAATTTTGAACACGGATGTTTAAAAGCTCGGTCTGTCACGCTGTCATTCGCGCTGACCTTTTCACAGCCTAATGTTCTGAAATACTCCGCAAAAAAAAAAGAAAAGGACCCATTGACCTCCAATCCCTACATACATCAGTGATAATTGCTCCATAACTGCTTAAATGCAGTCTATTAAAATATATTTAACCACCAAATAAACTGCCAAATGAACACTGCGTGTCCTCAACATGTAATATAATGGAGAGCTAATATCACAAAGTGCCACGATGCCTCTTGGATGACTACGGCAGCAGACTCCAGAGCAGAGGGAGCTCACAGCATCTCCCTGATGAAGCCATTTACCAGAGCCGATGGAACAGCTTCTTTCTGTCACCGCAGACTAAGCAGAAGGCAGAAGGAGGGAGGTGAAGGCACAAGGAGAAACAATTAGCCAAAGGGGTTCCTTGGGATCATAAGTAATAATTTGAGTGAAATTAAGTGGCAGGTTTAACAAGCAGGGATAATTTCACTTTTCCCGTTCTTCCTAGGGGAAATGTGGCCTTTAATTGAGTTAACACTTTTTGTTTGGCAAACATTCCTGAAGCAGGCCAAGACTGCCACTGCGTCTCATTACCAACACCCAGAACTGGTGTCAGTGCCCAACCATCTCCCACCATCTCTCCGTCTGGCCTGCTGCCTTCCTCCACATCCTTTAATTTCCTCATCCCGCACGCCCACGCGCTAGCTACTTTTGGACGGTGGCCCTGTCACAGCTTTAATGTTCTAAAAACCTGTTCTGTAAGAAAAAAACATGATACTCATGAACCAAGAAAAACACTAGTCTGCCACCAAGGTGAAAAAACTAAATCAGTTAATAACTGTTTTGCTATACGACAGTCGTCGAATAAACTATTTTGCAAAAGTTGATAATCAGACTGGTCGCTTTTGAAATATTAATTACACAAGGAAATATTAGACCAGCACACAGCAAGAAGGTTCTGGGTTCTACTCCATGGGCCGACTGGTTCCTTTCTGTGTGGAGTTTCCATGTTCTCCCTGTTTCTGCCTGGGTTCTCTCCAGGTACTCCAGCTTCCTCCCACCGTCCAAAGACATGCTGGTTAGGTTCATTGGTGATTCTAAAGTGGCCGTAGGTGTGAGTGTGAATGGTTGTCCTGCGATAGACTGGTGACCTGTCCAGGTTGTACCCCGCCTCTCGCCTAATGACAGCTGGGATTGTGTTTTTGTATTTCTGTCTGGACCAATGAGGTAGACAACCTGAATATTGTTGTGTTTAAAGAAGTAGTTGTCAAAGAGTTTAATGGCACGGATCAGAACTTGCATTAAGATCCGATCGGGGCGATCCGATCACGTAAAAGACAGGTTAGAAGACCCGCCAGGACGCACTGAGGCCGAATTTGAGAGATCCGATTTCTGACCACATCTGGAGGTGTTGGTTGTAGTCTCCTCAGGTGATTTGATGATAATAAATGTAAAACGACACCAATGTTGGCCTTGAAGAACGGATTAAATCCAAATTTTTGAATGAAAACCCGAATTACATCAAGTGAAACAGCATTACATTTATATTATGCATAAATGGTTAATTATAGTGGTGATTTAAATGAGTTATGGAGGCGCTGAAATTAAGATTAACTCATAAAAATCCCTTTAGGGAAAGGGACTCAAACACCGAGGAAAGCGATCCCGGACAATCCTCCCATGTCCTTTTAGTTAGAACACAGTTAAGAATCCTTGCAGAGGGTTTGAAGCTGAAGAGACACAATTTCCTCCCACGTTCTCTGTCCCTGTGATCTTGTTTGTAATTCTCTCAGTAGAAGTGAGAACATCCTCACCACCCCGCTGCCTGATCATTTCCCCGACGAAAAAAAAAAAGAAGAAAAAACATCTGTTGACAATACCTCCTATCGAGTCCATTGTGGTCCATTACTCTACCTATAGCGAGAGGTGTGGGTGGTAGATTGTTGTTATTTGGACACTATCCACCCCCAGCGCCAAACCCCATTTCCAGCCTCCCCCCACCCAGCCTCCTGCAGGCTGTCTAATATTTTCCTGGAAGCCTCTGCGGTGGGTATATTGAGCCGTACAGTAGGTGAACAATGGGTGGGGTGTGTAGAGGACGGCGTGTCTTCGCGGGTGTTGTTGTGCGCGGAGGTTTGATGGTTTGAGGGGTTGTTATTGTGAAACAGAAGGAAAGCAGTGGCGCCGTCACAGTGCCAGGCAGGACCCGGGATAACGGCGAACCCAATGGAGTGTTAAATGGGAAATCATCTGTTTCAGCCACAGATTTAATGTCATTGCTGCTCCCACTCTGCTATGCTTGCCGCTCTCCCCTTCCCGAGTCTCTTTACTCCGTTTTTTTTTTTGTTATTGTCCGACCCCCCCGCCCGCCACACCACCGCCGCCGCACACACACAAACACTCTCCTCAAAACTCTGCATGCCCCAAATTTCACACTTCCTTCTCTTTGCAGTCTGTCTACTTTAGATGTCTTTTCTTTTCTCTCTTAACCATCCCTTCATCTCGCCTTCTTGTCTCATCACGGCCCCTGCAGGCCCTCAGGTTATCTCACATACCGGGGGCAGTTTTCCGCCTCATCTTCACAATGGGCCATTTGGGTTTTCAATGCCAGTCCGCGTGCCCTCACATCATCTTTTCTTTTTTCTTTTTCTTTTTTTTTTTTGTGCGAAACACTCGTAGCGTCTCCCAGCAGGACATCTCCATTAGCAACTTGACGAGATGACTGGAGAGAACGTTCCAACTTTGCAAAGACCCCCGCAACCATTTCCATCACATCACCCTCCCCCCTTCCCCCTCTACTCCCCCCTTCGCCCTCGCGCAGACCCACTCCTCCTCCGTCTCGCTGCCCAGATTAACTCATCCATTTACAGCCTCGGTTAATGGCTTAACTCATGAGGAAAGTCATCAAGTGTTATGGCTTTAAAAGTGACTTTAAAAGAGGGCGAGCTGATTGAAAAAACAATCCGATTCGTGATTGATTTCTCTTGTTTACTCGCTGTTGTTGTTGGGTTATTTTTGGAGACGCTAAAACGAACCCCCTCCTGCACAAAGCACGTTAATACGTTCTTTCAGCTGTTGCTGGCAGCACCACTTATCATTTCATAAGAACTAAATGATCACTGCTATACTCACCTCCATGTGACGCAGAGGAAAAGAACCTCTTTGTTGCTGTAAATAGTCAGCGATCAGGCATAACATTATGACCACCTTCCTAATATTGTGTAGGTCTCCCTTGTGCCCCGAAAACAGTTGTGACTCATCAGAGAATGAACATCTTCTGAGGGTGTCCTGTGATGTCTGGCAACAGAATACTGTCAGTGGGGGTCTTTGAAGGGAGGGGCCTCTGTGGATCATCCCACAGATGCTTGATCAGTTTGGGATCTAGTGAATTTGGAGTTCCTAAAGCTTTTTTTTTTTGTCTGTGCCTATGTCAGGCTGCATCCTGCTGGGGATGGCTGCTGCCATCAAGGAGTGTCATTGCTATGAGGTGGGGGTGCCTGGTCTGGTCTAGGTGGGTGCTACATGTCTCATCCACACAGATGAAGGCCAGGTCCAAAGGTTTCCCAGCAGAACATTGCATTGTCACAAGATGGTTTTGAAGTTATTCTTCTCCCGTCAGTGGTCATAATGTTATGCCTGATCGGTGTACATGTCTTCTCAAAACAGCATAAAAAAAAACAAAAAAACACCACTGTAAATAGTCTACAACAAATGTGTTGTTAAAAACTAAAGTGGAAAACTGCTTTAGAAGATCACTTGCAAAGAAAGAAAATATAATTGTGAGTTATGTGAGTATTTAGCATCGGAAACAGAAAGGTCACAGCCGCAGCGGGAGTAGAAAGGTCAGTGAGTATTAACATGGGCTCACGGTCACGGAATCTGCTGTGGAATATATATTTATATGTTTAAGTAGTCCATGATGCATGGAAATTATTATGCAAAGTGATTAATTTTTAACATATTAAATAACTAACCCCCATTACAGTGTTTATTTTCAATATGGGCTCTAAATAGTTTCGTGGCTGCGATGTGATTAATGCGATCACATTTCTCTGCACAGGGGGAATTTCTGAAATCAAAGCGTGGGTAATTTGCGTACAGATTAATCATCTTGTCTCTGCATGTACAACAAAGTAAAAATATCTGTCTTCATAGTTCTTTACTTATATATTAACTGCTCACCTGCTATCAGAGAGGCCACGGCGAGCAGGGGCCTCTTCCGTGAGTGGTAATGAGCCTCCCCCAAACTGGAGTTGCACAAATTAAACTTGAAGTTTACTCATAAGGCACAGTTAAAGGACAAGTGCTGCACGGATAAATAGATGCATAAAACCGTAATTAAAACGAATTAAAAGACAAATAAAGGCATAAAAAAACTAATTAAAACAAGTTCCACCATAAGAACTAAACTAATATAAGCCATAACTACAAATTAAACCGAAACAGTGTATGTCAGCGGGTAGTAATCAGTACTGTAAGCATAGTTTTTATTTATTTTTTTTATTTAAGCCAGTAAAAATATGCCCTGGTTGAGATTTGTGCACACAGCTGACGACCGAAGCAGGATGAAATCCGCCTTAATTGCAATTGTAGACCTTGGGACCAGTGAGAGATGCTGGTGGACTCACCTAATGAGGGCAAGATGTCTGACAAATCCAACCATGCACTTATAAACACTGTTTTCAATCCTAAACTGCACAAGAAGCCAACGTAAGAATGCTAGAAAAGAAAAAGAAGAAGCAAGAAGAAGCTGAGCTGCAGTATTTTGAATCAACTGCAACCTTATTCTTGGCTACTGATATAACCTGCAAGACTAATTGAAAAAAGGAATTTAAAATAGCGCCAAGGTGTTTTACATGTTGCTCGCAATAGGTGCTGCCGACCTAAGATACAATGGAAATAATTGATGACAGAAAGATGACGTACCCAGATCTCGGCTTTATTTTTTTTTAACAAACAGCAAACAAGCAGTTAACAGAGCATCAGTCGGGGCTGATGGAGAAGGATCTATCGGCCCGATAAGACTTAAACCAATTTACGGTGGTGACACGGATTCTGACGCGCTACTCAGGAAGGGAGATCAAAGTCTCACGCGCCACTGGATCACATGCAGCAGTAAGATCAAGCCAAAAAATAAAAGTACAACGCGTGATAATGAAAGAATCATGTCACTCAGCGCCACAGTGTGGTTCTCTGGCGTATTTTTGATAGTTCTTGGAGAGCACTGGACATCTGTGACCTCTACACTTGCTTTGCTTTAATAGTACTTGCTTAGCAAATGTGTTGTTTTGACGGGCTGTCTCAGTGCAGCACCTAAAGAGTACCTTTGTCCGGTAGCCTTCACACCCTTCATTAATTCACCAGTTCACAACTATGGAAGACCAGATCCATTACTTTAGAATCTGAATACTCTACATCTGACCTTGGTGAAGCTTCTAAACTAAATATTAGACTTGAACATAATCCAAATGCACAATAGACTACTACAATATAACATGCTTAAATCTTGAGATATCTCCAGTTGTGCATTTTATATTCTTCAAAATAGATACACTGCTCAGGCATAACATTATGACCACCTTCCTAATATTGTGTAGGTCTCCCTTGTGCCTCCAAATCAGTTGTGACTCATCAGAGAATGGACATGGGCCTTCTGAGGGTGTCCTGTGGTGTCTGGAAACACAATGTTGTTAGTGGGGGGCCTTTGGGTCCTATGGGTTGATGGGAGGGGCCAACAGATACTTGATCAGTTTGGGATCTAGTGAATTTGGAGGCCACCTTGTGCTGTTCCTCATGTTTTTTTTTTTAGTTGTTCCTAAAGCTGTGTCAGGCTGCATCCTGCTGGGGATGGCTGCTGCCATCAAGGAGTGTCATTTCTATGGGGTGGAGGTGCCTGGTCTGGTCTAGGTGGGTGCTACATGTCTAAGTAACATCCACACCAATGAATGCCAGGTCCAAAAGTTTCCCAGCAGAAAACTGAATTGTCACAAGATGTTCGATGTTATTTACTTCTGCTGTCAGTGGTCATAATGTTGTGGCTGATCGGTGTATATTACAACTTATTGTAATGCAAGACATCATAAACTGCAAGTTTACCAAGCCACCAGTCTGCCTTTCCATGCTTTCACTGTCGCTGAACCCACATTCAAATCGACTTTGCTGTCACCGTAATGGCTGCATTGTCTTCACACAGAAATCAGCTTCAGTACTATTCAACATTGCTGGAAAAACTTATTCAAGAGTATTTGAAGACAGACCCTAAAGCCATCTCTAACCTGTGTTAAAACTTCATCGTGACCTTATTTACTGTACACGCAGCAGATAGAAGGTCCTCCCGGTCCAGCCACAATCCCAGAGGCCATGGACTGAAAGCAGCTATTTATCTGTTCAAACAGCCTCTGTAAATCCTTTGATAGGATTCTCTCACAGTGGAGGAGGGTGGATAGCATAAAAAAGTGGAACATGCCAGCAGAATACTGGGGTTGCTTGAAGATTTTTTTGATTTTAAGGTGAGAAAGCAGCAGCCCCAGGGCGATGAGTTTGAGTTTCTTTGCGTTAAAGTAGCTTCAGGCCAGAGTCAGACTCAACGTACTGTTTGATATGACCCCTGGCAGCGTACCACAACTCATGAAGAGCGTGGGCTTTGTGGATCCAGATGTGTCAGTGGCAGTTATGCTATTAACAGCATCAGGCTGCGAGCTGAACTTTGTTTTCTTGATAAAGTCAGAGACTATCCAGCTAGAACAGGACTTGTCAAGAGGCGATTAGAGCTGCTGCTGGGCGTTACCCCGAGGCTGAGCTGCTAACTCACCTGCTTCTCATCGTTCAATCAAGCCTGAAACTACACTTAGGCTGCGTTCAGACTGCCAGCCAAAATCCGATTTTTAGCCCATTCAGATTTGAATCGGATCTCGATTTTGAAGTCTGAACAGTGACAGATCACATGAAATCCGATTTTTGCCAAACGGTTGCAAACCACATCCAGAGGTAGTTTCATATCGCATTCGTATCGGATATGGACAGATGCGTCTCAGCCTGAACAGCTCCCAACACTCAGATGGGTTTTGACTGTCCGTGACGTCACTTACGCGACGCCAGGCCAGAACCAATGCGCCAGACCGCGTGCCTATTTCTGTTGTGGAGGAGCCACATTACGGCCACGGACAGTGATATTACAGCTATCACAATGGAGGAGGACTTTGAAAACAATTCGCCTTGGACAGAGGAAGAAACTGCATGCCTTATAAATCTTTACACTGACGTGACGTACATCCATCGTGTTGTTTGTTGTTGTTTTGCTTGTCGCTGTCGCAATTATATGACGTCTGACAAATACACGTGCTGAATGACGCTTCCGCTCGTTGCTACAGCAACCTATCAGACCGGTGAAGAATGTGGCCCAGTCTGAACAGAACCATATCCGATTTGGACACTTGCTAAAGGCAGTGTGAACAGTCAGCCCTAAAAATCGGATATGAGAAGGAATCAGATTTGAATCAGATCCGTCTGCAGTCTGAACGCAGCCGTAAGGACTTTCAACTCTGCCGCTCTTCTCCCAGCTGCCTCTGCGTTAGTTACCTATGAACCATCCCTTGACTTTTTGCCATCTCTGGACATACGTACAGTCCCTTTTCTCTTTGCTACAGGTGCGGCCCAGGCTCTAGTATTTTTCTTCTGTGGACTCCTTTGTCTCTTTGAGGAACTTTGTGGACTTTTTTTGTTCATTAAACTCTTGTTTTTGCGCCTGAACACCTGAGTCCAGCGCCTGGGTCCTTTTCCATTGTTTTGAGTTGTTTTCAGCGTAACGGGTACTGCACTGGACTCTACCACCTAGGGTCATAATAAGAAAAAGACTACGAGAAACTACAAGGTTTTTTTTTTTTTGCCTCTCACAAAAATTCATTTTCTTTTCAGATTGATGTTGTTTGCAGAATCAGGCATCGAAAGGGAATACACCACTGTATGCATGCATATTCAATAAATCCACATATACAGAGGTATATATGCAAAAATATAAATACCCAGTGAATAATACCGGTTGTGTTTCTTCAGTGTACTCTGAGGTCGTGTGGCTCAGATCTGCAACTCAAAACCCTTCCAGATCTACTCTTCATATAGTGTATATTCACAGCCTACTGTAATTTTGCCAACTGATTGTTCTTACTGTAAATTATGCTACGCTGCTGTAAACGACTGCACTCTTTGTTTCTGTGTTTAACTGTATGTCAGACCAGTATTTTCCAGTTTTTAATTCAGTGTAGGTGTTGCTAAGGACAACACAATAAGCAAAGCCAGATAAGTGGATTGTAAATTGGTGCAGACCTACCTGACGCTGCGAGTTCACACAAACAAACATTAGAGTCAATAATATGATACGATGGACTAATATTCCCAATACAAATCCATGTATACAACATACTTACACACACACATGCACATACATACTTTTAATACAAAGAAATGTTAAAACACACAAGCAAAGAAAGTGAAAGTGTTCATAAAAAGGCTTTCAGCAGTTCGACACTGACGGTGGATTCAGTAGATCTGACGGAATCAGGGAGGGTTGGCGCTAAGTTGATTTAAAGCCAAAACTGGGAGCAGATAACTGACTAAAGGGGCTGACCAATGCTGGAATAAAGGCTCAACAACAAGCCATACATATGCACGTGCACGGGGCAGGGCATGCAAGGCCTTATATACAGAAAGGAGGCCAGTGAAGAGCGGCAGTTATTAGGCAGATGTGAAACAGATGATCTGTTTTTTGTCAATAGCTTAGTCTCTGCATTTTGGACCAACTGAAGGCTTGTTAGCGAGGACGCAGCTATGAGAAAAGATTAAGGAATCTATAGATGTTCCATGTGAATCTATAGACGTTCCTTTTAGTATAGGTTACTGTTTTTATCAACTCAAAGAAACAAGACTGAACGAGTTTAGTAATATGAGGTTGAAAATTATTAAACTTAATATACTGTAGGTGATAAGTGTGACTATTATGGATGTTATTGTTTTTTAAATGGCAAAAAATCCCTAAAAAACAAGGCTTGCCTAAATTTTGTCCTCATGTGAGCTGCAGTCTAGATTGTCATCCAAGTTATACAGACTGTGTTCTAAATCACATCCTCAACATATCAGACATTTGATTCTTCCGTTCTGTAATAATCTCCTTTTGTATTCTGATCATGGAGAGCAATCTTCAGATACTCCATAACGTCTCATCTGCGGCATTCCTGTAAGGCAATGCTGTGTGTGTGTGTGTGTGTGTGTGTTATGCTGGTTTGCCACACCCCATCTGATTACGTTGCGCGCAGTGTCATGAATATCAATAACTCGGATGAGGGTTATGAGTGCCCCGCCGGAAGAGTTGAGAAACGGAGAAAAGCGCCCATTGTTGTATTTGATCTCGCTCAAAGCAACACAAATGAGTTTTAAGTCTTTAAGCAGAGCTTTCCTAATTAAAAACTCCCACTCCGTCAGGAATACTAATGCCCGGGCCTTGAATGGACTGTAGACATGGCTACGAGCGGAGCTCTGCCATATTGCTTTAGTAGCAGAACCCACTGTCCCGTGACTAAGACACACTGTCAGGAGGACTAATAGTCTTAACACTCAAGTGAATCTGATGAGTTTTTCCCAGCAAGCAGATAATGAGCAGAGAAAGGAATCTGCTGTAAGGATCCTCAGAGCATTACTTTGTACTTCTGCAAACTTTCTCTGCTTGGTGCTGGTGCTGCGGTGGGATCATGCCAGTCAGTGTTTCACTGTATGACGGGTGGAGTTTAGGATAAGCTGCGGGCTTCTATGTGAAGAACATGTTGGAATCTAAACGAGTGCAACGATATACTGCAGTTTGTGGAGGTGAGCATTTGATATGCTGCCAGCAGTGATCTCAAGCAAAGGTAAACCTTGTGCCGTGGTGCAGAGCAGTTATTCATCAGCGTCCAAACCTCTGAGGCTGCGACCAAGCAGGACGTAGGTTAGCGCATCTCGCTGCCTAGTCCTGGAATGTATTTCTCTTCCTTCCAATCATGAGACATCATCAGCACTCCTCCTCCACCCGTGTGAGTCACTAACCTCTGATCCACTGCATGTCGCATCATGAGGCTGCTGCTGCACACACATTGCACCGTGGGTAACAGATGTGATGATGGCTCATGGCAATGAACAAGCCGAAACTAGCTCATAATAGCATTATAATATGGCACTCACGTAGCATCCATTTAAAAGACCACTGGCCATTTCACGGGACAGATATCAGATACTCTATTAAAAGTATATTTAAAGAGACGCTCTCAATACGGATAAAATGAGAACGTGGTAATTTATCCAGAGGAACTGAGACACAAAATATATGCACACAGTGTTTGTGTAAAAATAGAAACCCTTTAACATAGAGGTCGTAGTCTTTATTTCTGGTCCAACACTCCTACTGAGGAGATAATAGTGAAGTCATAACACACTCCCTGATCTTGCTTTATTAGTAGACAGAACATTCAAATGTTTTACGCTCAGCTCACTCTTGATATAAAAATCAAGATCTTTTAGATTTTAAAATGAGGCTGTGACTAGAACTGACGACATGTACATCTTAAAATGAATTTCTATTGTTTTAAAAGCCTTTTCCAACATTGACTGTGATATTTTCACACAATATGAATGAACTAGTCTGGTAGCACAGCTTTTAGAATTCATAATGGGGTGTGTTTTAATCGACACGGAGATAATAACTCAACTCCACGCTAGGAGTTGCACGACTTCAGATTTTTTTCAACTGTTAAGTGATGAAAGTCAAGTTGACACCGACTAGTCTCTGATGACGCCACTGATAAAAACACAGTAGAAAGTAATGCTCTGCATCAATGAAATCTATATTCTTGACCTGAATACATATGCTGAGAACAGACAGCTCATGTGCTACATACTGTGAGCTGCAGATATGTATAGCCTGTATAAAAACAGGCAGCACCTCAGCACCATCAATAGGATTTAATAGTACTTCACAGCGTGTTGGAAGGTGGGATAGTGTAGCCAGCTTAAAAAAAAAATAAAAATGCAGTATTTCTCTGAAGCCTTCTCCATGTACTGCACCTAAAGGTCTAATAACTTTGACAATGAAATTCACCAGTAATTAGTTGATGTGCAGCCTCCTTCTCTCTGTTATCACAGGACGTTTGGTGAAGTTGTTAATTGTCATTGAAAGGATTTGGACCGTTCCTCTGCTAGCGTTAGCGTTAGCCTTTTCAGATGCATTGCAGTAGTACTTTTGTTGTGTTTCAGGACTGACATGTCACGGTAGTGTGGGCTTCATCTTTAGTGAAGTATTTCCACACACTTGATGAACCGCTGCTAGTTTTTCTGCAACGACCCACTGGGCTCCTCACCTGTCTTCTAGGAGGCGTCCATGTTGTTATTGTCACGTGATCAGTGACTAGTCGACACGACGATTAAAGCGTCACAGCACATCAGTGAAGTTGACAAACTTCAATCAGCTCCCAACAAAGCGACCAAAGACCAACTTTCAGCTACAAGCATTTTGTGCGTGGAGAACGTTTAGGCCAGCCTCCAGGCAAACAACGAGCTTATCAGAAATTATTAGAATTTTAAATGAAATAATAACAAAGAATTTTTTTAGATGTTCAACGCTTCCACAAGTCTCATTGTGAAGCTGTGTAAAAGGGGTCTTTGTGCTTTGTTATACTTACATGTTATTCAGAGTAGAACATCGAGACCACAGTTCTCTCTGGGGAGCAGGGATTTAGATGTGGCAGCAGCAAATGGAGGAGAAGGGGGACGCATTACAGCAGCAATTTTGGGGTGGTGTATTGCAGGAGGGGGGGTGGGTTATGAGTCAGTGTTGCCTGATATGTTTCCAAAATCTAGATTATGGCTGTATTTTTGCAGTAACCAATCTCTGGGGACGCGCGTTGAGGCAGGCACCCGATGGTGACACCGCGGGGCTGGGAGTCATTAATCCGGCTGTGGGCGCCGCTGCCTCTGCTGCCGCCGCTGCCACTGCTGCTGCTGCTGCTGCTGCAGACCGCCGGTGACAGCAGCACTCAGCCTCACAGAGCCGCTGCACATCAATAACACGAGAGCACATTTCACCGAGATAAAAACGCATTACACGCTGAAACAAAATGAACGGAACATGGCGGCCGCGTAAAACACTTCGACGGAAAATAAACAAACACGCATAAATATTTCAGTTTACCGCTTCGAATATTTCATTTTCTCACAAAGTATTCAACTTTAAGGTGTCATTTAAATAAATATAAGTCCTCTATATTCATGGCTGTGATATTTTTGTTTTTTGTTATTTTGTTAATAGTGTTGCCTTACAAAATACAAATTTCTGTATGTAGAGTCAGACTGCATTTGAGTTTACGATAGCTGCAGCAGGACAGAATTGTGGGATCCCATAGAGAATACGATATGATAGTAATTCCTGTTTGCATTTTAAGTGTATATTTTCATTTATGGCTCTGATCTATCAGCACTAAAAACCAGTTACACCTTACTGTCTTCAGTTCGTCTCTTCTGCTCTTGCTATCTTGCTCCTGCCTCGTGTACTTACATGCACGTCACCTTGCTGTTATTGTACTTCAAACACCCCACGGACCGCATATGCTTTTGCTTGTTCGGTAATTTGTCCGTGCTTCTGCTGCAACATCTGCTTGACATGTTAGCTTCTAACACAGCGGCACATCTGACGCCTTGTGTTATGTCTCGTGTCTCATTTACAGTACTCAACGTAACATCAATAGTCCCCATTTCAATGCATTCCCCCGTCACATGATGTCAGTTTCTTTGTTGCATGTTTCAGATTTCACCTGGAAATGTGTGCCATTCGACAGCAGGATCAGAGCTTCAGGAAAGTAAAGCAAATCTTGAAGCTCTCCCTTTGAATGCCATCCTCTACAAATACGGACTCGGTTGTCGTCGGCTACAAACTACATGATAATCAACACTGCGTTTGTACATTTGACACCAAAATGTATCCCTAAAAGGTCCTGAAACTGAAACTAGAGTAGACATTGTTTAAATAGATCAAGTTTCTTTCAGGGGAAATACAGGAACTCCAGCTCTTCCCCTACCAGAGTCCTCCTTCTGGATCAGTTTGTCCATCTGTGAGGTAAACCTTCTTCTTAATGTTGCCTTCCCAGCACACAGCGTAGAAGAGGACACTGACAACAAAAGTCTGGTAGAACATGTCCAGAACCTTCCAGCAGATATTAAAGGACCTTAGCCTCCTGAGGAAATAGCAATGGCTCTGACCTTTTTTGTACACCGAGTCCAGTCCATTTTGTGATCCAGATGTAGACACAGGTACTTATAGGTCTGAACCAGCTCTACACACTCCCCGTTGATGGTTACAGGCTGCAGGTGGGGCCTGGACCTCCAGAAATCAACTACCATCTCCTTGGTTTAAGCTGTACTGATCAGAAAGTGGTTCATTTCACACCATGAGATGAAGTGCAATCAGTTCTGAGAACTTCTGTAGGTGACGTGACTCTGTGTTGTAGTTGAAGTCTGAGGTGTACAGAGAGAATACTAGTTGCAATGAAGCTGGTATTGTCATTTATTATTTAAAGAGAAGGGGTAGGAGTTTATAAGTTATTCTTCTTCTCACTCCTTTTCGAACATGTATTTCTATGTTTAAATGTTTGCCTTACTTTTCTTTTTTCTTTTGGTTTGCATATTCGAAATAAACACTTCAATCAGTCAATCAATAGGACAGGGGAGAGGACAGTCCCCTGTGGCACTCCAGTGCTGCTGACGATAGTTCCGGATGTGTTGGTGAAAGTTTCCATTGCTTAATAGAGTGACACCAGTGTCAGTTGACTCAGCTCAGTTAATGACACGGTGTCGAGGGGGATTTCTCATGAGGGTACAAGTCAACTACTGTCTTTGAACAAACAAAAAATAAATTGAAGCGCTCATTATCTGGTCTACTTACGCAGTCGTTTTTACTTTTTACTTTGTGGAAGTTATATTAACTGCAAAACCCTTTGGTGTTATGCAAAACTACAGAACAATTGCCAAATGAAATGTTATGGGTCTATCTATCGATCTATCTATCCATCTATCTATCTATCTATCAACCTTTTTCAGTCGCTGCATCCAAACTGAGGATCGACCTGCCTTTGCACATCAGGCAGACTGAGTCACTACTTATCTATTCTCATATCTGTGTACCGCACTTTGGCCAACTTGACTGATACCATATATAAGAATATGGACTGGCTATCAGTGCCTTGGATATATTGATTCAGAAGGAAAACATCAAACTGGAGTCGAGTGACTTAGGGATCATGAAGTAGGAGATGGCGTAACAGAGATGGCAAAACTTCAACCCCCTGCAGTAAGCGCTGCAGAACAATACATGTCCCCCACAGTCTGGATACACAGAAACCTCAGCAGACTCTAAGTGGCCCTCTGGGTGAACCCTGTGTTACTGGAGTCACTCTTCCTCGTCCTAACCAGTGGTGCCAAGCACCCCCTGCGTCTGCCCTAGTAATGCCAGCTGCCGGAATAGTGTCCCAGCAACGTGTCACAGCCAAATCCCAACAATACCAGAGCCAGGTCCAAGTCTGTGAGCCAGAGAGAGAGACGGAGAGACGGCTTGATGCACACAGAGAAGCAGATGGAATGAACTAAGCTGAGAGAAGCCTCATCTGAGAGGCGGAGAAGGGCACAGTCCAACGGCATCATCCAAGCACAGAGTGTAGGGCGGCAGCCAAAATGCAGAATAACCAAATATTAGCCTCTCCTAATGAGAACTCATTCAAACAGCTCAGACTCTAGACGCAGGCGTTGGAAGCATCTCAAAGGAAGCGGCTTTCTCAGGGCATGCTCCACAATGCAGCAGAAAAACTGCATCTTGGAAAACAGTAGATCGGAGCATGATCTAGTTATCAAACAGCCAGCACAGACGGGTTCCTCCTCCATGCTAGCTGATATTCGACTCTGAGCTTTGACAGATCAAAAAAAATAAAAAATCCCCGCTGCTCGTGACCTGAACTCTGCTCCGGGGTCAGCTCCCACAACCCCACCCATCCCCCCAAACAACCAGCGCACCCTCGGACTCGCTCGCCCTTTAAATCAGCCCCGACCATGTTTCCCAGGCTGTTCTGCCACTCAGGGAGGTCTCCATCGAGACAGCTTGACTGACAGGTTGGAACAGAAACAGGCAGGATAGAGACGAAAAACCCATCTCTCGATCCGTCCACCAGTCTTGTCCTATTCCAGCTCGCTCATCTGTTTTTCTGCCAAGCCAACAACCTCTCAAACACACACACACTTACACACACACAGAGACAGACAGCCAACGTTAGTGGAGACATAAATTGCTCTTTAACAATTTATCTCTTCATAAAGGCTGCCAGAACAAAACACAATGCGCTTCCACAGGAGACACTTGCACGGGCAAACTCTCACAGAGCGGGAATCTAATTATCTTTAAAATAAGATGAACGCGACTAGTTTTCATTCTCATGAACGCAGAAGTATTAGTTTTGAATTAAGATGATGCGCCGCTCAAATATTCTTCCATGAAAGGCAGCTTTCCATTATAATGAGGAAGCGGTCTCGCGAGGCAAGTGTAATCTTTTTATTGAACTACAAAGATCTGTGTGCACTGCAACCTGTGAAAACTGACTAAAATATAGAAGACAAAAAATAATAAAACGCAAGCTCATTAAAAAAAAAACACATCTTGTGAACACATTCACGGTTCACATATGCAGCATAAAGGCACTTGCTGTTAATTAAACTTATGATAAATGCAAGTTCTACTGTTTGAATAAATACAGGTTTTACCATTCTTCAGTATTACTGCTACACCTTGCTGCATCCTAATCGTAGCTTAAATGTATCAGAGTGTCTGTGTAGTATTTACATAAACACGTAAGCTCATTTGTTTCAGTGATTTTTGAAGCCGCAATATGTGTGTACTGATCAGCCGTAACATTATGACCACTGAGAGGGGAAGTAAATAACATGGACCATCTTGCGACAATGCAATGTTCTGCTGGGAAACGTTTGGACCTGGATGTTACTTAGACATGTAGCACCCACCTAGACCAGACCAGGCACCCCCAGCCCATAGCAATGACACTCTTTGATGGCAGCTGCCATCCCCAGCAGGATGCAACCTGACACAGGCACACACATATAAAAAAACGCTTCAGGAACAAGCACAAGGTGTTGACCTGGCCTTTAAATTCACAAGATCTCAAAGTGATCAAGTATCATCAAGTGGGATGATCCACAGAGGCCCTTCCCCTCAAAGCCCCCTTACTAACTTGGAGGCACAAGGGAGACCTACACAATATTAGGAAGGTGGTCATAATGTCATGCCTGATTGATGTACTTTACACACCACACTAGTCCAAAGACAGTATCATTGATGCATGGAGTATGAGAAGTTCAGAGTGTTGTCTACATAACTGTTCTATGGGATGAACTATTATTCAGGATGTTGCATTATTTCTGTTCTAATCAATGATTAAATAAATATTATGGAAATATATGGAAGACACTTTTTCTCAGTGATCTCAAGACTGAAATTACACACTTGCTTCATTAGTCAGCTGAGCAAAGTCAAAAAGGTGATTATGGTCTTGAGATGTGACTAAAAGCCCCAAGAAACCAAACACCTGTTAAGTAAACACTGTGACACTATTATTTCGTTAAACTATTGTTTTTCCTTTTACTGTCCCAGCTCTCCTGTTTATTCCCTAATAGAGAAAATAATAGTATAATTACGGCAGGACATATTGCAGCAATAAAACAGAAATGAAAACTGGAGAAGAAGAAGGCCGCACACAGCAGAAGAAATGTTCCTCGGTGTTGGGTTAATCTGAATTAATAATGGTCACATACATAAATATAAGTGGGTTTATTGGCAGCAGCAGCAGCCAAGTGCTGACAAATCTTCGGCTGATAAGTCTCCGGCGAAGTTCCTTGGCATTTAATAACATATTTCTCATACGACTCGTCCTATCTTTTCCTGGTCCACCATATGCATGTCTGAGTGATGCTCGGATAATACGAATCCTGGAATATGTCTGATGCCCGCGTGACATTTTTATAACTCTGTTTGGATCCGACTTTAAATGATATCTGTCAAAAAAAGGAAATCGCTTTCCATCACTGCCCCCCATTTAAATGTACCCACAGGTATAGCATATTTATGGTAATACGGGAAGAGAAGTGTTTCGGCGGCAAACGCCGTGGCTCTGAATACCAACTGTGTTTTGGAGCCGGAACAAACAAAGAGACGACCTTGATGACTGAAGGGTCGTCCCGTTTGCTCGGACGCGGGTAGACGTTACCGTTTCAGCCTCCCATCTCATGACAAAGAGATAAAATGCGGAAATTGCAGTCATGCTCAAGTGTTTTTTCTGTTTTGTTTTTTTGTTTTTAACCTGTTTCACTTTTACACAGGGCGCACAATGAATCAGACAGCAGCTAAGGCAATTAACAAGGACAGACATTATGGTAATGAGAGCGTGGAGCTTGTAAGGTCACTCTCGTTGCGCATGTTAAGCCACGACTCAGGGCAGGGATTCTCCGCCACCCGATTAATTGAAGGCAGCATGAAGGAATGAGAGGCAGAATTAGTTTACCTGATTTGTCACACACAGACATATGCCGGGTGGAGAAAACAGCTTCGTGGGTTTATTAACCGTCTACATGAGCTGATGCGGCAACACGGGGCGCGGAGCTTCAGGCTGAGCCGGATAGTTGTGGAAAACACTGTTCGTCATGTAATCGAGGTGAAAATTAAGCGGTGAAAGCACGTGAATAAATGAAATTAGACTTTTGGGAAGATGTCATCAATGGAAATTTTAAAGTACAGAAATGTTTGGTTGAAATTTAACAAATTAAAACAGACAGCATATTAAAAAAAGGGTAGATGTCTTCATTTTGAGAATCTTTGAGCTACAAATGTGGTGAAGGTGAATTCTTACACTCAGCAAAAGAGCGTTAGACTAAAACACAACTTATCATCTGTCAGTGTGTTAACCGCTCACTGGAGATAAAATACTGGGCTTTATTTAGAGTTTAAAGAGAGAACTGAGTCAAGACGGGAAAGATTTCAGACACAGGCCTGGTACGTTCACAGAGTAGGTCGCATTTAATCTATTTGCAGCATTGTGATCAACAAACAGTGACGCTACTTTTTGTCGTGCAGCGGTTTACGCTCATGCACGAGGAGCGTTTCGTTACGACGGAAAGGGTCATCAATGGCGAGACAATGTGCAATCAGTCAACAGCTCGACTTCGGCTCCACTGAAATGATTGTTTTCGTTGCGAAATCTTGCTGATATGCAAGTTGGTGCGATCAAGCGCTCGGAGTTAAGTGTCCTCATCCATCTCTGGTGAAGTAGATCAAATGATTGAGGCCATTCATTGCTGAGCTAAATAATATGTCAGAGGGGTTTATCAACTGCCAAGAAAACTATTTAGTACTCTAACTAATGTCATTATATATTGCATGCACATTCAGTAATACACAGGATAAGATGTTACAATCCCTTGTGCCAAGATCCCAGGCAAAACACATTTAGAGGCCCTGTTCAACTAAGAAACCCTACTAAACCTACGGTCATATGATATGACGATTAACCTACAATCTACATGAACTAAAGTAAATGCTGCTGGCTTGTAGGCCCACAGAGCAGCAGAGGATAATTCAAACATTGTGAAGCATAAGCTAACCAAACGCTGCTGGCTTGTACGGCCCGCTCAGCAGCTAACCATAGCTACCAAGCAACATGAAGACATCAGGAACCTGGCCTAAACAACAGCAGTATGCAGCATTTCATTGGGGTTTTCAAGTGGGCACCTCCCTTCACCGATGTTTCGTTAAGTTAGGCCCACGACACCTCGAGAAGGCTTAACAGTGACTTCCAGCGTCCTGGAGTCACCCCCCTCCATGCTGCCACTACACAACCCCGTTTTCCTCACCATTCAGTGTCTATCAACAACTAATATTTCAATCATTAGCCTAGTCCTTTTATGAACCACGAGCCAAACAAACAAATCTACCATGGTTCGCCCCGTTGATGCGGACTGAACCACGTAACAAACAAACACATATATAGTATTATGTCTTATATTATGTGTATGTGTAGGCACATATTTACATGTACGTACAGTATATGTGTACATTTCTGTGGATATTTACAGTTTTTTTTTTATATAATATTGTAAAATACTTACTTACTTTATACAATACTCATAGCCTGTATAATTGTCGTAGCTTGTTCCTTATTATTGGGTTAAATTTGCACTTTTTGCAATTTGCGCTTATGGTTAGATGCCAAACTTTCATTGTGTATGTACCTGTTCTATGTGCAATGACAACTTAATCAAGTTTAATCAATTCTAATCAAATCTAAAGATAACAGCATCTTAAATTCCAAACACACTATTATTGTTCTGTAATAAGTCATGCCGTTCAAACTACAAATTCAACCACTAAACCACTAAAAATTAGGCAGACAGAGGAGAAGTCTCTTGACAGCTCACTTAGTGATGTCCATGCCCATAAGTTACCGCACGTCAGCAGTTCACTGCTTAAGTCGACTAAGCCGTAAATACAGCGCACAAATGAAGCTGTTAATCAAACATTTACGGATCCTTTCACCATGTCAATATGCATTAGCAGCTGACTGATGGCCATTTGTCTAATTCATCAATCTCCACCTTCAAAGTCATATGCCATGAATTCACCGATGAGAAGGGTCAGAGCACAGTCCTCACGCACATAAATCTTCGCCTGTCGCTGATAAAAAATAACTACCGGGCTGGCTCGCCTGATGACTCTCAGCAGCGCGTTATAGAGCGAATAAAGACCAAGATGGCGGGAGAGATTTCTTTTTTCTTGCCTTGCACTTTCTTCTTCTCTTTGTGTACTTAAGACATCAAATTGAGTCGAGGACTCAGTGTCGCGACTTGGGCCGGAGCTAGCGGCAACAAAAGGCACCCTGCTTTCTGTGTTTTGAAAATGTCCAGTTATTACACACACGGTCCGTTGCAGTTCTCAAGTGGGAGCCTATCGATTGAGCCACAAATCTAACAAAGGCGGCTTAAACTGAGAAACACCCACTCTCCGATATCAATCCAGAAACATGACTCGGCAAAATCTTGCTCTTTCAGAACAAAAAAAAAAAAGTAAAGCGAGGAAAGGAGAAAGGCCTCTGTTTCCAATCAGCAGCCAACATGTTACTGCCGCTGCTGCTGCTTTACAACTGCAATCAGACCAAGTTGCCTAACATTTAACATCTCAGCAGTTGGTGGGGGAATAAACTAGAAGGACTTTCATTCATCCCCCTTACCATCTTATTTCTCTTCCCTCCTCCAGTTCTCTGTTTTCCTTCCCATTCCATGTCTCTGGTGGGTTGATGTTTTTTTTTTTTTTGGCAGAGTTCCCGGGTAAGACAGTGGCATGAAAGCGGTGTGTAGGAACACTTATTACAGGCAGCGTGCTCTCATCAGAGAGGTTTCGTATCACGGAGACAGGGACTCTTCTTGTTGTACCTGGACTCATCTGGAACTCAGGACGCAAAGGTTTTGCCTTTGACTCGTCCAGGGCGACTGGAGGCTAGGAGACACCACTACACATCCTACCGAACAAGTGTATCGTGTCCAGAACAATGATTTATCATCAAACACTTCATGTCTGTAAAAGTAGAGAAGAAAATGAAGAATCCCAGGTAAATTCACACTTGGTTAACTTCCAGATTGGTCAGCTGTCACTTAAAGCGTTGGGACTGGAGCAAAAGGTCACAATAATTTATTTTTCCATCAAAGTGACTCACAGTTTGATGAACTCTATGCATGAGATTGAATTTGAACTCCTCTGAACTGGGCTGCATCAGGTTCAGTCATCATTAGACTAACAAAAACATAAATTACGGCCACTCAACAGTTTGTAGAGTTAACCACTGTCAATTGCACAAGCTTGTGTAAAGGAAATTTCAAGTTGCCTTTTGCCAGAAACATCCTATCACCACATTTAAAATTTGGTTGCAGGCTGCCAGCAAGAACTCTAGATTACAGTGGTGAGGATATGGAGAACACAGCTTTTTCAGATGTTTCACTTTTGATAGTATTCAAAAATTCTGGTGCAAGAACTGCAACAACAAATAACACTGAATTCCCAACTATTTCGATTCATGCCATGGATTTTTGTCCATAGCAACAGTGTCTGAGAAACATGAATAGCCAACTGACCACAGGGAAACCACATCTGCTTCACAGAGAAGATGTGAGATACCTTCAGAAAACTCATCTTTGACCTAATAAAAGCGTAATTCATTCATTCATTCACTACTCATTCTTTCATTCATTCCTTTTTTCCATGAGACTCACGGTCATGAAGCCGTCCAGTAGACCAGAGTCAGGTTTCGGTGGTGCCTGCAGTCGCTCCATGGACCATTTCTCGATGATGGAGGCCACCTGGCTGTTCTCCGTGTTGAGGATCCTGAAGCCGGTCATGTTCACCCCACTGTATCGATAAGGTTCCACATCCAGAGCGAACAGGTCCTGGAAAGAAACACTTAAATTAGGAGGAACCCAACCAGGTGGTTTATCAAAGTCTTTGAAGGAAAGACTGATTCTGATCTTGTGACTGGAATGCAGCTGCAAACAACCTGCCGAACATAATGACACCTTTACAATAGGACAGGCTTTGGGCTCGTCATAGCTTTTGACAGAACAATAGTAGATCCCTGTCATTTCCAATCTTTCAGTCTGTATTACCTAACTAACCAACCAACCAGTGACTTCTGCTTGACATACACTTGTCAAATGTAAAGTGACAAACTGGAGAGAGAATAGAACTACAGTATATCAAACCCACAGTGAATGTGGATGTTGGGATAGACCTAATAGACCTTTGGTGGTGTTTTGCTACTCTGGAGGTGGACATTTGCACAGAATCAACTCCACTCTGACCAAGGACAAGTACAACTCCCTTCTTCGGAGACATGCTGCACTTTTTTTGAAAGATTACCGTAGATACCGTAGAAAAATAAGAACAAACACACCTCAGAACTTGAAAACCAAAGAAGCCCAAGGTTGATTCTAATGGACTTTCCTTCACAGTCACTTGTCCTCAACCCCACTGAACATTTATAGAGCCCAAGAAGACTGAGACAGAAAAGCACTCCAGGCATTACAAGATGCAAAGGAGAGCATTCAAATACGCAAACTAGAAGTAGGTTGTTCTCACTGTTTATATGTGTTGCTGTGTATAGCTGCATTTTTAAACTTTGGACAGAACCGGTCTTGCTGCTTCCAGCAGTATTTTGGCCTGTGTTGCAGCCTAGATTATTTCTGTGCATGTATATTCTGCTTTAATTTATCGGGCCTGGAAAACTTCCATCTCCACCCATTCGTCCGGTTCTCAACTTCCTGGTTCCCCCCTTGACCCGCCTTCATCTCCAACCATTCGTTCCAAGTGCCACCAATCCGAATGCCGTCCTCATCAGGTGTGCTGTTTAAAAGCCTCATTCTGCTTCCATTGGAGGCACCTGTGCAGTGTGGGGAGCAGCTTCCCTCTGTGTCAGTTTGTCAGTGGAATCGCATTGTTAGTTGCATGTTCTTTGATAGAGGATTTGAACCCCTTTTGTCGAGATCAGTTATTTTTCTGCTTTGTATTAGAGCTAGGCCAAGGTTTAAGTTGTTGATTTTTTTTTGTTTTACTCACGTGGATAGAAGTTTCATGTTTGAAACATTAGGTCTAAGGCTGCTACTCCCACCTGTTTTATTTTTAGTTGTGAAGAGTTTTCACAGGGAACTTTCTTTTAGCTTAGACCAGCTATATTTCAACCTCAGTGAAGTTCTTCATGTGTACACGTTTTATTTGTTTTGAGTAGCACCCACAGCCTGTTTCTGCTCCTCCTTATTTATGTGATTGTTTCATTTAAATCAACTCTAGTTAAAGAATCACTGTCCAGTTCTCAAGCTTGATTCCACCTGGTTCTTATTTACGTTGAACTCCTTTACCCCTAGTGACTTTATTTGTGTGGATGTTACTTAGACATGTAGCACCCACCTAAACCAGACCAGACACCCCAGCAGGATGCAGCCTGACAACAACTCAAAAAAACACGAAGAACATCACAAGGTTTTGACCAGGGGGGTATTCCAGAAAGCAGGTTTACTGGCTTAACTGGATATGTAAACCCAGAGTTAGCGGTAAACCTGGGATTTCGGTTCCAGAACGCTCAAATATGATCAGGCTATGTAAGTAACTATGGTAACATAGGCTCTGAACTTAACTGGGTATGTAAACCCAGAGTTAGCGGTAAACCTGGGATTTCGGTTCCAGAACGCTCAAAAATGATCAGGCTATGTAAGTAACTATAGTAACATAGGCTCTGAACTTAACCTGGTAGGGGTAGGTTTTGTTCAGGTTATGTTCGGGTATTTAAGTGCACGTTCAGCCAGACCGCTGTTTCCACACTTGTCACACAATGACGTTTCCTTTTGAGGAAGATCCAATTGACATTGAAGCACAAATCATTCGGGCTATTCACCGTGAGAGGGTGATAAGACCACGACTTAATATCCTTTCTTTTCCTAATGAGTTTTTGCCAGAGCGCTACTGTTTTTCTGCGGAATCTTTAATATATTTAAACAACATTCTCCATCCCCACATTTCGAACGTTACGCATCGTGGATTCGCTCATCGTAATTGTTGCGCGTGCGGGCTCCACCACTCCACCTCCACCTACAACTGAGAAGTTCATAAATTGGTCATTTTCGAACTTGCAAGGCTACACAAATTAGACATAAGTGATTTAGGCGTAGGCCTATTAGGGAAAATGCATTGCACTTGTTAATTTTGCTCCTCCTGGGAGGTTGAGGGCTCCGATGACGTGCCCCCAGAAATCCCCTCCATCATCGGACGCCCTCGATTGATACTGATCGCCAACTCCTCCACAGGGGTGAGGGGGGACACCGCTGGCCCAGAACCGGTCTTCCTCTCCTCTGCTTTCTTCCTATTGGCTTTGAAATGAATGTAACTTGTTGCAATATGGCAATTCAAGAATATAATACTGGATAAGTGATGTCTAAGATGATGCACCCAGATATATCTTACCAACTTGGACAATGTTTTTATATTTTGTTTTGACCTGCGGCCACGTTCTCTTGAGGGCAGTCGGGTTACATCTAATTAAAAATAATACAATATATGACAAGGTAGTCTATAGTATAAGAAAGTCTCATACAAAGCAGTTAATATGTAGCCTAATATCTACTGAATTATTGTGCTTCTGACACATTAGTGTGCTATAGCCTACTAAACTTACGCATTTACGCGGTCGGCAATTCTCTGCCAAGCAAGGTCTCGTTCCTTTGCAGACGCGCAAGTATTGCTTTTTTTCGTGATTATCGCTCTTTCCTCCTCGTACGCCTCGAGCAGAACTTGCTGCTCCGCTTCAGAAAAATAGGCTGCTCTGCGCTTTGCCATTTTTACTCATGGTTTCGACTCTCAATAGATGATGCCTTTATAACTTCGCCGTGATCGCGCACAACTCTAGGTTAAACAATCCGGGGTTGATTGAACTGATTGCAAACCGGTGTTTTGGAACCGACAGCTCGGGTTTAGTCGCCTCAGGTTCAGACAACCCAGAGGTTAAGTTTTATCTCAGTGTTTGTTAAACCTGCTTTCTGGAATACCCCCCTGGCCTCCAAATTCACTAGATCCCAAACTGATCGAGTATCTGTGGGATGATCCACAGAGGCCCCTCCCCTCAAAGGCCCCCAGTAACAACATTGTGTTGCCAGACACCACAGGACACCCTAAGAAGACCCATGTCCATTCTCTGATGAGTCGCAACTGTTTTGGAGGCAACACCTACACACACAATATTAAGAATGTGGTCATAATGTTATGCCTGACCGGTGAGTTAAGAGTAAAAAGAAATCTGGAAGCCAAAAGGATGCCATATGTGGCCACAGTATGGCTTGGATGTTCACTCTACTGGTAGAATGAGGCTGTCAGCAATAAACTGTCTTTCTGCCAGACACAACAGCGAGGAATGACAAGACACTCCTCTGACTATCCCTCCCTCATTGATGTTTGTATTTTATATTTCATCTCCCTGAAAACACCAGAGGGACATTTAATTATCTTGTATAAACGGCGCCTTGCTAAATAGATCCGGAACGAAAGCATGTACGTGTAGATGCTTCATTTCAAAGTGAACGTGATCCCTTTTAGCTACTGCGATGAAAAGCATGCACAGTCGAAAGGCAAAAGAATTCAATTTTCAAAGGAACTTGACATGGAAAAAAAAGTGAGAGTGACAAGAGGGGAGGAAGAACAGACGGAGAGTGGCAGCGTTTTGGGCTCAAAAAACACAAGCAGCCTCCTCGGTGTGAGAGTTTTAATAACGGTTTGATTTGTGTCTAATATTTAACCTGAAACATGGACTGGAAGCTGAGAATAATGCTCATTTGTGTCCATACAGTACATATGAAGATCTATGTATGCATTTTTTGTAGACATTAAAGTGGACTTTGTAGATCCTGAGATCACTTTTATGTAACTCTGTCAACTACCAGTCTGTGGATGATTTTGTGACAAAGAAACACCATGAATACTACTACTACACACAAGTGGGGCATAGTCCCACCGGCAGGCAGCAGAAAAATGTGGTTTTTGGTTCCATTATTCCTCGGCAATGAAAGCAGACAGCAACATCTAAGGCAAATGGCAACAGGCCGCCTGCCAAGTGGGGCAGACTGCCCGTTGCCCCACTGCTACTTCAGTGGCCGTTTGCCAAGCACTACCTCCATCATGGTTATCAGAAATGGATGCTTCTTTTAAAGTACAGTATTCTCTTTCACAAGGGAAGAGCAACTGTTGATTCCACAGCACTGATTTGAAAAGCTCCTCTTCGTAGTTTGACAGAGAAATGACCTGACCATCCCAAATGCCATACAACGCTCATATCAAGGAAGGCATTGCACCAATTGCAAACACAAAATCAACATCATATTTAGACAAATAAGCAATCAAAAAGATCCATTTCAATCACTATCAAGCACTACTTTTACAATTGCTGATTTAATTGCTTTCTCTTGTCCAGACGTCAAAGTTTCCTTACGCAAGACACGGAATCATTTAATGCAGTACCAGAGTTGACCACCGGGGGAAATTTGCAGATCGGTTGGCGCAAAGTCACATATCTAGCTCTCTCAGAATACCCACGAGGGAGACAAAATATTGATCAAGACAAAAATGCAGAGGAGGAACATGAGCTGAACAAGAGCAAAGAGAGACAAGAATAAAACGGTGAGAAGAGAAGTTAAAAGGAATTCAGACGAAAAAAAAGTGACAGCCGAACAAGGCAGGGGTACAAGAAAATACTGTGATTCCAGCTATTTCAATGTCACAAAATACCGTGCTGTTATTTTCTTTGGCTTCTGGATAGCACATTAAAAGGGGAACAAAGAGGAATGATCCATGCAAATGAATTGAAAAAGAACAGCAGAGAAAATGAAGACTGAACTCGTTTTTTTGGGCATGCAACAAATCCTCATGGGGACGTGGGACTATGAATTAGACCTGATGACAAAGCATCTGCAAGGCACAGCCTCCTTCTCTACTTACCAGTGTGGTGAAGATATAGTGATAATACTCTGTCATCATCCCCATGGCGAGAGCCTAAGAAGGAAAGTGACAGAAGGAGGCAGACAGAGAGAGAGAGCGAGAGAGATTGGGAGAGGGAGAGATTTCCAAATGAAAAGGGAGGCAGATACAATATTTTGTCATATTCCTCACAGACGCACGCACACACACACATGCATTTGTCTGTCTGTGTGGCTGTATCGCTGGCTGTATTACCATGTAATGTGAAGAGGCATATATTCTGCTACAGCGCTGCAGCCACGAGCTCAGAGATAAGAAACAAAAACCCACCACCACCACCACAAAAAAAAAAAAGACAATCAGGCACATAAAACAAGAGGCAGAGCTCAGTCTCATTTGGCACATACGGGGGAATATAGGATTGAAAATTGTGCACAATTCCATAGATGTGGAACACTGCAAGATGCCTCCTCGCAATTACACGTGGAGCTGCTGTTTATTTCAATTGACCACACCAAATGAATAATAGAAAAACAATTAATGACGTCTGATACTCTTGTGTCAAATCTGTGAAAATACAAAAGGGTGCATAGAAAGTAAGGAAATTCAGTGTAAGACAATGGAAACTAAATTTGAGTTTTAGATTCTAGGGGGTGGGTTATTTGGTGACATATTAATAAATAGCTGAATTTCCATGGTATCCATCATTTTTCTCTTTTATTTAATAAAAGAAGATTATTGAATCTTAGCTCAAGCACAACTGGTTGTATAAGAATAGATTATCTAATGCCCTTGTGCCAAATCTGTGAAAATACAAAAGGCTGTAACAGAGTACTATGTAAAGTGCATATAAGTTTTTTTGCATCCAGTGTTTGTTGTCTGTTTGACTGTAAAGCTGCATAGAAAGTAAGGGGATTTAATGTAAGACAATGGAACCTAAATTTGTGTTTTACACACTAGGCACCGGGCTATATGGTGACATATTAATGAATACCTGAATTCCCATGGTATCCATAATTTTTTCTCTTTTATTTAATAAAAGAAGTGTATTATTTATAAGCACAAGAGGTTGTATAAGAATAGATTCTCTGATGCTCTTGTGCTAAATCTGAAAATACAAAAGGGTTTGTCCTGTGATGCTTCAAGTGTCTCTGTTTAGTACAAACTGGAAAAGGCGCAAGGACCAAATCAACATTTCTCAATAATAGAGTAATATATAAAGTGCATTTTTTTTTATTTCGAATCCAGTGTTTATTGCCTGCTTGACTTTAAAGCTGCATAGAAAGTAAGGGGATTCAATGTAAGACAATGGAACATAAATTTGTGTTTTACATTCTAGGGACCGGGCCGTTTGGTCACATATTAATAAATACCTGAATTTCAATGGTAGCCATAATTTTTTTGTCTTTTATTTAATGAAAGAAGTGAAGATTATTGCATCTTACAAGTGTATTATTTATAAGCACAAGAGGTTGTATAAGAATAGATTAAATGAAAAACCAAAGAAACATGAACGGCAGGCAATATATATACAAGAAACCATCTGATCAGTATTTTGGTGCCAGTATTTTATGCATGGACATCACTGACACTTGGTCCTAATCAGTCAAACTGTTCCATCCATCGCCTTTAGTTGTGAGCCGTTTGCAGACAAAAAGAGTCAAAAACTGAGCATGCTCCATGTTAAAAGGCACAGCTGAAGTGGTGGTGGGGCATATGATTTTTCATGCTCACTGGATGCCTCCACCCCCTGTTGAGGTAATCCTGGCTCCCCAACTGCGTGGAGACCCTGTGGAAGACCCATGACATACTGGACAGATTTTGTGCAGTGTCTGGCGTGGGATCCCCCTAAAAGAAGCCAGGACGTATGGCTGGGGAGAGGAGCATCTTTTTATGTTCTGTCTTTATTATATAAAAATATTAGTTCAACAGTTTGATATGACACACCGCAGCAAAGCATTGATATTATGCTCATTGCTGGTTCAATTTTCACAGCTTAGAGAAGACACCAGATTCACATGACAACCAGAACTAAGTCTGAGTACACAAGAGAAGTCTTAATTAAAAGCGATCTGGTTTGCTGCAGCTCAATTTTCAATTGTATGTTTATAAAAAAATAATTTTTCCAGTTCAGTATGACTCTCCTCTTTGGTCTAAAGAGCCACTCGTCTTACTAATCGACTGCAGCATGTTCACCGATGGGGATATGTACCCATGCGCCCCATTACCAGGACAGTCTGTGTCTAAAAGTGCACTTCTGAGAAGTAAAATCTCACTGCTCGGTATTATCCTGTTATCATCCGGACCGTGCATATGTGCCTTGGCTCCGTGCCACCCTGTTCTAGCCGCACTGTGCTCTATATTGGTGTCCTGCCTGCTGTGAGACTCACTAAACCAATATGAATCACAGATTAGGACTGTGTGGAGAGGATGATTAAACAGGCAGAAAGGGACAATGGCTGCTGATATCGGGTGAGAAACCTTGAGGAAAAAAAAAAAGACTCTTTCATTCTGTCTGAGGACCGGCCCACTCAGTGGTGACTCACATGGTACAAATTTCCAAGCCTTGGGATGAGAGTCGACTGCTGGAAACCTTTCGGGGCATGTTTCGTTTCATTTATTATTTTTTTTTTTAAAAGCTCATTTTTGTTTTGTCTAAAATATGCAACATACTTGAAAACAATGGTAATATTCATTCATTCATTTTCTGTAAAAACATGTCCTGTATAGGACTGTGGGGCCGATGGTTGGCCTGTGGATTCAAACCCAGAACCTTCTTGCTGTGAGGCATCAATGCTAACCGCTGGACATATGAAATATAATTATTTGTTTGTGGGGAATGATGAAGATAAGGCAGTTGCTTCCTGTTTTTGACTAGCCATTTGCTGTCTGAGAATCTAGATAATTAAGATGCCAAATATTCAAGAGACAGACCACATGTCAATAAATTGTATAAAAGAATTCAATAGATATTGAAAAAGACAATAAAGGACATAATAAGTGTGTAAAATATTGCACAGGTTTTTGATTTTTCAGTGTGATGGCTCACGGGTTGTGGCTCATGCATATAGCCATGTAAATGTAGCCAGTCAGCAATCCAGTGCATAATTTTTATTTTTTTTTTATCACTGCAAGCAGAATCAGTCTTCATTAGTGTAGTGACGCTGGTCAATAGTGACAATATAAATGTGACAACTAAAGACTCAGCACAGACAAGTCATCATATTGTCATTCAAGAGAATATGTCGTTTGGAGAAACTACAAGCTACTGAACTTGACCGGCAGACGTCGTAATCAGACGCCAACCGAACACGATGGCAAAAACTTACCTGCAATGTTTGTATTTCGGACGACAGAAAGGAAGCCGGGTGGAGTTATGCATGCCAACGCTGTATTTATGTCTGTCTCTGCGTTTTAAAGTTAAATGAAACATTAGAAAATTACGAGTACATTGTATCCGCAACAGGTCGACAAAGTTGTGAGTTTGTGCTAAGAAAACGTTAGAACTATATGTTTTACCAACAACAGCTGTATATAGTGCAAAATCTCAATTATTTTGTCCTCACACTATGGTTTGCTAAGTTATTGTGAAGGCGGTAAACTTCTTTTTGTTTTAGAATAGGAATTCTCCATTGGCATGAACCACTTCTGACTTGTATTTTTAATAGTTTTGCTTTTGTGTAATGTGTGATACCTTAGTATACAGCATTTAAGACCAAGTTGTTGTATTTTGTATTACGCGTCTTAAGTCATTCTCTGCACCGGAATCAAATAATGGCAGTGTTAAATTAATATCAGTCTCGTTGTCTTTGTTGTTTCCGTGGGGGCAACATAAAGTTGTGTGACATGACCGGCATATCAGAGCGGGATGCTTGAGTCTTTCATGACTTCCCATTAGCAGGGCTTCTCTTTGACATTATTAATGAAAGATGTCCTTGACCTTCCCCAGCAATCTACCTCTTAGGCATTGATTAAAACTGTGGGAGAGTGACAGGGTGCTTTGGCTTGAATCATGTTGTCTTCCATTTTTCATAAATCCCATTAGCAGGAGAAACTACGAACGCTTGTTAACGGAGTTGCTTGAGCCCGCAGGTAAGAATTCCAGGATGCACAACTAAACAGCAATGCTACATCCATTTTAATCACAGCAGTACCAGGTGGCCTGCTCGATGAACGCGCCACACTTGACAGCCTTCAAAAGAAACGGTGGCATGTTGTGCTTCAGTAAAAGATACAGCCTGATCCCAGAACGCTGCAATCTGTACTCGGGTTCTTTGAAATTCTTTGGGAAAATGCAAAGTATCATTTTTTATTCATCCAAAACGTCTCAGACACCGTCGTGGGAGATAAAAACTAATTTATGACCCGCACTAATGAAACCTGCCGTACATTGCCTCGAGGCGGTTTGTACTCAGTGATCCCTTAAATCTGTAGACTGAATGCATGTCATTTGAAAAAAGAAAAAAAAAAAAAATTAAATTAAATATTAATAAATAAACATGCCTTGACCAGTTTGCTGTTAAACTGATTCATTTTGGATTAGAAACCAAGATGTTTGTGTTCATTGGTGGAGCGCATGACAAAAATGGGCCCAGCAAAAATTGTATTCCATTCAGATTAAACGCATTTGATTAAAAAAAATAATTGTAAATAATGTCTATTTATTGTTTTAGTCTATCGTCAAAAATATTATATCCCAGTAAACTTAGTATTTAGTTACTTTGGGATAATGATTGTTGTAATTCATACACTATAATACTGTGTTTAGATTAGATTAAACTAGCAGAAGTGCAATAGGCAGTAAGTGCACGTGGCATAAATAGTGTGGTGTATAAGCAGTAATGTACAGGTTGTTTTTACAGCATATGGACACTATTTACAGATTGAAACCTATGTACAGGTGAGACCATATATGCAGGTGAGTGAGCTAAATGTACACAGTGGTTGAATGAAGTACTATAAACATATACATTGTGCGTTAAATGTGAGTAGACTGTAAACAGGAACTATAACATATCATAATTTACAATAAAGGAGATGGGTGGATGATAAATCAGACGATACAAAATGCAGATAAAGTGAGCAATTAAGCAGTGCATAAGCAATGAGCAGTAGCTACTTAATAGTACTGTGCAAACAGAATTGTTTATAGTGTGCTTAAAGCGTTTAGGACTTCACTGCAAAATGTTAGAGCAGTTACATACTAGGCCTCTATTGCAGTTCCAGTATTGGGAAAACCTAAAGTTGACTCCTGAGTCTATGGAGATACTGCTGTTGAGGTGTCATTAAGATTCAGCGCCACTCCGACCCATGAACCCCTCACTATGCAAATCGCAAACAAAATACGTCCCTATGTGTCAGCTACAGTTTCAGTGAAGTGTGCTTTAGCAGGAAGCTGTAGTACCAGACTATCGTTGCCAGTGTCCTCTTCTACGCTGTGGTGCGCTGGGGAGGCAGCACTAAGAAGAAGGACACCTCACAAGCTGATCCAGAAGGAGGGCTCTGTGGTAGGGGCAGGGCTGGAGGATAAATGAAGTATCTATCTATCTATTTATCTGAGACGCGGGAAGAACAGGAAGAGGCTTTCTCACATTCATTCCTACGTTCCCTAACTGTCTCTCTGCTTTCCCGCTTGAAGACTCAAATGATTTACATCCTCAAAGATGTAGGAAGGTATATCGAATGTACACACACACCTGCTTCAGGATCCCAGCAGCCATTTCGTGGCCACAGTCGAAGATGATGTGAAACTCCTTTCCCCTTTTCATCTCCTTTAACAGCGGCTTGGCATCCTTGGTCTCTGTGGGCAGCTGCCGGATCTTTAAACGGATGTTGTACCGCGATGGCGCCTTTATAAGTTCTTGCAACCGAATCAGACCTGAAGAGAAAACCACAGCAAAAAAAAGAAAAGAGAAGAAACATTTTAATGATTCCTTCTGCCTCTAGTTGAAGCTGAAGCTGATGCAGTCCTGCTCCCATGAGGACAATCTATTTCCTGAAAGGAAATCTGAAATATACGTATCTTTCCGCAGTAACTGAGGTAACAGCTACTGATTCTTTTGGCAGCGGCGGTTATAATTAGAGTGAGGATAACGAAGCTGCAGAGAAATAGTTCTGTCACCGGTTCGTTTCTAACAAAATCCATTCCTCCTCAACGCCCTCCCCTGCCCTCTCTTGCTGTTTTCAATTCAAAACACAATATTTGTCCCTCTGTGTCTTTTCATTTCTTATTTTCCCATATCTCTCTCTCTGTCCTTTTTGTCCTTTGTCCCCCACAATGCAACAAATACAACAGGAAACAAAATGCACATATCATCACAATGCTGTATATTAGCATCATTCATCATCCATCATCCATCATAGATGTAGTCACTATTGATTCCCCTCTTCTTCTGTGGGCCACTCATTGTTGTGTATAGAATATGTATGGAGTCAACCTTGTCGGGGGAAATTGACTTTAGCTGAAGCAGAAACATCTTTATTTTGACGGATAAAATCAATAAGTTTAAGTATTTCTGCTGCTAACTAACTGATCAATCATTTCTGTATTGCAGCAAAATGACAGACGCTTATTTACAATTGAATATTTTGTGTTTTGAAATTTTCTTTTTCTTTTTATTCCTTTAATTAGAGCTACTTTTCAGTGAAATCGAGAATGTGATTTCTTGCTGTGCCTTTGCTTGATCTGTCAGGTTTTTTTTTTTCTGTTCCTAGTTTGACAAATGCCGTGTGTAAGTGTCTAATTGATGATAGTTTGTATTTTTGGCTTTCACCATTTGAGACTGCTCATACAGCGCCATCACTTGATAAACATAAAGGTGGCGAATGAATTATGATTGTTTCCTGTCCGCAGTGTTACCCGTGATAACCAGACCGCAACCAAAACATCAGAAAAGAGTGAGTGGTAGGCGTTTTGGGCGATACTGATGATAAGTGTTGTCCTGCTGATGGGAAGCTTGATCAAAAAACATAAATATGGATCATTTTGAATTTATTCTAGAACATTGACTCACAGTTAAAATCATACTGGACAAAAGAAGTGTTTCTTTGGTGTACAGTCGTCCCTCGCTGCTTCGCAGGTTTTTAATTCATACATATCTAATTTTATATCACGGAAAATTCGCTATATCGCGGAAAATACAGACAATAAATATATTTTTTAAATTTTAATGTATTTATTATTTTAACTATTTCTGCTGTAAAATAAGCATTTTCTATCCTAAAAAAAAAAAAAAAAAAAAAAATCAATTAAAACATATATTAAAAGATAAAAAGTAGTACCAGTAGAAAATGACTGGTGAGACAATGGAAAGCACGGGTAATGGCCGCTTGTGTTTGAGCTTGTTTAAACGCCGAATTCTGTGGCATATATGAATTTTTACACATTAATTATTGTATTTTTGCAATAAAATAAACTGATGTTAAAGTTATTACATATATTTTTTTTTGTTGCTAAAATATTACGTATGTTTTTTTGAGTGTAGAAAGTGTTTAAGAGCATAGAAGATATGGAAAAGGTTAATAAGAGTGTGGGAAGGGCTCATAAAGGTTTAAAATAATATACAACAGTATAAATAATAAAATAAATATGCGGTCGCTACTTCGCGGATTCTCACTTTTTGCAGGGGTGAGCGTAAACCCCGCGATAAACGGGGGAACACTGTAATAACTGGATGTTGTATGCTTAGTTCTGGCTGTATCCATTACTTTTTTTTATCACATGTTAATATTTCCTCACAGTGTTGTTCAGTGTTATATATATATTTTGATTCTTTGCCCTTTTGTTGCATCTCTTTCACTCTACCATCCAAACCCAACTCTCCTTTAAACACCTCTGTGTAATGTTAGCCCGTGGATTTTTAGTCACTCTGTAAAATATTTGAAAATCAGTGCAAGATAATGGTACACTTACAGAGGATCGTAGGTAAAGCTCAATGGATGCTGTATTTAGTTCAGTTATGTACTTTCTAAAATGGTCCACTATAGTGGCTAAAGCCTTGTTAAAAACGAAAAACCGCTACTAAACTGACTTTCTCTACACAGGTGATTGTTTCTTGGTGCTTGAACTATGCCGTTACTTTTCCTCTGCAAAAATACCATTGGAATACAGTATAAAATGCAATAAAAATAAAATAAAAGCAGATTTAACGCACAGTGGGCAGTCAGGCAGGTGGGGCAATGAGCTGAGTTGGATGCTGAGGAGGATGTGAGCGTACGGGAGGGTTAATATAAATGGAGAAGTTCAGACAGATATGATGGTGCTTGGTTGTGAAGGGCCTTGATGGTAAAGATCTTGTGCTCAATACTGGATTTTATTGGAAGCCGGTGGAGCTGCCGAAGAGCTGAGGGTGATGTGGTCTGTCGATGATGATGCAGTGTATTTTGGACTACTTGAAGACATTTGGAGGGTAGACCAAATTCAAATTCTAACCCTTCAAATGTGATTGTTAGTATAATCTAATGTTTTTTAAATTCATTTAATTATTTATTTTAAGATCATTTCAAGAAACATTCAATGTCAAGTTTGAGACGGTCCCTGCACCAGATGCTATTTTCAATACAAAGCCAGTAGTGGTTATTACATCTGCAAATAGACACATCGGCCTGGGCTGGCACAGCAGCTTCCTGCGTCTCAGCCCACAGTCCACCGTCCCCAGCTGTTTGGCCTGTGGCATTATTTGTTTACTTCCTGCTTCCAGATGAGTGCACTGCACTGTGGGAAACCAGCCTGCAGACTGCTGGAGCTTCAGCAGCCAGTCGCTGGTTTTTCATTAAATCAAACACTCTGTCGCACACTGATGATGATATCCCCAGAGTGTTGACCTGTGAGACACTGGCAGTGTTCCAGTTAACCATCACAGGGCAAAGTGAATTCTCAGCTGGCCACTGAAACATTACTGCATGAAATGTAAACAAGCCAGACTGTGGATGTTTGCTGTTGTGTCACACAACGCCCAGTAACCGTGGACATGTAAGACCTGGATGTGAATAAATATGTGTGTGTGAAAACAAGAGTGTAAAAATAGTATGAATAGCTCATTTAAAGGCTACGGGGGCTGTAGCTACTATATATGAACCATAAACACATAAACCACAACAGTACAGTAGCTGTGGCCTGCTGGGGAAAATAACTATGCTGACTATGTTAATTTATGCTTTTGCCAGCTATGTGATTCTAGTGATCTGCCATAACATTAAAACCACTGACAGGAGAAGTAAATGACATTGACCATCTTATGATAATTCACTGTTCTGCTGGGGAACTTTTGGACCTGGCATTCATTGGTGTGGACGTTACTTAGACATGTAGCACCCACCTAGACCAGACCAGGCACCCCCACCCCATAGCAATGACACTCCTTGATGGCAGCAGCCATCCCCAGCAGGATGCACACACACAAACAGTTTAGGAACAACTAAAAAAAAACATGAAGAACAGCACAAGCTGTTGACCTGGCCTCCAAATTCACTAGATCCCAAACTGATCAAGTATCTATGGGATGATGCACAGAGGTCCCTCCCCTCAAAGGCCCCCCACAAAGACATTTTGTTTCCAGACACCACAGGACACCCTCAGAAGACCAGTGTCCATTCTCTGATGAGTCACAACTGTTTTGGAGGCACAAGGGGGATGTCTTGTCTACACAATATTAAGAAGGTGGTCATAATGTCATGCCCTGATCGGTGTATGTCTTATTTCTCGCCATGCACAAGTAGTTCTCACTCTCTGACTGAGCCAAGCTAAGTGCCAGAGGTGTAGGGCACACGAATTGAATAACTGCAGCCTCAAACTAAACCTCAAGCCTTACAGCTTAAAAAAATTATACCACTAAATGTCATTTTGAGAATTATTTTTTAAAAAAGACCTTCCCTCATTTTTATTTTTTTATACTGTATCTGACAGATGGACACACACATGGACAGACGGACCCAAGCTGATCCGTTTAGTCCCGACCATGTTCTTTACAAATATATGAAAGGTCTTCATTCATGGCTGCCACTTGGTTCGGACCTGCACATTTGTAAAATTCATGTAAAAGAAAGCGAGGGAGTGTGTGTGTGTGCGTGCGTGTGTGTTTTATTTGACTTGTGTCCAATCACATGTGAGCACTTGATGTTGCGTGAGCTGTCTGACTTGTGTCCAATCACATGTGAGCACTTGATGTTGCGTGAGCTGTCTGAGGAGAAAAACCGCTTCCGCAGCTGGGCAGCAATCTCAGTTTTACGGTTAGTTAGTTAACATCGATAAAAGCTGCCTGACACATCTGACTGCTGCACTCGCTCGTCATAAACACATGTCAGAGCACCTCTCTCTCGCTGCTCAGCTCGCCGCTAAGATTCCCCCTTTCCATTCTGCATGGCTGAACCGTCCTCCATACATTTCCCCGAAATCTGCGCGTGCCGCCCCGCAGGAAATCTAACGGGGGAAAAAATCTGGAGTGGGATAAAAGAGGGGTGTCAGCGCTGATCAGTATTGACTGTGTTTAATGCGTAGTAACCACTCCAGGATCCATATTTAACTCTGCATGAATATTTCATCCTCTCTAAGCGTTTATTATGCTGCCGTCTGGGAGTCTCCTGAGCGTAAAACAGATCAGTCCGCCTGTGATAAATATCCTTGCGAGGGAGCGGCCGCTCAAGCGTTCCCTTCACAACTCCCCCCTGTGCATTGCCACCGACAAGGAAGAAGAGTTCCTTTTACTGGGCTGCTCAATCATCATCGGCCATGTAGACGTTAAAGCGATTCCCCCAGACGGCCAATCCGCAGCGGCGCATGATGGAAGCAATAGCTGATGAATCGCTAAGCTGCAGACTCGCGGGGTCAAGGTTAATGTGACCCCCGCTACGTCGGCTGGCTTATTTATGTTCAATTAAACGCGCGGAACACGTTGGAGAAAGATTAAAGCGGGCCGGCGGTCAAGGGTCCTCGCAGTTGCTCGGGAATGTGGAGGCAAGAACGCGCACGACGCTCTTCCCTCGCTATAAATAAAACGAGCCTGCGAGCGTAAATGTGGGACACGCTAAACAGTAAAAATTGTCTTTGTTATCATACGTGCCGTAGTGCAACAGGCTCTAAATCATACGAGCTCAAAGGAGTCCAATGCCGTGAACCACCGTTCCATTTCTCACTGTAAAAAATTCTGCCTTAGAATTAGTGCAAAGTAATTAATTTGAGGGGGGAGGCAAATGTCTTAAGTTACTATATGTAGTCCTAACACAAATCAAATGCACATGAACAATAGTGCCCCACTGGAAAAAAACTGGGTTTACAGCAGTCTCTTATAACTCCCTTCTCATTTAATCACTGTACGACAAAGTCAACTATTAATCACACGCGTCTTTGTTTTGTAGACATTCTCAAAAAGAGTATCTACAAAATAAAAAAAAAAAAGAACAAGTTGCTTGCTGCAAGATCTGAAACCTCAGCCCTTGTCATTAGTAGTACAATAGCGCATTTGCCGTAGAGACATGTTTTCAGGTCTTTATTATTCCTCGTGCATAAAATACATGGCGAGCCGAGGAGCTCAGAATCTCTTATTTAAAAGCATAAATGAGACATGAACGTGTGACGCAAGAGGGAGGGTTACACGGCTCAGATGCAGAGCAGGTGCTTGTCAGACCTTACCAAAAGGCTCCTAGCTATTACCTTATACAACTTTGACTGTTCAGGACTTGAGTCACTGTCAAATTCAACGTGTATGCTTTAGTTAGATGCATGTATGTATGTATGACAGATGTACGTTTATTACGTTCCTCCTGCATCTCTTTTTCTGCCACAGTGCTTGCTCTGGTTGTTTCAGGCTGGGTTCTGTTGAGTATTGTCTAATATTTCGTTGGACCGCCTTTAGCTTTGATTACAGCAAGCATTCATTGTGGCATTGTTTCAATAAGCTTCTGCATTTTCACCAGATTTATTTCCGTCCAGTGTTGCATTCATTTTTCCACCAAGATCTTGTATTGATGATGGGAGAGTCTGACCACTGCACAAAGCCTTCTCCAGTACTTCCCAAAGATTCTCAATGGGTCAATCTCCTTAGATGTTTTTCTCTGATTGATGCATGCCAATGATTTGACCCTTCTCAAACAGACTAAAATCTTTTCCACGACCACAGGATGTGTCTTTAGACATGGTTGTTTAAGAAATGAGAAGCTACTCGTTGCATCATTCATTCATTCATTCACCTTCTATTCCCGCTTATTCCTGTTGCGGGGGTCTGCTGGAGCCTATCCCAGCTGTCATCGGGCGAGACCCTGGACAGGTCGCCAGTCCATCGCAGGGCTAACACAGAGAGACAGACAACCATTCACACTCACACGCACACCTACGGTCAATTTAGAATCGCCAATTAACCTAATGAGCATGTCTTTGGATGGTGGGAGGAAGCCGGAGTACCCGGAGAGAACCCACACAGACACAGGGAGAACATGCAAACTCCACACGGAAAGGCCAACCGGCCCATGGATTCGAACCGGTGACCTTCTTGCTGTGCCGCCCCTCGTTGCATCAGTTGGGGTTAAATAACTTGTTGCCAGCTGAAAGAAACTTGTCCATGCATTAATTATCCAATAGGAGGGTCGTACCTGTGTGCTTAGTTAAATCCAGGCAGCAACTTTTGTTTTGGCCAGGCAGTGTATATAAAATTGCATTGAATTGATCTGAATGGCCATGGTATTGTAGAGAAGTGCTTCAAACTGGCCGGGAGATATGGGACCGTTTTGTGGCTGTCTTCTTATTTAATTCCCCAGGTTTATTTTCCATGACAGAGACAGTAGAGAATAGTAGCACAAGGTTGCTGAACTGCTACTACCTGATGGGCATATTTGTGTGAGCAGCAAGTGAGATGAGCATAAAAGTTGCTTTGGAAAGCACAACAGAAGCCAGACCATGCTCTAGCACGAAATAGGAAGTAAAAAATCTAGCCAGTATGGGGGAGTATGGGGTTTTGGATGGGAAATGTGCACTCTCAGTATCAGAAAACGCCTCCTTCACAAACGTCCAGACCTCTGCAGTTTGTAGTAATTTACGAAACTTATATTGATCATAATTACTTATTTATTTGGCTTTGACACTTCAGGTCCAGGTGTGTGGGTGGGAAGCAGTTTCGCTAAAAAAAAAAAATCCTTTTATCAATATTACCTACAGTATCTCCATGAGCGTGAGCAGGGAGATGAGCCCCATTCATCAGTCGATTTTAGCGTGGCATCTGGTACCATGTGGGTTGTCTTCACACCTTGACAGCGCTCCACTCTGATCAGCTAAGAGGCAAAGCGAAGGCACAATATGTTCTGTCCTAACCTCTTTTAAGGGGATATGAAACAACCGAGAAAAAGAAAAGAAATAAAAACGTTGCTGCACACTTTAAAGGGTTTCGTGGACTTGGCTGCCATAAATTTTCCTCACTCGGCGCGCAGAAATAGATGCATTGCTCGCGCTCAACGTTGCAAATGCTCTGCACTAGTGCATAGTTTGTTTGGCTTGTTTGACAATCCAGTTTCCACAAAACATAAGACGATACTATCAGATCAAACCGCAGAAAACATTGCGGCTTTCATTGTCATTCCACCAGGGCACAAGTGAAATTAGCATGGTGAACTGTGAAGGGTCAGCGAGCCCTTCTTTACACTGTTGAGTGGTAGTGGAGCGTATGATGGAACTGGGACTTACGCGCACATAAAATTGAAACAGATTACTGTGGAGGTCCAGGGACTCGATGTGAAGTACACTGGAAAGACTCTCACTGGTGCAATATACATATATACTGCCTGGTCTAACAAGAACAGGTACACTCGCATGTCTTTAGATGCTGTAGATACAGAGAGTTTCACACTGCCAAACTGAGATCAGTCTGCAGAGAAGACTGGAGCTTTATTAAAACACATTTATTGTAGAAAGAGGGTTTAATCCTAACAATGACTGTTTCTCGGTAGGTTTTAATTCCATCCACAGATTTTAGGATTTAAAATCTGGGTGACTGCACCAGTATTTTCTTAATAAGCGACAAAAGATACAAATCCATAAGGACACAGAGCAGCTATGGAGATTGGCGCTAGCTAGCACACCTGTATATATTATAGTTATTGTTGAAGAATAGACATCCATCTTTGGCTCCCAACCACTTTCTGTTCCACTCTCATTTAGCTGGTACAATTTCTGGTACAATAACTCTAATATCTTGTGGTGTGTTAATCAGTAGGACTTTAAACTTTAAACCTCCTACAGTCTGAGCCCATTTTTACTCCTATTAAAGGTCCGGTGTGTACGATTTTAGTGACATCTAATGTTGGGGTTGCAGATTGCAACCAGTTGAATGCACCTATCTCACTGCTCTCTTTTCAAGCAACCTATGGTGTCAGCTGCTTTAATGCAAATATGCATCCTCTCTGTTTGTTTCTTTTCTGGTCTGGCTTACAGGCCCTGTGAAAAAAAGGAATTATGCTAAGCTAATTAAAACACGATTCATAGTTACATGTTGTTATACAATAATAAGATAATTCCATTTCTGCTTCAACTCCAGAAAGCTACTGTCCATAAACCTTAAGTCTGGTGTCCTACCACATTGAGAACTGTATTAATTCCATGAGCACACATACTCATGACATATTCTCCCATCTGTTGCTGCAGGAACAAGACCACACCTCGTCGCTCTATTTCCCATGCTCACCCCCCTCTCTCTGTTCGTCTTTGATCACAAACACCATCCTCCCCATAACTCTTTTTCCTTCTCTTCCTCTTCCCTCTCCCATTAAAAAGAAATTAAAAGAAGGACAAAGAGTTGAAACTTTCTGAGACGTGCCCCCGACCTAAGTCTCTAACTCCCTGTGTTCCTCTGCATCCGAAGACCATCATCCATCTCTGCATTCCCCCCGTCTCACCCTTTTCCGTTGACCATCCGTTTCCCTCAGGTCCCGTCTACCAATAAACCTCCTTAGATCGGTTAAGGTGTGGTTTGCTTTGTTGTGAACATGCCCACTCTCTAAATGCCAATTTAGTTTGGGACACTTTGCCCACAATCATTTCCATGAATCCCACAAATGACCACTTTGGAATTACAACACGCAGTCCCCCATGTTACTTGCAGTGAACATGCTGTCAAGCTGACCTTTCGTCAAGCAGGTCACCCAGGGGAAAAAGAAAGAAGAACATGCATTAAATGATGATCTAATTGAGCAAAATGTATGGTTAAATTATTGTTTCGTGTTGGCTGTTGTCTGCTTTTCACGAGATGTTCCGAGGGCTGACAAACAGAGAGGAGCAAAACACCGCAGGAGGAAGAATGACTGTGAGCTGAATCACAGCGAATGTAGATGTGATTTGAACGGTAATACGGCATCTCTGCTCTTTCCTCTGCCACCTCAAGGGCAGCCTCAGGATGCTGCTCAAATCACGCTATAAACAGAAAAGGGTTGACGAGGCTGATATTGAGCCTGATGTTTTCGCAATGCTGGCGGTGGGGCCAAAACATTCTGTCCTCCAAACATATCATCTGGAGTGAAATATTATAACGGTACTGTAAAATACAGCATTTGGTGGATATCCATGCTGCCGCCTGGGAGATGACTTCTAAATATTGAGTTCACCCCACTGGAGCGGAAAACAGGACAAAACTGTACACAACACATACCAGAATTAAAAATGAAATTCAAACTGAATTTAGTGAAAACATTTATGCTCTTAAGAAAAAAAATATCTTGTATTTATTAGGCCATTTTAAAGACTGTTAAAAATGATGCGACTTCTGTGGAACAGATAGATAGATTCCCATCAGTCATTTACCAAGTAAATCCTAGGGATTTTGTAGTGTTAAAAATAAATTATGGTGTTTGCTACCACAAAACTCCTCTTTGTGTTTATGGCGGGCTTCTCAGGAAATGTAGGCATTTTTATGCAAATTATGTATAAGGCTAGCTAGGCAGCAACCTACAGTGGCAAATGAAATGGAGACTCCCATAACAACAAAGCAATATCAATTAAATTCGTTTAACATTGTTGTCACCTGCCAAGTAATTCCATGATCTTATGACCACCTTCCTAATATTGTGTAGGTCTCCCTTGTGCCTCCAAAACAGTTGTGACTCATCAGGGTGTCCTGTGGCCTCTGTGGATCTTGATCAGTTTGGGATCTAGTGAATTTGGAAGCCAGGTCAACACCTTGTGCTGTTCTTCATGTTTTTTTTTAGTTGTTCCTAAAGTGTTTGTGTGTGTGTGTCTGTGTCAGGCTGCATCCTGCTGGGGATGGCTGCTGCCATCAAGGAGTGTCATTGCTATGGGGTGGGGGTGCCTGGTCTGGTCTAGGTGGGTGCTACATGTCTAAGTAACATCCACACCGATGAATGCCAGGTCCAGAAGTTTCCCAAGATGGTCAATGTTATTTACCTCTCCTGTCAGTGGTCATAATGTTATGACTGATACGTGTACCGTGGACAGACTTCATACAGAAATGGACAGAAGTGGCTGTGGCTCTGATTTCTTGTTGGACAATCCAATTGTGTGCGGAGATATTTTTTTCTCTGCATCAGTTCAGTGGAGTCCAGATGGAGTGTCACCAGAGTCATATTTTGATAAGAACTGCGTTTGGCTATAGCAGGCTAAGAACAAGACACCGTGAACACAAAATACACGAGGGGTAAAACACAAACTCAAGACAGAAAACAAATCAGGACCTGGGAGACAGGGTTGTTAACTTACTGCAAATTCACAATGAAGGGCAGAATGAAGTCCGCACTCTGAACCGCAGAAAGACATTTCTTTCCCGGGGACAGTGTTTTATTGTATAGTAGCCTGTTCTCCCTCATGGCCTAATCAAACTTTGCAGCAGCAATAGTAGTAGCAGCAGCAGCAGTGTTCCAGCTAGTGGTATGGATGTTATGGCTGGCTGGGAGAGCTATAACACATGCTGCTGCCATCCCAGTTTTGCTATTATAAAGTTGAGCCGTTAAAGGAGTCCCATTATGGTTATTGATTTGCTTGTTTGCTCCCCGCTTGGTGGAAAAAACAGCACAAAGTGAGAGATTGTTTCCTACCCTCCTTTATATGCCGTTCCTGAAAAGTAGACATGGTAGAGAGCAGCAGATCGGGGGGAGGGAGGGTGGTCACAGGGAGAGCCCGTGAGCATATGTTGAATGGAAATGTGCACAGGCTTTGATTCGGTACATCAGGCAAGAGATGCGGTTTGCAATGCAGCAGCGGAAAAGAAACTAAATCCCTTCTGAGCCACTTCCTGGGCTCCGAGCCGATCCGATTCCTCCGTGTCCACTGTTGATGCTATCCGCCCTCACTATCAAGCCACCTGTGTAAATGGTGACACTGAGAAAGCTTTTCGCAGTTTGGGCCAGGATCTCATTTCCGATCACTTAGACAGAAAATCAAGCCATTATTAACCACATGGTGAACTAGCTGTGTCCACTTTACAACTTAATTAACAGAGGTGGTGGGATCAGCGACAATCAATTTCTCCCTGAAGGTTTCTACATGACCTACAGCACCACCCCCAGAGCCCCTCCATATACATACACACACACACACACATATGCACACACACACTGAGCATTCCTACAGCTTAAATCTGACACACATCGTAACCAGTTAAACCCTTTCGCATGTGCATTTGTGTCTGCTGTGTGTGCTCATGTTTGCTTCTTGGGTGCCCTGTCCTGCACACGATTGACCCAAAACCGAAATGTTCAAGTACAGCGATGCAAAATTACGATCTCCTCTATTTGTCTTCAATCTGTCTGACTGTGGATTTGATTCCCAAACTCTTCAGACCCTGACAATCGACAACAGCAACTCGTTCTCTGAGCTCCTCAGAAAGCTCATTTGTCCGTGCCATCATACGCTTCCTGGGCCACTTTTTTTTTTTAAAACCAAACGGGACACTGAACAACACCGTAGTCTCATTACACTGATTGGAAACACTTCTCAGCAGACGGACTCTAATTTGGCCATAAAATCCACTTATAATCCTCAAAGTGCACTTACTTTTGCACCTCACAGATAGGCTAATTTTCCCAAATAAACAAACACCAAAGCATGATATTTCTGTTCCGTTTGTTTGACTGGGTTCTATATGTCTACTTTCAGGAATTGTGTGAAAATCAGTTGAAGTTTTAAGTCATTTTTATTTTCTACAGAAATGTAAAAAATTCTGAGTGGTGCAAATACTTTTAATCGGCACTGTATGTGTATCAGAGAGAATCAACGAGTTCATGAATAAAACATTCAACATTACTCTTTGCATATTTCCTTTAATCACTTGGTCAACTGCCTGCTCGTAATATAGCATATATAAAGTTAAAAGACCCTGTGCAGTGGCCCCGGTGTGTTGCTGGATGGAGCTCTGGGTGGCCTGGCAGCCTGTGTTCAGGCTGGCACACACCCTGACCTCTGGCATATGGCACTTGTACTCAGCCTGCTGGCTTATTTGTCAACCAGCAACCTGGACTGCAGTAATGGCAAGGTGTAGAGAAGATCGTCTTCCCTGATTAACAAGGTAACCAGTCAAAAGGGCAGCCTCACTAATTCTCACCTCACAGACTGCAAATGGTGGCAGCTCTGCTCTTATATATTATTACTATGGATTTGCATATCAGTACAGAAAGCAACAAGTAGTCAAGTCAAGCAACCCTGCCTTAATCTAAGCTATATTTGCACTATTTTGAGCAATTAAAATTGTGTTTTGTGTTATGTCCGCAACTCTTACTAAAATACGGCCTCCCTAGTGGACAAATTAGAAATAGCAGTTTGTCCACTTCCCCAATTCATCTTGCGGGCCAGATTGGACCCTCTGGTGGACTGTTTTTGCCCTTGTGCCATATATTTGACACTCTTGGTCTGGAGGGTCAGCAACCATGGTTTGGAACAGTATTTAGTACTGAAACTCATGGTCAGGATAAATCCTACTGATCTCATTAAAAACTAAACAGAGTGGGAACAGTTTCCAGAACACTAAAAAAAAATTACCCTTGGGGTAACGGCTCTACAGCTGTTAAGAAACAAAAGGAGGAGATGTTAAAAGTTCAAGAATAGTTTGTGGTACTTACCAGTACTGTCATCATAAACCACGGTGACCGTCTTCCACTTGAAGAAGTGCACGAGATCCAGGATGGCCCGGCTGAGGGAGGAGAAGTCTGGAAAGAGGCTTACATAGAAGACATCTCTGTTGTCCGACACCTGGTGCTTCCACTTGGTCTGGATGTGTGGGACCCCCAGGGCATTGCAAATGGACTGGACCGCATTGGCTGAGGAACTGTGAGAGGGGCCGAAGATGGCTGCCACCCCAAGAGAAAGTTGGTCGCAGGCTAGAGAGGGGAAACATTCGATGAGTTAGTTCCATCCATCCATTATCAATTACCAATTACCACCATAGCTGACATTGGGCGGGACGTGGGGTATACCCTAGACACAGGACTTGCACAGAATGACAAATAACAATTTAGAATCACCAATTAACCTTCCATGCGTTGTGCTTGAATGCAGGAAGAAGCCAGAGGAGAGTTCCTTTTTGCTGAAATCCAGTATCTCTATGAAGTAGAGTCAAAACTGCAGGGGACTGCAGGAGACAAGTGGAGCAACGACTAGAAGTGCGTCTAGCTCACCTTGGTTCACTTTTGTTGGCAATAATAGCATCTAGAAAACGCAGTGGCAGAGTAAGACGATGTAGTAATTAAACTTGCTAGGCCCGGACAGAATCTTGCACTGAATTCCTAACAAATGCATGTGTTTGAAGTTAGTTTTCAAAGATTTATAACTCCATTAATAGTAGAACAAGACGAGTTCTTTCATCGAGATTGACCGCCAATACAATCAAATGTAAACATGCAGTGAAAAATATTGTGTTATCTTTCACTCGGTCCTTTAAAAACTTTTATGCCACTGTGTGCAAAGAATGGTTTCCCAGTTTGGTGAGGAAGAAGTCAAGTGGGCTGCACAGAGCCCTGACCTCAACCCTCTTCAACACAGCTGGAATGATCCGGAAGGCCTTGTCACCCAACCTCTCTAATAACTCTTGTGCAGAAATGGGAGCAAATAACTGAGCATTCGTACTAATGGTGCTTTGGAATAAAATGTCATCATATTTTGTAACACATAAAAAGTATATATTACCCACTGTAAATACTTCTTACTGGTGTGCATTATACAAAAACTCTTGCGTGTTCATTTCGGTAAAAATCACACCAGGTTGAGGTTGCTTTCTTGAAGTTCCGTTCTGATGCTAAACAAACAACTGCACAGCTTTGTATTAGCTCGACTGTGCACTCTAATTACCTTATTTGATATAAGGGAGTTGGGTAAATCACTGAGACAGGATATAATGGCCAGTAATTGATAAGAGACTTGAAATGTCAGCCTGATGCACACACAAAACTGATAGATTATAGCACTTTATTGGCTGTCTCTGGAGGCCAAGCAGGTCTTTGAATTACTGCCGCTGAGTCATTACCTGGAACCAATCAATTCTCTCTGTTTGCATTTGAAGTGCTCAGCCATTTCTCCCTCGCCTGATTATAATTGTCACAATCTAAGCCACTGCGGCTCGCAGGCCTTAAACGAGGACTACATTTACAATGCAAAACAGTCGTGGCATACGGCAGAGTGTATGTACGCGCACACATTCGCATGCAAAATTATATATGTATGGTATATACCACATCAGGCGCAGGTCGTCTAATCAAAAAGTCATAAATACCTTTCCTGGAGGCTTCGAAGCTGTCATAGATGTTTATCCTTTGGATGTCGTAGGTGAGCGTGGTGTTTGGCAGTAGGGTTCTGTTCCTGTTGATTGTGTTTAAAGCAAATTTAAAGGCTAGTTCCTCAGCACCTGATGGGCCGCTCTCAATGGACTCAAATATCCCCCCTGCCAAAAGAAGAGACACATCTGATTAGTGACTGAAATTTCCAGTTCTCCCCACAGTGACAGGATGATTAAAAACAAGACACTTACATAGATGGGGACAGGGCAACACTGTGCGTACGTCACCAAGCTCTGAACTAAACCAGGCGATTGCTGAATGTTTGATTAGCAATGGGTAAAGCCAACAGTGGAGACACAACATTAGAGTTTCTGCAGTCTACCGTCCAATTCCAAGTAAAAAAGCATAGTGGCACGTTTCCTCATTTGGTAGAAGCTAGCAACTCAATGCTAACTCAAACACATTCCAGCCCGGTTTGTTCAGTGATGCACCCCAGGACACAAGAAAACCACCCAAAATGTCATTGTATGTGTTGTATCTCTATATCCTTGCAGTAATACCCAGCTCCCTCACTTAAGTTATTAACACACAATGAATAAACATCAAGTCAAAGATGATAATAATTCTAATAATAATGATATAACTGGCATATATTGCATCCTATCATTCTATATCTGCCCTTCATCTGCTTGCCCTCTTCAGTAAACTTGAAGATGTTCACCTAGGAAGATGTACTACTCCCTTATTGATCCATTGATCGCCATTCATGAGTGGTTTCCACCACTTTTCTGAGTGCCGCTTCTTGTGAAGTAAGCGATGTTTACTGGTCTGGGAAAGATGCAAAGATCTCGCCTTCCGATCAATAATCCTAGTGGTATTAAAGTCTGAAACTGAAACTCTTGCTTCGGTAGTTAAGCCTTCAACATGGATCCACGTGGCCCGTAGGACTGCAGGCAATGGATTGGTTGTACTATGACCATCTGAACCAATAACAGAACACTTAAATACCTAAATACCTTGGGGAGAATTAATTGTCAGTAGGTCTGTGATGAGGGGGGAGGTCCTGGCTCTGTAAGTATACTTGCACATTATAAAGTTTTCTTTAAACTGATATTATCACTGATTCAAGACTGATTAGGCTGTAAAATGTTCAATCAGTGGTCAACAAAGAACGTCACATCAGAACAATATAAACTTTGATAAGGGTTTAGTAAGGTATATCATATACCATGATGTGGGTATGAATTTTATGGCATAATTAATGGTGTTGAGACCAGATAAGTTAGGTTTCTGAGCATACTTATAGATGTATATGCTTAGAGGATGTTTGGATAGGACATACTGAGCTCTGCAGTACAGGTGTGTCATGGCTGTGTTCCCGTTTGACGTGCTTAAGGTAGAAGAAGAAGTCCAAATGAATCAACCAGGCTCAGAAGGTAATCCTAATGACTGAGTGATTATTACCAACGTGTTTGGGAACTCTAAATGGCTGCTCTAATAGGGATTTCACACGTGAAGTTCTATGAAATAAATGAATATAAAACTCTTTTTGAGCATCAGAGATCAGACACTCAAGCCTCCGACAGCCAACGTTGTCTATGAAGAAAAGTGTTCAAACATAAAGCAATACACTTTTAATATCCTTAAAGTCAATGATCCATTTGTAACCAGATCCAGGCGAGATCCTAAAACTCTAGGCTGCTGTAATGTTTCCGGTATGAAGCCCTGCAAATGTTTGAGAAAGTGTGAGTATTCACTGCTACAGCCTTTCAAGTGAATAGGTTTGACAGGCAGCAGATGAATGGACTAAGAGGATGACTAGAGAGGTGGGGGTCGGGGGGATTCTGTGATCAATGTACTCTGATTGGCCGGCCAATCAATCAGTCAAGCCCTTGGGGAGCCGTGGAAAGCAATGGTGGTAGATTGAAGTGTTTTGTTTGGGTTAGCCTCATGGCCCGGCCCTGCTGGCTCACTGTCAGTCAGAAGTAACCCGGACCCTGTGCTTTATTTACTCCAACTACAAGCGCTCCGCAGCAGCTCAGGCGTAATCTATACACACAAGTGCATACGTACTGCGGGTTCCTCCACAGAACAGACCGGCTCTGATCAATGCTTCCTCGCAGTGATTTCACCAGTGAAATCTTTAGAAATACCGTCTATCCGGGGAGATTTATTTAGCCCGTGTGAGAGCTTAAAGCAAGCATCCAAACAGAAAGGCCTCTGACGGCAGCGGAACCATCGAGAAGTTTCTACTTTCATTAGTATTCATCTCACGGGAGAGCCCTATTTTGCATGCCATAATGAGTTTGAAGGAATTAATAAGCATCAGTTAAACGGGATGTACTATAATTGGAAAGCTGAGCGTTTGGAATGGCGGCATTCACCAACGACGCGTTGGTGAATGCCGCCATTCCAAACGCTCAGCTTTCCTGCTAAGAATATGAACAGCTCCGCTGAAAGGAATCTAACTTGTAAATGTTGAGATGCCTGAAAGATGAATCTGTGTTTGAGTGGAAACTGTTTAAGGAGGTGAGTCTGAACGGGAGTGCACACAGAGTCTAATGAGAAAGTTGCTTGCTTGTCTGCTTGGACACAGATATGGAAATGAAGCAGAATAAGTGAGATGAGGATGGAACAAAAGAGAAAGAAAATCCTCCAGTGAGGATATTTTGCTTGCTCTCTTCTTAATGAGAGATAGTCCGGGTTTAGAATTTTGATTCTTTTTTTTTTTTTTAATCCAAATTAGGGAGTTTCAGACTCTTTGTAGAAATGTTCTTCTCATCTTCCTTTTAAGAATAGACATTTATTAATTTGCCAGGGAGACGGGCTTATTAGCTCCCGGACTGGGTTAAACTAGATATAGGTGGTATGTGGGTATACGGGGAGACATTGTAGATACCAGGGGTATGATAAACCACAGCAAAGTACACAGAACAGCCATAACATTAAAACCACTGACAGGAGAAATAGATAATATTGACCATCTTGTGACAATTCAGTGTTCTGCTGGTAAACTTTTGGACCTGCATTCGTTCATGTGGATGTTGTAGCACCCACCTAGACCAGACCAGGCACCTCCACCCCATAGCAATGACACACCTTGATGGCAGCAGCCATCCCCAGCAGGATGCAGCCTGACACAGACACACACACAAAAACATCAAAAACTTGTCTGAAAGGGTGGTGTTTTGTTTTTTTTCTGAGTGGCTTGTGTGTGTGTTTTCCCTCCCTCTCTGGTAATAGTCCTTTAAAGGCACGATACCCACAACTAGAGAGCAGTGACCAGTGAAGAGAGAAATCCATCAGCTCTACATCAACCTGATCAATGACAGCGACTGCAGCACTCCAAACCACCACCACCACCACCTTCTTTACTGATCCCATGGATTTGTTAAGGCATACAGCAATCCCAGCAGGTGGAGTGTATGGTCAAAATATTGCCTCCACCATTGATCAGAGTGAGTACTTAAGTAATAAGCCACTTAGTGAGGAGTGTCTCAGTGATTTAAAAAATGCAAAGAGATGTTGTTAGGCCGAATGCCAAATGAACGAAACGTACTTAGCTGCCCAGAAATCGCTATGAATGACACCCCAAGTAACTAATGGCTGATTTAAAAGCAGATGAGCACCACTAATGTGTACTGAGGAACTATATTCAGAGTGTTCACTTCTTTAGTTACTTAATTTAGCTTAGTTATTTGCAGATATTTCTCGGCTATCTCCGCTTTGAGTTTTCCACGGTGGATGAGAGATCAACTCAGTGATCCACCTCAACAGGATCCATAGTAGGAACAGCGGGATGTCGTTTGGACTGCGTGAGTGTGGTGACATGGTAACAAATAAAGGAATGGACCAGGACTGAAAGGGTGCGATTACCAAAATGAATAATAGCTTACAGTGCAGCACAGAGCACACGAGTGTCGTAAAGTCCATTGGGAGACGTGATAAGGATGAAAGGGGGTCAGCCAAAGCCAAATCCAGTACTCCGCTCAATGGTCACATGAGGAAAGAGATGCCGCTGATGTCAAGACATGCAAGAGATGCTTAGAGAGTTCAACTTAAGCAATAAAAAGCGGGAGAACGAAAATTAGTGAGGAAGGAGCGTTCGTGTACATGTCAGGAAGATTTCCCTCAAGATGAATAGAATCTTATAAGGATGTTAGAGACTCGTGGCAAGGGGCGCAAGGAGAGGTCCTACTCACCAGACCCATAGAGGAGATACTGTAGAAGTCAAACTGTGCAAATATGCCCCCCTCCCCGAGACAGCCCAACACATAATAGCATTGTGTAAGATTCCAGTTGGGACAGCATACATGCAGAAGTATAACAATGTGGCTGCGATAGTTGACAGGAACATCTGTGCTGAGTACACGTCGCTGAGAACTGATGGATGTGGCGATCCCAGCAACATTCAGAAATAGACACGATTTACGGTATCTAATATGGTAATCTTTTGCAATAAAGGACAAAGACACAAAAAATGAGTGGACATATGGTCCCATATGACTGGATACACTATATGTAAAGATGTCAGCTGTGATCAGCATGTGTGCTTTACTCTTTTTAGATCCTTGTTACACGTGTGCATAATGTACGCCATAATGTACCGCTCATTCTGCAATTATTATTCATTTCGTATCAATTTTCCATCACAGTGTTGCGCCGTTACGCTGGCTGGATGCAAAGCAGATGTGTTGCAAGGCAGTCCCGTGAGTTGCTGTTGTCACTGACGGCTTCATGTTTGCTCGGTTGTTTCATCATATTTGTGTTTCGCTTTGATCCAACTGTTGTTTGATGATTGCGTCGGGGAATTTCACATGAACAGCGGCTAAACTTGAGTTTAAATTTTCTTGGTGGTGGACGGCTGGTGTTTTTTTTTTTTTTAATCAGAAACTATGGACCGTGCACACTGGAAACATTCATCCCGATTGTCATCCGTTATCCGGTTTACGCTGCATCCCTGTGCAGTTTAAGATCAGCAACACACTGAGGCAAAATCAGAGCAATTTATGCGGTTCAGTGCAGACCTCTCCACTGGGGAAACCAAACAAGCCCTTCACATGGCTCAGCGCAGGAAAGCCAGCTCTTCAGATCATGATTCAGCTGTCCACCTACACCCAAAGGACAAGGGACACTTCTTTTGAGTACAGCAGCGTATACGTTTTAGCCAGAGAAGTAGGAGTAGATGGTAAAAGAAGAGTAAAAGAAGCCATCTGTTTAAAACTGCTCCTCCTTCAGAACAGGGGAGGAGAACTGAGACATCTCTTACAAGACAGTTCCCCAAAATGTTTGACCAACATTCACACCTTGTGTCTGGAGTTTGATCGGTCATTGAAGTACCACTAATTTGGAAAGAACAGGATATACCAGGTTAATATGAACAAAATTGCTAAACCCAAACTCCCCAGCGGTGAGTTAGCCCTGAAGAAGGATAAGAGGTAAGAAAACTCTGAAGACATACCCTGGTATCTAGGAAGGGCATTGATTGACAAGTGTCCTGAGCTGCAGAATACCGAGTCCCTAAAGGCTCAAAGACACAGTAGGACACTGCTGAGACTAATCCATTAAATCACTGTCCTGCCTGCATGGACATGTGTCCTGTAAGCGCAGAGCCATGTTTTAATCAGGGCCTGCATCAAACCCTCCCCACACACACACACATACACCTCTCTAGAAACAATCAATCGTTAAACATGACACCGGCAGTGCTATCCCTTAATTCAGTGTAATCACAAACGAAGAGCCAGAGCTGGCCAGGGGGTATTGGCATTAGCAGAAATCTGTATTTCCCTTTCAGAAGCATGTCAGTCGCAACGGTGCAACACATCTGGTGCGGAAGCCTCGTTGTTTTGCTTAAGAATTAGGTTCTGGAGAAGGATTGCTGATCCTGGAACAGGACTACCAAACAAATACAAGCTCTGCCCGCCAAATCCATGGATGCACATTGCCAAGGCAGCGCCACATACAACCAGCAAACCCTTCCTTACTACTAGCTTAGCTACAAACATAGTTTTGCCCACATGTCTTTTTATATATTCTAACTTCGGTTTGAAGGCCGACTCTGATAAAAAGCCTCAATAATATTAACATAAAATGACCCGATACCTCCGACCTTCTCCTTTGTGCATATTTCTCGGCCATGTCTCCTTATTGACAAAGCAAATATGTGGAACGCTCACACATTAGCATGTGCCCACTCTGTCCCACACTGCCCCATCTCCCTTCACCTCCCATTCCTTGGCAGTAACAATGAGTTTTGTAAATAATGCACCAAATTGCAGAACAGCCACATAATGTCAACCTGCTAGTGGCACAAAAGAACCATAAATATCTACTGACTATATTCACAACATGGTGAGGCATGGTATTACTTGGTATGTGCAGCATTAGATAAAAAGTCAGGGTGTAATAATTGTGATAGGAATTCATGAAACTGCGTTCAAGCCGTCAAACCCCTTGGTAATATTAAAGTGGGGGACCAAAGCTACTTCACTAGAGAGTTATAATCCAGCTGTTCTTAATCTTTGGAACTACAGGCCATAGTGGTTGTTGTGAAACTAAGTTGGACAAATCACCGTCCAATACCCTTCTGGCCTATTCGTTGTTTTTCTTTTTGCATATATGCACAGTTAAAGTTTTCTAACATTTAAAGAAAAAATGTCTTTTTAATAAATTGCCAACCAGCTCTGCATATTTGTCGCACCCCTGCTCCTCCCGTACGAGCTGGGGAAAAAAAGTGCGCGTCGAGCTAAGAGCCTGACAGACGAACTCGGCGGAGTTCAAAGACAGATTTACAGCAAATGTGGATATAAATATCACAGTTCCCAATTAAAATTGATTTTATCACAGGAGCAACGGTGGATTTCCATAGCTCAGGAAAAAAAATAAAAAATCTGCCTGCGAAAGATAAGAAACTTGTTCCCGCATGAACGCTTCGGTTTTCCGAGCTGAATCACTGCTGGCAACCCCGATCAATACGTAGGATGTCACGGCGAACTGCAAACAAATCTTCTGCTGAATACGAAGAGACGGGAAGGGGGGCGGATGGATACCTATGTGTGCAGACCGGCGCCTTGCTACCTTGACAGAGTCGAATGTAAAGAGGACTTCCGTACGACTCTGAACCCTTTAAGTGAGTTCACGAGCAACATGTCATCCCTATCACTCTCCATGAAATGAATACAGCCCCTTTCTAATTCTGCCCCACTGGGTTATGACTCCACTCAGGGCCCTGCAAAGCTATGGGACGGCCTTCTCTACTTTCTCTGTCACAGGCCACTGCAAACACCAGACATCATCCATCTCAATTTTCTCTCTCTCAAAAAAAAAAACAACAACAAAAAAAAAACATGAATTAATACTAAATCCTTCCTCAGCTCATCGTTTCTGTTGAATGAAAATTATTTATGAGGCAAACTAAGCTGGCTTTCCCCGAGCACCTCCAGCACCTCGGCCCCTGTATGCTGCTGACAGTTTGATGGCGATTAGTGTCAGAATATCAGCGCTGCAGAACGGGAAGCGTAGCATGACGAGCTCCAAAAGCATGTTCCGTCTTTATCACAGCTGAGGCTCTGCTGCAGTATACGGGGTTTGGGGAGGGTTGCTCCGAGGGATGGAGAGGCCAGATGGAGTCGATAAGGAGAGGGAAAAAAAGAAAAATAGAGATACAAAGGCAACGGGGTGCACTGTATATGAAACAAAATGCTGGAAGTAATGCGGGGAATGGTGAGGAAACGTGGGCAAAATGGAAGACTTGTGGCTATAGAAGCTCTAAATCACTAGACACTTATGCAAAGTACGGCTGTAAGACTGTTCTGTGGGTTGTTTTTTTATGGGAGGATGGTCTCATTTACAAACTATAATGTTGGATTACGTGCACCAGTTCCTGTGAACGTCTCAAGTGGGCAGTTGGAATTCTGCACGGGAATGAAAGCCACATGAGTGATAGAGATATAAACATAAATGTGCTTAAAACCTACTTTACAGATTAAATTTTTTAATTCTGACATGCACTACTGTACTAATGTGATTTATACCGATCTGGCATAATATTATGACCACCTTCCTAATATTATTTAGGTCTCCTTTGTGCCTCCAAAACAGTTGTGACTCATCAGAGAATGGACATGGTCCTTCTGAGGGTGTCCTGTGGTGTCTGGCAACAGAATATTGTTAGTAGGGGGGGCTTTGAGAGGAGGGTCCTCTGTGGATCATCCCACAGATACTTGATCAGTTTGGGATCTAGTGAATTTGGAGGCTAGGTCAACACCTTGTGCTGTTCTTCATGTTTTTTTTTAGTTGTTCCTAAAGCGTTTTTGTGTGTGTGTGTCTGTGTCAGGCTGCATCCTGCTGGGGATGGCTGCTGCCATCAAGGGGGGTGCAATGGGGTGGGGGTGCCTGATCTGGTCTAGGTCATCCACACGAATGAATGCCAGGTCCAAAAGTTTCCTAGCAGGACACTGAATCGTCTCAAGACTCAATGTCATTCACTTCTCCTGTCAGTGGTTTTAATGTTGTGGCTGATCAGTGTATAAATCTAACCCGTCTCGTTTCCCTATAAACACGTATCACCTTTTATGCTTTCCCGTGCATGTTTTCTTAAACATGTGGATTTGTCTCACGGATGTGTTTTATCTTTTATGGTAGGGGTCACAGCTTAGCGACAGCCGAGCAGATGAGTCCTCTCAGACTCTGCGACAGATCTTTCTAGTGGACTGGAGTGTGCGGCAGCGCTTCCTGCCTTTCAAGAATCCGCTCCCTCACGTCGCGGTTTGCTCATTGACATTTCCAGATGTGAGCAGTTCACAAAGACTGTGACTGAGGAGGGGGGTGGGGGCTGACATTTTGTGTCTCTGCAAGTGCTTGACAATGGCTGGGAAGCACTGACATTTGTGAAAGTGCAGAGTAGAGCACTCCTAAGATTTTCTATTATGAGAAATGGAGATAAATTACACATTATGCACTTATATCTGTTGCTGTTGCAGTAATCTGTGCTCGTAGGATGTCAGAGGAACATAACACAGACGTAGCTGAGTGGTGGGGAAAGATTCAAAGTACAGGAAGAACGCAACAGGAAAAGGAGAGAGAGTGGAATAAAGGATGAACGATAAAATAAACACAACAACCTTGTTGCAATCCTCAAGTGATTCACTGTATGAAAGCGTCTTCAGTCTTTTGCTTCTAAACTTCCCTCAACTGCTGCAGACAGCTCCCTGAAGTATAGACAGCCTTCTGCTGTTGATCTTGTATGAAAAAGGTACAAACTGTTCAGCACAAACAGACCATTGAATAATAATGACACCACTTTGGGAAACAAATTCACAAGTGCCTGTACGATTTGCATAGCCTCAAAAAGATGCTTAGAATACAAGGAGAGCAAGGATAGCTGGGGTATACAGCGATCAGGCAAAACATTAAAACCACTGACAGAAGAAGTGAATAACATTGATCGTCTTTAGACCTAGCATTCATTGGTGTGGATGTTATTTAGACATGTAGCACCCATGCAGACCAGACCAGGCACCCCCACCCCATAGCAATGATACTCATATATCCTTGCTACATCCAAGACTGTTTTGGTTTGGCTAAAAAATATCTTGGTCAATGTTTTTAGGTCTTAGTCACCTGGTTTGTTGAACCCTTCATCCACCTCAACACCTGACTTGCGTTACGGCAACACTTTCACCTTTGGTTCTATCAGACAAGTGGGCTATAATAATCTCATAATTAAGCAGTCTTTGTCATTAAAACCTGGGTATTTCAACAAACAACTTACACCAATCAGCCACAACATTAAAACCAGTGACAGGAGAGATAAATAACACTGATCATCTTGTGACAACTCAGTGTTCTGCTGGGAAACGTTTGGACCTGGCATTCATTCATGTGGATGTTACTTAGACATGTAGCGGTGCCTAGACCAGACCAGGCACCCACACCCCATAGCAATGACACTCCTTGATGGCAGCAGCCATCCCCAGCAGGATGCAGACTGAAAAACGCTTTAGGAACAACTAAAAAACAAAACATGAAGAACAGCACAAGGTGTTGACCTGGCCTCCAACTTCACTAGATCCCAAACTGATTAAGTATCTGTGGGATGATCCACAGAGGCCCCTCCCCTCAAAGGCCCCCCACTAACAACATTCTGTTGCCAGACACCACAGGACACCCTCAGAAGGCCCATGTCCATTCTCTGATGAGTCGCACTGTTTTGGAGGCACAAGGGAGATGTACATAATATTAGGAAGGTGGTCATAATGTTATGCCTGATTGGTGTATCATCCCACTGATGACCCTGAAATAAAAAATAAAAATGTTGGTGCATCAGGTTAATAATTTAAAAACTTGTACCACCTCAAAATAAAAGATTTGTAGGATTTATTGTTGTAAAGATAATGTTGTCATGAATTACTGAAGTATAACCCAGGCTCTGTATTGTGTTAATAAAGCTCCAGTTACACCATTATCCAGGTGTTTTGCAGACAGTCAGAGGACACAGATTTGTTCTGCTTTACAATTCTATCTCCCCCATGTGTGCAGTCGACTCTCCCTTTGTGCTGAGACGGGCATCCAGTCATTCCAAGAGGCCTGGCGTCCCTATTAGTCTGCAGAAAATACAGTTTGCTAATAGTGCAGGGAGTGAATCTTATTATTTCTCTCCTTTCTCTCTCTCTCTCTCTCTCCCTCTCTGTGGATCTATTTGCTTAACAATGATAACAATCCCTGCAGCTTAACTCGCCCTCATTGGACCAATACTCCGAGCGCCGTGTTTTCTCCCTCTCTCTTTTTAATGAGTGGCTTTGGTTTTGAACTGAGCTGAGGCTTATTGATTTTCCGCGCTCAGACGAGTGTGTGATATTATCGTGAGTAAAGGGGAAAAATGAGGGAGATGAGGGGTCGGGGCGAGGGGGGGTTGGTCGGGGGCACTTTCCTCCAGAGGCGATTCTCTGTCGGTGCACCAGCGCGATGCCCCCCCTAACCCCTCCATTGTGATGTAATCCCAGTCCGTTTAAGGGATCAGGCGCGGCTCTGATAAGATATGAAGCCTCGACCCGCTCATCGATTCAGCGCGGGAGGAAACGTCAGCGGGTGATTGCACATGTACACAAACACAACCTTCCTTCGCTGTCGATGGTTCAGATTAATTAAGGTGTACGCTTCCTGATAGCCGCGATGCAGAGCTGTCTATAAAGTCTTCCAGCTGTAATGGGATCAATAGTGGATCTTTAATGCCCCGAATAGAGGTTCCTCGGGGTCACCGGAGCCTTGCTTCTTACATGCCCCTTCTTTCCTCCCCCGTATGTCCGGCCCTCTTCCCTCTCAGCCGTTTTAAGCCTCACATTTTCTTTCGCTCTACCGCGGGACAGTGCGAACAACAGATTTTGCATTTAACCTTTTCCACCCGGTAATGAGACCAGGCTGTACATCTTATTAAAATGTAACCTGCCAGCATTTTTTTTCCCAGTGTGAAGAGGCACATTCACAGAATAGGTCAGCTGGAGGTATCATGACTAATGTTGTTGAAGTTCATTTCTGACTTATAAGGCTGTTGTTTACCCTGTAGTTTTGATTAAATTAGGCATCTCAGAGATGGATGAGGAGCGAGGGGGTTATTCAAAATTCTCCCAAGTGCCTCTTGTGCCTACGCTGAACTACTGGACAACGGCAAAGTTGGGGGGGTATAAATTTAGCACCAGAGTGTCAAGGAATCTTCTTAAAGAAATGAAGGTCTCTTTTAAGGTAATGCAACAAAAAATAAAGAAAGAACCCTTGTTAGACATTTAGTTTCCTTGAATTTCCTGCTTTTTTTTGCAACTGGTTTTCTCTTTGCAATTAAGTTTTACTTCCCCAGCCTATGCGTATGCGCACCGATCAGCCACAAGATTGTGACCACTGACAGGAGAAGCGAATAACATCGACCATCTTGTGACGATTCAGTGTTCTGCTGGGAAACTTTTAGACCTGGCATTCAATCATGTGGCTGTTACTTAGATGTGTAGCCCCCACCTAGACCAGACCAAGCACCCCCACCCCATAGCAATGACACCCAGCAGGATGCAGCCTGACATAGGCACACACACAAAAAGGAACATCTCAAAAAAACCTGTTTCTTGTCAGTTTGTGTGTCCATCTATCCAGGATGTACCTGCTCTTCCTCGTGTTTCTTTGCTCATTGTGTTTTTGCTTTCTGCTTTCTGTGGAATTCTTGCTTTTCTTTCGTTTTCTGTATTTTCTTGTTACTCCTGTCGGATTACAGTTTTTGCCTGTACTTTGGTTGGTCTGTACCACACTGCTTTATCACTGCAGCACCCTTTTCTTCTATACATGTTTACTTATGTCCCTGCCTCCTCCTGCGTCTGCACACCTCGCAGCTACGCACACACAGAAAACGGGAACTCTTTCCGTTTCATATGCCGTAAATCTCCAGATCTCCCCACTAGCTCAGCCGCTGGGCGGGAGAAGAAGATTGTACGTGGGGAAAAAAACATATCGGGATGCGGCAGTTCCCTGTACAGTACTAAAAAGGAAGTCCCCTCCTTTTACCATACATAGAATTATTCCAGGCACATTTATCATGTGCTGTGGATACTTTTTCCAGTGCATTGCAGCCAAGGCCCATTTATTATTACAGACGTTTTATTTTATTTTTTTATTTTTTTAAGTGAGAAGGAGGAAAATTGAACCTGGACACTTTCATGAAGATATGCAGTATGACTTTTCATTTTCTGTTCCCTCTCTGAAATCATAGAGGGCTCGGAATGGGTGGAGAGGTACACAACATGCTCCGCAGATAATGAGAAAACAAAAATGGGAGCAAATCAAATGCACAGAAATTCTATTTTCTGCAAAGGGGGGAAACAGCACTATCAAGTGTGCACTGAATTATAATGTCAAAAAGGAGATAATTCAGAGGGTGTGGGAGCCAGACGCGGCGCGCCGATAACGCAAAGGACGGGGCTTTTTAAATAAATCTCTTGGCAGCCGCATCCCTCTTCTCGAGCCACTCCCGGGGTCACGCTGCAAGTACATTCGGTCAGAATGCGTCTGTGGCCTGACGCAGGAGTGGGACGCGAAAACTGAGACGTCTAGCTGGCCCAGCTAACCTCCTCTCTCTCTTGGGCACATGCTTTATTATGTAAATGCGCCGGCAGTTTCACCTGTTCATCTCACGCTCGGGCGACTTTTACAACAAAGACACAATGTAAATTTATTATGTCTGGCCTACCAGCACCGCCATCTGAACTTTATGCTGCCATACAACAAAGCCTGTAACAGGAGCAGCGTTTCAACTCTTAAAGAGATATTCCGTGCACGGCTTATTGCGGATGAAATGCATTTGCCTTGATGTCACATTACGATAACACAAAATAAGTCAGTTTAATTAACAATCTGTAAGTGAGCCAGTTGTTAAGTTGGCAGGAGGATCAGTAGATCGGTATATGAAATCGTTTTGGGTTGTTTTTGTGCCTTCTTATCTATTTTTTTCCCTAAGAGGTGCTATGTTTTATTGACATGCACCTGAACACCATTGTGAAGAAGGTCAGATAGCGTCTCTAGCTCCTCAGACGCCTCAGACTTTAAGCTCCCTCTCAAGGTGCTCAGGAACTGCACCATAGAGAGCATCTTGTGTGGGAGCATCACGACCTGGATGGGAAATTGCACCAGGCAGGACTTCGTGGCCCTCAAAAGGGTGGTCCGTTCAGCGGAGCAGACCATCAGAGCTGAACATTGCAGGTTAGGGGCCAAGAAGATCCTGAAACAGCCCAGCCGCCCCGGGCACTCTTTGTTCTCCCTACTGCCATCAGGCCGGCGTTTCTGCTGTCTGAGGACAAAGACTGAGAGGCTGAAGACGAGTTTCTATCCACATGCCATCTGTCTGCTCAACTGAGCCTTAATTGGACCTAAATACCACCATTTTATTTTATTTTTATGTGCAATTATTACTGTTTAATGTATTACTTTTATACTATTGGCTGCAGGTACAAAAATACATTTCGCTGTGCATTGTACTATGTATAACTGTGCACGTGACAAATAAAACCTATCTTACCTCTTATCTCTCTTACCTTACTGTGCATATGCTGCCGTAGGGATGTTTTCTCTTATATTTTCCTCTTGTTTGTCTCACATTTGCTTTTACTAAATGCGGTGACAAGAGAATATGTAGCACCGACAGCCAAATGCGCAGCACGTGAGCACGCCGACAATTTTAAATTGGCTGCTCGTGTCAGGCACTTCGAAATTAGTTCACATCCCGATCAACCCATTCGTGTGGCAGACTTGTGTTCTGCGCCCAGGCTACAAACCGCCGCAACCGGACAGGAAGAGAGAAATAAAGAGGTAAATAAAGCGAGACGTAGAAGACAAACGCCTCCTATAGGAGCTGCAAAACCCAAAGAGAAGTATCCCTTCTGCACGGGCGGAAACTTTACTCGACGAATGATTTTCAAGTCCACTGCAGAGGACGGTGAGGACAGCGGAGAAAATCATCGGGACTTCACTTCCTCCCATCCAGGACATTGCAAAGAAACGCTGTCTGACAAGGGCTCAAAACATCACCACAGACCCCTCCCAGCCCCACCGTGGACTGTTCTCTCTGCTGGCCTCTGGACGGAGGTTCTGCAGCCTACAGAGTAATTAGACTGTGCAATATATTTATCTTTCAACTGTCAAAACTACAGACGTGGTTGAATGCATGGAGCCCTGTCCGGGGCACAGTCAGATATACCACAGCGTCCTAGCCCAACCAGGAAACATGCAGTCAGCACCGACCTTCTGTTCAAAGGGAATGTAATTAATTTATTGCATAATTTGATTCCACATTAAGCAAATTTAAAAAGCACCTCCATTTCCACTATACTTCCACATACTCATTTTTATTTTATATTATCCATTTTAAATCAAACATATATGAATGGATGAAACAAAGTCCAATGCATCAGCGGCCTTTATGTTGTGCTTCATTTGCATCCGGCTCCAGTGCGTCATCCAGCAGAGTGCGCCTGTGCAAGTAAAAAAAGTCTCCACCTGTGATCATCTTTCCTAAAGTAAGATATCAGAGACTCTTTAGCATGTATAATCCACTCTTTAACAATTTGACAGTCTCAAAGAAATGTGCACCAATATCAGATTTAATAAGTGTAATAAGCTACAGCTACGAAGCAAATAAATGCATGTGTATGGGGCTTTCTTCTGTGTCTTGGTGAAATAAATTGGTTTCTCAGCATCATTATTAATATTTCACAGCACAGATTTCCTCTTTTTTTTTTTTTGCACGCTGGCATAAGTGTGGTATTCTGCATACGGACAACTCAAGATCAAATCTGTGCACAGTTTATGCACGAGACCAAATAAGCAGACCGAAAAGACCTTGTCATTTTAACCCAATGAGGCAACATTCATTCATCCTGTCCCAGCTGTCATTGGGAGAGAGGCGGGGTGCATCCTGGACAGGTCTCCAGTCTATCGCAGGGCTAACACAGAGAGACAGACAACCATTCACAATCACACCTACGGCCAGTTTAGAATCACCAGCGAACCTAACTTTCTAGTTTTGCAAGATCTGGCCGACGAAAAGATGCTAGAACCTGCCCCGATCCGTTAAAAGTAGCGCTCAGTGAGTTGCGCTGTAGACTATAATTGAAGTTCGCCAAATTAGTTCATTAGAATTAATTGTGTGTGAGAACAACTATCACCGGCTCACTTTGATACTAAAGAAAACAAATAAAAAAAAGATCCAATTCAGCTTCTGCTCAAATAAAGGAAAGTATCCCAGCATGGATTAAAAAAAGCTACTGGGAAACAGCCGTTGCAGCTGTTGCTTTAGCCGCCGACGTCTCCATGTCTGAAAGGGGCTTTGTTGAGAGCAAACTGGAATGGCTTGAAAGCTGGAAGTCACAAGTCAACTGACGAAACTGTTATTGTGTCTATTGTACGGGTGATCTTATCAGTTGTCGGAAAGTCTTTCTAAACCCTGACACCTCTTTATGTCTGCCACGTGCACATATTGTGTTTCCCTCTGATGTACGCGTTCCTGCTAAGTGCCGGCACAATGAAATCATCATGTTTCAGCGCACCTCCCATTTAGCAAGTGAGCTCTCCGTGTTGCTCCGGCTCCTTGCCTCTATTGTGTCAACATACGCTGTAATGAAATCCCGGAGCAGGCTTAAGGTCACAACCCGGTTAGCTCCGTGGAATTCTCAGATTCTCCATCAAGGTTATAGGGCGGGCTGGCGGCTTTGTCTCCGAGATCCCAGCAGGATCTCTGGGAATCTGGGAAACGGAGCGGCTGATGGATGAGTGACGGGTGCAGCGGAGCAATCTGCCTCGATCTCTCTAATGAACTTGTTCCTTTTGATCCACCATAAGGAACCAGCTGGGGGAGGGGTGGGAGGGGACTTAACCCCTCCGTTACTGCAACCTCTGTGGCCTGTAAGTTGATGCATTAAATCAATAAATTACACCGATCATCCGCAACATTAAAACCACTGACAGGAGAAGTGAATAACATTGACCATCTTGTGGCAATCCAGTGTTCTGCTGGGAAACTTTTGGACCTGGCATTCATTCGTGTGGATTCATGTTACTTAGACATGTAGCACCCACCTAGACCAGACCAGACCAGGCAGCCCCACCCCATAGCGATGACACTCCTTGATGGCAGCAGCCATCCCCAGCAGGATGCAAAAACAACTCAAGAAAATATGAAGAACAGCACAAGGTGTTGACCTGGCCTCCAAATTCACCAGATCCCAAACTGAAGATACTCAAGTATCTGTGGGATGATCCACAGAGGCCCCTCCCCTCAAAGGCCCCCCCACTAACAACATCCAGTGCCAGACACCACAGGACACCCTCAGAAGGCCCATGTCCATTCTCTGATGAGTCACAACTGTTTTGGAGGCACAAGGGAGACCTACACAATATTAGGAAGGCGGTCATAATGTTATGCCTGATAAGTGTATGTGACACTTTTATACATTTTAATGTATAATAAATGAAACTATTATGCGCTACTATTATACATTACACACTTAATAAAAATAATATACATTAAAATATATAACAGGGACAGAATCACATGAAGTGTTGCTTTCATTTACTTTAATTCTCCTGATTTGAACAAGTTTGCGATATTGAGCGCCGATAACAAATGCCAATGACATGTAACTCATGTTGCAGCTATTCAAAAAGCACAGCACACCTATATATCACGATTATTTTCTCAGCGGGATTCAAACCGCCGCAGAAATCTGAATCTGAATCTGAATCGATGTCTATGCCGCTATCATAAACGTAATTAAACCCTCATTTCATTTCTTCTGTCCTGAGCGAACATCTCTCCGAGCAGGTTGCCGAGCTGCAGGCTGTGTGAACAGCTCCTCCGTGCCCGCGTGTAATAGAATCATCTACAGGTGATTTGTTTCAGTCCTGCGGCTATGCCATTATTCCCCGTTAACACAATGATCGCTGGCCCCTCTCATTGACTCTGTCGGGTTATTTTTTTTTCTTTCCTCCCCCTTTTCCCTCCTTCTCTTTTACCCCTTTCCCTCCTTTGGGGCTTGGTGGGTGGCTGCAGTGTGTGTGTGTGTGTGTGTGTGTGGAGATAAAAGGCAGGCATGTCTGCAGGTATGAGCCATGGGATCCATTACAGCCAAATAATACATTAAGAGACATTTCAAACTGAATCGTGACAGGTGGAGAACAGCTTTCCCTCTGGGCAGGTTGAGGCATCTGTTATGACAAGCAAACCAAATCTCAGCTTTCCCTGGATGAATTAGGAGTCACCTCCAGTTGCACACACACACACTCCGCCAATGCCTCCTCCGTCTCTGACACTTTTACTCCCCGCTGGTTCTTCTTCCCGTGACACCCCCTTCCTCCTTCCTTTTACCCCACCTTTCTCCCTTCCCACAATTCGCCATCTCTCTGCCGCTGTCACCTCCCATCTTTCATCTCCCTCTCACATCTCTAAAATAATGCTCCGAAGGGAAGGGAAAAGGGAAAAGGGAAAAGTTCAGGGGAGCAGCGAGGATGCGGCGCGAAAATGTGCATGTGCAAAAGAAAGAAAGAGTAAAATAGTCAGAGAGTGAGAGCGCCCGGGGCAGAAATGTTGAGATAATGGTTTCATTTGGAGAGATTGTGATGAGGCCCTTGAAGGGAAAAAAAAAATCCCCTCGGATGGCTGGATGAGTTACCTCTCTCTCTTTTCATCTCTCTGCTGCCGGATCACGCTGTCCTCAAAGCCACGGGAACATTGGACCCTCTGCCTTTAACTAACCCTGACAATCACAGCTACTGGGAGAGAAAAGCTGTCCGACACAGCCTTTTGCCTGCAGGCTGCTATAAAACATAAAAGACACTCACACAGACGTGCAGTCAGGCTCAAATATGAAATAAAAAAACACACAAAAGGCATAAAAGCTGCTGAAACAAGGCCACGAGAAACAAAAAAAATTCAATACACAATCAAAGGTAATGTTTTTTTTTCCTTTTTTTTTTTCCTTTTATGGAAAGTCAAAGCTTTAAAAGTGTTGATGTTCACGTCGGAGTCATGTTGAAACGGTGCGGAGGAACATGGGCTTTTCCATTAGCCGGCCCTGATTGGTTATCCCACAAGGCAGGGAGAGTAAGCCGAGATAGAAACACTTCATAAATATTCATAAAAGGCTTTTAAAAGCGGGTAATCATTTTCCTTTTTATGCATAATGTAGCTTATTTATTTCAAACGCTACCATCCATTTGGAGGAAATTGTTCCCCATTTGAGGGAACTTGTATCTCTGGCTGCGTTTCGGCTGGGACGCGGAGCCAGCCAGCTGCCAAGCAACAGAGGAATATGTGTGGTTTCCAGAGCTTATAATGATCACGGCGGCTTCCAGGTGTATTTACTAGTCACACTGTAGGTAATTGACCCGAGGCGCACCGAGAGCTATCGCCGCGTGGAAATGTACTGTAATGTTTACTTGATGTTCCCCCAGAATCACATTCAGGGTCAAAAACCAGAACTAAAGGAAGGAAAGGATACGGACGCTATCTGTGGAAATCCACACTAATTCCGTTCTTTTTTGTGATTTCAGAGCAGAGCAGCAGGTTCAGAGGTTCAGTGTGCAACGTTTTACATGAATAAATCATTGTCGCATTTTTTTTTTTTGCCATGTTTTAAAGTACGAGGATTAGGACAAAACAAGGTCTCTTGCAGGAAAAGAAAAATATACAGACATCGTGAAGAGCTATTACCTTCCTTTTAAACACTCTTTGGTGAGGAAATGTTTTCTTTTGCTAGCAACTAGTTTTAGACACTGAAAAAAACTGCCTACTTTAATACAGACTGATCAGGCATAACATTATGACTACCTTCCTAATATTGTGTAGGCCTCCAAAACAGTTGATACTCATCAGAGAATGGACATGGGCCTTCTGAGGGTGTCCTGTGGTGTCTTGATCAGTTTGGGACCTAGTGAAGTTGGAGTGAATCTTTTTTTTTTAGTTGTTCCTAAAGCGTTTTTGTGTGTGTTCCTGTGTCAGGCTGCATCCTGCTGCAGGGGATGGCTGCTGCCATCAAGGAGTGTCATTGCAATGGGGTGGGGGTGCCTGGTCTGGTCTAGGTGGGTGCTACATGTTTAAGTAACATCCACACCAATGAATGCCAGGTCCAAAAGCTTCCCAGCAGAACACTGAATTGTCACAAGATGGTCAATGTTATTCACTTCTCCAGTCATGGGGCCATAATGTTGTGGCTGATTGGTGTATATTTAGTAACCCTGAACCGTCCCGCTATTCATTTAATCACCATGGCCTGCTTAGGTTCGTATGTTCTCCTCAGACAATTTTGGCAACAACTGTGCCCCAGTCAGCCGTTAAGGAAATTGCGTTGCACTAAAACTAGATATTGTGGTAAGGGTAGATTGTTTGAATTGTTTGTTATTGATTCTCCAGAAACCTGCAAATGACCCGTTCCTAACATTTATGTTTTGAGCAGTCATTAGTTTTAATCTCTATGCCGCACAATTAATTAGTGCTGAGGCAGTGATTTGCATATAATATTTACAATACCTGCACCTGGCTAATGAGAAACTGTGTTCACCTCTCAAAGAAGTCCCAGTGAAGCCGTCTTGATGGCATGACGGTGCAGTTCAGCACTGAGCCTGAGCGAGGCACGGGACCCGGGACCAGCTCTTCCTCCCACGTGAGCCGCCACCGCCCGCCAACAACAACAACACCTGCCGGCTCTACCGCAGTATTCCCACGCACACTCCACACTAACACTACCGCTGCTTTCCGTCACACGCCCACACGCGGACCTACCACGCTCCGTGCGCCTCAGCTTCCATTTACACACACGCAGCGGGGTGTGTACGAAAACAAACTCGTCCTTAAAAGCCAAATTAACACTCGCATTGCGTGCGCACACCCTCCTCAAACGGAACACGTGCGAAAGCTGCCGCCCGCGTACGACAAGGTGCAAATGCTTTATTATCGCTAAAGATGAGAAAGCGGTGGGGATGTTTCTCGCTTTCTCCGTGAGATACAGGCGCCTCACGTGGCTGAGTGTGAGGAGAATGTGGCAAGATTCTACAGGTAGTACAATCAGAGACAACCAAGCCCTCCGGCGCACAGAGGAGCAGCTCCTTCTGGGGGTAGTTATGGGCAGGGAGGATTACAGGATGAGGGGGGAAAGCGGTTCAACAATGGCGAGATACAGAGTGTAGGTAGAGGCCCATCGGCTGAATGGCCTCACACAAAGAAAGCAGACAAGAGCCAACCACACTCCCCTATAATCCATTTTCATGCACGGCAGGGCTTTTAACACATGTCAGTCGCCTCAACGACCGAAACATATCCCTGCATCCATGCTATGTGTGAACTAGTTAAACAGATCCTAACTATGATCTGAGATAATATAGATGGTCCTTGTGCTTTCTGGGGTCAGAAATTAATCCTTGTGCCTCCAAAACAGTTGTGAATCATCAGAGAATGGACATGAGCCTTCTGAAAGGTGGGTTTAGGCTTCTGCGTCAATTTGACGCCGTAGCTATGAAGACACCCCAGACCCTACACAGACCCTAACTCCGTAGCCTGACGTGCACCTCCCCAGAAATGGAACTACGCATCACAGTGAAGCAGACTGCAAGAGCCGTGATTGGTCCGCTTGGTTTCCCCTTCACTATTTCCGGCTTCTTCCCCATCTCTGCAATTTTCAAACTGATTGCTTTGGATCAATGAAGACGGAACACATTGAGGAACATACTTAGAAGATACAGACATTAGTAAGACTTATCTTGCGCAAAATGTCAGGAAAAGTTTCAGTCATCGTTGTTGAAAGTGAAGCAGGAAGTAGAAACAAAAATGAACCCGGCTGGCAAAAAGTACACAGCACCAACTAGAGTTTGGGTGGAGTTGTTACAGAGCGAGCACAAGTATAAATGGCTCGCACCAGCATTGGCTACGTGCATAGGTTACGGGATGTAGTCCCGCAGAGGCATAAACTCTGCCTATGAGGGTGTCATGTGGTGTCTGGCAACAGGATGTTGTTAGTGAGGGCCTTTGGGTCCCAACATTGACCATCTGTGGATCATCCCACAGATACTTGATCGGTTTGGGATCTGGTGAATTTGGAGGCCAGGTCGCTTTAGGAGTTGTTCCTAAAGTGTTTTTGAGTGTGTGCCTGTGTGAGGCTGCATCCTGCTGGGGATGGCTGCTGCCATCAAGGAGTGTCATTGCTATGGGGTGGGGGTGCCTGGTCTGGTCTAGGTGGGTGCTACATGTCTAAGTAACATCCACACCAATGAATGCCAGGTCCAAAAGTTTCCCAGCAGAACATTGTATTGTCACAAGATGGTCAATGTTATTTACTTCTCCTGTCAGTGGTTTTAATGTTGTGGCCGCTCAGTGTAAGGTTTTGAAATGCCAAAAAAGCACCTTCCTAAAAAGTTTTAATGACAAAGACCTCTTAATTATTGATTAGTATAGCCCACTTGCCTGATAAGAACCAAAGGCAAAAGTGTTGCCCTACCGCAAGGTGTTGAGGTGGATGGAGAGTTCAACAAATTTGGATACCTTAAATTATAGACATTTTTGAGTCAAACCAAACCAGTCTTGGATTTAAAAAAAATATAGGAGTTATTCCACTGTCCTAAAAAATCTCAATTTTAAATAAAATACTACGTAACTGTATGCAGATTTTATTTGAAAGACAGTCATGGATACATTCGGTGTGGATCGGTCACAGTGTATTAGTGTCCAAAACACTACATCAAACGGTGTAAAGTGATGTTCATGTCAAGGAATCAGAAAATTAAAATGGTGTCAAAAATAAAATCAAATACTGTCAGAGAAAGGCCAAAATAATCATGTATGTTCGTCTAACAATAGACAATAGTCACTCAAAACTAACTAACCAAATCGGCTTTTGCTTGGATGTTACATTTAAACCAGTAAAAAGAATGAGAGTTTTTTTTTTCCCCTCTGGTGCTGTATTCTTTGACCTCATCACAAGGTGCAGACAGAAAGAGAGCAAGCAGGCATTTTGGTGACAAAGACCTCCCAGGAGAGCTGTCTAAGACATATGTAGGACAGAGGAGAGATTATAAATAGATGAGGTAAAAATAATCGACACGAGTTGTGTGACACAATGCAGACAAGTATTGTGCTCTTTGTTCTTGTTGAGTTAAACAGTCCCTTTAGCAGAGGAGCAGGCATGTGCTTTCCTTTCTGGCGGAGCACAACAGAAGGAACTGGGAGGAAAACAAAGAGCATCTGGTGAGGAAGGAGGGAGGAGGAGGAGGAGGAGGAGGAGGGTAATGATGAAAGTAGAGTGAAGAATGTAATCGTCTTCAATACTTAATATCCAAGAAAACATGCTTGTCTAAGTGATTTTCGGTGCTGGGGGTTAGTGGAACACTGAGGTTTCAGCCTCTGCTTGCTCAATCAGATATAGGTTACACACACAGAAACACACAAGGACACAACAGAAGACAGTTGGACATGGTTTAGTTATGAAATGTGTACAAGAACAAAACAACAACACACATATTGTGAATTTGTTGACGCACTTCGGAGAAACTGGCTTATACATATGCAAAAGAAGCCCTGAGGGACACGATGACTAAATAACTGTCTGTTGTTGTACCATTAAAACTATCATGATATCATGTCCACACTGGCATCAGAATTCTTTGGGAAATACAGCAAAACCTTGATATCTTCACTGATCAGCCACAACATTATGACCACTGACAGGAGTAGTAAATAACATTGACCATCTTGTGACAGTTCAGTGTTCTGCTGGGAAACTTTTGGACCTGGCATTCATTGGTGGGGATGTTAGTTAGACATGTAGCACCCACCTAGACCAGACCAGACCAGACACCCCCACCCCATAGCAATGACACTCCTTGATGGCAGCAGCCACCCCCATCCCAACGGTTTAGGAACAACTAAAAAAAAACGTGAAGAACAGCACAAGGTGTTGACCTGGCCTCCAAATTCACTAGATCCCAAACCGATCAAGTATCTGTGGGATGATCACAGAGGCCCCTCCCCTCAAAGCCCCCCCACTAACAACATTCTGTTGCCAGACACCACAGGACACCCTCAGAAGGCCCATGTCCATTCTCTGATGAGCCACAACAGTTTTGGAGGCACAAGGGAGACCTAAACAATATTAGGAAGGTGGTCATAATGATATGCCCGATCAGTGTATATTAGGTGGTTTGAGAGGATTCATTTTGCACCCCAACAGCAAAAGGACCATCAGTATTGGCTCAGGTCATAGTAAGGATCTGTTTAACTACTTCACACGTAGCATGGATCCAGGGATATGCTTTGGTCGTTGAGGCGACTGACATGTGCTAAAAGCCCTGCCGTGCAGTGAAAATGGATTATAGGGGAGTGTGGTTGGCTCTTGTCTGCTTTCTTTGTGTGAGGCCATTCAGCTGATGGGCCTCTACCTACGCTCTGTATCTGTAGGACACCCTCAGAAGGCCCATGTCCATTCTCTGATGAGTCACAACTGTTTTGGAGGCACAAGGGAGATCTACACAATATTAGGAAGGTGGTCATAATGTTATGCCTGATCTGTGTATATTAAAGTAACCATTAAAGTAACCACAATCTGTTCCGTGTAGCAGCAACAACACACTTTCATTTTTTCAATAATATTGTAATATTGCTGTTGGACATTGCACTTTAAATAGTCCTCAAATAGCATAGCTTTATGATTGGAATTGTTTCATCTAGCCTACAACACATTATCCCACTCCTAGTCCTCTGCTCCTAATACTACGGTTCTGTCTTCGCTGTAGAGCTGATAGTCTCTCGGGAGGATGGTATCGATGCACACTATGAAAGGAAGAGGCCGGGGTGTGACAATCTGGCAGCTGAGGCATAGAAGCAGATGTGGTAAGGTGAAACTGGCCGGCGGAGGTGGGGTGCAGGGCTTTTGTGGCCAGTTCCACAATAAGGCTCATGAAGGAAGTGGGGATCAGAGGCCAGACGAAGTGGAAGGTGGTAATGGAACTTGGCAGTGTCGCTGATAAAAGCAGTCACTGGCTGTGGCCGAAGCAAAACGCTGTGAAATGACCATTTGGAGACAGACACCCAGATCTGATCTGATGGGCCTGCCTCAGTCGAGGGTGTCTTGTGATAAAAGGCTGGGGCACACAGCTGATAAAGTATCGTCCTGGAGATTTTCGGCGTGTCTCCTGGCATGAATTGCTAAAGGACCTTTCCCAGGAGAGGAGTTGTGCAACTTTTGCCTCATTACTCAACCTACTAAATGTATTGTAAACCATAAAGCAAATGAATATTGCACTATATTGCCTCACCTGTCACCAATGCCCTCAGACCACTTCTTCTGCCGGGTCGTGAGGTTTAAGGTCTAAACGAGGGTCTGAACGTGGTCCCTAATTAGCTCCATTCTCTTCAGCCTCCCCCTCATACGATGGGCTAGGATCACAGAGAGATCTGTCACCCTAATAACCACTCATCATCCTAATTACATCCCCCTGTCACACACAGGCACATCTTCCCTGTCAACTTTTCAAAAAATGCTTAATGAACTATCTAAGCATGAAAACTCCAATGATAAGATGATGCATTCCACCTTGTGACCCTGAGGTAGGACCGCTTCTTGGTGTGCCCTAATGGTGCACCTTTGCAATGCCCTAGCACATTTGATACCTGAGAATAAAGTCAGGCATGTTATTGACTGAGGAGGCTTTGTAAATAACACCTCCAGAGACTGATGCCTACTTAACTTACACTGAAGGCAGCGAGCATTCTTTGATGAGTGTAGAGGAAATCTATTTATGGGCACCAAAGATACTGTATTTGCTTTGAATAAAGATGACGCTGCAGTTGTGGGTTGTATCAGGGATGGACAGGAGCAGGAGTACAAGAATCTGGAGAACAACTTTGTCTCAAGGTGCGGACAGAACCACCTTCTGATCAATACAGCTAAAACCAAGTAGTGCCAATAGTGGATTTCCGGAGGTCCAGGCCCCACCTGCAGCCTGTAACCATCAACGGGGAGTGTGTAGAGGTGGTTCAGACCTGTAAGTACCTGAGTCTACATCTGGATCACAAACTGGACTGGTCGGCTGACATAGACTCAAGGTCAGAGCCGGCTCTATTTCCTCAGGAGGCTAAGGTCCTCTAAAACTGCCGGAAGCTGCTGGACACGTTCTACCAGACTATCGTCGCCAGTGCCCTCTTCTGCACTGTGGTGTACTGGGGAGGCAGTGTTAAGAAGAAGGGCACCTTGCGGATGGACAAGCTGATACAGAATACGGGCTCTGTGGTAGGGGCAGAGCTGGAGTCCATGACATCGGTGGCAGATGTAAGGACCTTGAACAAACTCCCGTCCATCATGAACAATGTCCACCACCCTCTACACGACACCATAGTCAGATAGAGAATCTATCTATCTATCTATCTATCTATCTATCTATCTATCTATCTATCTATCTATCTATCTATAGTGTAGCATACTTGGATGTTTGAGGAAATAAATAAATATAGGACAACCAGCCAGATGACTCAAGTCATCCAGTGTGAGTACTCATCATGATTCTTTTGCTATTAGTCTCCACCACTAAAAGACAGTCTCATTACAGCAGTAGACTTTTACTTGAGCTCTTATTTATGAAGCATCAAATCTGCTACAATTTGTCTTTCCTCATTTGTGGGCGTTAAAAATACGATGGATCGCTCCTGTGGGTGTTTTGCACCCGGCCACCCCGGCGATTTCAATTTTTTTTTTTTAATAGAGATTAATACAGTGATTAAAGACAGGTGAGCCTTTTTAGCATACCACAGTTACACAGTGTCACCGAATCACAGCAGTAGCATTCGGCCTGAGTCCCTTTTGTGCTTTAGCTGCCTAAAGGCTCTGTAACAAGCTTTCCTCTCAAGGACTGAGGCACAACATGGGGGCTGAATGTAGCCTCGGCAGCAGCAGGAGCGGAGACTGAACACTTTTAGAAAGGCTGGACCCGGAAACAGCTCAGATGAGAGCTTAAAAATAAAGGTGTTTTTAGTTCAGTGCAATTGGGCCCTGGGCATCTGGAGTGTAGGCTAATGAGTCATACCATAGGTGCACTGAGTAAATGTAGCTCAGGCAGTGATTTAATACTGCAAGAAACTGGGAGCACACTGTATGGAGATGGAATTGAAATTCATATTGTTGTTTTTGTTTTTGTTCAAAGAAGGCGAGACAAGAAGCCTCACCAGCTGACTGCTGTAGGTTGAGACTTAATGTTAGGGAGCAATGTCAGATCTTATCTAACAAAAGGAAATGCCTTAGAGCAATGTAAATTTGTTTCTCTCATGGACATTTTAAACTCGATTTGCCAGTAGACTTATTCAAGTGAATACTTGGATGAATATGCATTAACATTATGTATTTAATTGGCACACACAAACACCTTCTTCCTTATAAACATACACTCATACACACAAGCTAAAGGGTTGGTTTTTTTTTTGTATGGCCATTAAGATCACAGCTAATCTAAGTCACAAATTACTTGATAATATAAAGCGTGTTTGGCGAAGCCCAGATGCTTTCCGGTCTGTGGGTGCCAGTGCTGTGAAAACAGGTGATTCAGCTGAGCGCTGCAATAATCTGAATAAGTGCCACTTAATGGTGAATGGTGGTGTTATATAAGGCTTCAAACATCCAGAGGCTTCCAGCCCACAGGGCCGCAAACAGCACTTCAAAATGGAGAGTTCTGAAATCCTGGAAACCGTAATGGCATGGACAAAAACGACTGTGGTGCACCCAGCGTTGAACAGGAAGAGCAGTTTTTGTGTCTCTTTGTACACTGAACCTTTTTCTTTTTAATATAATTCCAAATAAGGACAGATGGACATAAAAATTTCACCTTTTTCTTTTACTTTTTTAAAATTTTTGTCGCTTTCACTTGAGCTTTTGTAGCCGGCATTCGGCACTCACGTGGAAGCATTCATTGACGCAGCATCCTACATTTAAGGAGACTAGTCGTTTAATAACATGAATTGCTGGTGAATATTTGAATGGTTGAAACAAAACATGGCTGTGAATGGTTCCAGTTTAATAAAAATCCACATAGACGTGCCACGCTTTGCGTCACAGAGCCACATGAGAAAGGTTGCTGATGTTCCGCCAAGTCCCGACAGTCCCTCCAGAACGAGGTCCTCATGTCGGGGGTGCAAATGTGCGTAGGCAGTTTCAAGTTCGTCCTGCAAACAACTTTTCTTGGCGATATGAGATAAGCACACAACCTCTTAGCCTAGAGGAATTACTGCACTACCAAACCCATCACGAGACATCAACAGCGCTACCGGATCAAAGAGCGGCATCACCTACAAGTTTCCATCCATCGTGACATGCCAAAATGAGCAAAATACATAAAAATAACAATATTATTATATATTTTAAATGATTATAAATGATAATCAGATGAAAACAAAGCAAAATGTATAAGTACTACTTCATTTGTTGTCTCTACTGGAAGGAAGGGCCTTCCTTGGTGGTTACTAGATGATTCCTAGGTTACTGCAGCATGTACCTTAGTAACTGAGCTGCTAAGTAAAGTGCAAGCACTTCCCCAGAGTCTGAATTGTAGACTGTGCAGTTACAAAGTGGCTAGTATCATTTTTTGTGTCTCAGATAGAGGTCCGCATGGTGAAGAGTCCGCCAGTTGCAGCTCATTACATGCGGCAACGCCAGTGCCCCCGTCATGATTGAACTGTGCAGTGCATAGAAGTAGACACAGTGTGCTCCCTCAACTCTTTTAATGGGCCTCCTCCACACCTCTCATAATGTGCAGCCAGGCATAGACAGGATGCTCCATAAAGTCTGCTGGACAGGAAGAAAGCTCACTGGATAAAAGAAGACAAACCCTACAGGTCCTCAATCAATACTGCTGGCATCAATATTCACCACCTCACTGCCCAGATACCAACCTCCTGTTAACTAACAGTCTCAACTCCCAGCAGTTTGTGCATTTGTGTGTGTGTGCACATGCATGTGTGTGTGAGTGTGTGTGTGTGTGTGAGAGAGAGAGAGAGAGAAGGAGAGAGCAGCCATGTTTGAAAAACAAGACCAAAATAGAGCAGGGGAGAATTTACACACAGCCTGGTATTGATTTCATTTTTGCTCATTTCTCATGTCTGCAGCGAGTTTAATTGGATCTGCCATAATGACATGCCAAGGATGAGGACAGCACAAACAGCAACAAAATTTCAAACTACCAACCAACTTGCTGTTCACTAAAAAAATAAATAAATCTGACATGGTTCAATTTCCTCTATCGTCTTTGGGGGTATGCCAGTCTCAAATGAAACATAAAATTGGGAAACAATTCCATCATGCTTTCTTTATAGCCAACGTAGCTTAACATATAAGAAACTATTCTTTCATCTCTTAGTGCATTCCACGGCAGATTTGATGCCTCCTCTGAAATATAAAAACAATATAATGCTGTCTGGAGGATTCTAATAGGCGGTTTATGCCCAGACCCCATGCTAGATCCTAACGCCACTGTGATTGGTCCACTTGGTAGTAGTGTGTTTCCCCTTTAGTATTTCCGGCTGCTTCTCCATCTCCACAATTTTCAAATGGATTTGGATCAATAAAGATGGAACACATTGAGGAAAGGTTAACTGAGGAGGTTCGGAGATGCAAACATTTGCATGACTCGTCTTTCAAAAGTTTCAGTCACCATTGTTGAAAGTGAAGCAGGAAGTAGAAACAAAAATTAATCCGACTGGCAAAAAAGACACAGCGCCGACTAGTGTTTGGGTGGCGTTTTAACAGAGCGAGCCAGGCTGACGAGAGCACGAGTATAAATGACTCGCGCCGGCTATTGTAAGTAAGTTGTGGCATCTCGTTCTGCAGAGCTACACTATATTACCAAAAGTATTCGCTCACCCATTCAAATGATCAGAATCAGGTGTCCTAATCACTTGGCCTGGCCCCAGGTGTATAAATTCAAGCACTCAGGCATGCAGACTGTGAAACAAGACATTTGTGAAAGAATGGGCCGCTCTCAGGAGCTCAGTGAATTCCAGCGTGGAACTGTCATAGGATGCCACTTGTGCAACAAATCCAGTCGTGAAATTTCCTCGCTCCTAAATATTCCACAGTCAACTGTCAGCTCTATTATAACAAAATGGAAGCGTTTGGGAAAAACAGCAACTCAGCCACGAAGTGGTAGGCCACGTAAAGTGACGGAGAGGGGTCAGCGGATGCTGAAGCGCATAGTGCAAAGAGGTCGCCGACTTTCTGCACAGTCAATTGCTACAGAGCTACAAACTTCATGTGACCTTCAGATTAGCCCAAGTACAGTACGCAGAGAGCTTCATGGAATGGGTTTCCATGGCCGAGCAGCTGCAGCCAAGCCACACATCAAGTGCAATGCAAGGCGTCGGATGCAATGGTGTAAAGCACGCCGCCACTGGCCTCTAGAGCAGTGGAGACGCGTTCTCTGGAGTGATGAATCACGCTTTACCATCTGGCAATCTGATGGACGAGTCTGGGTTTGGAGGTTGCCAGGAGAACGGTACATTTCAGATTGCATTGTGCCAACTGTGAAATTTGGTGGAGGAGGAATTATGGTATGGGGTTGTTTTTCAGGAGCTGGGCTTGGCCCCTTAGTTCCAGTGAAAGGAACATTGAATGCTTCAGGATACCAAAACATTTTGGACAATTCCATGCTCCCAACCTTGTGGGAACAGTTTGGAGCGGGCCCCTTCCTCTTCCAACATGACTGTGCACCAGTGCACAAAGCAAGGTCCATAAAGACGTGGATGACAGAGTCTGGTGTGGATGAACTTGACTGGCCTGCACAGAGTCCTGACCTGAACCCGATAGAACACCTTTGGGATGAATTAGAGCGGAGACTGAGAGCCAGGCCTTCTCGACCAACATCAGTGTGTGACCTCACCAATGCGCTTTTGGAAGAATGGTCAAAAATTCCTATAAACACTCTCCTCAACCTTGTGGACAGTCTTCCCAGAAGAGTTGAAGCTGTAATAGCTGCAAAAGGTGGACCGACATCATATTGAATTCTATGAGTTAGGAATGGGATGGCACTTCAGTTCATGGAATGAGTAAAGGCAGGTGAGCGAATACTTTTGGTAATATAGTGTATAAACGGCACTTAATAGCCCTAGAGACTGACTCATGGTATAACATCTCATAACATAGCAAGTTTTCCTTCCTGAAATATTATGACAATTCAAAAATGATAATTGGCACAGTTCTCGTAATAGAGAAGCAAATAATTACAGCATCACCTAATTTCCAAAATGACTGTCTCAAAGCAAAACAGAATTTCATCCACAAATGCACAAGATGAGAGCTTTGTGTGCAGTATTGCTGAATCAATGAATAAATATCAGGAAAAACAGACTGAGGAGGATGCCCTGTTCAAGTTCACGGTGCATTACCAGGAGGCGGCGGTGACACAGAATAATCACCCTTTGCTCTTTCATCTGCAAACATCCGAGCAGGCAACAATGGAAATCAGCCCGAGATGATCAGTGCCGTGTAGTCTTTGGACAACAAGCTCAAACAAGTAGTTTAATTGGCTCAAAAAGCTCTGTTTGGCACCTGTCTCACACAGCAATACAAGTGTATAAAACTCTCAGTAACCCACAATTAGCACATTTTTCTTCTTCGTAATTCATTTCTTACCTTAAGACTAACCAGATTACTTTGGTGTGCCACTGTCATTTCCTTCAGGCATAACATTATGACCACCTTCCTAATATCGTGTAGGTCTCCCTTGTGCCTCCAGAACAGTTGTGAGTCATCAGAGAATGGACATGGGCCTTCTGGGGGTGTCCTGTGGTGTCTGGCAACACAATGTTGTGTCTTTGAGGGGAGGGGCCTCTGTGGATCATCCTACAGATACTTGATCAGTTTGGGATCTAGTGAATTTGGAGGCCAGAGGTCAACACCTACTGACAATTTAGAATCACAGAAAGACCCCAGCCTGACCAAGAACCTTCTTGCTGTGAGTCGTCGCTGCTATTTTATTTTCTTGAATCTTTGCTGGTGGAAGAATACGCCTCTGACCACAACCACACTCATCACTAAGAGGTACCAGACAAGGAGAGTAACTCAGAATACGTTTATTTAGGTCCTTTCTAATTTAATTAAACTCTATTAGTCTGGGAATTAGTGTAATGTCCTTGTCTTCATTACAAATTAAACCTTGATATCTGTCTCGAAGTCACGTCTAGAAAGAAGAACACAAACAACAAATCAGAGGGAGGAGACGAGGGCGCAGGTAGACAAGAAGGTCAAAAAGTGAGAAATGAATAGTACGATACTTAAGAGCTATAACAGATGATTCGCAAAACAAGTCCACATTTATTAGACAGAGCACGCACGGCGAGGCCGCGTGGTGTTTCCAGTTTTGTCCTCATTGTGGGGGTGAGTGGTGTCAGCAGGTAACAGATGGCAGCCTGATCACAGCGCACGCTCCCTCAGATGATTCTTCATTACCTCTATACAAGTGTGAAGCAAATGTCCTGCAGCCAGTCCTATGCTAATAAGGCTTCCTGCCGAATCCAGCGCCTTCAGCTCTAACATATGGACACACAGACTCCCCGTGTCATTACGGCAAGATAAGGAAGTACTTTGTACCCCACAGCCAGATCTCAGGGGATATATACTTTCTTTTTATGACCCTCTCACCATTACCATTACCACACCCACATTATAATTCCCTGTCAGTAAACTCACTCGCACATTTTACTCAAGTATAAATGTACACAGTTTTACTAGTGGGAAGCAAAGTCAGACTGCTATGATATTAATTCCCAGAAACGGTTTTCGGTGAACCTGTGACCTTTCCTCCAAGGCTGCCAGAAGTCTCGTATAAAGGGAAACATAAAAATGCGGTAATGAGTAAAAGAGAGAATTCACTGAGACGATTCATGGTGAGCCATTTGATTCGAGCTGAATAAGATGTTGAGGACTACGTCTAAGCGGGCGCATTACTAGTTCGGAGCTGGTTGTTCATACTTCATTTTTTATTATAGAGGAGATTTTTGTACTGAAGTCTCAAGATTGAGATTGAGAGAGTTGCATAACATCATATAGATAACTGATGTTATTTATGTTAATGCATATTATTGCACTTTATTAATCCTTCCTATGTTAATAATATTATGTACGCCTGTCTCTATTTCTTGTACAATTGTTCATATGCAGATTTTGAAAATTTTTGCTTATTTTGTTTATTTATTATTTTTTATTATATAAGATTTTTTTATTATTATTTTATTTTAATTTGTTAACTTCACCTGTTTTTTTCTTTTTACTTGTGGTGTTTGAGAGTATTTTTTTATGTGCAACTAAGCTACTGTGACCAAGCAGTTTCCCTTGTGGGTGAATAAAGTCTGTCTAAATCTAAGTCTAATTTAGATGCACACAAACGTCTGCCCTATTCTTCTCCATAGAGAAACTGGCATTGTCATTACACCGAGATTAAATCATTTGGCGCATTGATGATTTAAACAGGAGTAGGAACACAATATTTTTGTGAAATGTATATATATATATTTTTGTTGTCTTTTTGGAGTTTTAATTAATAAGGAAGCTGTGGAGGTTTGAAAATGCTCGCCGTCACCTGGGGAAATCCTCATTTCCAGTAGAGATGATGAGCATATATGATCAGCATATTAATAGCCATAGGAGTTCTGTATGCTGTAAAAGGCAGGAGACCTAATACGGATCCTTGGGGGACCTCTTTACCAATATTTACGGGTTTACTTCTTTCTAGAGCTATCCTGGTATTAATATTATTAATTATTATTCATGCGAGTAATTATTTCATTAATTTTAACATCTGTATTCATCAAGAAATCTCAAATACAGCTTCAAAATGTGAATATTTGCAGGTTTCCTTGTGTTTTACTATATATGGCTCTGTGTATTCTTATTGTTGTCTGTGAATTAATTTGATAGTTCATTGAAAATTAAAATAAAAACATGGTTTCGCATTTTTAGTTTATGATTTTAAGCTCAGATCAAGAATATAATAATCTAAAAGCCAGGCCCATGGATGAGTTTTATCTTGATGTTTAATTTTCTGATTTTTGTGAGCTGAAAGCGTGTTGCTTTTTGATGATCAGCTCCAGCATTTCTCAGTACCTAGTATGCAAAGTTCCACTTCATCAGCAAACATTATATTCAGGCATGCTAAGGGAATGCACTAAACCTACCTTACAGATAAATGAAAAAGCTTTATATTTGCCTGGTATCGAATAATAGAGTTAGACTCTGATACCACCAATTAGCTGTAAGATATACCTAATACAAATGATATCTCATTTTTAACCACTGCAGCTGGGTTCTGCTCATGGTTTCTTCCTGGTAAAAGGGATATTTTTTCACTGTCGCCTTAGTGCTTGCTCTGGGGGCTTCAGGCGCTGGGATCTATAAAGCGTTTTTAGACAAAATTGTATTGTATTTTACACCATAACAAAATTGAATTGAAATAGAATCAGAGCCAGCAGCATATTTCAAAATGACTTGAAAAGATAAGGCTGTTCCCAGCAGGGCACAATGAGCTCTGACTGCTGCTAGCCTTAGAGAGCCCGATAGCAGACCTCACATCTCTTAAAAAACTGAGGAGCAGATTCTCAAAATTAGGCGCCATCTTGGGTAAATCAGTCGCAGCTTTCATGTTAAAACAATTAGGTTCTCGGATGAAAAACTAAACTGAAACCTTACCAGTGATTCAGTGTAAATTTTACCTTATTAAAGAGTCAACTTTAATAAACAAATATGAAAAAATTTTGATTTTGGGTTCTCAAGGGAAAATGGCAAACAGGCACGTTCGTTCACACAGGCACATTTGAGTTCAGTGTCTTGCTCAAGGACTCAAACCTTAATGGCACAAGTAAAAAAACAATTTCACACAAGTCTTATTAGTGACTCTGTGATGAAAACATTTCCTTCACAGAGCTTCGAATTTCGTGCTGCAAAATGATTTTTATTTTTTAGCGTAAAACGAAAGTGATCAAAAATTCAACATCTCTGACTTCAGTATTAACACCAACCTTCAAAAGCGCATAGTATAAGCTGCCCATTAACTGTTTTCTAATTCATGATAGAAGCCTCCTCGCCTCTTCTCTGAGTGCCTCCTCTCCATATGAAACAGACTCATCTCAGCTGCAGTAGTTATCTGAGCCTTGTTTTTCAACGCTGTGAGGAAGAACACGGAGGCATTTTGCAGTAACGACGGCCGCCGAGCGGGGTAAGAGAAAGGAAGGGGGGCCGATGAGGACAGCTTTTTTTCCTCCTCTTGCCTTCTCTCTTGATCCTTTTCCTTCTCAGTGTCTCTGCGTCGCCTTCCTCGCCCTGTCTGGATTATAGACGCCAAGCTTTTCTGAGTTAGACTTTATCTCTCTCTATTCCCACAGCAGTTAAAAGGCAAAGGAGGAGATCAGAGTCTGCCACCCCAAACCGTCTTCCTCACCCGCACGGCCGCCCACTCCCTGATTTTTTTATTTATATATATTTTTTTTCCCTGTACTGTAAGCGGAAAGACATTATCTCAGTTAGGAGGCTTCGGGTCAAGCGCTAATTTCTGCACTGAAGCTCTTAATGTTTCTTGGCATCCATTATGGAGAGAGAGAAAAGGAGATTGGTGATAATTAGGCTGGAGGAGGGAAGGCATTTTAACAGAACATGTAACGGTTATTATAGAAGAGGTGAGCGAGGGAGAAAGTGTAGGTGCCTGAGATTGAAGCCGCAAGAGTCCTGCAAGTATAAAGCCGGAATAGTCCAGAAATAACACAATTAGCAGCAGGTTGCTCTGCACCCCCATGCCGACTTCACTCCGCAGGTTAGAAATAAACATGAAATCTGAATGTCACACCTTCTTTTTTTAACCTGATGCCATTCACTCTCTGCTTCACTGCCAAATAATACACATATCCGACATAACATTGTGACTACCTTCCTAATATTGTGCAGGTCTCCCTTGTGCCCCCAAAACAGTTGTGACTCATCAGAGAATGGACATGGGCCTTCTGAGGGTGTCCTGTGGTGTCTGGCAACAGGATGTTGTTAGTGGGGGGCCTTTGAGGGGAGGGGCCTCTGTGGATCATCCCACAGATACTTGATCAATTTGGGATCTAGTGAATTTGGAGGTCAACACTTGTGCTGTTCTTCATGTTTTTTGCATCCTGCTGGGGATGGCTGCTGCCATCAAGGAATGTCATTGCTATGGGGTGGAGGTGCCTGGTCTGGTCTAGGTGGGTGCTACATGTCTAAGTAACATCCATACCAATGAATGCCAGGTCCAAAAATTTCCCAGCAGAACATTGTATTGTCACAAGATCATCGATGTTATTTACTTCTCCTGTCAGTGGTCATAATGTTGTGGCTGATTGGTGTATGTCTCCAGATCTCAATATATCTGATGAGTAAAGTGTAAATCTTATTATTTTTTTTGTGTGTGTGTGTGTGTGTGTGTGCACTTATCAACCAGCATAACAGGACTTTGGCGTCGTTACACATTCACAAACAGGGGACTCGCAGTTGAACAGGGGACCTGCTTGATAGGTAGAGATCGCTCAAAGATGCAAGTCTCCTCTTTTCTTTTTCTTCAAAAAAGATTAAAAAGCACATTTTAAGTAACAATATGGTAAAAGACCTTTAAAGTAAAATTTCTGTGTAATTGTTTTTGTTTAAAAATGCCCAGAAACCCAAGACCCCTGTTAGTCAATGAAGAATGACAGTCCACTGTTAGCCTGGTTCATGTGTATGGGTGTGTGTGTGTGTTTTACTGGTGTTACAGCTGTTTTTTAATTGTATGATGCAGATGTGTGTCTCAACCTTTTAAGATGACCTTGTCCACTCATGAAGATATTACCGACTCTGTCTCAGACAAGATTCAGAGGGTGTTATAACTGCACTCTTTCTCTGGTTTGAAAACATCATTAGTGTAAAACGTTTTTCCTTAAAACCGACCAAATTCTAAAAATCTAGCGTCTCAAACCAACTGGTGTTTTACTGGACGACTTTTATTTCTATCCAAGTTAAATTATGCATTTTTTTTCTCCTCAAAATTAATGAGAATCCAGCAAATTCAAACTTTAGCCTTCCAAGAAGAACTAGCACAGAAAATAAAGCAGTCATAGATCAAAAGGAGGGGGAAAGAGCTGGTTGGTTGCTTGAAGGCTAAGGCCCGAGGCAACAATCAGGATGGAAACCCCTGCTCTGTCTGAGGACGTGTGTAGACGAGCTCACCTCCAGATCTCCCCGCAAATCGATCGGTCCCATGCATTTAAGGACCTTCTTTGTCAAACCCAGCTTTTCACCCCCTGAAATGAGATCTGCCGGCAGAGAACAAACAGGCGGGAAGGAGAGAATGTCACACTAATGTCGCCGGCGGTGGCCGCCTCCTCCACCACAAACTGTTTAAGGGTCAACAGAGGCCAGCTGTAACTCCATTAGACGGAGAAATGGATAGCTTAGTGTCTGCAGCCTGACACCTGCATCATGTATTGTCAAAGTGGCCCTGGAGACAGGGGTGAGGGGCGCAGACGGGAAGGAAAGGACTGGAGTGGAAGGCAAACAGACAGAATATGGACTCGAATAATAATGATACGAAATAATATTAAGGATAGGGAAGAGTTTTTCTTTCTGGTATGTCCACGAGTACATGAAATATATTAAATTCCAGTGAGTTACTATCATAAACTAAACCTAGGGTCTTATCATTATGCTGAATTTTCAAAGCAATATTATGCACTGCACATTCCAGCTCTGTCAGTGTGTTCAGAGCATAGACTGTAAATAAACATGGATGCTGGAACAGCTCCTCTAAAGTGAAGTTAAAGCAAGTAGAGCTCCCCCTGGTGACTGGCTGTAGTATAGGTCAGAAGCTCCGCCCCCTCCATGTTAGTGGATGAGACTTGCGGCAAAGATACACATCAAGGATGGCTTCAGTCATTTTAGGTAGTTAGTTTGGTTAAGTTTCGTTTTAGCTAGCTATTTGAGGAACAGGATGTGACTTAATGGCGACTACCAGTTGCCATGCCAGCCGTTCCGTAAAGCAGGGACTGTGAGAGTTGTAAAAAAAAAAATAATTTAGAAATAAGTACAGTGTATAATCCAACATTTCTTTGTAACTGCTGGAGGTAGAGTGGAGCATAGGATTAACTAAACGAAAACGCGAGTGAGACTGGAGGAAGTGTGGTCGGGTCATCGATATCACGGCCCCACGTGGTTCCACTCTCGGACCGTACTGCATAGACTCTGGCTCTAAACTCGCAAGATGGCGCCACCTGTATCCCTGGGAAGCTAGCGTCAGATTAGACAATGCAAGGAAGTGGCGACGCATTGTCCATATTTATATACAGTCTATGATTCAGATGCCTTTGCTTCCCACCGTCCTTAATTTGCTAGCTATTATCTGAGGCCCATTAATAATCTGGATCAGATGAGAGAAAATGTTCACAGTGCCGTCTCGCGCTCAGTCTAGACTCCCCTCCACTCTGTCGAAGTTTGACTCAGCAGCGCGTGTGTTCTTCCAGACAGAGAAAAGAAACCAGACAGCCCCTGACCCTGGAAATAACACTGTTTTATATTTTCTTCTTCTTTCCATTGTCCCCAGCCACAAATCGGGTAGAAGTAATTTGATTTAGCCATGGGCGTTTGCCATCGATTGTCTGGCCTGCTGGACGCTCCGGTCAAGTGTTTGTCCAAACAGCGAGACTGAATAACAGAGAGCGAGCAAAGAGAGAGAGCGAGGGAGAGAGAAGGAAGGACACACTGTGTGTTTGCCAGTGTATGTGAATGCGTGTTGAGATTAAGTCACAAACTGTACTCTGCGTGCTTTTCCTCAGAAGGCCTTGAAGCAACGATCCCTGACATGTGCTTTTAAATTTTTTTGACAGACTTTGACATGCAGCAGGCAGCCAAGTTCAGCACAAGGAAAATGAATACACAATGCTCTGTGTATGGTGTTATGACAAAAAAAAAAAAAAAGCTTTAACTTTACTTTACTTTAATGTAACAATCGGAAGTAAAGTTCTGATGAATTATGAGGCGAAGCACTGCTTAAAAACAGCATCATCATCTTTATCAGGTTCACTAGGAGGAGATAGTTCCTTTTATGTAAAGTGTCTTTGAGTATCTTGAAAAGCGCTTTTAAATAAAATGTATTATTATTTAGATAGTGAATCTAAGCTTTGACATGACAATATTTCCAAAAGACAACTCAAACGACTGATTAAATTGTCCAAGCCAACTTTTAAGAGATTAAAACCTTTTTAAATCTTTTGGACAGCTGTTTTTCTTTTCTATCCACAAGGTAAATGATGCCTTTTACTCACAATTAATGACAATCCAACAAGCAGAGAAAATAAAGCAGTCATAGACTTAGAAGTAAACTTCACATGGATGAATAGGAACATTCGGACTCTTTTGTGCTTTGAATTGTCAAGTCGTCATTGATTAATATCACAATGTTTTTAAAAGAGACATTTTCCTGATAACATGATTTGCATCAGACTGATTTCAGTTTCAAAGGTTTTAAGAGATGCAGAGATTATTTACTGAAATTATTAGTAATATATTCACATATTATATTATATTATATTATATTATATAATATTATATATTGATTAAAGTAGTAAATTCCACACTTTAAAACCAAACTGCCATAAATATGTTCCAATAAAAACATGATTCAGATATGAAGTCGCATAATGTTGCATGTCGGCACTCGATAGTTGTTGTTATACGCGATCAGCCACAACATTATGACCACTTTGTGACAATGTGTCCAAGCAGTGTTCTGCTGGGAAACTTTTGGAACCTGGCATTCATTGGTGTGGATGTTACTTAGACATGTAGCACCCACCTAGACCAGACCAGGCACCCCCACCCCATAGCAATGACACTCCTTGATGGCAGCAGCCATCCCCAGCAGGATGCAGCCTGACACAGGCACGCACACAAAAATGCTTTAGGAACAACTAAAAAAGAAAAAACATGAAGAACAGTACAAGGTGTTGACCTGGCCTCCAAATTCACTAGATCCCGAACGGATCAAGGTCCATGTCCATTCTCTTATGCGTGACAACTGTTTTGGAGGCACAAGGGAGAATTATTCCATATTAGGAAGGTGGTTATAATGTTATGCCTGATCGGTGGACCCGTCCACACGCTGCGCTGTAACTGAAAATCAACTTTTTCTATTCTTTTTATTTATTTATTTTTAAATCCTCCCTGCCCAGTACTGGCAGAGCAGGACAGAACTGGCAGCTGCTTTGAATCGAGCTGTTACGCCAGGGTTAAGTGTTCCTGCAATCATAGTAATAAACTGTGAACACAACTCCGTATCACAGATTGTTGTAGCACAATACTAATAGTCCCTTTTTACGAGGAAAAACGCTGATCCATAAAGTCATTCAGCGTTTCCTTTCCCGTCTAGAGCGACAAGAATGAGAACTGAGCGGCTGGCACGAGCCCTGACAGTCAGAGCCGATGAGTGGCCATTGATCTCTGAAAGAAACACCCTGCAAAAACATCCTGCAGTAGTGCGCCAGGAGCACGACGCCACGCAAACAAACACGCGCACAATAGACATTTAAGCGTGTCTTAGTAATAAGCTGACAGCACACATAGAGTATAGCATCAAATAAAATCACCCGCTCTGACTGCCACTTCACAGGAGATCAGGCGGATAAGAGAAGGTCGACGAATTTACCGCGTCCCTCCCCTCTTCTCTCTGTCTCTCTCTCTCATATCCCCTATTCTTTTTCAACTGTGAGCCAGCGAGGGGAAAGCCAGCCGTGAGTCCTGAGCCTGCCACTGATATTTGACATCAAGGTGAACTCCTGCCTGCTCCACCAGGAATACCGGGCCTATTAAAAGAGAAAAGAGCCGAGGGCCAAACCGTCTGTTTCCATTTTTAGCCCGTCGCCCTCCAGAGGTTCGCGTTACAAAGCAGGAAGCAAGGAGAGAGAGAGGGAAAGAGAGAGAGGGAGGATGTTGAAGAAGGTGGTGACAGGCAGAAGAACAAACACTGTTTTGATTTCTAAACTGCGCTGCTCCGTTTGTTGCCTTGATCCGATTGTGTAATGTGAAACGGCTCAAAATTTGTTTGAGATTTTGTTCGGGCAGCCACTGACGGAGCTGGTATTGGGATCCTGTTGTTTGTGGAGGATTTAATTTCCTTGGCATGTTGTCTTGTCTTTCTCCCCAGTGAAGTCTGTGTTAGCCAAACGGAGAGCTGGTCGGAGAACGGGACCTTTTAGATAACATGGTCAACAGACTGCTGAAGGATTTATTTGGGAAGCTTTCAGTTCAGTTAATATGTTTGCTAAGAGACGTTTCTTACTGAATGCTTGAAGGTACACTGATCAGCCAGAACATTAAAACCACCGACAGGAGAAGTAAATAACCTTGACCATCTTGTGACGATTCAACGTTCTGCTGGGAAACTTTTGCAGCTGGCATTCATTCATGTGGATGTTGCTTAGACACCCACCTAGACCAGACCAGACCAGACACCCCCACCCCATAGCAATGACACTGTGATCAGCAGCCATCCCCAGCAGGATGCAGCCTGACACAGGCACACACACAAAAACGCTTTAGGAACAACTAAAAAAAAAAAAACCATGAAGAACAGCACAAGGTGTTGACCTGGCCTCCAAATTCACTAGATCCCAAACTGATCAAGTATCTGTGGGATGATCCACAGAGGCCCTTCCCCTCAAAGGCCCCCACTAACAACATTCTGTTGCCAGACACCACAGGACAACCTCAGAAGGCCCATGTCCATTCTCTGATGAGTCACAACTGTTTTGGAGACCTACGCAATATTAGGAAGGTAGTCATAATGTTATGCCTGATCGTTGTAAATTAAAAAACAATAACTATTTACACGTGACCTTGAGCTGAGTCCCCATGTGATTTTTAGGACAATCACATTCAGGTCTTCCTCTTTATCGACGTTCGTTGAGGAAGACAAAGAAGCAGCTTCCAGTTTTTGGCTCCTCTCCTTTCTGCCTTTTAACAAGTCACTTAGAGACCACCATTTCCCTTGTGACAGAGTTGTTAGCATGGAAACAGACAGGACGGAGGCTGCGTCACTGTGATGCTTTGTCTAATCATGAGCACATTTGCTCAGCCGGTAGACTCGTCCTTATTGTCCCTCGTGCGTGCAGCGCATTGTGCTTGATGTGTTCTGCTTTGCCTCAGGAAGTGATGCTCGGCGGTATTACATCTTACTCCTTCAATCCGTTTTTTGAAATCCAAATCACACAGCCACGTTAGGATAGAACGCAACCGCTGGCTTTTGCCGATGAGAACTAAGCTAAGGATTGAAGTCTTTTCTCAAGAAAAGACGTGGATTTTGAAGCGTTAATCTGTTGTTTTTTCATCCTGTTTTTCATTTTCTCTCGGCCCTGGGACGAAAGCTAATGACTTCCCACCTGCTTCTCTGACCTCCGTGTGATATTTTAGTCCCTAAACCACGCGGACGCTCGTCCAGCTTGTGTTTCTGTTACTTCTTTAACTCCTCCGTGCAGCATGGGGTTGTCTCACACTCCTCGAGATGGGACACCTGCCAACACTCCCGTCTCTCGGCGGATCCACATTGCCTATTTACACCTCTGAATGAGGTAGAGAGAACATGCACGTCTCTCACACAGTCTGCCCAAGGCTGTTTTCAGAGTGAACTTGCGCAAGCGGCACTGAGTCACCGTGTGTTATTTCTCACCGGCGTTAATCGGCCGTTCTTAATAGGACTAGGTGGCTCGAGACCGGTGGAGGAGATCAAAAGGGCGTGACACCATGACAACTTTGAATGAATAAGTTAGTGTCCAATTGCCGTCCCGTGTTCTTAATGAATAAGATAAGATCCCGTGTGTAGCGACCTGTGTTGTACCTTCCTGTCCGATTCATTGGAAGACATAGCGAAGAGGGCAGGGATCTGTGCGTTAGCGCTGCCAGAGGAAAGACAGCGAGAGTAGAGTTCAGTGATAGGGGTTTTAAAACATCCCCAACAATGCAAAATTGGGGATTTTCAATATATTATTTCCGCGCGATTTCTTAATTCCTACCTCGTCTCCCTACGGCAACACAAAGGTCAGATTTTCTTCTAAAAAAAAAAACATCTTTGTAACGAGGCGCGTGCTGCTTCGCCGTTGCCAATCAGCAGTGGGTCCATTAACGGCATTTTCACTCTGCACTTTAGCTGCGGTTTCAGTTGCCATGACCACGGCAAATTGCATTCAGTGACCTCCACAGCAGACCTATTTGAATTGTTGAACAAATTAGAGATATGTCCATTAATTCAGGATTCTCGAACTGGGATAATTATCCCGTTCGGTTTCTTGGGAAGCACACAGTAAGCGCATTGACTCGCGGTGAACAGATGTGTATAATAAGTATATTATAAAGGAACACATGTTGACACTGGATAATAAAAATGTCAGAATTTCCTTGTATGTAAGTTTAGTTCAAAGAAAGCCTCTTTAGAATCGAATCATCCTACCCAGAGGTCGGTAAATTACCAAAAGCAGTACTTCACTTAAAAAAATGCGGAAACTATTTAAACACGGAGTGTATCGCATGTCTACTGAAAGTGAAACAGCCCACCACTGTCGCACAGCTGCTATGCACAAGCAAATCAACAGACAAGCTCCGCCGGCTTCCCGACCTCAAAAAACAACGATACGGCAGCGTCGGTATTTGGACTGTCTGGTAGCTTCATCTGGTTCTTGGTTGGCATTCAGTGCCTGGGAGTCCTCGCAGTTGCATCCTCATCTGTTGTCTTTTCGTATAATAACACAACAAAGACTCTCGAGCAGATGCTAACAGCTAGTATGGCAGCGCTGCTTTCCGGAGCGTTCACAAGCAGCTTGTTTCTGCACATATGGAGATATATGGAGAAGGAGCAAACTTTTTGCAGAAAAGTAATGCAGATTCTGTGTGGCCTTTTCGTGTTTTCCTGTATCTGCTGCTTGCATTCCAAAGATATGCGTGTCAGTGGGTTCTAGTTTGAAGTAGCTGTGTATGTGAGTGTGAATGGTGACCCTCTGCAGGATAACACAGCGGCATTTCCGATTACAATCACTTAATTCGCTTCACTGAAAATTCTGTTCTTTTTCAAAGTGGTATCATTAGATAAAAGTTAAAATTTGGAAATGGGTTCTTTATTCATATATACTGTATCATGTTAAAATATGTCATGATTGTGTTTCAATAGAAGTTTAATAGGGGAAGTTCTGATTCATATTTAAGATATATATTTAACACTTCAGCCTCCATGGTTAAATAGATGCCGGTCGTGTTCTTCTCCACAAATCCCCAGTCTACATCTCCGACAACCCCATGCTGGAGTGTCGTCGTAGCCACTGGGACAGAAGGACAGATTGACCTGTTGTTCTCGCCAGTAGCAACTCGCAGTTTGGCTGCTGTTAACATCCCCGGCTTTTCCCCGGGGACAGTGCAGCGAGTATTACAACCAGGACAGAGGGAAAAGAAGAAAAAAAAACACACAGCAGACAAGCGGAGCGAGGCAAAGAGCACTGCATCACACTGTACTGTGCCAATGAGCTTAGTCACAAACATATGTAAATGCTCACTCACCCTTGCTCACACGCTCGCTGTTCGGCAGACAAACAGACGTATGTGCAAGACGTGGAAAGGCTGAGACGGATAAACGGGCCGTACAAACACAAACACATTTTCTTACATTACTGTGCTTAAATTATATTGCATTTTATTCTTCTTAAACAGGTACCAAACTGTGATTTTATTATAGTAGCAGTTGAAAATAGCAACTATGATCATAAACGGTAATATTCCAACCAACGTTAAGTATTTCAGTCAACATTCATGTGCATCACCTTTTAAAGGAAAGAGGAAACGCTGGCATTTAAGCATTTGTGAATCTTCATATTTTCACTTTATACACTTCTATCAAAATTTGGTCCTTTTTAAGCAATGTGTTACAGAAACAAGCATTCAAGGAGAGACTGCCGCCTTGTCAGTAACCAACATTCATCAATAATACCAAAAGTCCAACAGAAGGAACTTGGACGCTGCAAAAAAATTATGTTGCTTTCAAGGTATTACTAAGTACCCGGCTATAATGTACACCCATAGCAATATAAATGAATAATAGCAGTTTGCTGCAAGTCAAAGAGTTGATGAATGACGCGGCTAAAGGGAAGCATGAATGCTGCAACGGCTGATGCCAATCAGCTAATACCTCCTAGAATTAATGTTCTGCTTTGAGTAACACTCCACTGAAGCTACAAGAACCTTGATTCAGAACCCTTTTTTCAGCATTTACACTTCAATCAGTGTTTATTCTCGTGCAGTTCCCGACAATATGGACTATTTGACCAAATAAGACCGTCCTCCCAAGGGCTATTGTGCAAGCAGCTCGTAAGGTAAAATAGTTACTGTATGCAACCACAGTGGCTGAGGTTGATGGACGGGTCAACAAAACATCTGACAAAATTTTTTTCCGTTTCGAACCAATAATCTTTAGCAGTGAGAAGTAACTGTGCTAGTTGCAAACCAACAGTCTTTCGCTAAACCTCCTCAAGTAGTTTATTTGCATAGGAATTTTAGGGGCAAATTACCTATACATTTATCCAGGTTGGAGGACTTGCTGGCAAACAATGCAAACCACCCCAAGGTGTAATTTCCTCACGACACCTCACGGCAGATATCACCTAAGCAACAATGAATCATCATCATAATGTACGAATTCGGTTTGGCTTTACCTCTGGCGTCATCTGTTAACTCAAAACTCAAAAGATCAAATGCCAGGATGGAAGTAAAAGTACAGTTCAAGCTCAAAAGGTTATTCAGGGTACGTGTTCCAATCCCTACCCAGAAATTATAAAGAAATTGTCAATTATAACATTTTTTTTTACTGATTGCTCCCTCACCTTTCGGCCAAACACATGCCCTTAATTTTGAGGTTAAAGAAGCAGAAAAAACTGGGCAATGTCTTATTATTTAATATTAAACATAATTTAACTCAATACATACAAATTAAAAATAAACCAGTCCGAATATGTCAAACAAATATGTATATTACAAATACAAAGAAACCAGGCAAATTGCAAATAAATGCACAAACATACCGCAGACTCAGCCATGTGTGTAAGTATTGTAGTGAACAAGGGTTTCCATGGAAGCTTGTAAAAGAGTCCATTAATTAGACTGCCAGTTTCAATCCATGTCCGGCTTTTTCAATTAAGGTAATTGTGACCCTCGCGGGGAAACTGCCTGTTAAATTAGACCTTTTCCTTATACTTTACTGTTGAACAACCATTCCTGATTCAAATCATTGGATACATACTTAAATTTGCCAAGCCTAGTGTGAATGTTATTTGTGCAGGTTAACAAACATCCCCTGCCTCCCCCCGACTTTTAGAGAATCCGGCGAGATCAGCTGAACGTTAACGTACGCCCAAACAACATCCGTCAGCAGAAAGAACTGGCAAACTGGCAAACTAGAGCCCGACTGAAAGTGAGGAGCGGGGAGCAGATCTGCAGCTCGGGACATTGTCATGCACTTCCTGCAGCACTTCCTCTTTTGCTCCTTAAAAGTTATGAGAAGAGCCTTTGAAGTGATGCTGGTGGAGAAGTGGAGTAGCTTCCCTAAAGACCTGCGCCGGAACAATGTACAGTGTAGCCGTCAACACGGGGCGCAGCATTCAGCCCGGAAGCACACTGTTGATGTAAAGTTAATCTAATAAGATGCAAATATGTAGACTTAGACCAAAGAAGATAGCTTTGGATTTTCTTCCCCATCTTCCCTATTTTTTCTGAGACTGAAATGTCATACTTTCTTAAGCCGGTCCCCGTCATGAAGGGAAACTAAAGGATCATCTCTTGCCCCTGTTCTCTTCAACAAGGTACTTGACCCTTGCTGTGGCTCTAGCTGTGTCCAGCGTATCAGAGGTACTACTGCGCAGCTTCCTGGAATCAATACATGTACACTTGTGAGTGTATGGCAGGGCAAGAAGGAAAGTGTCCACCCTAATCTGGATAAATAAAAGTGTAAAAGCTGTAAAGGCTCCGTTTCACCGGCAGTTCCCTCCTACATGAGTCGACGGAGGGACCTTACGTGTGCTTGAGCTTCTTGAAGTACCGCACAGTCTCTAGAATTTGCAAAATCTGACCTTAGAAATAGTCCATGCAGTTTAAGACAGTTTTTCACCGAAGCCGCCGTTCTGATGCCAAATTCACTGTGGTCTGAATAAAGATTAAAGGGATAGCTAACTCTGTTGGAAAGCGGCCATTATCTCTTCGCTCGAGGAGCACAAGATAAAGTGTATTTGCGCCTCCCATTTTCATGGATTCTCCAAGGCAACTGCATGAGTTGTCTACGGTTTAAGAAGAGATTTAGCCAAGCCCATCTCAGGTAAAACTATACTAAACATAGTCGTACGGACTTTCAGTAATGCTGCATTTTGTTTATGTTGCTACCAAATCTTTTTTTACTGCAAAGCTGGATATTATGGAAATGAATGTCTATAAAAAGCTAGTAAGTCCTTGCATTCAGTTTTCCTACGGCCATAAACTTTTGTATTTTGCTAGGAAATATATTCATACATCAACATGTCGCTTGTCGCTTGTCCTCTGGAAGGTCGGGGGGGCTGGAGCCTATCCCAGCTATCACTGGCAACCCTATCCCAGCAATCATTGGCATTGGAAGCCGGAGTACCCGGAGAGAACCCACGCAGACACAGGGAGAACATGCAAACCGCCACACCACTGTGCCGCCCTAGGAAATAGGAAATGTTCTCTCTTAAACAAGTTCATCATCTGACTGTCGAGACCTCTTGCCTCTTTGTAGTGGTTTCTGTGACATCTTCACATCTCAACAAAGGCGGTATAGATGTGCATCCCTAGTGGGAAGCTGTCAGGACATTTATCTTCATATACAGTCAACGATCTCAGTAATTAACCTGATCAATACAATGTTATCATCACCAATAAGAGCGGCGGAAGGGGGAAAAAAAAACACGTAAAACAAGAGCCTTGTTCTCCAACTAAACAGTATTTTAATGACCATAATGTGCAATCTGCACTACAAACAGCAGACGTGATATAGTATGAAGTATGAAGGCTTAAATTAGAGGGGTGTGGGCCTGGCAGGCACAGTCTCAGCATCCCAGCAGGCTTACGAGGCATAGCGTCGAGTTGACCAGCTCAGATGAATAAGTGTGAGGTCCCTATCCCCACCACCGTTTATAGTGATGTTTAATTCAAAGAAAGCATCCTTTATTTATCTACTCCCTCCCTAAAGTGTCTTCATATTTTTCTGGAAATTTCTCCCCGCTGACCTTCGTCCAGTCCAGCCTCCCTCCCTCGCTCTCTCTCTGGCACACACGCACACACACACACACAAAAGGATGCACACAACTCTTTTCTGTGCACTTTCCCTCCTCTCAACATTTCTCCCTCCCCTTTAAGTAGAGATTGCTGTCTGAAAGCGATGAGGCCTGACCGAGATGCCTTGGGAAATCAAAGCAGCTCCCCACCCACTGTACCGTAGCAAAGCCCACACAAGAGCACACAAACAACGCACTTTGAGAGAAAACTCCAACCAAATCAGACAATCAGGAGTTACAGTGAGCTGATAGGGTTGTTTGAGGTACGCAGATTTCCCCTCAGAGTTACGAAGGACACGCGAGGAGAATCAGAGTTCAAGAGGGGGACCCTGACAAAACCTGACAACAAGACACAAAACGTGGGAGACGAAAAAAAAACCTCATGCAAAGATTCAAATATTGAAGGTAACAAGATAACAGCAGGGGATAGCATCTGCACAGACACACACACACACACACATACACACACAAGTGCAGATGAAATATCCACCCCCGACCAGTGATCCCGTTGGTTGTGATGTCGCAGCAATTCCAAGAAATGCCTGAAGAGTTTCTTTAGTCTCCAGTCAGCAGAGTGCGAGCAACTTTCTCTCCTGACCTGAATGCAACACTTAGGACACTCGTTCACTGGGTGTAAAATCACTGAGCTAGGGTGCAAAACTGAAATGGAAAAACAGGCCAGCGAATAAAGTGTTGGGAGACAGGAGACTTCCTGTAAAACCTAAAATAGAGTCAGCCATGTACTGGTCAGGCTCTCGCTTAGTGAAAATGATCCAGTTTGCAAAAAAAAAAAAGGATTCTTTGATGCTATTGGCGTCAATGTTAGCTCCAGATTGCCTTAATGTCTGCTGCTGACCATATATCCAAAGCCAAACAATGGACAATGCGAAAAGCAGGCACCTTTTACAATAATTTTCAGTAAATACTACTCAAAACGGAGGAAAGCATAAATGGTAATGTGTCTGTTATCAAAACCTGTGACTGCAAGGTCACTATCTATCTGCTGGTGGTTACTAGGCCAATAGAAACTCAACATCATACCTACTGTTGGTGCAATGTAACAAGCAGGATACGAAAATGAATGAATGAATGAATGAATGAACTTGGTCCATGGTTTAAGGCAGGGGTGTCAAATATACGGCTCGTAGTCCAAAACCGGACCGCCAAAGGGTTCAACCTGGTGTGCGAAAATTTGTGAAAATTACGTAGACGACATTAAAGAGGACCTTATTTCTGGCATAAAATACAATCATTTACTCACCATCCATATGACTTTGGTGTCAAATGGAGTCGTTTGGAAGATAATTAGATCAGCGTATATCCATATAGTGGGAGTGAATGGGGCACCGAAACACAGCCTCTGAATAACGTATTATCTGCCGCAAAACTCGTTCATTTCAACAATATTTTGTTATCATATACCAGTGCTATTCCCCGTTGAGTCCAGAGTTACCTGATATCTATTCGCGGACGTGCAGTGGTTTGTTGTTCTTTGACCAGCTGTTCCTCTCTCTGCCGCAGTTTACTTAATAAATCTGGCACCTGTTCCTAATTTGTCCACTAGGGGTCACACTGTTTTAGTAAGAGTTGTAGAAATAACGTAACACTGAGACCAGGAACTAAACAACAGATTGCAGCAATGCATCAAAACTGCGCTTATTTTCCTTAAGACATTTCAAATGAAAGAATAGTTCATTAAATGTAAACATTTTCATAATGTACTTATTTCTAGGTTGTTATGCTATTATGTTACTGGTCCGGCCCGCTTGGGATTTAAATTGTGCTGCATACAGCCTCCAAACTAAAATGATTTTGACACTAATGGTTTAACGTAGACGTTGTCGCTGAGTTAAGGGCTGAGATCTTCACTTGTGTGTGTGTGTGTGTGCTAGCACGTGTGTGTATTTGCACACTAAAAACATTTCTTAGTGCATTGAAGGTCACTCTGTGAGAGCTGTACGGCAGCCAAGTCCTGGCGGAGGAACAGATCATTCTCGAATGCACAAATTGAGAGTTTAAAGGTGAATAAATGTTCCCTGGGACGGATTTGCTTTCTACAGCAAGTTTCTTTTCAGAGGTCTCTGATAAAAAAAAAAAAAAAACTGAAACCAGTGTCTCACTGGAAGGGTAGAACTGTCGGAAACTTGCCGCTTTATTAGCTTTGGACAATGTTTGCCACGTAGAACATATGACTTATAAGACCTTCCACTAAATATTGCTGAGTTAACACATCGGTCACTAAGGCTCTGGCACACTGATGAAAGAAGTCTCTGTGTCTGTGTTAACATTCCCAGGAAATGAATTGAGAATTAAGGTGAATTAAGTTACTACTAATGTAATCACAACAAACAAATTTCTGGACATAATTACAGAATGATAAACTGTCACTGGATAATAGCTAATGGGTTCAGAGACTGGTGCAAGTGCAAGAAGCAACAGTGAGTTGGTAGATACAGAGCTGTAGAGGGAAGGTAACCAGCTATCTTCACTCTGCCCTGCTCTTCACAAACTCGTGACACATGCAGCATAAGAGCAGATCACGATATCTCACATTTATTTAAAAAGGCCGATTATACCCTGATCTCAGAATTACGACACCAGTGGTATTAATCTGCGTTTGCTGTTACCACCAATAACTACAGTCCCCTATCCCAAGAATCGTTTTCCTGCGTTTTGGGGTTGATCAGCTTTAAAGCAAACCAACCAGCTCTATAATTATATTTCTTTACCCAACCTCCAAAGGCAGGAACAAAGGATTTACAACCAGATTATGATGAAGACACAAGAAACACTCGCAGGCTGTAGTCCGGTTCGGTTTCCAGTCGGCAGTGCACAACAGATATGAAATAATGGTCTTATTAGAAGTTGCTGAGGAGATCCTTGCTGAATGTTACAGTCTACACTGTAAGTACAGCTTTGATAATCAAATCATGAATATGGGTAAACCATAGATAAGAGCTGAAGTTCTACAAGTTTTTATATGATTTCTAAGCACACATACTGCAAGGGTTAAAACTAGGATTGTAACGTTGGAGTTTGTAACTTGATTGCTATTGCTAATTTTTCCTGTGGAGCTGCATCCTGCTGCCATCAAGGAGTGTCATTGCCATGGGGTGGGGGTGCCTGGTCTGGTCTAGGTGGGTGCTACATGTCTTAGTAACATCCACACCAATGAATGCCAGTTCCAAAAGTTTCCCAGCAGAACACTGAATCATCACAAGATGGGTAATGTTATTCACTTCTCCTGTCAGTGGTCATAATGCTGTGGCTGATCGGTGTATATTGGTATTGGTGTTGCCTTTGTTGTATCTGCTAGACTGTCATTCATACACAATGGATCTTCCAGCAGATCGTGCTGCTGACGTATCTGACTGACGACTCCATTAAAGTTGAGAGCTGAGACAGAGCCAGGCTGCTGTACAAACAGCAAACACACACACACGCACACACACACACACTGCTGAAACACTTAGAGTGCAGCAGGCTCTAGTAATATGGATGACACTTCAATCTAAATACAAGCTAATGAAAGAACCTCCCTTGCACTGAGGACATTATTGACATATAATCCCAGCCCCTGGGAAAGGGAAGCCATCGTTCTCCTTCCCCAGGCCACTCTAAACGGCCTGAAATTTTAATACGACATTTTAGAGAATTGGATTTATGGCGTATCAGCAGAAATTCAGCCGATTGATAGATAAGACTTGTATGGAGGAGAAAGGGGCCTGCGCTGGTATTTGTCCCCGTGGCACTGCATTCCGCCATCGATTTTCCTGGAGGATTATTATTCCAGTTCCTTCACCGGCTCGAGGCAGGATGTGGGCCGGAGTCTACCTTCCCCTCAGCAAGATCATTCTAATTCATAACCCCCTTCTAAATGAGTTATTGACTGCGAGAGGCCTCTGCCATTCTCAATCAGAGGCTTTTACTTACAATATATACAGCTCCGGTCTCCAAACACCTGTCTCCCGAGCAGTGGGAGGAAAGTAGAGACATCTGGAAGGCTCAGAGGGAAAGTGATTGCTTTCAGGTGATGGAACGCCCTTCTTTCTTGCACTCGTACTATAGGTCCCGGGTTCTGCTTCATGCACGGCTGGTTGTGAAGGAGTCTGTAAGCATGACTACTGTGTCATTCAGTGGAATTATGTTTTCGGTTTAGTACAGGGTTGGGAGTTGCAGTAGCATTATCCCTGAGTGCAAAACCTAAGCAGCACCATTGTGTGTTACTGCAGGGATGAAAACAGACTGATTAATGTTGAAGAAGCAGATTGTGGTGCATGTTTGGTGCAATTTACAAACGATTCCTAACTACCTTTTGCAAACAATACTAAGCGTCGCGAGCCATTAGAAGCAATGTGACAATTACCAATGCAATATTGCCAACAACACAACGAGCATGCACTGCAAAAACTGAAATCTAACTAGGATAAAATATCTCAAAGACAGAAAATGCTTGTTTTTTGTCTTCTTACTCGGAAGTTTTCATGTTGGAGCATTCTGTTCCTAGATTCTTTTAATAAGCTATTATAAATTCGTATTGAGATTTTCTTACTGGCCCTTTTCATCCTCTCAGTATATTACAAATAGACAATGGCCAAATGTAAATTCATTGTTTTATTGTCAGTCTTACAACACAGCATAGCATAGCAATGACAGTACTAATATTCCTGTTCTATTGACTGATCAGCTTTCCTATTTTAAGTAATACATCCCTAATTTCAACAAACATTTGTCTTGTTTCTTTAAAGGGGAATTACTGTTTTTTACAACCTGGACCTTATTTCTGTCATAAAATACGATCGTTTACTCACCCATATAACTTTGGTGTCATTCGGAGTTGTTCGGAAGATATTTAGATCTGCGTATATACATATAGTGGGAGTGACTGGGGCACCGAAGCGCAGCCTCTAAATAACGCATTATCTGCCACGAAACTCGTTCATTTCACCAATATTTTGTTATGATATGCTAGTGCTATTCCCCGTTGAGTTACCTGTTATCATCATCCAGGGTCTGTAGATTGACCTACTAACCTCTCACCTGGATGATGTCATCTCTGAGCACCGCGCACGCCCGCGATGGTCGGCTTGTTTACCTGTAATTTGCTACTGCTAGTTTTTTGCAACATGGCTGAATATTTTTTTTTCGATTCTGAGGTTGTGGACAACGACTTTGTTTATGATGGACATCCTTACCATTTTGAGCCAGAGTATACGGATGAGGAGCTCGTTGAAAGGAGGATGCGGAGGCAGAGAGAGGAACAGCTGGCCAAAGAACAACAAACTGCTGCACGTCCACGAATAGCTAACAGGTAACTCCGGACTGAATGGGGAATAGCACTAGCGTATCATAACAAAATATTGGTGAAATGAACGAGTTTCGCGGCAGATAATGCGTTATTTAGAGGCTGCGTTTCGGTGCCCCAGTCACTCCCACTATATGGATATACACAGATCTAAATATCTCCCGATGGACTACAAATGACACCAAAGTTATATGGGTGAGTAAACAATCGTATTTTATGCCAGAAATAAGGTCCAGGTTGTAAAAAAACGGTAGTTCCCCTTCAAGCTGAGTTTTTGCAGTGCGGCCAAAACACCAAACTTTATTCCTTTTAATGCCAGAGAACTCCGCAGAACTCTGAGTTTCTTTTATATCAATATGCATACACTTGTCTTCACAGAAAACACGTTCTTTAAGACAGACAACACCATGCACTAGCTATTGAAAAAAAAATAAAAACAATAAACCTTTTTTAGATATTAGACCATAACATTTTTCAAACTAAAAGAGCTTATTTTCCAGTAAATATATTCCTTCCATTCATTAGACCCAGAACCAGCATGAGACATTCACAGTCACGTCAGTCTGGCTGTGTGTGACATTTTATTATGCATCTGAATAGCTTCTAATGTCAGGATGGGATGCGACATTCCCCGCTGAATGAGAAAATAATTTAGGGGAGAAGTGAAAACAAATAAAGGATATAACTCAGGGTGGGCAGGTTTTTTTCTTCTTTTTTTTTCATTTTGATTTATTTAAAGACCATGTGTGAGACGAAGCATCTTTTATTCCACTGAGCTGAGCTCTGATATGCACATGGATTCAATTGTAAATGAAATGTCCCCGTTCTTTTCAGTGGTTGTCTTATGCATGCTTCATATTCAACAAAATATCTCATTTGTACACTTTTCTGAGTATGATTCATAGGATATATCTATTTGAAACTGAACTGGCTGTGGTAAACTTATACCAGCATGGTCCATTACTTCCTTTAAAGTGAAGCTACCATTAAGATTTGTCCTTATGTTAAAAGCAACGTCCTCTATTCTGTATTTAAAAGCTTAAAACAACCTGGTTTTACATTTTTTTTCAGCCAAACTAGATCATGCAGTTGTTAAGGAGATGTCTAAACCTCACCAACATTTTGATCAAACAATCATTTCCGTAAATGTTATGTGGGTTGATTTCATAGACTGTATATAAATATGGACAATGCTTCGCCACTTCCTTGCGTTGGAGCTTGAGTCCGAGAGTGGAACCACACTGAGCCGCGATATTGATGACCCGACCACACTTCCTCCAGACTCACTCACGTTTTCGTTTAAATAATACTACGCTCCGCTCTACCGCCGCCAGTTACAAGGGAATGTTGGATTATACACTGTACTTACAAACGCAACTAAAACGCAACTTATCCAAACATGCATGACACGAACATGCATCAACATTATATTAACTACCTAAAATGACAGAAGCCATCCTTAAAAAATAATTATTTGATGTGTATTTTAGTGTTTTAGTTTGGCCCAAGTCCCATCCACTAATATGAAGGGGGTGGAGCTTATGATCTATACTGCAGCCAGCCACCAGGGGGAGCTCTACTTGCTTTGGCTTCACTTTTGAGGAGCAGTTCAGTTATACATTGTGACATTTGTTATATGCTTATTTGGGAAAACGACTGACTGAAGGTACAATATGAGATGGCCTCGGAGGTCTACAACAATTAGGATGGGAATTAGCAAAAGGCAGCCCTCAATTAGGCAAAAGAGAGCATTGGGAAAATATAATTTATTTCAGTCCTAGCCCTCAAGGGCACAAAGTCATCATGGCACCGGGAAAGAGATCTGAGCACACTGTGACTGGAGTGTAGGACAAACCCCAAGAATATAATAGGCAGAGGACGGCGTGTCATGAAGTCCCGGCTCATATTACCATCACAATGATACGGGCAAAAGATCTGGTCACTTGTGTCCTCGGCGTGTCCCGCTACAGCAGGGACAGGGTGTCTGTGTCAATGTTAGTCCACCCGTCAGGTCACCTCCAGCTCAGGCCCCGTCAGCATCTAAGACTCGGCTAATTACATCCACATACATGATTCATTTGTCAAAAACCAGCAGCAGGCAGGAGTCTTCCCGTTTTCAAGCCGAGGGGATGACGCAGGGAAGCGGCTTTTAGAATAATCATTTCACGTGGTATGTTAACCGTCTTCATGCGTGGCAGTATCATGAGCCTGAAAGAAACATGGCATGCGTCTTCCCGCCTCTCTCATCTGGGAGTCTAAAGGCAGCCGTATCAGAAAAACACACACACAGTGAACGGGGACTTAAGGCCTTGCCTCCGCTCACCAAATTCTTTGTCCCTCCAAAATGTGAAATGATATATATACTTTATCCATGTAAACTGATTTTGTGAGCTTGAGATAGTTTCAAATTTCTATAAAGTAGCTACGAATGAAATATGAATATTTTAAGCAGCTTAGCAACGATTTAAATATATTTACCAGCTGTCTCTTGGCTGAGGGCCAGGACACAGTGTAGGGCCTCACAAAGCCACCACCGCTAAACTCAATTTAAGGAAGCTGATAATTCAGGCTGACGGTGCTAAGGCAAATAAAGTCATTTAACTAAAATATTTCATTTCCCCCGTTCTTTGTGAAAACACCGGGGAGAATAACACGGATACGTGAAGACATGGAGAGGATGCGGCGGAGAAGATGATGGGGAAACAAAAATGACTAGTCCACCATGATGAGTCATTTCCATTTGTATTTCTTGTTTTGTGAGTGCAAATTTTTACAGAGCTCCGTGCAAAGTCATGAAGCATGGACTAGTCTTTGCTGAAGGCAGACACAAACAAGCTCATTTGGAACAACTCAGATTTGGATTTTCCTTTTTAAAGGCTTCTGTATAGATTTTGCCAAGAGACACCATCAACAACAACCATCAACGCAAATTCCTTTTGAGGCTTTTTAATGCCTGCAAGTTCTGTTATTATACATCGATCTGGCATAAGATTATGACCACCTTCCTATTATTGTGTGGGTCTCCCTTGTGCCTCCAAAACAGTTGTGACTCAACAGAGAATGGACCTGGGCCTTCTGAGGGTGTCCTGTGGTTGGTCCTATGGGTTGAGGGGAGGGGCCTCTGTGGATCATCCCACAGATACTTGATCAGTTTGGAGATCTAGTGAATTTGGAGGCCAGGTCAACACCTTGTGCTGTTCTTCATGTTTGTTTTTTAGTTGTTCCTAAAGTGTTTTTGTGTGTGTGTCTGTGTCAGGCTGCATCCTGCTGGAGTGTCATTGCTATGGGGTGGGGGTGTCTGGTCTGGTCTAGGTGGGTGCTACATGTCTAAGTAACATCCACACCAATGAATGCCAGGTCCTTTCCCAGCAGAACTGAATCGTCACAAGATGGTCAATGTTGTTTACTTCTCCTGTCAGTGGTTTTATTGTTATGGCTGATCGATGTTAATTAAATTGTGCAATAACCCCCATAATTATTCCCCAGTCCACCTACACTCAATAGGCACATCTGCGCCATCTACCATGGATACCATTTGCACTATTGTTTAATGTTTACTGTCTTAAAATGCTGCTTTTCCTCCCTGTACCAGTTTATTGTATATATTGTATTTTATTGTGTATAGCTGCTATAGTTTTTCTTTTGTCTTTCTGCTGCTTTAGTTTCTATATTTATTGCTCCCGAACCAAAGAGCTGCCAATCTGTATTGTTTTTCACCAGACAATGCCAATAAAACTTCTTATTCTATTCTACTCTTATTCTTATTCTTAAAGTAGGCGAAAATTGTAGTGCAGTCATACGAAATAATTTTACTCTGCGGAGGGTAGTAATACGCCTCACAGAGTCGAACGAAACGGACGAAATTCACCAAAGCAGCAGAAGAACAAGAAATCAGAAACAAAGCAGTGGAAATGGATGAAGAAACGGAACTTTAAAAAGGTACGTTCAACTTTATATCGGAGCCAGAGGGTCCTCTTGACAAGGAGTTATGTGCATTTACTGTCAATGTTGAGCGCACAGAGTTATGAACCGAGGAAGCTATTGCTAAGAGTAATACTAAGTTTAATCGACAGCCCTGGATTGAATACACTATTATTCAAATGCATTTAGCATAATGAAAAGTCTGAATATCCACATTTATACGATGACGGTGCATATTCCAAACGGATGGTGACGATCATTATCAGTCAAAAGCTCAAAAGTACCTTGACATTACTGTTTCGTCAGCTGTTACGTGACTGGGGTTGTAACGAGAACTGTTGCCTGAGGTTTCATTGACGCAAACTGTGTAGGTTTGTCACCTTATCGTCCTTTTCTCCCGTGAGACAACAGTTCAACAGTTTGATCAGATAATCTAGATGAATACCCATCGTTATTCCACCATGACACAGGGTTTTGCTGATGGAGATCATGTGGTAGGGACTTTGGTAAACTTTGTGCAAACTATAGCAACATTTGTGTCTGTCAGTGTCACGGCTTGGTCTTTTCAGTATTTTCCGTGACTCTGTTTGGTTTTCTGGCGGCACGGTGGCGTGGTGGTTAGCACTCTGTGTGGAGTTTGCATGTTCTCCCTGTGTCTGCGTGCATTCTCTCCGGGTACTCCGGCTTCCCCCCACCGTCCAAAGACATGCTCGTTAGGTTAGTTAGACGTTAGATAGGTGTGAGTGTGAATGGTTGTCCAGCGATCTGTCCAGGGTGTACCCCGTCTCTCGCCCCTGCGACCCTCCAGAGGACAAGCAGTTACAAAAAACGAATGAACGGATGTTTGGCTTCCCTTGTGTTTCCTATTTTAATTCTGCAAAGTTCTTTCTTGTCTTGTTTTGCTTCCTGTTTTCCCCCCTCTTTGAATGTTGGATTGGTTTCTCCTTGTTTGCTCCGCCCTCATTAGTTTCACCTGTGCCTCTCTGCCCAGGTGTATATATAGCCCTGTCTTTCTCTTTGTTCGGGAGGAAGTCATCTGTGATGTTACTGCTGTTTATCCTGCTGTGTGTTTCCTTGTGTTCCTGTCTTAGTTTTGGTCTTTACCTATTTGCCTGCCTTTCCTGCAGCGCCTTTTGTCCCCTTGCTACTGTTGGACACAGTTATTTTGTGTTGTCCATCCATGTGCACCCGTGCCAGTCCAACAAGACTAGAAACCACTTTACTTGCATTTTATCCCTTGCTGATTTTTGATAGAGTTCCTTCTTCCATACCGGCTGCTTATTTTTTTTCCTGTTAACAGCATTGCACAAACTTTAATGCATCACATCCTTATGCGAGATCATGTGAAATTAGAGGTTTATTAAAAACACAGGATCACTACTTCAGTGTATTTGACCTGTCGCGAATGGTTTGCAGGAAATGAGCAATTAGGACGCTCAACCTTATAAAACATGAGCGCCGCTCTTTACACGTGTTTAAATAAGGCCAGTAAAAGTGCGCTCCTCGGTGGGAAATCATAAACGGGAGAGAACAAGCGAAGCGGAAGTGCCGCCGCGGAAGAACGTGTGCTCTGCTGGTAAGCTGCCATAAAAAGAGTCGCTGACACATGATACGCTCGAGTTACCCTCGATGAAGGATGATACAATAAGTGTTGGCAACTTTTTCCGTCTCAACAAACATGCCTGCTGGCTGAAAACAGGTTCTCAAGGACTCTGTGGAAATGCATGTGCCTTCACTCTGTCGTCTCTCCAAAGGCATTAAACATTTACGTCATTTCCATACAGAGTAGCGTCTCTTCCATCTAGGTAAAAAGCCAACCGTTGGTCCAGATATCGCCATAAGTTTGGTCGTATTGGTGTCACAATCATGGCCGTACATTGTGTCTCTAGCTTCAAAAAGGGACATATATGTCTCCCCCTTGTTTGCGAGTGTGTATTATTCAGTCTCACCTGTCCCGTCCCACTCTTTCGCTTATGTTTCACCAGTTAAGTGTCATTCTTTAAGCGATTCCGGTTTCTTTTTTGCTTCTGTCACTTCACTTCCTGCCTTTTTGTGTTTCCCCGGTCCTGTCATTTGACTGCTCTTCCATTATCGTTCTGCCTCCGCTGCTGTTGTCCTTTCCTCCCTAGCATAGCATCTTTAGTCGCTGTGTTTTTCTATCTGTTAGCTGTTGAATCGTCTGTGTTTCCCTTTTCTATTTATCCCAACTCGTTCTTGCCGCTTTGTTGGCTTCAACGTGTTTATTGGACTCCTGAGTTTTTTTGTGCCTTACTTTTTAACTCGCAGTTAGAGGGTTATTTATTTATTTTGCTAGGATTTACCTTTTGGTTCTTTACCCTGTCTGAGTGTACTGTGTTCGGTAGGTAGTTGGACAAGTTGGTGAACCAAATTTTAAGAGAAATAATGTCAAACTCTAAAACTATTTTTACATATAAGGAATTTAAGCCATTCAGTCTTGCAGTGGCCTGTCATATGTGCTTCTGACAGAACAGACAAACTCCATATGCATCCTCTAAAACAACCTCAAACAAACTATTTCCATGCATCGTACATGCAGTCATGTAAAAAAGCAGGTACATCCGATGGAAAATGTAGACTTCTGAACTTTTTGAGCTATTTCTTGGTAGATTTGCCTGCATGCTTAGAATTGCCATCGAGCTAAACCTCCCACTTCCTGTCCAGCTTTTGCACAGATGGCCTTACATTATCTTCAAGGAATCTCATTGCTCACTGCTAAATCATTGACTGCAGGCTTCCCATCCTCTGAGGCTGTGCGGCTACTCCAAACCGTTACCTTTCCAGCACTATTCTTCACAGCTGGTGCGAGGTTCCCCCCGTCATAAGCTGTCTTCACTCTGCGCCAAACACGTCTGCTGTTACTGCGGCCAAACAACTCTACGTCTAATTTACTTTTTGGACGGCAAGGCTTTTCTTGGCACGGCCGCCGTGCGTAGCAAATTTGTGAAATCTTTTTCTGACTGTAGATGCATGCACTTTCACGTTCGCTCGTGGAGTTCCTTGCAGATCATGTGATGAGAACTGGGGGTTCTTGGAAACTACGTAAAAATGACCATTTCTTGGCTGTTTTTCTAACGCATGTGCCCTCACTCTGTCGTCTCTCCAAAGGCATTAAACATTTATGTAATTTCCATATAGAGTAGCGTCTGTTCCACCTTGGTAACAAGCCAACCGTTGGTCCAGATATTGCCGTAATAATTTTGATCATACCTTGTGTCTCTAGCTTCAAAAAGGGACATATACTCCCCCTTGTTTGTGAGTGTGTATCAGCCAGTCTCCCCTGTCCCATACTACTCTTTTGCTCATGTTTTACCAGTTAAGTGTCATTCTTTAAATAATCCCTGTTTCTTTTTTGTTTGTAGACGCATGCACTTTCACGTTAGTTCGTAGAGTTCCTTGCAGATCGTGTGATGAGATCTGGGGGTTATTTTACGCTTTTTTTTCCTTCTTGTCATACTTTTAGAGTACCAGTCAAAAGTTTGGACACACCTTCTAATTCAGTGTTTTTTCTTTATTTTGGGACCGCACTTTTAGATGCATTCAAAATTCTTCAAGTTTTCCAGATTCACTGACCTGCGAGTCCATAACAACGAAACGTTGCTTCTCTTTACTTGAGTGGTTCTCACCATAATATGGATTAGAACACCAGTGGAACAGGGCTATTCATTAAGAACCGACCCCACCTCTGCACAATACGACTGACCCCGCAAAACTCATTAGGAATATACCCCACACATTCACCCTTGACAAGGCCGACCTGTCAATGGAAAAGGTGACGGCCTTGTGAGGCTGACGGAGAGAACGCCAAGAGTGAGTCACGAAAACAGAAGAATCTAAAATACAAAACATATATTCTCGTACGTGTGTATTCACGGCCCATTTCTCCAAAAGTAGATCTTTTCAGATCTCGGCCACACACATTTCGAGGAGATTTGAATTATTGGCATCTAATCTGGAAGCCTCAATGCAAATTTTGTTTCCATTTTGATATGTGTGTGCATGGAGGAAACCTGCAGCGGCACCGCTCTGCTCTGATGCAGAACACATTCACATGATCGCGTCGAGCAGATAACCACAGTCTTTTGTTGCTGCTGAGAAATGATGCACAAACAGCAGTGGAGTCTTGCCCAAGGGCACTCTTGCAGTACTTAAGGAAGGACACAGTGTTACAGATCCTCATAATCTGCCCACATCTTTCCGAATGGAAAAGATTTAATCACATTAAATATTCCCTGCACATGTTTCTTGTCTTTGGCGAGGTCTATCCCCCCCGAAGATGTCAGCCGTATGTTTTGGCAACACATAAAGGCTGAAATGATGTCCTCATCTCAATGTCAGAAAGGCGCCTTCGCCTTTTGTCCGACGCCGCGTGCTGTTAATTGGGTTAGAGGGAAAACGCGTGAAATGGTCGCGTTCCGTTCGAGAGCGAGAGCCCTCTCCCGCAAAGCACTTACTGGCGGAAGAAGTGCTGATGGCGGAGGATATAAACTACATTTGCGCTGCAGAGATGTATAATGAACACAAAGACACTTGAAGGAGAGCAGCGGTGAATTTCAGTCTAAATATACAAAAGCCCTGCGCTCAGCATTTATTGGCTCCGGAAAGGTGCACATCCTCTCGCACTGAGAGCGTGATATGAGCAGATATTTGTCCAGCCTCATATCTGTCACCTCATGTCTGTTTTTGCCAGACAGTCAAGGCCGCTTGATGAAACAATATGGGATTCTGGAGATAAAAAAACATCAATCAACATCTTAATAAAAGCTAAAATGTCTCAATCTGCAGTCGTTTGTTAATTTCTGTCTTAAATTTGAGTGGTTTTTTTTTTCGTTTTATCATTTTTTTTCTGTTGTGTCTGAGTCTAACGCTGATAACGCACATCAAATACCCCCGCTGCCCGTGCAGAAAAGACAAGGGCAGGTAATTGATTTCATCTGTTAAAGGTATCTTCCTTTCTAAAAACTATCCTCCTTAACACGGTTCCATCAAATAGGATTAGTTTTCCTCTGATTGAGGTCAAACGTGGTTCAAGCAGGCGCGCTTCTAATTGAAATGATATAGCTCCGATGCTAGATCCGGATAACCTTGACTCCTCGCTCTTCTAATTCAGCTCGCTAAGTCAAGCAGGGAAGGATGTAGAGCCGGTAAACAAATTACCGGAAAATCTGCCATTTGAGCGCGCAGATCTGACTGTGTCTGCCGCGTCGAGCGCGCGCTGAATGGAGTGCCGGCGCGCGGGGAAATCGCTTCAGTAGCTTGAATGTGACTGGAGATTTTTAAGATCACGAACAAAGACAATAAGTGGCTCTTTCAAAAGTGCGGCAGCTCCCACTTTTACTGTATAGTCATCCATGTTGCTGCTGCTGCTGATGGATTTTTATTTATTTTTTTTCATGCAGAGCTGCAGCTTCCATCTGCTCTTTGTTTGTGTTGAAGGCAGAATCCAGTATCCGGAGCCGTATATATAGCTGCAAGCAGGGAGACAGCTAGCCTGCATGCCACCTCTGAACCTTCATCTAATTGGTTCAACTGCTACATGAAGCCAAAACAGGAAATGAGCGGTGTGGGATATTTGCCGGCCACCGGTCGTCTGAGCGCGGTAACAGTGTGCATCTTTAGGAGTCTTGTCATGCTTGAGGTTGCCAGGTTATTACCACGTTGCCGGGACCGAGGCCAAAACTAAAATCTGTGCTCACCGAGGGTTTCTGGCAACCGAAGCTACAGCAGAGCAGAGGTCTTAAAGGGCTTACATATTTGCTGCTACTAATAACTAATCAATACCTGTTGGGCTGTGGTTTCTTATCTGTTTCTTATCGGATCCTTTTTGGACTTGTGCAGACCGCCTTCTTATTAGCTCACACTAAATAATTTGCCTTTGCACAACGAGAACGCGTGACCTCGCACGGTGCTATCAACATCGTGTTGCTACAAGGGTGCTTACACTGAGCGCGCACAAAGAGCTCTCAGTGGGTTTATAAAGATTTATTCAAATAAATGTGTTGATAAAAATAGAAAGGCGGCGTTAACTGTCCCCCCGCTCCGAGCCTTTACGCTAAGCCAGCTAACCACGTCTCCCCGCCGCGGCGTGCTGAACACACAGACACGCGTTATTCTCATTGACCTTCATTTCACTATGCGAAAGAAAGCAAACGGGCACATTTTACCACACGTTCAACCGATTTCAAAGCTTTCAGCGGCATCCTCTGCCTTGTGAAATGTGCACAATTTTTGCAGCTCTGTACGTGCCTGCTGGGTTATGTTTTGTAACCCCTGAGTGTTTTCATCCCAGCCCCTGCTGAATCTTTAACACACTGCTTCGATTCATATTATAATCACACTCAAACCGCAGAGCCTAAAACGCTGTATATAAATGATCCAATCTCCTTTGATGTGAGCCTTCTTCAAGCTGCAAATCATAATCTGTGAACTCCTTTTTTTTTTTTTTTTCCCCCTTCTCATGGTGACTATTGATTGGGTTCCAGATTTGATTTCTTACTTCACTAGCGAGCGCGCCGTAGCTTCGGTTGACTTGAAACGCTGCTCTTCAACACACACACACACACCGGGGAGACATTCCAGAATACAATTTAGACTAAGCACAATATCACGCGCACGCTGCAGCGGGACCTCCACGCTTGCACCCAGCTGCCGTCTACCCGCCGTATATTCCCAGTGTTGGACACTTACTCTGAGCTAGCCGGCTAACACGTGAGGCCTGCCGACTGGAAGCTCATTTCATCATCCTCGCAGACATAAAAGGAGCATACGCTGCAACGCTTTCGGCCCGGCGCTGTTGCCTCCCGTGTGGCGTCACAAATTTAGGAAGTGTGACAACGCAGGCGGTGAATTTAACGGGCAAGCCAGCAAGGCAGTCCAAAATGTTAAACGTGAAAATGATTATTGTCACTTATTCCCCTGTTCTCTCTCTCCCTCTCTGTGTGTGTGAACAGTCTACCGTACAGCAGCGCCTCTGACTAATGGAAGTTACGGAGAGATCATGGAGTTTTTAACTAGACTGCTAAAGATGAAATAAGCTATATTAACCCTTTATAGGGCACTCAGTGAAATACTTAGAAATTTCAACCGTAGAGTGTTATTGTAAGGCATAAGAAGAATCAAGATCAGTTAAGTTACCATATATGGTTCCTTGTCCTTAAGTACTAACACATATAAACATGCATTTAGACCATTAGAACACAAGTGCTGATTCAGACACTTGTCAACATTCACATTATCACATTAGGACACTTCTTAGTGATATCTAATAAAGCAGTTAATGCTCAGGGTTCATGCAGAGGTGGACCCATGGATTGTATAAAGATGGACGGCGGAACTGCTCCTCAAAAGTGAAGCCAAAGCAAGTAGAGCTCCCCCTGGTGGCTGGCTGCAGTATAGGTCATAAGCTCCACCCCCTCCATGTTAGCGGATGGGACTTGGGTAAAGCGGACCAAAAAACTATTTTATAAAAATGGGTACAGCGTATAATCCAACATTTCCCTGTAACTGGTGGAGGTAGAGCAGAGCGTAGTATCAATTAAACGAAAATGTGAGTGAGTCTGGAGGAAGTGTGGTCGGGTCATCGATATCGTGGCTCCACTCTCGGACCGTACTGTGCAGACTCTGGCTTCAAACTCACAAGATGGCGCCACCCGTATCCCCGTTAAAATGTCGTCAGTTTGGCCAACGCAAGGAAGTGGGGACACGTTGTCCATATTTATATACAGTCTACGGGTTGACCTTGCAGATCACATTTGACCTGAGGATGTTGCCTTGATCTTCGCTGATCAGCTGGGAGTCTGTGTAAGAGTATAGGAGGTAATCTAAACTCTACAGGCAGGAGTTTTGTCGTTGCTTTTGGTATTTTAACATTCATAAATTTTCTGTAGCCGCTTGTTCCTGTGAAGGGTCGCGGGGTGGGCTGGAGCCTATCCCAGACGTCATTGGGCGAGAGGCGGGGTACACCCTGGACAAGTCTCCAGTCTATCGCAGTGCTAACAGAGAGAGACAGACAACCATTCACACTCACAACTGCGACCAATTTAGAATCACCACTGAACCTAACCAGCATGTCTTTGGACGGTGGGAGGAAGCTGGAGTACCTGGAGAGAACCCACGCAGACACAGGGAGAACATGCAAACTCCACACAGGACCCAATCGGCCCAGATGGACGAGTCGAACCAAGAACCAAGCATAGACGCTTTGCATAAACGATGACAATGATATTCAACCCTCCCTCCCCCCGACTCTCCTGCATGTGCGTTCTCTCTCTCTGTGTGACGGGTTCTTCCCAGACCCCTTTCTCTCTCTCTCTCTCTCTCTCTCTCTCTCGCCTTCCTGCTTTATTTGTCTCTACTGAAGTGGATAAACTAGTTGGAAGTGATTTTTCAATCAGACTTTCTCTCCTTCTACCATCTGTCACTGCCAGACTCTGACAGATTTAGCTTTATTTTTTTATTTATTGAAGCAAATAGCATCATTCACCCATAAAGCAAACCAGCAGATTTCCCTCCAACTCTAATCTGCCAGTGGACGCTTTCAGACGAGGGGTACTACAGTTTATAATTATTTGTTATCCTACGCTCCTCCTCCAATGGCGTCTCTATAAATTATAACAAGCTACCTCCTTGCCGTAATTCTTTTCCTCCACTTTGACACTGGGCATCATTCACGCACCGTATCCAGTGTTGGTGAATGAGCGAGCATTAGTCAAACAGGAGGAAATAATGCATTTTTTGGCAAGAACTTTTCAGTTGTACATTTACTTTGCCAAACTCCGCCTACGGCTCCAACGCCAAACTAGAAAAAACCAGCAAAATTAGCTCGTTTGCTGAAAGACGCTGCGTTCATCCTCCCGTTCCACGCCACACGTGGCCATTGTTCCCGAGCGAGTGGAGCTCCTCGGCGAGTCTCCTTATTTACAAGTCATGAGTGAGGCGCGAGCAGGAGCCCGGAGGATAATGTCAACTTTTCGGTTCAGTTATTGACAGACAGGCTTCTCGGGGAAGCGAGTTCTCTCTAAAGAGGGAGTTTTTCTGGCTTCGACCTGCAACATTTAGCTTGTCTGCCCCATTAGACGCTGACCTTCATACTAATGCCGACTAGGGCGGACGGCAGCAATGCATCTAATTCAATTTCCAGCCTGCGCAGAGATCACAGAGACATGAAACGGGCTGCATGAGCTGTTGCATTTATAAATAAGATGCTTTCTTTTCTCTCGGGTTTATGGCACAGATGGAAAAAGTCGGCATTTAAATCTGACAACTTCTAGCTCTGAACTTTTTTGTCCAAATGAGAGAGCATTCCACCACCAGCTCAAGAAGTACTGTATAAATACAACTGTATTCCTGTGAAGAGGCCCTAATTATGCCTTCTCCTTCAGACAACTAATCCCCTTTCCCAACCTCACCTGTCTGCAGCGAAACCCTTCAGAAACTCCGGGACATTTCAATACACCCAGCAGGCTGAAGTCACAGTTCCAGAGCTGCTGGGCCACATGTCAGTGCGGTTCAGCCCCACCGCCGCTCACCAGCCGATCCATATCGAGCTTTATCTTCCGACGGGCCGCGGGAAAATTCAGTTACGCGGCTCCCATTATCGCCGGCTGTCAGCGTGTCGGCCTCTGTCTTCAACAGGCGCAATCGCATCATCTGAACTCCTACCCTGCTTTAATATCCTTATTCCCTGCTCAGCTGGTTAAATGATAATCGGAACCGTATGAGGCTGAGCTCTGGAGTTCTTTTTAAGAACTCGTGTGGGGGAAAAAAAAAAGGTTTTTGTTATCACAGGAGCTGGTCAGATTGATTATAATAACACCTGTGGCACTCTTATGTTGAATTGGATTTCTAAATGGAAATCCGGCACCTCTCCTACCTGCATCCTCAAGTTTCTTCCTAGAGATGAAATGTGGACATTTGAAGGCAACGTAGGCCATGTTTTAGTATGAATTTAAAACGTGCAGTGAGTGCCTACATACAGCACTTACATTAGCTTGCAGACCTGCAGCCACTAAGAAAGCCATAGATACAAGTAAATAAACATTTCAACATATCCACATCAGGGTACTACTCAGTCTGCCTCCTCCGTGGCTCAACAGGAACATTGTCATGTCCCTGAAAACAACCCCGCTGATGTCAGATTCTACATGCACGCTTTAGTCAGACTGACAGACGCATGTTTGACTCGTTCCTCCTACCTAGACTCTCAGTTTCTGTCTTTACCCGGTCGGCCTCAAGCAGTTGTGCCCCCCCCCACATATGAGCTTAAGGTTCTGCTCAAGGTTTCTTCCTGTTAAAAGGGAGTTTTTGCTTCCCACCGTCGCCTTGGTGCTTCCTGTGGGGGCCTCGGGCCGGGATTTGTAATATAAAAACAAATTGAATTGCTTTAAAATTCAAATATGAAATAGAAGATTGATCGGCTAACTGTAGATGTGGAGTTGGGAAGACGTTTACCGGGGCTGGGTGGTCTAGCGAAAGACCACTTTGACCCATACAGACGTTTAAAAGTCAGGTTGCCTATGCTTCTGCTGTTTGACTTTAAAAAAAAGAAAAAGAAATGGTTGTTTAGCCCGTTTTTCAATATTTTCCCCACCTGCACAGAAAGGCAATTCTGAATTGATGGAGTGTCCCCTTCATATACTGTTTATATTTATTTATATTGATCGCAGCTCTCTCAACAGCTTTCTGACTTCGCTCTGAGGTTTTAACTCTTTCAGTCGCCTCCCAACCACCGAATACCTGAAGAAGAAAACCGTCTGCTGAACTAATCTGTCACGACGCGCACCGTTTGATTCAGACTGTAACTGTTCAGTTCTTCTGATTCGTGTCAGAAACAAGCCATGATTAAGCAAAGAAAGAAAGAAAGAAAGCACTGCGATGATGATATATTACGGGATCTAATGAGGCACAGGGTGATTTACCTGAGCCCACTGTTCACCCCACACACACACACACACACACACACACACTCACACAATGGACTGAATGACTCTCAGTCACCATGATGCAAAGAGACAAGGGGTTCACAGGGCTTTCGCTAGTCGATCTGTCTACACTTCTTTCAGACGCGTGCAAATCCAATACGACTCCATCGAAAGAAAAAATCCATCTGCACCTCATCAGTTTGCATTAATGAATTAAAGAAGTACTCTTTTATAAATATACATATATATATTCTTTCCCAATACAAAAACAACGTACTCATTCAGCAAAAAGTCAATTTGTCTGTGTTAATATATTTGAGTGTGCTGTTCATGGCTGTAATAAAATGCCTTTTTTATTATTACTTGTTTGCCTATACAGCTTTTCTTGCTGACACACGGCTGAGCTTTATTTTAATGGTTTACTTTGTGAAGTGTGTTTCATTCTCTCTGTTGTTCCTTTCTATTGGTGGCAGCCACATTTGTGATGCAAGTCAGTGGACTCAGAATTTGCAAATTTGTGGGATAAGTGAAAGGATAATCTTATCTTACATTCCACTTACAGATAGTTTTCAAACATTTGTCTTTTTTCCCTGAAACGTGGACGACTTGTGTGGACTTAAAATAGAAACGCATGCCTCTTGTTCTCTCCAAAGCACCACGTCGCCGTGATAGAAATCCCTCGGCTGCCTCTGTTTTTCTCACAAACACTGCTCACGCCGCCTCATGTAAATACGGTGTGCCGCCTAAACATCACACCTGAAATGATCACATCTTTTACTGGAGCAAAGCAACTGGCAGGCATTTTCCATACACACACACACACACACACACACACACACACACACACACACACGGGGTGCTACGTTAGAGCTGCTGTCACCTCTGAACGCTCTGTGTTTGAATTTGTAAACTTTCCAGATAAGCAACAAGTTACTGCTGCCTTCCCACTCTTGTCTGGCGTGTGTTATTTCCCCATTCTCCTCCGAACTCTCTGGATACACAAACCTCATGCTGTCACTCCAGAGAAGTCTTGTTGCACTACAAATTACCCCAGCAACTCCAGCTGTTTCCCACAAGTGGGGAAAGTGGGGAGAGGGTGGGAAGGGAGGGGTGGAGGGGTGGAGGGGGGAGTGAGTCGCCAACAAACCAGGCAAACTTTTACGTGAGAGGAGAGGGGTGGGGGAAAAAAATATATAAGTAGCTCACCAAATCTCAGGACGTGTGGCATCCCATGAGAATATCCCACACAGTGTAGTAGCAGCAGTAGAAGTCTGACGGTCCACCTGAATCTCGCCTTACATATCAGCAGGGAGGTACTCTTCATGGTGCTTGTGTGGTACACAGGATTCTTTTATTCCCTGAATCGGTATATTCCCCGGAATATCTCTTTCTCTTTAACGTGAATTTAAGCAGCTGCGAGATCACGGCATGATCTTCTTCACTGGCGGGCTGAGCAAAGGTTTTCTCACATCCATTTGGCCAGGGGAAGAAAAAAAAGAAAAAAGAAAAGAAAATCAAAAATTTAAAAAAAAAAAAAAATCAAAAAACAAATATCGCTGCGTGTCCAGCTCACTGCGCCAAGAAGAAACAACCCTCGGACTCAGCTGAGGAAGATGATGGTGGTGGAAGTAGTGGTGGTGGTGGTGGTGGCGGGGCGTCCATGTTAGGCAGGGCAGGGCTTGAAGACATCCATTTACTGAAAGACAAAGGCAGAAATTGATGAGGGGGGGAGACAGAAGTTGGGGTGGCGGTGGTGGCGGCGGTGGTGGGAGGGGAGGGGGAGAGATCCAGCGTGATCGTGCGAGGGTTAAGAGTGAGCGGAGCGGCGGTCTCAGCGAGCCTCTCCAGCCCGAGCTCCTCCTGCTGATGCTGCACTGCCGCACAGCATCTGACGTCGAGCCCAGCGCCGGTAATGTGGGAGCGCACGGGACGGACGGACGGAGCGCGTTTCTCGGCTACCGCAGGTCACACTTCGCCCTTTGATCTCCGAGCCCTCCCGAAACTGTCATGCCTCTCTCTCTCTTTCTCTCTCTCTCGTCGCCTCCCTCCCTCCCTCTTTCTCTTCCTTCCTCCCTCCCTTCCCCTACCCCTGATGTCGTGTCCCCGGCCAGCGAGGCGCCGCGCTCTCCCACAGATTCCTCCCTCCGCTCGGTTCAATCGCCCGTCGCTGGCAGCGGAGCGCCGCCGTGCACAGCCGTGGAAGAAAAGGAAAGGAAAAAAAAAAAAAACCCGATCTATGAATTTGAAATGATCGGGTTTGATCGGAGTCACTCAACCTTGGACTCGTGTGAGGGTACCGTGAAGCAAACCTGTCATTGCACACTCAATATGATGAATAGCCTCTGCTCACCCCTTGCCGTATCTCAGCACTCGCGCTCTGTCTTTGGAATTATTACTTTTTTCTCTCTCTCTCTCTCTACTTTTCTTCAGACCGAGGCTGAATTCAAATCCCGTTAGATAAGAACCCTCTACATCAAATTTTAATTTCATGTGTGTCGGCTGACTTGGAAAGACGTGCCTTCTCGTGCTCTCCTCGTAGCATCGATGAATCACTGACCACTGCTTACCTGGCTGAAAGTAAATCTAAGATATTCAGGGTTTTTCCCACAGGGAGAGCTTTGGCCTTTAACCTGTCTTTTCCAAATAAAATCTCCAAATAAAACCTATAAGTATGTTGTTTTTTCTTCCATATATAAGCACAGTTTGTTTCTTTTGGCTTTCCCAATGTGAGTTTTTAATCAGTTCATCTGAATCTCAGGCTTTAAATTCATTCAGTCTCTTCTCTAAGCACTCAGACAGCATGCTCTATAGAACTAAAGTGGATGCAAGCATAGGGCAAATAATAATAATAATAATAATAATAATAATAAAGAGTAGCAAGAGGTCTCGTTATGAATAAAAATGAACAGTATTCAAAGGAAACATCAAGCAGTTATAAAACACACGTCCTTGTTGCGGTAGAACCTGTTGTGTAACATAAGAATCCAGTAACCTGCTTAACATTGAGGCCACGGCTGCTCGAATTCGCAGCCTCTGCTTTGATGAGTTTTTCAGCACCACGGACAGCGACTCTCCTTCACTTCACTCTTTGCACTGCGGATGTTTTCAGCACCTGGACAGCGACCGGGAGCGTGTTTCAGCACCATGGACAGAGCCTCCCAACAAGTCTTCGCACTCATGAGGATTCAGCAGCAAATCCTGTGTCTCTACATCTGTTCCTTTTTTAAATTTATTTATTATTATTATTCATTTGAAAGCTTTCTGTTTGCATCCTTAATTAGCAGTGCACATTTTGAATTTATCTGACGACTCTGTTTAAGCCTAAAGGTTATTTACTGTCCCCAGTAGACCATCTGTTTCCGTATTGGCATCAATTAAATTTTGTGGCTAACAGTTTGGTAACTGCCAGGCCAGCATTTCCTTATTTCTTTTTCTTTTAATCTCAAACGAGTGTCAATAAAACAAAACAAAAAATAATACATAAAATTAAAGTCAACCCCACAAATAATATTCAAGTAGTCAGGACATAACGTGTCCAGTCCACACTCCAGCACACAGTGGCGGTGACAAACTGATTTCTTGTTTTTTAGAATTTGCTTTTCAAGATTTGCCAAAAAAAAATTGGGAGAATGCTGGGAGGTTTTCTGACACGAGGAGCCTAAGGTGGAGAGGTATTTGTTTGTCTGTGCGGTGAGGACGTGGGAGTAGTTTAAATCAAGGTTTCAAATGAAAGCCCTGAACTAATATTGAGAACACGAAGCCACACTTTTTGTGCGTAATGGCCACAGACGATGCTTATTAAGTGTCCGGGGCTGGCACCAGTGCATAAACTCGTGTGGATTTTTCTTATTATTATTATTATTAATAATATTCTCGTTGTTTTTTTTATAGACAGAGCCACAGCTCAACACCTCTTTGTTCGTTTAAAAAGTGGATTTAAATCGGCCGAGAGGAGCCCCTTTCGCCGGGGCGCTGCTGCGTAACGATGAAGTTGATTTAAAGCTAATGTGCTCGTCAGCTGTAGGATTTAAATGCGCGACTCGTCTCCGCGAGTTTCCATCCAGTCCCGTGAACTGAACCGGGGGTGTTATGCGCGGATCGTTCGCGAATGATCGCGGCAGGCGTTTAACGATCTCCCCCCGTAATGTCTTTCAACTGCACCCCGGTAAAGGTATCGGGCCGAAGAGGAGAAGGACGAGGAGGAGGAACCCGAAAAAGGTGACAAGCGTCTCCAGATAGAGGTCGGGCCAAAGACGCGGGAGGTCACCTCTCTCCGAGGCTGTTTAAGCGAAAGTCAGGGCTTATTTCTGAAAGATTTAAATTGTTCCGCTGCGTTTTGTGGGCGCATTGGAAGCGAAATTACCCCGATAAACTGCCCAGACGAAGTTCAACCCTGACCGGTGAGACGTTTTAGCTGCGTTTTTTTTTTTTTTTTTTTTTTTTTTTTGTGCGCGGCTGGATATGATATGAAAAACCTTCTACTTGTCCTTTTGCAAAGGTATGACCGGTTCCTGCAAGGTGTGACAAAAAAAAAAAAAAAAAGAAAATCCCAATGACAGCAACTTAAACATGCAACTAAACGTAAAGTTTGAAGTAATGGACTTACCCTAGGTGGTGTTGGAGCAGAGGAGAGTCACCAGAGCAGCACAAAGAAGTTGATTTGCTTCTATGGACGAGCCGAGCCGCTTCCCCCGCACTTGCATCTGGAAGCTGCGCTCCGGCCCTAGGGGGAGACACGCCTCCTGTTGGACGGCAGGACGCACTGCTTAAAGCAACAGGGGGCACCCACCGGACCGAATGGGGGGGCTCTCCGAAACCGAATCCGCGCTTTACCCCCGGCGGAGAGGACTGCGTGTCGGGTCGGGCTCAAGAACGTTACGATCCCTGCGCTGCTCGAGGCTCGGCGCCGACACCCCTGTCAGCGAGCTGCGCTGCGAGCAAATGTGGCGGCTCAGACAGTCAGGAACTGGGAGAAAGGATCACCAGTTGGCTGTTAGAGCGTGGACCTCATCTGGTTGTGTCGACTGAGTGTCTTTACATGGGATAACGTTTCATTTGCGTTGGTGGCAAAGTGGATTTACGCTCAGATACAGTTTAGGAAATGTGTTTGGAAGGAAAAACAGTAGTTTGCTGAATGAATGAATGAATGAATGAACAGGTCACAGCTAGGCACATGCTTAGAGTCTTGATTTTTAAAAGGCAGAGAAAACAAGAGGTGCTTTGTGAGTGCAGAATCTTAACCAAAGTTTCATTTTTTAGAAACAAAAATTCCTCTCTCAGTTTGTGGCAACAGTGAGGGACATGAAAATGATATTTTACACATCAGAAACATGTTGCAGGAATAAAACAATGCAAGATGGATGTATTTAAAATGATACATATCTTTACACATTGTCATGAGATGAATTAAACAGGGCTGGAGAATCAGCATGTATTACGAAGATGGTTATGTGATCATCTGTTTTGGTAAAGATCCTCACATAGAATGAATAGCTGCACACAGGACATCACTATTACTATTGCATGTGAGACACAGGAAATTCAATCACAGCTTGCTGAGTTAACTTGTTTAGCAGTTTCCTTATTCCTGGTCAAACTATATTAGGGAAAAGGAAAAGAGGTTAGAGGTTTGATACTAAATTATATGAAACATGCGTAATCGGTTTCTCTCCCTAGGGTTACACTGATGGGAAACCTTTTCAGACCCATACCTTTCCTCATAACAATCACTGTTTTAGTCTTATTATGAACAAACCTGCAGATTAACAGATTATTAACACAGCCCAAAGTTTCCACCTGCAACACTCCATGGTCCCGCTTCTTTATGTTACTGTATCACGTCGTCTGAAAGCGGCATAGTTTGGAAAAGAAAATAAAAAAATGTATTTCTGGCACGACTTCACCTGCTTCACCTGCTACCAAGGAGCATGGAGGAGGGAAAAAGAAATTGTAGAAAGGTCAAGACACCAGCAGCACTTGCATTGTGTGGAGCGACTTCATTAGACCATCAGGGTCGTCAAGGAACATACTGCAAAGGACAATTCAAATGGAAACAACCAATCATGTACATGCATATATATATATATAAACCAATAGTGCACCTGCAAGGTGGGTCTGGTCATGTGGCATGACCACCTGCATACCATTCAGGATTAATGATCAACTAATGTCATATTATTATGTTTTATTGTTGTTGTTTGATTGTTTGTTTTTTATGCCCATTGGTCATTACTGTAAGGTGACAGTTTTCCCTTTTTTTGATATTGAGAAATAAGAAATAAACCATTAATTTAAGATGTTGCAGTTGGAGTTCTGTTGCATCAGTTTGTGTCTCAAAAACACAAACTTCTGCCATCTGTCCCCGGTGGTTTTGTTTTCTGACTAATTTCACGTGGCTGCATGCTTGCGGCTTTTTTTTTTCGGCCAGGTGCCCCTCGCTTCCCAATAGATTTCCTACCTGATAATTAAATGTTAAATAGACAGAAATTATGTTTGAAACGGCTTGGGAAAAATGTGCATAAAAAAATGAAAGGACGTGATTTTGTTTCAGTGTGGTCAGGCACCCCTGGGTGTCAGAGGCAAATGCTGACATAAGAGCCACATATCGCGAATTTGCATGTTGGAAAACTATATTTGTTGCACTTGCATGTGTGTTTTGTGTGTTTGCATATTTGTTTTTGTTTTTTTCCCTCAAAAAAAGCAAAGAACGTATAATTAACCTCTATAATGAGAAGATTTTGCCAGATATGACCACTACAGAGAGATAACCTTCTACTCAGTTGTCTTTCCTCAGATAATGCAATTCATTAAATATGTACGCTTGGGCTGCTTAACAGAAATTAAGGGGACAGTCATTGTCAATGCATGTTAAGCAACATATATTGAAAATCAAATAACAAAACTGTAGAAATGTTTCTTTCTTTTTTATTTATACATCTTGTTTTGCACATGAAATTCTCTGTAATGCTCTGCAAAGTCGTTTTTTCCTCAGATTCAATTCCCGAAGAACGGACTCGTAAGGAAACAAGGTCCTTATTCGTTTCAGTTCACTGCTTGACATCAACAATCTCTCAGATGGGCCCAATCAAAATGCAGGATCAAAAATACAGGGAACAAAGTGAGGCCATCACGGAGAAATAACTGCGACGAGATGCACAATTTAGTGGCGAAGGAGCACATCCCTGCAGTGAAGGAGGCCTGATCTGAGGACGCAGTCTGGAGTTGAAATGAAAGGGAGCTTTGACCGCTCCCCTCCCCTAACCCTCCCGCCCCTCCTCCACCGTCTGCGGCATGAACAGTTGAATTGTGGTAGCTACAAATAAATAGTCAATGACGGCCCTGTGATCCGACAGCCTCTACTACACTCACACATGAGGCATAAAAGGTGACTGAAACACCACAAGCAAGATAAGATAAGATACAATACGATAAAACAAGATACGATAAGATCAGGATAAGACAAGATATGATACGATAAGACAAGATGAGATACGATAAGACAAGATGAGATACGATAAGACAAGATAAGATACGAAAAGACAAGATAAGATACGATGAGATACGATAAGACAAGATGAGATACGATAAGATAAGATGAGACAAGATACGATACTATATGATACGATATGATACGATAAGACAAGATGAGATACGATGAGACAAGATAAGATCCAAAAAGACAAGACAAGATACAATAAGATACGATACAATAAGATAAGATGAGACACGATACGATACGATAAGATACGACAAGACAAGATACGATACGATAAGACAAGATACGATACGATAAGATGTGACAAGATACAACAAGACAAGATACAATAAGACAAGATACGATAAGACAAGATACGATAAGACAAAACAACATATGATACGATACAATAAGACACGATACGATACGATATGATACGATATGATATGGTAAGATACGATACGATATGATACGATACGATATGGTAAGATACGATATGATATGATACGATACGATATGGTAAGATACAATACAATTAAATACGATACGATGTGACAATATAAAATGACGTAAGATAAGATAAAGTAAGATACGATAAGACATGATATGATAGGATAAAATAAGACAAGACAAGACACGATACGATACGATACGATATTCGTTACGATAAGACAAGATACCATAAGATAAGATAAAATACGACAAGACAAGAAAAGATAAGATATGACAAGATACAATACGATACGATAAGAAGAGATAATATAAGATACGATACGGTACGATCGATACAATGATCCCATGATACGATTAAGATAAGACAAGATAAGATACGATAAGATACGATAAGAGTAGGATAAAATAAGATTAAGATAAGAATCAAGAAAGCATATCATGTCATGTTTTCACTGTCGGTAGCAGCATAAAAAAACTCTGCACATCTGCCCAAAGAATTTTGACCTCCAAGTTAATCAGAGACAGCCAGGACATCAGACTCTGAGTTTCTGCCAGAAATGCTGTTAAGCCCGGTACCTAACTGCAATCTGACAACGTATTTGTATATCCTCAAAAGCATTCATCTAGTCCTCTGCATCTGCTATAGAAACACACCTTAGAAGCTCAGTTGTTACATCACGACTTTTCCATTTCAATCATGGCATGATCCACACTTGGTAAATGGCCATGCATTTATATAGTGCTTTTCTATCTATTGAAAGGAAGTACATTCACATTCATATAAGCACTTGCTCAAGGACACTCTGGCATGTGCTTAATGCCAAAGGTTGTAAGCAACTGTACAGTGATATTTGACCCCAGAACTGACAGGATCTTTATTCTAGTTTTTTTATTCTCAAATCGACTGAAAGGAAGAATTACACAGCATCACATTTTCATGTACCACACGCTCAGAAATCCAAAGTGTGCTTTAATACATGCCACGAGATCACTGATATTATGAACCGAATTGGAGTTTATTCAGAAAATGTTGTTTTCAGAGATGTTTAACATATAACATGTAACTGTAATAGCAGTCGATAGTATTATGTGTACTCAAGTAGTACCACTAGTACTACTAACTGTTCATTTTACCACTAATATAGTCTACTGCACATAACCTCCTGTATATATACTGTGGAAAGTTTCTATTAAACATAGTTTTATAGTGTATATCCTGCTGTCAATAGTCATTGTGTACACTGGAATACTGTCTGTTTTAATTTAATTTAAATTTATATGTACACTGATCAGCCAAAACATTAAAACCACTGACAGGAGACATAAATACATTGACCATCTTGTGATATTCTGCTGGGAAACTTTGGACCTGGCCTCCAAATTCACTAAATCCCAAACTGATTAAGTATCTGTGGGATGATCCCCCCCCCCCCACACACACACACACACACACACACCCACACACACACACTAATAATATTCTGTTGCCAGACACCACAGGACACCCTCAGGAGGCCCATGTCCATTCTCTGATGAGTCAGAACTGTTTTGGAGGAACAAGAGAGACCTACACAATATTAGGAAGGTGGTCATAATGTTATGCCTGATCAGTGTATATCTGTACATATGTGCACTTACTCCTTCTAGATGCCAACTGCCTTTCGTTTCCTTCTGCAATGACAATAAAGCAGAATCTACTGCAACCATTTCATTTTTCCTGCAAATGCTCCAGATTAAACTGTAACCTGAGTTTAAACAGGGAGAACTTCAGTGGGATGTGACAGTTCCACGTACTCCACGATTAGTGATGAGGTGAAAGGAAAGCTTTAAGATCTGTCTAGAACGCCCGTTCACTTCCACAGAGAGCTGTCAGGTGATGGGAGTGATTTGATAATTAATTTAAAAGGCTTACACTTTCAGATGGGCTGAGAGCCGTTCAGCTCATAAGTTTTTTCCAAGGTGCAATAACACTGTGGACTTCTGGTTCAGGTAACTCACAGGTCAGCGGTCTGACGAGTCTCTAAAACAAACATGAGGACATAAGGGAACTTAACATTTAAGAGAACTTTGCTGATGCCATATTATATTGAATAATGTCATGTTGAGAAGAGCCTCCCAGATGCTAATAATTAATTAATTAATAATTAAAAAAAAAAAAAGTATAAAAGTACATGCACTGTAAGACAAGTACAATGCAGATAAACACAGGTAGATATAAATAACTTGCCAGCATCTGTTTGTCATGTGTTCTCGATAACAACGACGTTACCTAGAAAATTAGCAAATTAAACATATGGAACATTATGACATGTTTTCTACTACTGTATATTGCTGCAGTCTGCTTTATGACTACTTTTACTTTTAATACGTTATGCACATTTTTCTGTTGACTATTCTGTACTTTACCATTCTGATCTATGTACAAGTGTTTTTTTATTTTTTTTTTGACAGAAGGATAAATGCTTTCCACAGAGGTCATTCTGCACTGCAGCAATTTTATCACAGCAGCCACGGTACGTAGCTTCTTTCACCACCATCTGCAATTTGATTTAATGTTTTGCTGCAGAGACTGCCGCCTACCTTTCCTTTGCACGCTGCATTTTGGGAGAATTATGTACTGTACACACACAGGACACAGAGAATTTAATGTTTTAAAGTCTGCATGCTGACTTATGCATAGTACGTATATATTATTGTGTTTTAAATATCTAAAAGGCACCCAGATAGGCTCCTTAGCAACCTGTCAGTGAAGATGTAGATAAGGTACACTTATAGGTGGTTTACGCTTCTGCCTCAATCCGATGGCGTAGCTACAGCGCAGACCTTACGCAGACCATAGAAATGTCACTTCGCGCAGCGTCCACGCAGACTGCAAGAGCTGCGATTGGTCCACTTGTTAGTAGCGCATTTCCGCTTTCGTATTTCCGGCTGCTTCTCCAGCTCTGCAGTTTTCGAATTGATTGTTTTGGATCAATAAAGAGGGAAGACGTTGAGGAAAGGTTAACTGAGGAGGTCCGGAGATGCAAACATTTGTAGGACTTATAAGTTTCAGTTGCCATTGTTGAAAATGAAGCAGGAAACAAAAATTAACCCGACTGGCAAAAAAGACACAGCGCCGACTAGAACTGTGAGTGGCGTTGTTACAGGTCGAGCCAGACTGACGTATAAATGGCTCGCAATGCCATTGGCTACGTGCTAGGCTACGTCGTCCATGTCCCGCTGTACTTTAAAAGAGCCTTTTACACTTCCTCTGTGTTTGCTGCCTCTCTCTACACTTTCAACTATCAGTTCCTATGTTGGGGGTGCTGTTTTGTACTTGTTGCCACAGCTGTGTACATATAACTAATAATAAAATACGGTATTACACCCATACAGTATTGTTGGATATCTCATGGGGATAAACTGGTGCAATGGTTTTTAATTTCTGGCCCTTGACCTCCCTGGGAAGGCAAGTGCTGTTGCCATGATAAACCCTTTGTCCAGGGTGGTGCGCCCAAGACCATTCTCATGGAACAACCCCAAGCCACAGAACAAGCGCAGGCGGGCCCATAAGGTTGGGCGTTCGATCCAACAGCTGTGGCTCGTACACAACGCAGACTGCTAACATCTGCTGAAACGCAGCTCTCAGCAATACATTTACACACAAAGCAAGCAGCAGAGTGAATGGGATGTGGTTGAGGTTGTTTTTTTTTTGTTTTTTTTAACTCCAGCCCAAACCATAAGCTTCACACAGTCTACCAGTAACAGAGGTGGCATGTGCATTTTGTCAAACAGTAGCACGACACACAAACGTACAGAAATCCACCATTCCCTGCAAAGTAAGCACAATGCACTGCTCACTTCACAAGATCCAACACTGATGATAAGGATGATTAGGTCTGAGTATGAGGCGGTTCGGCACAAAGGTACAGTGTGAGGCTGAGATCTCGCGAAAAACAGTTCCTTATGGACCTCCGTGCCTTATGCCGAGACAGCTGCCACGTAACGGCAGCAAACGGTCCTTTTTTAGAAGTTTTTTATGTTTCTGTGTCAGCTGGTAGCCCACTCTGGTGGAAAAAGAAATTATGCTGGTATGTGTTGCATTTACGGAGAGGAGTCACCCAGACAAGTGCTCTTAATGCATGCATTTTCCACCCATCGCTGATCCAGCCATGTCACTGCTCTCAGCACCAGTGCAGCTCTCTCCGGCTGACACCCTGACGCGGAAAAAAATCACCATGTGTCAGACTTAAAAGGGGTCATTTTTAATATATTCTGCTGCGCACGGATTTGTTCCGCGGGCCTGTCAGAGTACTCCTATAAGTGCTTTGAAAATGTTCACATATGGAAATGCCGTGGAATTGTTTAGTTTGAAGCCTGTTCAATTAGAGTTCATTCTAGCAAATTGCTTCGTGTTGAGTGGTTTACTGTTTCCCAAACAAACCAAAAAGCTAATGAAGACAACAGACCACTAATCGGAGCTTGAATTCTTACACTCTTTTCTTCTCTGACATGGCTTTCGTGATTTCTAACTTTCTCTAAGACATTTCAGAGGACATTAAGACAGCTTAAAATTTAAGATGTTGGGATGCATGGAGCTTTAAGATTGTGCAGGTCTCCCTTGTGCCTCCAAAACAGTTGTAGCTCATCAGAGAATGGACATGGGCCTTCTGTCAGCCTATAGGCCTTGGGGTCCTATGGGTTGAGGGGAGATCCCACAGATACTTGATCAGTTTGGGATCTAGTGAATTTGGAGGCCAGGTCAACACCTTGTGCTGTTCTTCTGCCATCAAGGAGTGTCATTACTATGAGGTGGGGGTGCCTGGTCTGGTCTAGGTGGGTGCTACATGTCTAAGTAACATCCACACCGATGAATGCCAGGTCCAAAAGTTACCCAGCAGCACGTTGAATTGTCACAAGATGGTCAATGTTATTCACTTCTCCTGTTAGGGGTTTTAATGTTGTGGCTGATCGGTGTATATTGTTAACACTGTAGTTTCTATGCTAGAATTTGCAGGGGTTTGAAAATAATGTCTCAATAAACTGTTCAAGGGTTGGCGAAAAAACTGCATAAATCAGCACAATCCCGGGTAATGTTTAAAAGCGCAACAACCTCACAGGGGATCTTCTGCTCTGTAACAGCAGTATAATATCAAAAGCTTAAACTATCACTCCAATTACAATTGCATCTAGTGATACTGCTTATGAAAACAAGCAAAGCGATTATTTCCCTGGTGAGTAGAGACGGTCAGTCGAATTGTATCACTTAAACCGATCTTTAGAACCACCAACGATAGACATGAATATGTACAGCAAGTCCAAGTCCTTGGGGTTTTCTTGAGTAAAGCAAAATGAGTCATGATCAGTGACCTATGCAACCTAATTTACCGTGGGCGTATGTAAATCAGTCATGCCTTTTGCTGTAACATCCTTCCGTGTTCACACAGGTGTAACAGCTTTTCACAATTCAGAGACTCTGATGCCAATCACAGATCAACATCAAATCACGTTTTGCTGAAATTTGAGAACCTAAGGAATATTTCAGCAAAAACTGAAACTTCTCCCTCTTCCTGTCCCTCGTGTGAAGTGTCCATGTCCATGTCTGGCGTATCCGACAAAGAAACAAACATCCACATCGCGTCCTTGGACTCGGCCCCTGGGGACCGTCCAGATATAGTAGCAAAATCCTGATGACACTCGTGTATTCGCTCGTCTCCGACAAAAGGCTTTTGGAGCCGCGTGAGTAAGAAAATAAATACTCAATCCTGAAGTAAACAACTGTGTCTTCCTTCTCTCCGGGGAGTCTCAGTGTCACTCCAAATCATCTGTTCAGAGCCTCCCAAACAGGTTTGATAGTGTGAAAGTGTGTCAGTTGCCAGTGGAACTAAAATAAAATGGTAAACGTGTCCCATTGAAAGTACAGTATTTGTTACCTGCCGCAATATCAAAGTTTAGCTGAAGTGACGATGATCAGTAACGATCAGTGTGCTGGTTTTAGAGGCTTGCCGGTAGTGTATGGGGGATTTTTTTGGTACAGAATCGAGATTAAAAATGTGCACAAAGTGGCAGGGTGGTGCAGTGGTGAGCGCTGTCATGTCACAGCAAGAACGAGTTTGAACACACCTCCTGACCAGGGCCTGTATGTGTGGAGCTTACAGGTTCTCCCAGTACCTGGTTGGGTTTTCCTCCCACAAAATCCAGTCTGCAGCATAGACTGTATAAAAGATGGACGACATGACAACAGCTCCTCTAAAGTGGACTCAAAGCAAGTAAAGCTCCCCCTGGTGTCTGGCTGCAGTATAGGCCATAAGCTCCACCCCCTCCATGTTAGTGGGTGGGACTTGGGCCGAACTAAAACACTAAAATATACGTCAAATAATGGTTTCTGTCATTTCAGGTAGTTAATATAATGTTGATGCATGTTTAAGTGTCAATTTTTTGATAATAGTTTGGCCCAAGTCCCATCCACTAACATGGAGGGGGTGGAGCTTATGACCTATACTGCAGCCAGCCACCAGGTGGAGCTCTACTTGCTTTGGCTTCACTTTTGAGGAGCAGTTCCGCCGTCCATATTTATACAGTCAATGGTACAAACGGGATGCCATTTGAAGATGCGACAGTTAATGATTTCCTAATAAAAGTCATAGACGTGTTTTTTTTAATACAAAAATAAAGTTGGTGTAATTTTGAACAAAATGCTACAAATGTGCTCATTCATACAAAGCAGTCAAAAAATATAAATGAGTCAGAGCTGTGATGACTCTTAAATGCTGAAGTATATTTATACTATGAACAAAAATAAATCTGCTGCATGTCTGAATATATCATTTTCCATTTTCCTACCATAGTAAATAAGTGTTAATATTTACTGTGAGGATTCATTAACACCAATTTGAGCAGACGTTCTTCTCACACATATAAGTTCCGATTATTATTATTATTATTAATAAAGGTGAACTGTATAAGATGAATGAATTATAGATTAACTCAAAGGAAAAGACACAAAGGTATAAATCTTTAGTGAAAAGAGACATAGAAAAGTAAGGATGTTAATGATATAATGCAAAGTCTGAAGGTTACGTTGTCTATATTATGCCATTATGAACATATACAGAGCTACATGCGGCCCTCTTGATGCATTCAGTAAAGAGATAAATGCAGAGTTCAGGGATCTAATGTAATCTCAGACAAACCTGCACACATTTATAAAGGACGATGCAAACTCTGATTTGATTTTGATTGATAAAGGCAACAGATCTTACACTGATGACAAAGCAACAAAGCTCTTGTACATATATGGAGGTGCAACAATAAAAAAAAAATAAAAAATCTTTTCATGCATATATCCTGCTTTCATACATGGCATGTGTTGACGCTATGCAGTATGTTGTTTTTTTGTTGTATGTAGAGTCACCTTAGGAAAATCAGCTGCAACATAATGACTTCAATACTGGTACTGTACGATTTATTTTCTTTTTCTTTAAACACTAAGTCTCTTGTGTGTGTGTGTGTGTGATTTTACAGCATTTCTTCAGCCTCCAGGGTTTTCGTTCTCTCTTTAATGCACTCCCCCTCACCTCAGCCCTCTTCCTTTCTCTTGTTCTGTCTTTAAGCTTTGCTGCCTGTTCTGTCTCCACACTGTGACCAATTGCATATGATGTCAGGCAGAGATCGTTCCATCAGGTTAAATGCAGGCGGGCCTGTGTGACTGTAGCTGCCCCAAGTTGTTTTTACTTTGATTTACCAGTTCAGTGTCTGTGAATTTTAGACATGGCTGTGGCTCTCCGGCCCATCAGCCGGCCGAGATACGAGGATTTCTGCAGCGCTCCCGGGGGGGAGAGCGTTAGCCTCATCAAAAGTTGTGGGTATCTTTGAGCGTTAGTCTTTGTTGCACAAAATACGACTTTTGACTCGGACTGTCCCCAAAAACTACACGCAGCTGACTCTAGTCCTCGAGCAAGCACAGAAATACTGAGCTGACAGAATACAGGAGGACGTCTGGAGATGTTATAACTCAACGGTGACGTCAATAGGAAGCAGCTTGGGTGGATGAATGGGTCAACAAATAATTTCTCTTTTATTTTATCATTATTAGAAGGCATCGTCACGACGAAGCATTCCTTACATCTAATTATAAAGGCACACAATGCTATCCTGCCAAAGCTACAAACGTGAAGGAGATGCTGGTAAGATGCCCAGACATTTCCTTTAATGCCAACATCATGTCAAAGTTATCACAATATCACATAAATTCACAAATGATGGGACGGTTGTCCAGAGGCTGTTCCTAGGCTTCGTCTTTCTTATACGTTGGTTTTTTATCATACTTAAATGTTGTTTTCAAATGGAATTTAATCAACAGTCTGCTGTCTGTAGGTCTCGCCCCTCTTATGATAGTTGGTAATGAGCCCAGAACCAGAACGCTGGTGATTAAAAGACAAGGGCCTGAACACAGAGAGCGAGAAAGAAAGAAAGAAAGAAAGAAAGAAAAATATAACTCGAGATTTTCTCGAGAGAAAATCAGCTTGAAAGACTTTCCCTGCCCCCCCCCCTGCCCGTCACCCTCGTGACACCAACACCTCGGCCCTGTTAGCCAAAATAATTACGTGAAATTGCAGGTTGTGGAAACACACATTTTTGTTGTTGATTGCAGACAACATATATTTTCAGGGGGGGGATTGGTTCATGTCATTTCAGCCACGCAACACTCTCATTAAAGGCAAATCAGTGGGGACAGGCAAATAGACATCGCTTTGGGAGCTGGGTTTCACCTGATGAGTCACCGCCACTGAGAATACAAATAGTTCTCTCCGCTGTGTCAAATCTTTATTTTTTTGTTTAATGTTTCAGACTGAACGCAGATCTGCATTTAAAAAGGTGTGCGCCTGGCGGTCTCTGATAATGTTCAAGGGATTTTATTTTTATGTAAATATACTGAATGTTACTGATTGAACAAAAATTGACAATGGAATTTTGTGAAGATTAAAAAAATATATATATGAAGGTGGTTGAGGATGTCATTTGTCAACCCTAGAATCACATCTATATCCCAGTACCTGATTCACTTGTCAGGTGACGTACACAGATCAGCCACAACATTAAAACCACTGACATGAGAAAATTGACCATCTTGTGACAGTTCAGTGTTCTGCTGGGAAACTTTTAGACCTGGCATTCATTCATGTGGATGTTACTTAGACATGTAGCACCCACATAGACCAGACCAGGCACCCCCACCCCAAAGCAATGACACTCCTTTGATAGCAGCAGCAAACCCCAGCAGGATGCAGCCTGACACAGACACACACACAAAAACACTTTAGGAACAACTAAAAAAAAACATGAAGAACAGCACAAGGCGTTGACCTGGCCTCCAAATTCACTAGATCCCAAACTGATCAAGTATCTGTGGGATGATCCACAGAGGCCCCTCCCCTCAAAGGCCCCCCACTAACAACATTCTGTTGCCAGACACCACAGGACACCCTCAGAAGGTCCATGTCCATTCTCTGATGAGTCACAATGTTAGGAAGGTGGTCATAATGTTATGCCTGGTCGGTGTACGTAGCGTGAAAATTCCACCTCTGAATGTTCACTATAAAATATGAACAATTATACATTTTTGTGTCACAAACTCAGCTGTTTTGATTTTACTTTTCTCCTGTCTGACCCTTTATTTATACAACTACAGTATATGTCAAGCTTCTTTTTTTCATCAGCGTTGTGTAAAGCAGTTGCAGTAACTGCCATGAAAGGTTTATGAAAAAAAGTCTTTAATTTAAAAAGGTGGTAGTTGAAAGAGACAGGAGGTGATGGGACGAGAGAAAATCAGAAAAACACTGTCACGCCACATCTGTAGGTTATTTTTTTTTTTAAAAACAGCCAATAACTTCTATTGCCTTTCCCTGAAATGTAATAAAATGCACTTCCTCCTGGAATTATGTAGTCTAACGATTAATTTTGACGGTATCCAACACAAGCTCGAGTTAAGCTGAGGCGGCAAAACATAAAATTTAACTGCAGAAACAGACGATCCATAGCTGTACTCTATATTAAACGGTGGATCATTGTGTCAGGTATGAAAACAGATGAATTTCGAGTGATTTCTCCTCAACCCCGGATAATACGTACAGCCTATGCGCAGCGCACACACTGGTGAAACCTTGTCTAGACTGGAGGAGCTTCAGTCGCACAGCCTGACACTTGTCGAGAACGATGTTCATTCAGGTTTCATAGCGAGGTGCAGCAGTCGACGTACGTTGGCATCAAGGAGCGGGGGGAGAAGTCACGCAGTCAGCAAGGGATGCCTTGCCCCATCCCTCTCTGATTACCAATTACTGCTCTGCTCTCCACTGGAGGTTCAAGGCGAACAGCCGGTTCCATCTTAATGAGGCAGAGGGCCACTGCTGCGCATCTGACGTCAGCTTTCTAAATACCAGAGCAGATCAACCACACAGCCTGCGCTTTGTCCACAAATGACAATACCAAGCAGCAATGCCGTGAAATGCAACACAGGGAGAGAGAGAGAGAGAAAGAGAGACGGAATAATAGAGGAGGGGTGGGGAAAGGTTGAATGGAGTGAATCAGAAGGAATAAAGAGACAGATGCTGTTACCAGTGTTACCTCTTCATTTGTCCCCTTCTCCTCCCTCTCATTTGTGAGAAATCAAAGGCTTTTTATTTATAATTAGCTGACCCCGACACTAATTAGAGAAGCTCTGTGTGCTGCCAATTCTGACGAGTGAGAACTAAATATTTTACCTAATGTGGTCACCATGCCAATAAGTGATGCCTGTTTTAAAAGAGCAGCTCTGCTTATCAAAATTCCATCAGGTGAACTCGTCTGAAGAATAAAAAATATGCCCTGGAGGTGGAACACCTTCAGAGAAACATTCCATACTCGGTCTGTTTGTGCACGTGTCCTGCATCCTGCTGGGGACGGCTGCTGACGCCATCAAGGAGTGTCATTGCTATGGGGTGGTGGTGCCTGGTCTGGTCTCGGTGGGTGGCTAATGTCCATAATGGGTATGGGTATAAAACATAGACTGTATATAAATATGGACAATGTATCACCATGTCCTTGTATTGGCTTTGGGATACGGGCGGCGCCATCTTGCAAGTTTGGAGCCAGATATCGATGACCCGACCAAGCTTCCACCAGACTCACTTGCGTTTTCATTTAATTAACACTGTGGTCTGCTTTACTTCCACCAGTTACAAGGAAATGTTCACTGTACGGGACCGCTTTACAGAGCGGTTGGCTTGGCAACTAGTAGTTGCCATTATGTCGCATCCTGTTTCTATAGCGTCAAATATCTAACTAAAATAAACTTGACGCTTGAACATGATTGAACATTATATTAACTACCTGAAATGACAGAAACCATCCTTGAAAGAAAATGATTTGATGTGTATTTTAATATTTTAGTTCGGCCCAAGTCCCACCCACTAACATGGAGGGGGTGGAGCTTTTGACCTATACTGCAGCCAGCCACCAGGGGGAGCGCTACTTGCTTTGGCTTCACTTTTGAGGAGCAGTTCCGCAGTCCATCTTTATACAGTCTATACTAAAGACTCTATTGTATAGACTTGTCAGTGGCAATAGCAGTTCTGTTAAAAGTGAGTCAGTTGCTATAATGCAAAGAGGTATAAGCAGGTTGGAGAATTATACATTCAGGTAGGAGTGGTAAGCCATAGTATGCAGCTCTGCAGATCAGAGACAGTGCCCAACGCAAATCACTGGCCTCATTAGGAAACTGTCTACAACGAGCCATCCAAACAAAATGAAACACCGCATGGACTCCGGGTTCTACATGAGCACAACATTTCCTCTTCAAGTAAGAACAGGTTTGCTGATTTCACACGACAGATTTCTGTATTTTTTGCCCTGTAGGGAAAACAAAATTCCATGTACTAATCAGAGTTTATCAGTATTTGAATCAAACGGCAATGACAACTGTGCAGAGGCTCAATTATGTTACCACCACCCCCAAAACAACCCACAGCGGCATAGTGCTGATGGAGCAAATTGTTTTCACCCCTTCAAGTGAACGGATGTTGTTTTTGAGGCCAGTATCCACATCATAAAACACATCAGTGCAGACGCTGTCAAAAAAATAATACTTAAAGATTCAGTGTTTTAGAGAAGAAGTTGCTGTATGTCCGTGAACACATTCAGTACCATGTATTGGCACTGGAATATGAGATCAAAATACACCAGTAGGACAAAAGCCTAGACTTGCTTTGGCTTTAATGGCCTCCAGCAGTATATTCAAAGTATTGTAAATGTACTTTTGGAGGACACTGTATGTGTTTCAAGCTGGTTATCTGTGAGAAGCCAATACAGGCTTTACAAGTGTAAAAAAAAATTCAGCTTCATGGAATATTTTCATGTCACAAAAGGGTGGAAAGAGACATTTTCAGTGACCTACTTGTTAGAAGGAATTTATTAGCCTTTGCTATGACGGGAGTTTACAGAAGTTGCTTCAATCGTTTCCCAGAACTGGAGAAAAAAAAAAAATTATGATGTATTCATTCGAAGTTTAATATGAAAAGAAAGGCCGAAGGGAGTTTGCTTTGCTGAAGCAATCAGTCGGGAAGCGAACTGTGTGTGAGTAAACATGGTAGTTTGGGAGTCCAACAAAGTGCAGGTCAAGAGCAAGCACACCAACGCTTTTATCTACATGCTTCGCGGACCCGATAGCACGCACACAAAGGCAAATTAACAGTGACCACGGAGCTGCCTCGGGAAGAAGAACAGAATGACACCTAGCAGTGGCAAAGAGAGTGACTAAAGCCAGGGAGAATGAGAGAAAGAAAGAAAGAAAGAAAGTGTTCAGCCAGCCCAAGTGGTGCACGGCCTGAAAGGGAAGGCTTGAAGGACACCGAGATGAAAGCCACAGTGTATTTAGCTGAAGACTAAAACTGTAGAATGGAGATGAGAGGACGGCAGGAAAGGGATTAAAAGCCTATCGACCAGGCGGTGCAATTGCCTCTTACATTATATGAAGCCATGTTTAATTCCAGCCTACGCTGTAGACAGGCTGAGATGAGATATAGCCGGGTGTGGGGGTGCAAGATAATGGGAGAATTGTCCTGGTCAGTCTGCACATCTAGCGAATATATATATATGTGTGTGTGTGTGTGTGTAGATATATGGCCCAGAACATAAGAATTTACTAATAGGCCTACAAAGATGTATCTGCACACATTTACGACATGGCTCAGGGATGCGGAGAATGCCCCATCTCCTTCAGGGATGATGCCAGATTGTAAGAAAATAGGCCGTACGACCAAAGTACTCCGGCGCAACCTCACACCAGGGAATTATGGACTACTGCCCAAAAACGAATTTAATTTTCTGGTCGTTTTGATTTTATTGTCAGAGTGTTTATTTCCATTATGTGCATCCTATCCCAGCTGCACACACACATCAGAGTCTAAACGCGGTTTAAATATCTTCTCCCCAAGGTCAAAGACGTAACTCTGTTGAAGAAATGTATATTGAGATATAACAGAATTCATATTAAAATTGAATGAGTGGAAAATAGAATATAAAGCAGCTGATGACTTGTCATCCACTTGACTCTTGTAATGCGATAATCATTTTCACTGTTATTTCAAATTCAGTGAGTACTTAATATTCAAAATAACTTCCATGCGTAGGTGACATCTTTAAGACATGGGAAAATGATTTACAAGATCGTAGCGCACTCACATTACATTTATGAGCATTTTCGTTTAGCTCAAGGAAATATGATAAATAACGGATGGCTATATTGTATCAAGTCAACCCCCTCCCCTCCTCTCATCCCCCTTCTCTCTTTCTTCCTTTCTTCCTATTCATTTTTCTCATGTTACTGTAAATAGAGTCTGATTTAGCCACATACTGCTGCAGAAATCCCTCTGACAAGAGCGCAGCATGTCACCCTGTGATTATCCTTTCCACGATTATGGCCACCAGGGCTTAATGTTGTTTTTTTTTTTCTAGAAATAGCCACTATTTGAAATTTCCACAAATATCTCCAGCTCAGTGCGTCTGTAACAATAAGCCTAACCCGAACCCTCCGAAGGTTTGCTGGTACAAAACTTACAGTATCCTGCTTTTCTTTTTTTTCTTATTGTGCAGTAACCTCAAGGCGCACAAAAAATGTTGCTTTGATGAAGGAGTGAGAGCACAGATCAGTCCTTCGCAGATACCCTTGCACTGACGTAACAATGGACTCAGTTCCAGACGGCGATGAATACCAGTCGGCGACAATACCCTTTCATGAGGCCGTTGGCGGGCAGAAAATCCTCCAGTCAAGTGAAGGTTAGACGCATTACAGCCTCCTCCTTTGAGCGCCCCAGCTGCACAGCACAAACAGCACGCAACCGCAGTAAACTGCTGCTGTCACATAAACAAATGGGATAATAAAGCATGCACTTGATCTGAGCTGTGGTGCCATAGAGTGACGGTTAACACTCCGGCAACATTATCAGTAAATCACAAACATATGTGGAGAAAATCAGAAACTTTGACGTTTTCAGGTGATCAAGAGACTCCCGAAAGCCAACGTGAACTGTATGTTGGAGTAAAGATTATTTAACCAGTAAGGTCAAGATGGTCTGTAACCGTCTCAGCCTTTATTGTCTTAATGTGGTGGGAACACAGGACACAGGACGTCAAACTGCTCTCCAAAGTCTCCACCAGAGACAGCCCTAAGGGTTGCACGACTTAAGTTTTTTTTTAAAGTCGACACTGACTAGTTACTGATGCCGTCACTAATAAATACACAGTAGAAAGCAATGTTGCACAACAATGGAATCTATATTCTTGACCTGCATACATATGCTGAGAACAGACAGCTCATGTGCTACATACTGTGAGCTGCAGATATGTATAGCCTGTATAAAAACATGCAGCAACTCAGCACCATCAATAGCATTTAGGTGTACTGCAGCTAAATGTCTAATAACTTTATCAAATAGTTGATGTGCAGCCTCCTTCCCTCTGTTACCGCAGGACGTTTGGTGAAGTTGTTAACTGACTGCTGTCCAGAGGATTTGGACCGTTCCTCTGCTAGCGTTAGCGTTAGCCTTTTCAGATGCATTGCAGTAGTAGTTTTGTTGTATTTCAGGACTGACATGTCACAGTAGTATGGGCTTCAACTTAATGAAATGTTTCCACACACTTGATGAACCGCTGCCAGTTTTTCTGCAACGACCCACTGGGCTCCTCACCTGTTTTCTCGGAGGCGTCCATGTTGTTATTGTCATTTGATCAGTGACCAGTCGACATGATGCTTAAGGCGTCATGGCACAGCAGTGAAGTCGACAAATCGAGTAGTAGACTGGTCTGTACCTAGTAGCCCTCACTCACTGACAGGGATTTGAGAAGGTCCAAATTTCCCACACAATACGCCGTGCCAAAAGGAAGGAAGGTCAGTTTAATTGGCCCAAAATAAATTTACAGCCATTTTTTTGATGACATAAACATGAGCGGATAATAAATCTCCAATAGACAGGAGCAATTTCAGTCCATGCCTCTCTGTCATTGTTCCCACGTCTGTTGATCCTGAATATGTTGTGAAAATTGTTGATTGCCAACTTTTGTTTGATCAAAAATGGGATTTGAGAGGAAGCAACTGTCTTTTTGAAGGAAATCTGAGCAGTGTCCACTCATTCACCACAAGGCTTGTTATGCTTGGCATGCCAGTGTTAGAAGCTGAGGGCTGCGTGTGAGGATTAAAAAGAATAAGAAGTTATATTGGAGAGTTTGGGGGTCTATAGGTAGCCAAGAATGAAATTTAAAGAGCATCTTTTAAATAACAAGTACTTGTAACATCAACAGTTGGCGTCATTTGTGTCCATTAGCAGCCATCTTTGCATTTGCTGCAGCCTTCATCTTATCTGGGGCCTGGTGCATGAGGAGACCCAGGGGACACAGAGCAAGTGCCAGTGGCAGGTCCTAGACCGCCTACAGCCCACACAATCCTCTATATGCTGGAGTGTTATACACAGAGACGTCACTCGTGCAGTTGTGAGGAGCTCGATGTCCTTATGTCACGCCATAGTACCCTTGGATTTTCCTTCAGTTGGCTGGCTGGCACTGACTTCGGCATGGATGGTTGTGGTCATTAGGTTGTGGTCTTTCTCCCCGTGTCATCCCTTCACTGACTGCAGTCAGTGTGCTCAGTGCCATGCACTGTAAAGTAGCTGGGGAACCCTTCTTGTGTGCAGTTCCTTGTCACTGTGGTGTGGCAGCACTGCTGTGGCCTTTCTCACCCTTTCAATAGTCTTAACTTCATTATAACACACACACACACACACACACACAACGGCTCCAATTACATAGCAATGCATCTGGGTAACAACAGGCCACGTAGCCTTTATCACCATCCTAGCCTGTAGCTATTAATTAACTAATTTGTGTCAGCTGGCCAGCCTTGGTGAAGTTAGAGGCCACTGTTAATGCAGCTGCACAAGGTGTCATAAACATGATTAGAATTCCTCTTCTGTTTAAAAAAACTACAGTCCCAAAGTTCCACTTATTAAAGTTGTGCCAGTCATTGCAAAAATTATACACAACTAGAAACTGGACCAGATCACCCAGCAGCATCAGGAGGCAGAGTCAACAATGGCCGTCAAGCCGGACAGTACACAACATGCTGCAGTCAGTACACAGAATCACGTAAACACCCACTTCCTGCTGCATCTGATCCAGATTTAATATAATCTCTCGTCAAATTATATGCGAATTAAACAGAAAATTGGGCTCTGCCCCTTCATTTTTTTTAGTGCTGCAGCATCTATTTTCAGTCGTCTGAATTTCGAGGTGTTCTCTTTGAGCTCAGGTTTGGTATGTGTGGTTTTCAGAGCTTAATTTATTTACACAACCGAGATTTACTGCGACTCTTCTGGTTCCATTACTTATTTTGCTTCATTTCCTTAAGTAAATTCAACTTGCCTGTGTTAACAGTGAAAATATAAAAGGATCAGCCACAACATTAAAACCAATGACAGGAGACGTCAACGACATTGAACATCTTGCGACAATACAACGTTCTAATGGGAATCTTGTAGACCTGGCATCATTGGTGTGGATGTTACTTAGACATGTAGCACCCACCTAGACCAGACCAGACACCCACATAGCAATGACACTCCTTGATGGAAAAACGCTTTAGAAATAACTCATAAAACTCTAACCCTAACCCTAACCCCTATGCTTGACCTTAACTGATAGAAGTAACCCTTTAATAGGAAGGCAAAATTTACATCTTTTTTGTTTATTGTTGATGCCTTCCCCTCTTTTTTGGAATCAAATTGGATCCTGTAACTTGTTTAAAATGATTACATGTTCAGTGTGTTTAGTCATTGAACTTTGACCTCTTCCCAAGGGTCCCTATATTTGATAGGATTTGGGATTTCTTTTTTTTTTTTGTCAGATTTATATTGTCTAAATTCTTTTAATTTTACTTTGTTTTTCTTTCTCTTCTTTATTTTTTTTAGATGTGAGAGAATCTAGCACATTTAATAACCTGGCTTTAACTTACACAAGATACAGCCTGTGTCTGTGCATAGTAACCTTTCTCTTCATGAGTAAGATTACTTCTTTGTCCCTAAACCTAACCCATGAAGAACAGCACAAGGTGTTGACCTGGCCTCCAAATTCACTAGATCCCAAACTGATCTACTAACTGTGGGATGATCCACAGAGGCCCCTCCTCTCACCACAGGACACCCTCAGAAGGCCCATGTCCATTCTCTGATGAGTCACAACTGTTTTGGAGGCACAAGGGAGACCTACACAATATTAGGAAGGTGGTCATAATGTTATGCCCGATCTGTGTAAATAGTACACATTGTGCTGAAGATCATTTAATAGTTAACCAGGTATATTGGAATAGGATGACGCGATGCCTGAGTCTTTTGTGATACAAACCACAACCAATAGACCAACAAGGACATGTCTTATACCAGGTCAACATTTAGCTCCTTTTCTGCTCATGGAGGTTTCTGACAGCAATGAGCAGCACTATATGAGCTACTGTAGCACATTGCAGGTGGTCCCCCCCCATCCTCCATTCTTTAGTTTCCCCATCCTCATGTTCTTCTCACTCACTTTCCCCTCAACGACTGCCATCATCGCTTCGTTATGACCATCTTCTGGCACCTCTTGATGAGGTCATTTTGAGTCTGTTTTCGATCGGCCTGATGTGTTCCAAAGCGGCAGAATTTTGCAGTGGTGTATTACACCGAACACACATCTTGTGTGACCTTGCAGGTGATCTTAGAGCAGAAAGGGTTGCTATGGCAATCGGAGGCACTAGTGCAGAATGGAGAAACCAAGGCTGACTGACAGAAAACAGGCAAAATTTTGAAAGTCAAAGTCAGGTAGTTTATTTATTTATTTTTTTATGTTTCCAGAAGGAGGCTATTGTCATTTTTATGGTGTTATAGCAGAGCGTTGTGCATCAAGCAGCCTTTCCCTAGCACTAACTACGCTGATCTTGAGTGTCATCCATATTCAGGCACCTGTATCAACCTTCAAAGGCCCACGTCAATCTAATGAACACTTTTTAGCAGCGGGTACCTGCCTTCAGCTTGTGCCGCAGTTTTACAACCCTTGTGTGTGACCGTGCACACTTTGTATCCCTTTGTGTCGCTTAAAATTCCAGCCACATCTGTTCTCTCTCTCTCTCCGGCACCTTGGTCAACCACCTACCTACAAATATAAGCTCTGTACGGGCAACAGAACGATAAATTGGTTCATTTTCTACTCCCTTAAACATTTATGATGCCAGAATTGGTCATCGGGAGAACAGTATTGTTTTCAAAGCGAGTCATACTTTCTGCCAGTAAAAGCTAACAGCCCCACGGGTGTACATTTCAATCTTTCAACACTTCGGCTCGGACTTAAGGGCACTGAATAGAGCCCTGTGTCGTACGTCTTCATAGAACTCAGAGCAAAGAAAATCGTTTATTAAATGTAATAATAATGACTCTAATAATGACTCTCAAATCGAAGATGTGCTCTGTGCACTGCAAATAAACACTGTTGGAATTTTATGTGTTTAATGTAGAATATATACAGAATAATAATAATAAAAACAGCAAGAAAGTAGTTTAAGTTGATTCCAGATTCATAATTGATTAGATTTTAAGCTGATACATGAAAAACAATATTCACATTGTGCAAAAATTCATATATTTTCTGGTTTTGGAAAGGAGCGTGGTTTCACTTTGATAGCTGCAGGGAGAAAAGCCAGTAGTCTATCTAATTGGCACTGGTTTTTTGTTTATGCAGATGGAGGCTTGCTGCGGCAACCGATGCGTGACAGTTGCTACACGGAACATTATTAATCTAAAATAAATTTCGGGCTTGTGTTCAGCCACTCATTGTCCGCAAATGTGTCGCAGGACAAGTGTACACATCTGCGAAGACGAAAGAGTGTGTTGATACTGATATCTTTCATGACTGACACGAAACAGTTGCATGAAGTGTACAGAAAGCCAACACTGGACTGGATTAAACAACCCACGTGTGCTAGGTACGCTAACAGAGTTCTGCAATAGAGGTCACACAGTAGTAGCTGTGGTCACTAGGAGCTCTATTTCCTTTATTGCCAATCCAATATGGCTTCATTAAAGATAGTTCACCTATATGACATTAAAAATCCATGCACTAAGGCTGGAGACTGCAGTATTATAAGGAAACATATTGTTGTGTATGAGCCACAGCTGTTGTGGTTGTAGTTGCTGCAACATACGGCAGCGTAAAGCAGTTAGGTGGCATGTGCTCACACGACAGATGATTGTATAAGCCAATTTACATAAATAAAGTTGCCCTGCTCTGTAAAATGTAAATAATTCACTGCGTTTTGTTTTTATTTCAAATTATTAAAGCATTCCCGACTTGTTTCAGGGATCAGGTGCACTAGCAAAAAAAAAATGAATAAATGTCTAATGAACTGGTCAAGAAAGCTAATTAACACCACCTGGGTAACACAAGAAACAGGAGGGCTGCCTCGCAGGCAATGCATTTATAAGTAAAAGTCTCCACGGAACTCCCTTTGTGCAAATCCAAAATCATTTCCGATGGTTCATGATTTGTTAAAACACGGGAGGATGAGATTTGGGAGGCTACTGCAGCCTCATCTCTCATCTCATCTCGACGCGGCAAGAAAAGTAGCCTGACTTGAAAGCATTCAGGGAAAAAAACGTAGTTTATGGCCTCAAACTCTGAATTAGGGTGGCTCGAAAATATAAAAGGCTCACGAACAAGACCGCAAAACGCACTACCACCTCTAAGATACGGTCTCTGACACATCCAACTGTGAAACATGTCATGGTGGCCGAATGCACCAATGTCATGAAATGAAGGGAAATGGTTCTGAAACAAAACTCTCTTGATTTGCTCAGCACACCGTTGATTATTGAACATGGACGTGTTTATCAAGAGTCCTCCAGAAAAGGAGTTTTAGCTTATCTTGTGACCATAGTCATCTATTCAAAGGAGGACTTTTTCAGTTGTTAATTAATTGGTTTAGCAGTTTTAATTCCTGCATCCCCCATGTATTCCTTTTGCAAATAACAAAACAAAGGCTATATCGAAGCAACAAGACGTGCACTAGAAGCCTTGCAGTAATCCTGACGTCCCGACGGAAAACAGGGCGTACCATCCATGTGAGGACTTGCCGTCTTCACCCACAAACATGGACTCTGCTCACCCTCCTCCCCAGCCGCCAAACTTTAAGGAGAGTGCTTGTTTCTAACTATTTTACCACATTTTTCTGTTACAATGCCCAGTCCTCACTCTCCACAGTCTCATCAGACAGCTTGATAAAAGCCCAGCATTTCTATTAAATTTCTAGAGGGACTGTGTATGAAACTCACACTGGTATCTGCTCGGTCCACGCTGCAAGAACAATGACAGTCATGACTGTTTCTCTGGATGTAGTTTTCTCTTTTCCCGTCTTGGTAATTGAAAAGAAAACAATGGCTCACTCTAATTTGACATGAAATCTGGCCAGTCTGCTTGGAAGCTGGATAAAGTCAGCCTATTATGCAAATATATCCAGTGTCATATAATTTACTTGTCAACCATCTTCAGCCCTGTTGCTTTGCTTTTAACGTAGCTTCGTGAGATGCCCGGTCCTTGGCGGGCAAATCCTTTTAATCAATGACTTAATTATCAAACACACGCTTGATTTTATGGTTAGGCCAAGATAACAGTGCAACAGTTTCCACTGAGTAAAGAAAGAGTACAAAGGAAAAGATGCAGAGTTATTTTGCCCCTGATGCAGTGATTATCCTTTGAAGGTGCTGCTCTTCATCCCTCCTTGAGATACCACTGCAGTTATCTAACTCAGCTTGATTCAAAACCGAGGAAACACAAAACAGTCCTTCTTCTGTGACATCAATGACAAAAAAGTAAACATTCAAACAAACCTTCGTGTGTTAGTAGCCCTCTGAACCTCTATTCACATTTGCTGACAAAATTCTGAAAGTAAGACAGTCAGGGACATGAGTCGGTGTCTTCACAATAGGTGTGGGCTGTACTGTGCCACATCTACCTAGCATGAGGGCTAGAGAAAAGTTTGCTCCCTTTGAGACAGATTAATAATTCATATCATGTCAAATCATTGTTAAACAAAAAAATATATAGCATGACGGGAGTTGCAGAAGTGCCACTGTGTTAAGTGCAACTCTGTATCCTTAACGATCAGATCATCCGAAAATGGGATTTTCTGTGCCTGGAAATGACTGGATCATCCCACAGATACTTGATCAGTTTGGGATCTAGTGAATTTGGAGGCCAGGTCAACACCTTGTGCTGTTCTTCATGGTTTTTTTTTAGTTGTTCCTAAAGCATTTTTGTGTGTGTTCCTGTGTCAGGCTGCATCCTGCTGGGGATGGCTGCTTCCATCAAGGAGTGTCATTGCTATGGGGTGGGGGTGCCCGTTCTGCTCTGGTCTAGGTGGGTGGTGCATGTTTAAGTAACATTGACATGAATGTCATGCAGAACTTTGGATTGTCAAAAGATGGTCAACGTTATTCACTTCTCCTGTGGTCATAATGTTATGACTGACCAGCGTTTCAATTAGAGTTTGGAGAATGGTGGTGGCATTTAGCTCCAAAATCCAAATATATGTTACACTGGGTTGATTTCTTTAGTATTTAAACCATTTTCATCCCTCCATCCGTTTCCCTCACTTCCTGTCTACCAGTAAACTTCTTTGGATCAATTAAGTAGTGGTCTTTCTTAGTGAATATTACCCGAGATGTTTTCTGGCTTCCCCCAGCACACGACATGTGATGCCGAGGCCCGAGTGAATCAACTGTTGGCTTTAATTCCGAAGTTACCTTACAGTGCACTGCAATACCACCAGAAAAACCTCAGGCACTAAACCAGAGAAGAACGGAACTGACAGTCTGTCTCCCCAGACAACATCCCTGTTGTTGCAGGAGAGTAGAACAATACACCACCCTTACACGGACCACTAAAACAGGATGAGAGATGGGATAGAATACCGCTGTGTGGATGTCTGCCACTATCATTTATTTGAGAAGGGCTGCAGATGATTTACAACGCCGCTGCTGTGGAGTCTGCACAGACCGCCTGCAGAGACTCTGCTCCCACTGCACTTAAAGCCTGTATAATGACATCACACAGCCAGTGAGACAAATGCTGTTTGGACTGGGACCTGCCTTGTGAGCATCTTCTGCAGTGGACAAGCGGCTGCTGTTGCATCCATCTGATGTCTGCCATGCATAAAACATTAATGGGACAAAGTGCGAACAGGGCAGAGCCGAGGAGATGTCTCTTCTGTTTCACTGCTATGAGGCAGGGGGAATAAAGCGTACGGTCGGATAATGCTTGACCTGAAAGAGCGAGTCGTGCTCTTAGGAATAAAACAGGGATTTAGTTGTAAGACAGCTGCGCTCCCGTCTTCTCTGATAGCGAGACACCAGCGAGTCGCCAACTGTCTTAGCTTGAGTAAGGGCTTTTTTTAAGACACATTTTTTTTTGAGGCATGAAGGTTTTCCTCTTAACCAGAACTTAAGAAGTTATGGAGCTAACTGCTTATCTGCCAGCGTCTGAAGATAAGTCAGCACGGAGACCAGAAAGACCGAATCTGAAAAGCCGACCACTATCCTGCCTGTCAGATCATCGCAGAATCGCAGAATGCCCCTTGAAATCTGTGAGCTGCAGCAACAGACATAACTAAATTCTTCGAGCGCTCCCGTTCAGGGGTCAGGCACAAAGTCATTGACCTGCTGTGTCATTAAGGAGGTGGGAGATTGCACTGTTTAGCTGTGATGGCGCAATCACCGGAGGGAGAACTTCGGCTTTCTTCCAATGAGATAAGTTTGACTGAAGGGATCGGCGCGGAGGTGATTTAACCGTCTACGAATTTTCCCCAATGTGAAGGAATCCCAGGGAGATAACCACATAATTTGCAGACATATTCCCTAGCAACTGTACCACGAAAAGCGTCCTAGCCACGTTACGGAGCGCGATGCATGAGGGCTAGAGAAAAGTTTGCTCCCTTTGAGACAGATTAATAATTAATATCATGTCAAATTATGGTTAAACAAAAAAAAATATAGCATGACGGGAGTTGCAGAAGTGGCACTGTGTTTAGTGCAGCTCTGTATCCTTAACGATCAGATCATCCATTGGATTAATCAGTTGCACTGACACTGTGCTGCTTGGAAGAAAACTGAAAATGGGATTTTCTGTGCCTGGAAATGACTGTTGCATGTACATTTGCATCTCAAGTCTACAGATATGAGCCCCTTAACGCACAGACTCCAACACGTATCTGATGGACAGCATGCAAAACAGCAGAACGAAGAAAGGGCTCCTCCAGCCGACGGCGCTGACACCTCTGTCTGAGGTGACGAGGCCCTGCAAGCTAAAGCGTGTAACCCTTTGTGATTAATCTTGACATCTATGTGTTCATGAATAAATGGCTTCGCCTCATTGAGCAGCGCTGCGGAAGCAGGAGAACACATGTCCGTGGAGCATCTGTTGGCATGGTTTCCAGCCAGTGTAATTGCAATGTCTCCGGTGAGTGGTGCTCATGACTTGGGCCGCGACAGGAGAACCCCCACTAACTTGTCCCTGTAGATGGGTGATAAGGGTTTAATACACATTTGAGGTAGAAATGTTCTCACCGATCATGAAAATGTGAGGACATGACTGAGCAGCCGCTGTGTGTATGAGTGTATCAGAACGGAAACACCCATAAAATGTTCAGCAGTAACAAAAGCAGACTGACTGAGAGGGAAAGGTCTTTTGTGTTTCCTCGGTTTAGCAGGATAAGACATCGCTGCCGCCGGCTCAGTCGAGAAGACACAAAAAAATGGCACCAGCCAGAAACTCTCACCAGCTCACCTCTGAGCTTGTGCTGCCATACCTGCCGGAGGAGGAAATCTCGGCGGAGGGAAGAGGAAGAGAGGGCACTCCAGCATGTGTATGCAGAGGTGCAGCAGCTTCAATTCCTGAACAACCTGCTTAGAAAGAAAACAATTCTTTTGAATGTAGTAGTTGCCAAGTTTAGAAAAAAAGAGAAAAGAATAAAGAGGAAAAACGTGTAAGAGACAAAGGTATGTTGCCCTCGTCTATTTATGAGTATGATTGTGGCATTACCAAAGTTTGCACAGGGCATTAAACAGTTTTTAGTTGCACATAAAAAAAGAGCTAGTGAAAGGTAGTTTAAAAAAATTAAAATTAAAATTAAAATTAAAATTAAAATTAAAATTAAAATTAATTTTATTTTAAATTAATTATTATTCAAAATAAAATGAAATAAAATACAGTACAAATTAGCTAGAATAAAATAAAATAATGCAATAAATAAAATAAAATAGTATAAGCAAAAAAAAAAATACAAGATTTGCATATGCACAAATGTGCAAGAAATAGAAGCAGAAGTAAATATACACTGTATACATAAATAAGGTGCAATGATATAGATAGTGAGAAGGATGCGAAGCAGAGGATGGAGGAGGAGAAGGTAGAACAGGTCCCTTTCTGATGTCACAGTGTTACTGTATGCTACTGTGAATTTCATATCTACTATATTGCCTTGTTGGCAGTAGTAGTGCTCTGTTTATACTGTTCATACTGTTTTTATTGCATTTACAAAACTCGTCTTTACCATTATATTGGGCATTCTTCTCGTTGGTCGTCTGGTCCAATGATAGGCCGAAAACCACGTGATAATTTAACCCAACCCAAGCTATATGCCCGTTGTACATTTTTAGGTGTTCCCTGGCTGGTATATGTGGATGCATGTAATTGGTTGGCCTGATGCCACATGACACACCTTGCAGGTGGGCTTGGTCCTATATGTGCATGTACATGATTGGTTGTTTCCATTTAAAATGAAATTTTGTGTTACTTCAGACATTATTAATAAAAAAAAAAGTCTCATTTTAAATGAAAACAACCAATCATGTACATGCACATATTTATCCTTTGCAGGGTGTTTCTCTATGACGCCAATGAAGGCCACGAGTCGAAACACATCGGTCTAATAAAGTTGTTTCATTTGCTACATGTATTTCTGGAGTCTTGACCTTTCTGTATTAAAAGAATACACAAAGTTGTGTTGTTGATGGATATGTTCGCTTTTGTTGCACGTTTTTAATGTGTCGCAAGTGATTTTGAAGCAAAAATCTACAGAGTCTGTTCGTTCATTCATGCATTCATTCATTCATTCATCTGCTCTAAACGCTCATCCTGTGAAGGGGTGAGAGGTGGGGTACACCCTGGACAGGTCTCGAGTCAATCGCAGGACTAACACCGAGAGACAGACAACCATTCACACTCACATTCACACCTACGGCCAATTTAGAATCACCAGTTAACCTAACGAGCATGTCTTTGGACGGTGGGAGGAAGCCGGAGTATCTCCAAATGTGTTCAAGTGAATTAGGAAAAAGTGTAATGCTTAACCCACGTCAAACCATACCTTACAGGTTAAAGCAAGACCTTGTCCAGCGATATCTTAATCTTCGTAAATTCTAATGTCGTTTATTATAACTAGGGTATTGCTATTGACAAGAGGCCCGATCCAAATCCCAGCCAGCATGAATCAGTGCGATGTTGGAGTCTGCAGTACGAGGTGTGACGGCTCTCTCTGTGGAACGTGATGGAGTACGTCTCACCTGCGACTTGCCAAAGAAAGCATTTGTGCTTGTTGATGGATGAAGTTTATCGGCGAGGTGGTGTCTGACTGCTCACTGGCTGAGATCAATCTGTTCATTTCATCTCTGTCAGACTGATCATCTGAAAATGCAAACAGATTTCTCCTGAGAAAGTGGCTCACTATCAAATCAAAAGCACAGCAATGTCTAAGTGCTGCGTCTTACTTCGGGGGCATTCTGGGTAAAGAAGATGTTAGATGAACTGTCAAGAAGATAAGCGCAGAGAAAACATCAGGTGTTTGCTTTTTGTCATAGTTGTAAATCAATAACATATATGGTGATTTAAAAAAAATCTTTTGATTACATTTGGGCCTCTATCAATCAAGATAGTTTAAATAAAACAACTTAGAAATGACTAGTTAAAGGAGAACTACACCCATATAACTTCTGTGTAATTTGTATTCCTTCGGGAGATATTTAGATCTGCGTATATCCATATAGTGGGAGTGACTGGGGCACCGAAACGCAGCCTCTAAATAACGCATTATCTGGGGTTAGATTGACCTTCAGACCCCGGATGATATCTTCTGACCTGGAGGATGTCATCTCTACTACACCGCACGCACCTGCGGCAGTCGGCTTGTTTACCTGTAATTTGCTACTGCCGTGGTTCGTCCACAACCTCAGAATCGGAACAATATTCAGCCATGTTGCTGAATATGGGGTGACCTACAGACCTACGGGGTCTGTAGGTCAATCTACAGACCCCGGATGATGATAACAGCTAACTCTGGACTCAACTGGGAATAGCACTAGCGAATGAACGAGTTTCGCGGCAGATAATGCGTTATTTAGAGGCTGCGTTTCCTGCCCCAGTCACTCCCACTATATGGATATACGCTGATGTAATGATCTCCAGAAGGAATAAAAATTACACAAAAGTTATATGGGTGAGTAAACGATTGTATTTTATGCCAGAAATAAGGTCCAGGTTGTAAAAAACAGTAGTTCTCCTTTAATGACTGTTAAAAATGTAATGATTCAAATTACTTGGATTTATGATAAAGGATTAGATCTGGCCAATAAGGCTGGAGAGTACTCAATATTGATTACTGTCAAACCAGTAAAAGGTCTTCAGTGGAACATACCGCACATTAACTGATTGTGGCCGCATTGACTTAGTTGTCGACATTTCCTCAGGTTTCACATGGAGCTTTTTGACGTGGGCAACATTTTCTCTGCTAATAAACAAGATCTACACTAGAGTCATTTTGTAATATCAGGAAAAAATAAAAAATAAAATAAAAACACTATTGTTACTATTGTTGAATCTTAGCACTGAATGTGTCTGACATGTTCAGTAGGCTTGGCATGGCCCGCTGGTGGCGCAGGGATGGCGGAGCCAGTGGAGAACAATTCACACTGATTTGATTAACAGACAAAGGGTGGTGTAAATGCATGTGAGCTGCCATGCCAGAAAAATAATTAGCATGTTCCAATACATAGTGTGTTTGATGCAGTATGCCAAAGGTACCAGGATATGCTACCATAATGCAGTACACATGGAGCATACTTTCTTGGCTGGCCTGCAATCTTCTGCACAGTACAATAATAGCATCAAGGGACACACTGCAAATGGCAGTATGTTGTATCCATAAGGATTTCACAAATATTCTTTGGAAAATGAGGTTTGAACGCATCCAGTTTAGACACTGAAAGTTCACACAAGTTCAGTAATACCTTAAGAATTTTCTGTCCAGGCTGCAATAAAATTGGAATATTGAGGGCTTGAATTGAATTGAATATTCTACAATAATTCTGTGAGCCTCTTGTCTCTTATGTGCCTCCACTATCAGGTGAAAGATTTTGCTGTATTCAACATGATGTTTCTGGATTACTTCTGTGCAGCAATCGTTGCCGGATATGATCGCTGAGCAGAGGTTTTTGGTTTTGGGTTTGGACCCTGCAGATTGTGACATCTAGATGGTGGATTCAGAAGTATTGGCATATTTTCAATTCTGTTTTAATCTCTAAATTAACACAGACATGAGAGTGTCAATATTCTCATACTGATTTTGGAGGTACAAGAAATTGTGTAATTCTCAGTCATTTCTTTAATACTACACTATTTCCTCATGTTAACGTTGCTTTACGTCTAGTTTACAGTGAAAAACATCAAATAAACTCACTGTACTCTTCACTTTTTCATCACCAATCAGCAGACAGGCAAAGTTAGCAGTGAAATACTGAACATAGGAGAGCATTTTGCACCTCAGATATATTTTACATAGGAGTTGGTGGAGACCAAACAATAGATAAAAACATTAATTTTGGATCAGGTTGTCAGAAAAACAACTCCACATGAATCCACAATAATTTGGCTTTGTGTCGACGGCATGTATAAAAAACAAATGATTTCTTCTCTGAGCCATAGCCAAAGAACCATTTTATGTGTTGGAAAGATTGATAAATTTCTCTACATTTCTTTTGTATATGAAGGATTTGCCTTACGTTGTCTTCTGATACATTCTGTGTCCAATTCTCAAGAATGCACATAATATAGTACCAATGAATTAAAATACCGTCTTGTTGTCTTTGAAAAGCCGAGAGTGAACGGGTTAAAAAGCTATCAGGGCACCTGCACCATCAACCAAGGTCCAAAGTTCAGACTAAAGAGGTGTCGACATTCTTCAGGCTCCATCCGTCCTCAGTAAGACGCAGCTTATTGCGGCCGGACCTTGCCAGTAGCAAAGTTAATGAAGCTGGCTGATGTGAAGTTGTGCTGCAGCTGTGATGGCTTTGTGTAAGCAGTAGCAGGACATTTTTTTTTTGATGGTGTGGAGGTTGGCCCAAAGCGTTTGACAATGAGAACACTCATGCAAGACGCCCATTAACTGCCAGGACGTAACTTATAGTATGTTCCAGTTTGAGGATTTCCATCTGATTTTGTCTTGAACTTGGCTGCAGTGTTTTAAATTGTTTTAAATTCCATACAACCACAAGCACATTAGTGTAGTCGAAGAATTTAGATGGCTCACAGTCAGCGGTCCAGTTATTCCCAATGGTTTTGGCCTGTGTTTTGACCCTTACAAGCGTAAAAAACTCAGGATTATGTATTCTTCCTATCTGATCACTGTGTTTAGGTTGTTCCCCGTATCTTAGTCTGTTTTGCAGGAACTTATATCCACACATCTAGCTGTTATTACCAAGTGGTATTATTTGACAGCGGAAGCATTTGGGAACAACAGCAACTCAGCCACAAAGCCCAAGCATTTGCGTAAGCACAAAAACTGTGTGGCGGGAGCTTCTTGGAACGGGTTTCCATGGCCGAGGAGCTGCACGCAAGACTCACATCATCAAGTCCAATGCCAAGCTTTGAATCTGGATGGTGTAAAGCGCACTGACACTGGAATGTGGAGCAGTGGAAATATGTTCTGCGGAGTGATGAATTACACTTCTCTGTTTGGCAGGTCTGGGTTTGGCGGATCCCGGATGTTACCTGCCCGACTGCACTGTGCCAACTGTGAAGTTTGGTGGAGGAGGGATAATGGTATGGCGTTGTTTTTCAGGATTTGGGCTAGACCAGTTATCTCCAGTGATGGACAATCTTAATGCTTCATCATACCTTTGAAGACTTCGAAGACTTTGAAGAGAATTCTATTCCAACATGATTGTGCCCCAGTGCACAAAGCAAGGACTGTTAGGACACAGTTGGATGAGTTCGGTGTGGGAGAACTTGACTGTCCCGCACAGAGCCCAGATCTCAGACCTCAGCCCCATTGAGCACCTTTGGGATGAATTGGAATGAAGATTGTGTGTCAGGCCTTCTCATCTATGTTCTACAGAATGAATGGGCACAAATTCCCACAGAAACACTCCAAAATCTTGTGGGAATCCTTCCAGGAAAAGTGGAAAGCAGTTGTAGCTGCAAAAGGAGGACAAATTTCATTTCAAAGGGTTAGGGTTAGGTATGTCTTTACAGTCCCTGTTGGTGTCTGTGAAGGTTCTCAGTCATCCAGGTCATGGTATATCCAACAAAGGTTCAAAAAAGGCAACTGGACTTGTAGAGTTTTTTGAGAAGACGTTTCACTGAAGAAGCTACTACAAGTCCAGTTTCCTTTTTTGAACCTTTGTTGGATAGTCCCTGTTGGTGTAAATGTTAGGGATGGCCAAATACTTTTGTCCATGCATGTCCATGTATTTAACCACCACAGCTGTTTGTTTGTGTCCTGATGTGATGATATGGTGACTTCTATCTGGATACAAATAGACTGAACGGAAATGCACGTCATTCCAGCAGTCTCAAACATATTCTTTGTCTCAAAACGCAGAGATTTTCATTCTGCACACTGCACTTACCCTGACAGACTGGAGGTATATATCTTTTTTTTAATTGAAATGTCCATCATTTGAGCCTGGGCTAAATTAAGAATGCTTTTATCATCCTGCATGTCTTTGATGAGGACTGAGCACAGAGAGTCTGTATTTCTGTCTCGCACACAAAGCCCTGACACACTGCATTTCCTTCATTTTAATCGTGCAGTACTAAGCATCACATATATAGTATAAAGGATTTTTCAGTACTATAAAATATCCTACAGTCGAAGCAAGTGCACTGACAGAAAATTCCATTTGGAAGCTGAAAGCCAGGAGTGGTAAAAAGAAATAACATCCCTCCTCAGAGGAAAAGTGAATAATTCAGGGCCCATTATTTTGAACAAGCTGCCAACAAATTGCCAGAAGTCCAGAAGTAAATGAGCCTACCTGCATTCACACACACTCACTGGCCACTCAGACTCACATGCCACCATCAGACATGTCACTCACACACACATATACACATTTTTAGTGTCAACATTTTTAATATTTTGCATGCATTACGACATACAGTATGATGCTATGTAATTCCATGCAGACAGCTTATAGAATATTCCAATTCTGTACATTGTCCTTTTAACATGATTGCCACCAACAACGATAGCACCACCGTGGTAGTTCTTGCAGGATCTACTCTGCAAAGAGGCAAGGGACATGTTCATGCTTTTTGCTTCAATTTAAACACACTAATTTCTGGTATGAGACCATTGTTACGTATCACACATTACACGTTTTTATTTATTGTCAAATTTAATGTGATCAGTCATTATACCCAAATCGTTCCATATTTGGCTCAACACGCCGAACTAGTTCCTGCCTCACTGGAAAATGGCTGGGCCTGATGCTATTGTGAATACGAACGCAAACCAGTGTGTACGTTGTAAGATCAAATATCCAGCAAATGCTGACAAATGTATTTAGGGAGACATTTTTAATATGTTGATTATTTGTCATGTAGCACCGGACTGCAAATACATTAAATGAGCACGGCTATTAACAGAGCTGCCTCTGGTTACACTTCAGCTGAATCAGCTGGTGCCCAGTAGGAGAAGGTTACTGATGAAGAAGATGAAGAAGTGTGGGGAAGGATGACGAAGCAGCTGATTTAGGGTGTATAAGAGAAGGCTGATGGAACAGATATGTAAATATCTAAACAATACCTGATGCCTCCTTTATCACCTCCAAAGCTTTAAATCTGTGCTAGTGACACAAAATAGATATTTATTACATGTCTGTGTAGACAGGCTGTGAACCGTCAGCAGTGATAAATCACAACCCTTCATGGAAATACTTATGGATGACCAGTCTCATGACCAACAAGAGTGGCCTTGCTCACCAGCTCGCCTAGTTTGCTACGACCACAAGGACCAACACCACTCCAGCAAAGAAGAGTACAACATTAAGACCACTGACAGGAGAAGTAAATGACATTGACCATCTTGTGACAATTCAATGTTCTGCTGGGAAACTTTTGGACCTGACATTCATTGGTGTGGATGTTACTTAGACATGTAGCACCCACCTAGACCAGACCAGACACCCCCCATCCCATAGCAATGGCTCTCCTTGTGTCCCTGCCTGTGTTAACAATGAATATATACACCGATCAGCCTCAACATTAAAACAAATGACAGGAGAAGTCAATAACACTGACCATCTTGTGATAATAAGATAATAAGATTGCTCCTCTGTCCGAAGGAGCGCAGTCCCAAGAAGTTTGAGAATCGCCCCACCTCCAATGTGGCGGGGGGTCTTTATAGTGGCCTCATTGATGAGTGATGGAAGCCAGAAACACCCAAAGTTGCATTCTTCATGTCCAATTCACAATTAAGTTTTAATAGTATTCCTTCAAAGCAGAAAGGCCCAATCCCGATCTTAGTTTCTTGAGTCCTGAAGAGTCCTGAGTCGAGCAGAAGATCAATACATCAAACTACAAAATTTGTCAAAAACAAAAACAAAAAAAGGACTCCAGTCAGAAAGTTCAGTCAAAAGAAAGTCATCTAGTGGTATCTCAAAGGGCAAGTAGCATCTCTAAAGCACATCACAGGAGGGAAACGAGTTCAAACATACTCTTTCACAGTGGATGAAAGTTACAGATATTAATCAAAGTTTGAAATTTCCGGCGAAGCAGTAGCATGTATATGTACGGGAAAGAGAATTATAGCATGATATCGCAGTGTATTAAACTCTGGATGGAAGGAGGCACTAATTATAGAACAGCCTAATGGGTATACAGTGTGCCTGTAAGGTTAATGTTATGAGAATAAACAACAGCACACACTCGGTTTTAGTATTCATTTATATCACAGTGAGTTGGCTGAATATGTTAATTATTATAAGCAGAACGCACAAACTATGCAGCGCCACAGATCAGAAACATCTCCAGCTCCAAGTCATAGACACATACAGATGAATGTGGGGGAGGGAAGGGGAGGGGAGAGCGGTAGAGAGAGGTAGAGAGAGAGAGATGCAAGATTAATTACATGTCATAGTAACATAGGAATTTATGGAGAGTGGGAGAGAAAATGGGATGGGTGCTCAGTGCATTGTGGGAGGTCCCCCGGCACCCTGGGCCTGTAGAGCAGCATAGCTAAGGGATGGTTCGGGGTCAGCTGAGCCGTCCCCAACTATAAGTTTCACCAAAAACGAACGAATTAAACCCAACCTTAAGAGTAGAGAGGTCGCCTGCCTCCTGAACCCGAACTCGGAGCTGAATCCACAAGTGATACGTTTGATAGCTCAAAGCTCCGCCTCCCATCTTGCTTTTGGAATCTCCAGGAGGCTGCAGTATGAGAGGGAAATGTTCTACGGGGTTAATGTGGAGCTATGTGGATTTGATTTATAACGCTATGCTTGGATGAGAGGCTGGAGCACTTTCTTGTCTCGTTAGTGCACATCAGCTTTTACTTTTTCACCCATGCCTTAACCTATCTACCCATCAGATGACCTCAGATTTGTGGTTTCTGGTTCCAGTCACTTTTCCAGTCACACCCGACTCACCTGTTTCAGAATCCTGCAGCTTAGGTTTAGGTAAAACATTTGGGTTGGGCTCACAAAGAAAAACAGCATTTCAAATAAGTAAGGGTAGAAACACATGAAAGTGGTGCACATAGTACAAGTAAGTGGAAGCAGAAGGTACTGAATCAATTACGACTCACGCAACCCATCATATTTGTGAGGCCAGACACGATCACATGGACGCATGTATGCACACGCGCATAGTCTGCGCACATGCGGTACTTTCTACACAAAGAGCCATCGGTAGCGTGCAGCAGATTAGCCGCAGCTTTCAGGGAGGTGAGTTATTAAGATGAATGTGACGGCGGATGCACCGCGGGAGAAGGTCTTCACCGTGGAGCTCACTTCAAAATGTGAATAATTGGGATGGATTTTCGCCTTGAGGGAAAAGCCGGTAGTAGCATCCTGGAAGCACATTAGCAGGGTGTTGAGAAGCCTTCTGACAAAAACAAATGGCCCCCGTATGCCTCAGGAGATGCCAGGGAGCTTTTTCATCGTTTCTGGTGAGAGCCAGAAGTGTTCCTCGGTTAGACTCTGTTGAATCGAGTCTCCTCTAATGTGCCCACCTAGCTAACCTACAAAACCTGCGTGGAATGCTTTGTGACCGTGGGATAGAGAAAAATACTAGGACTTTTACAGTAAGTAGGATAAGATACCTGGCCTTGCTCACCAGCTCGCCTAGTTTGCTAAGGACCAACACCACTTCAGCAAAGAATAGTACAGTGATCAGCCACAATATTATGACCACAGTCAAGAGAAGTAAATAATACTGACCATCTTGTAACAATTAAATGTTCTTCCTGGGAAACTTTTGGACCTGGCATTTATTCATGTGGATGTTACTTAGGCATGTAGCACCCACCTAGACCAGACCAGGCCCCCCCACCCCATAGCAATGACACTCCTTGATGGCAGCAGCCATCCCCAGCAGGATGCAGCCTGACACAGACACACACATAAAAACACTTTAGGAACAACTAAAAAAAAAAAAAACATGAAGAACAGCACAAGGTGTTGACCTGGCCTCCAAATTCACTGGATCCAAAACTGATCAAGTATCTGTGGGATGATCCACAGAGGCCCCTCCCCTCAACCCATAGGACGCAAAGGCCCCCCACTGACAACATTCTGTTTCCAGACACCACAGGACACCCTCAGAAGGCCCATGTCCAGAACAGACTGTCCTCTCCTGTAAAGCTGATGAGGCTGCACTCCTTGGAAGTTGTTGGAGTCCACCATCTTATGATGACAGTGATGGGACTAAATCCACCTCCAGGTCCTTAGTCTATCCAATATTGAACTGAAGACAAATGCTGTGGCACTTTCTTAAGAGCCTCTTCATAAGATACTTTTTCCTAATTGTCATTTGCAATGCAACCAACAACTCACAACGTCTGTAAATGACACGTTCTCAAGTTGAAGCAGATGTCAGAGGAGTAAAGGGTGAACAAAAATGGTTACAGTACAGTACAGTTTCTGAGGGGTGTGCCAATGTTGCGTGTCACCACATCTGGCAAGGAGCCTCAGAGCCTGATATACTGCAGTCTGGCTTCTGCAAAAGCACCTCGAGACAGTTTTGTTGGGGCAATATAAATAATACTGAACTGAATCCTCCGCATCAGTGTCTGGAAGCAAACCGGGTTCAGACAGCAACGTGCCTGAGGGGCTTGAGCGGCTATAAAACCAGTTTCTTGATGTCCTTGTTCTGGCCCAGTATTATCATGCATCCTGAATGATCGGATCTCAAGTATCCAGCACAAACCACGTGTGTTCACAGCCGACATTAAAATGTGTCTCGAGCCGGTACTTGAGATCCGATCACAGTTTCGTGCCCCGTGTGCAAACAGACGTCAATATCATTTAGGGTGCAGTAGAAAGCTGCTGTGTCTAACTGATTTCCATTTTTTTGTGTGTGCATCTGGACGTGGGAATTTGGAGAGGTGTTTCAAATTTTGGAACAAGCTGCAAAGTCTCATTCACTAACTGAAAGCAAACACATTAAGTTATTTATTATTATTTTTTAAGTTATTTATTAAGTTATTAATTAGACAAAATTACACACAGCCATTTTATATGTTAATAAATGTTTGATTTTATTTATTAGTTTAGCCAGTTAAAACATACAATGACAGAATATCTTGAAATTAGGGTGTCTAAAATTTAAGTGTGTGTTTTTTTTTCTGAATGAATGAGGCCACAATTTGCTTAAGCACAAGGATGTCAGCTGAATAGACAATCTATCAATGTGGCTAGGACACAGGTGTCTTCACAGTACTAAAGGGAAGTGGTCCCAAGTGGCCCAGACCACCTCTAAATGTGATTTGACTGATTGGATCTCAAATGCATCTTCAATGCGTCTTGGGTGCGTTCACACGTGCACTCACTCAGGAAACAGTACCAGGTCTGAACAGAGCCCATAACATGTGATGTTAAGGCTACAGGCGTGAAAATGTTGACAGCTCTGGGATGTGCTCATGCTGCAGGAACAAAGGGAGGGGGAATAAAGGGGCAGGATTGATTGGTGATGGTGGTGGTGTGCTTTAGGGACTGAAGAATGTCAGTGTCCATTTGGTTTATAGATCACATTTGAAACCAATGAATGCTGATCAAAGTGCTGAACAGGATGCTGAATGAGAGAGGGGAGACAGGAGACGACCGGTGGCTTCCATGACCCAGTCTCGTAGTAAGAGTTAGACAAGAAGAGTATGTGTATGGTTAATTTGTTGGTGCGTAACTTTTTATGACTGCAGTGATTATCAGCCCTTTGTTGATGCGGGGCTTTTTGTTAGGGAGGCAGTTCACCTTCTTGCAGCTGCCAACACTCTCTTCATAGCGCTTCATGCCCTTTGTTACACACTGAGTTAGAATCTTGGTGTCATCCTCTTGGTATTATTTAAAAAAAGAAAATGCAGTTATTTCTAGATGGATCTTTTCATATCAGAGGGAGTTTTAAAAATACATTCAAACGAAGAATTACATACAGTTTGTGTATTGAAACAACCCAGAGACGGGCGGAGCAGCGGTGCAGTGATTAGCGCTGATGCCTCATAGCATCGGTTCGAATCCATCGGCTGACTGGGGCCTTTCTGTGTGGAGTTTGCATGTTCTCCCTCTGTCTGCGTGGGTTCTCTCCACGTACTCTGGCTTCCCCCCACCGTCCAAAGGTTAATTGGTTTTTCTAAATTGGCCGTAGGTGTGAGTGTGAATGGTTGTCTGTCTCTCTGTGTTAGCCCTGTGATAGAATGCAGACCCGTCCAGGAGTGTGCCTCGCCTCTCACCCAATGACAGCTGTATGGTGGCCGAGAGGTAGGCTTTTGTATTAGGTTGTTCAGTAAATCTATATACATGAAATCTGTGTGCCACCCAGATCTGGTGGTTTTCTTTTTTGGTTTGGTTTGTATTACTTTGACTTTGCCTCCGGTAATGTCATCCGCAGAATATTCACTAGAAATGCGGGGTTTTGCTGGATACGACAACATCAGGGCTGACAAGTAAAACATGAGAAATTCACATGAATAACACTCAAACTGATGCATTGTGTTTTACAAGCCATGGCCTTCAGTGTGCTCTCAGGAACAGGGTTGTGTTGTAGTTGTGTATGGGCGAGCGGGAGAGAAAGGGGGAGAAAACGGGAGTGAATCATACTCTCACTCTCTCTGTTCTCCGAGGCAGAGCCAGATTTCAGTGGACTCCACTCATGCATACAGTTAAGTTGGGGAAGAGAGGGTCTGGCCTGGCCAGGAGGAGAAACCACACAGAGGAACAGAGCAAATGAAATGAGTGGATGAGACACCTGCTTTACGGGCTGAAGCTACAGTAGGTGAGTTATGAATTACAGTCGAGCTTGTCTGATTGAATCCACATGGCAGGCTGCTTTTAACATCGCTGTGTGGCAAAGACACAGCACTGGAGGTTATGTAGCAGGGGGTCGCATCTGTTGTTGGACATTTTCAGATGGCTGAAAATAAAGAAACGGCAATAACACAAAATAAGATTGGAGCTCTGTTAATAGACTTGGACTTAAGACAGACTTTATTCATCCGCTAGGGGAAATTGCTTGCTCTTGAGAACCACAAGTAACAAAAAAAAATAGGTGAAGATAGTTAAAAAAATAAAAATAATAAAATAATAATAAAAAAATAAAAAATAATAATACAAAAATAAAATACAAACATAATAAAAAATAATAAGATAAATATATAATTAAAAATATTGTAAATTAAAATATAATTAAAAATAAAGTAAATTAAAATAAAATAGTTTAAGCAAGAAATGTTCAAAATTTGCATATGAACAAATGTACAAGAAATAGAGAAGTAGATATATATTATATACCCCTACCCCTACATATTATATATCCCTAATAACACCTACATACAAGTGTTGATTACAGTATATCAAAAAAGAGATAGAACACAGTAGAAACAATATACTGATTGTTTCTACTGTTCCTTGAGTGCAAAATAAATGTGGCTGAAATGTATGAGGGTGGTGCTGGATGAAAGGTCATGGGGTCGTCCATTCATTCATTCATCTTCTGTAACCGCTTGTCCAGTGAAGGGTCGCAAGGGAGGCTGGAGCCTATCCCAGCTGTCATCGGGCGAGAGGCGGGGTACACCCTGGACAGGTCTCCAGTCTATCACAGGCCTAACACAGAGAGACAGACAACCATTCACACTCACACCTACAGCCAATTTAGAATCACCAATGAACCTAACCAGCATGTCTTTGGACGGTGGGAGGAAGCTGGAGAACCTGGAGAGAACCCACGCAGACACAGGGAGAACATGCAAACTCCACACAGAAAGGCCCCAGTCGACCGATGGATTAGAACCCAGAACCTTCTTACTGTGAGGCATCAGTGTTGTGCCGCCCACAAAAGTGCAAGATTATGTTCATTATTCTTATTATTATTATCAATTGATATATGATAGTTACAGTGGTTGTCTGCAGGGCCAGGCTGGTCGGCATCGGCATCTGTTACGAGGCTCGTCGAAGTTGAAAAGGTGACATTGCTCCGAGCCACAGTGGGCGTGCACAGTTTGTCGTGGCTCAGGGGCAGCTTGGGCCTCGCAAAAAACTACAGTTAAAGATTTCTCTTTCGCTGCAGCCCCCGGGTGCACAGGCAGGTGAGCCGCTGCGCCCGGGGAATGAAGTGACGCTTCCTGTTGTCTCCATGCCATCTGACTCCGGCAGCTGCAGGGCCTGTCTTACCGTCGCAAAGCGGCAGATACCCCCCTGTGCCGTGCCCTGTCAAATATGCGAATGCCATCCAGTCACTCGGTAGGATGCTCCCTGGCAGACGTCTAATAGTTAACATATGAAGGGGGGTGGCTTGTGTTCAGGCTGGTCAGTGCAGGCCAGTGCAGCATGGGTCCAATCCCCCACAATTTCTTGCAGTACAGCCCTGTTGGCAGAGATGGGTAGAGAGTTTCAGATATAGCTGAAAGGGGAAGAGTGATAGAAGAACAAATGGCTGTATGAAGCACCTCTGGATATCACTGTGGGAAGAGGAGCCCCTCAGACATTCAACAAACCCCAACAAGTGTTAATTCAGAGATGGCGATCTTTCTCTTTCTCCATCTCTTTCTCTCTCTCTAGGCATTAATCAAATTTGGACAATGATATTAACATTTATATATCTGTATTTCTTTTATTAAGAGGTAGTGATCAGCCAGAGATTATGACAAGAAATATAAGACCACGGAATGTAATAAGTTTGGTTATAATTCTGTTTTATTAGTATTAAGCAAATGGTGGGCTGCCATTAACTTATTCATTAAATCAAAACCTTTTATATTTTTCATTCCTCATAAAGTGTTCTTCACATTTCCCCCCACTGAAATCTTATTAATTCTCAGGTGATATTGATGTGATATTAGTTAAGATTAATGGTAATTGTAATCAGGTGGCATAGCCTGATGCAAGCTGGGTACCCCACTTGACAGAAAAATTACAAGCCGTGATAATTTTCTCATTAGTTGCAAAGTTTCCTGTGATTTCGGGACTTACACGCGATTCTAGTGACAGATTTGAGGTTGCCCCTTTTCATTTTCCCTCCTCCCTTGTTGTTTCTCTTGAGTTTTTTTTTTTGCGGTGCAGCGGCCTTAAAAGCACACAGTAGAATTATCTGGGTTATAAGGTCTGCATTTCAAGGTCAAGGTCAAGGTCTGCAAGACTCTTTACAGAACCCGGAGCTTGAAAGTCCCCGAGCAGCACTAAGATGGCAGTGGCATGGGAAGAAAATGGGGAGAAACCTTGAGCAGAACCCAGATCAGACCCCACCTGCTTTGTTATGGGGGATTGTTGCACTGTCTTGGTGCTATGTTCTGCATTGTGCGTAAAAGTAAAAACTTAATAAGTATATGCTTAAAAAAAATAAGGGTGGTGGTGAAGCAGTGCTAACGAGTTAAAATTCATGACATTCAAACGCATAACAAGAAGCTGATGAAGGTGAAATATTCATTATCATCCGAGCCGTGTCCCATGCTTCCTGGCCTTGAAACCCCAGACCTCGGCCTCACTCCTCAGTTCTGAAACCCAGGTCTCAAGATTGCTCCCTGCCTCCTTCCCCTCAGCAAAACTTGTGCTCTGCTTGTTCAACCGTCCAGCTTGCCTCAGCACCAGCTCTCCACATTCTTACAATAAACTACCACGCTTCCGTGTTTACAAACTCCCAGGTAACACTATTACCTATACCATAGTACATGGAAGCATGCTAATCATGTGCATATGGTGGAAATAAACAAATTTGTGTGTAAGATAAGATAAGATAAGAAGAGATGAGATAATCCTTTATGTATCCAGCCGTGGGGAAAATTGCAGTGATTCAGCAACAGACAGTTTAAGACCATAATGTTTTTATTTCTCATTTTTCACATTGGATGTATGAGATTGAGCTATGCCACTGTCATTAGTTATCAAAAAGTCTAAAATCTAAAATAAAATAAAAAATTAAAAAATAGCAGCAACAATATAAATAAATATACAAAAAAATATTTTCTCATTTTTCACATTGGATGTATGAGATTGAACTATGTCATTAATTATCAAAAAGTCTAAAATCTAAAATCAAACAAACATGTATATACATATTTACTTTTTTCTTTAGAATTAAGATTTGGCTTTTACAGAAAGGTGGAAAAAAAAGTATAGAGCATAGAGAAAAACCAGACTGAGCATGACTTAATAACTTAAACACTGAAAACAGAAGCGGTTAGAAAAAGAAAAATACACAGAGGTTTACAGGTTTATGTAGACGTATAACAACACTGGTTCGTTCGTTTTTAATGCCGGGGTGCTGCGGCATATGGGTGGTGTTAAAGTCTTACGTAGACGAGGCAAATAAAAAAGATTTAAAAAAATTGAGCATGTGAACACCTCCAAAACACGCAACCAGGAGGAATGCAGTTCTCACTTAATTTCAACAAGAATAAATTATACTATAACAGTAATAATGGTTATGTTTAAAAACTTTAATTGTAGACTCCGCCAGCAAAGTTATCGGTGTACGCCGGTTATAGTGACAAGCGGACATTTCGTGTCCTTCTCCGGTGTGATTGGGTAATGTAGTCCTTTCTCACCCCTAGCCGTGAGAGGCATCCTGCGTTTAAACTACAAACCCCATGGTTCCCGTCGCACACGAAACTACTGTTGACGTTTGCCGGCAGGCTACTCCACACGTTCCTGACTCTGAAACGTCGCCTGGGAAAGGTATTGCAAGCTGAAATACAAAAATATATGTTACGAAAGCTGCTCAGAGGCCGTTTATCTAACGAGTTTATTGCACATTTAAAGTGCTTAGCGGTGGCAAAGCTAATGTGGCTAGGGAAATGACAGCTAGGCTGGGGAGCTAAGGTTAGCTACAGTTACAACACTGTCAAACACTGTCAAACAGCGTTTGTGGGCATTTTTCAGTTTGTTGTGGTTAAAGTTGGTAAAAGTGGCGTGATGTAAGCTATCGTCTGTTTAATTATTAAATGTATATACGGAACAACGGCTCTGACACGTCAAAATGTCTTCAGTTTGGATACAATAATATTAGGAGGCTAGTTGACTTTGAATCATCAGCATCTTACGAGACAATTTAAGCTTCTGTCTGGTGTGCACTTTACTCAACAAGCACCTTATTCCCCTTATAAGTCATTATAACAGGGATTCTGTTTACCCTCTGACTAATATAAACTGTGGATACAGACTTGTCAGCTTTCAGTTTCATTGCCATGTCGACTTCAAACAGTCCCAGCCGTTTGCCAATGATGTCCTAACTCATGTCAGGTTATATGAATGAAGAGCACGTTTAGATAAGGACACGCTGTGCTGCTTATAAGCTGTGGGATCTAGTCACGCATGTAAACACAAAGGCAAGAATCCGGTTTATTATATCTGTGTGTTTCTCTCTTTGACAGTCACAGAAAACCGAAGATCCACAGAACGGGCCAGAACCAGCGTAAGGAGGAGAGGAACCGAGGACAATGTCTCCTCCACGGCTCACGGGTGCGCTCCGTTCCTTCTCCAATGTGAGCAAGAGGGAGGACGTCACTGAGCAGCTCTATGATCTGAAGGTGAGGCAGTTAAACAGTTTCATGAAGTGTTTATGTATTCAAAATCACATATTTCATATTTGCAAGTGTAACCGGTGGGCTCCTGCGTTTTGTTGGATAAATGATGACGTGACACACCGCTAGCTCTCGGAGGTGATCTCCATTTATTCTGGCGACTGGAGAATTTAGACAACAAGCTTCTGTTCCTGTGTAAATAAAACACATATATTGGAGAGTGGAGGAAAGTTGGCTCGACACACAGTGACTTTTAAGGTGGCAAAAGTTGCTCTAGTGTTACCCGCGTGTCACAGCCTTTGCATGGTAGAGCAGAAACTATTTATTTATTTGTTTACCTGGCGAGGACAGTGCAAGTTAATGAATACTCGGTACAAACACGTGACGTTGCGTAAAGATGCCAGAATTAGCTACAAGTTAATTTCCATCCGTAGTCCTCAGACATAATATAAACATACAGACATAGCAGCATCTACAACACTATTCATGATTCCCTCCACTTTCAGCTCCACTTTCAAGAGATGCAGCTCCTTTAACGTGGTTGTCTGCCTCTTGACAGCCTCCCTGACCAGTTTTCTCTGTGTCTTCTCATCAGTTTTGGTGGGACGTCCTGTTCTGGATAATCTCAGTGCTTTTACTTTTTTCATTTTTTATTTTTTTTGTTGATACCCGCCTTCATTGCGTTCCATGCCTCATCTAATTCCTCAGAAATGTTGGGTAGCCCTCACCTGAGTGATACTTTTCAACAATGAGATACTGATCCTTTGTCTTTAGGAGACCGTACAAGAGCAACTGACATGATCAGGTGAAGACAGGTGATGTTTCACATGAGGTTCTTGAGAATTTGATTGTGAACACATCCACATACCCAGTTCTAAAAGGGTTTGCGCAGATATGCAGTTACATTATTTGTAGTTTTACATTTTAAGCTTTTTTCTCCAAAATACTTCACAAAGTTTTCCGTGTCTTTGCATATGGGGTTAAAAAGGTGCATCTTTAATTTAATTTTTGAAGGTACAAAAGTTCTGATATAATCATATTTTTTTAATCACAAAAACCTGACATGTGGTGTATAGACTTATTATAGCCACTGCACTTATAAAAACTGCATACAATCTCAGATGTGCATATTCAGCATTTCTGTGCTCAGTGATCAAGGTAGATGGCAGAAGTTTCAGAAAAAAAAAAAAAAAAAAATGTAGTAAAATGCCTTTAAGATCCAACTGTTTCAGAGAAGTTTATCTGGCACTGCCGCCTTCCTTTCAGTTCAGTTTCTGGTCCAGTATTTAATGATCAGCATTTCATTATTTGATCATTTCATCATTTTGCAACCTCACCAATCAGTCTCCCCTGTTATCAGGCCCCTCTTCCCGGGACTTAAAATGAAATTTAGAGCAGTATTCAGCCGTTCTCTTTTACCTGGCTGAGCTCCAGATAAATCCTCTAAGCAGAAGAAGTGCTTATCCAGGGGAAAAGATGGCAGGAGTCACCCTGAGATTATCTCCCAGCTTATGTTAAAATGCTTAGTTTTACTGTAGGAGACATGGAGATGCTGATTGTAATGGAGCCATTGTGTTAACGCTTCTGCTGACCTCGGCCTATAAACTGTCAGACCTCCTCTGGTTTGATACCTCACTGCTATAATGAGAGAGGCGTTTTTGAAAAAGACAGTTAAGCGTGTTAACCCTAACGCCAGCTCATGCAAAACTACTCAGGTTGGTTGTAGAGCTACTATGTGAAAAGCACTAATGACGCATATCACAAATTAGGCTTTAGGGCTCCTCTTAAAATAAACCATAACTGTTATTACAAAATATGCTCCATATATATTGGGAGGTTATATAACATTGGTACATACGGTCTTTAATGGCACATAAGTAAACGGTCAGTATTCCAGTGGGCTATGAGAGGTACTTGCGATTACTACAGCGGCGAGTGCTTTCTTGAAATGTAATTGCATCGCTCCCTGTGACTCATGCTAGGCCAAGCGTCTGAAGAGACAGGAGCTGTTTGCCAGAGAGGGCCTGACGTGGCAGAAGATTGTCCATTTCTGCACCGAGCACCAGGACAAAGTTAAGCAGCAAGCCGCCAGTCAGGAACTGAAGAACCTCCTCCTTGCAGCCAAACAGATCGGTAAGTAACTCCTCAGATTCATTGTCATGTCCTCGCACGCATACATAATATATATACAGTTTGTGTTATACCGATGAAAACACTGTCGGAAGTAACAAAATGCTGTTGTGTGTTTTTGTGAGACTGCTTGCATAAAAGTGGATATGATACAAGGAGCTATTGCTGAAATTATGATGTTATAGTTTTTGTGACTTTGACAGACCACAGGTTTTAATAAATACTACAGGATTGCCTTAAATGACATAAATACGGTATTTCTTTTTCTTAGTTTAGCATTTCCTTTTTATTTTTCAGCCTGATTTGAGTCTCAGTTAATGAGATGGAGGCAGAAAATCTTTTGTAGCGCTCACATTTTTAAAAGGAGGACACAGGAAGCTTTTTTTTTACCAAATAAATTGAATCCTATTAATACTTTTCAAGGAGCGACTAGAGCAGGGATGTCAAACTCATTTTAGTTCAGGGGCCACATACAGCCCAATTTGATCTCAAGTGGCCCGGACCAGTAAGATAATGGCATTATAACCTATCAGTGACGAAAACTCCAGATTTTTTTCCATTTGTTTTAGTGCAAAAAAGTAAACAAGTAAATCTGGAGAATGTTTACGGCTTTTGGCCCGCTCGCGGTATGTTTGAACCCTGATAGTTACACCATTTAAAAATAAAAGCCTGTGTTAAAGCTATTTCCTAAAGGGAGGGTATGATTTGGTTTTGACTGTACAGGTGGTGGGTTTTCCTACAACTTATCAACTGTCTCCTGGCTCAGTATATGATAATAATAATAAAAATAATGCTTGAGAAATTCTGTGACATTCAAGCTATATTTACTTCTCTTCAAGCTGCCTTTAAGAGAAGTAACAACAAAACACAAAAACACCCATAAGACCAGATTAAAGCACGAATAGAAGACGTAAAGAAGACAGCTGTCACTTTTGACATGTGAGGTATTTCATGCTCAAACATTTGCTGAGGCGTTGCACAAACATATATACGATGTGCATCTAGCAAGTGCCAAGAAAAAAACAAACAAAAAACAAAAAAACTGTTCTTGCTGACAGCGAAGAAAACTTTGCTGTGCACAATAGCCCATTTCCATTTCGGAAAAATGCACGATTGAATTCACCTCAAGTTTATGCAGCCGAGTAGCACATCTCTTTCATGTTTCAGAGCAGGGTTCATGACGAGGTAAGAGGTCTGAAGAAGGCTTACAGACAGAAGATACCTTACCTGCATTGCAGTATATTCTGTTGAATCTTGCAATATTGAAATCACGCATGTGTGAATCCTGTGTCTGTTTGGATTCCTTAAAGCAGGGGTGTCAAACTAACTGTAGCTGAGGGGCCACATAGAGCCCAATTTTATCTCAAGGGGGCCGGATATAAATATCTCCAAATGTGTCAGTTCGTTTTAGTGCAAAGAAGTGCAGGTACGTTATGAAAGTGTTTACATTTCATGGTAAATGGTCTCGTTTCTATGTAGCGCTTTTCTGCTTGTTGGTGCTCGCAGTGCTATGGGGTTCACTGTTTTGCTAAAGGACACTTCAGCGTGTTCCGGGGATCAAACCCTCCGCTTCATGGATAACTTGCTCTACCTACTGAGCCGTAGCGAGGCAATGAACAACCTAAAATTTAAAGAAAAAAAAGTACGATTTCAGCGCATTGCTGCCATCTGCTGTTTAGTTCTAGGTTTCAGTGTTTTGTTATGTCCGCAACTCTTACTAAAACAGTGCGACCCCTAGTGGAAGGATTTGGAATAGCAGTTACTTTTATTAAAAAATGGCAGTTCATGTCTTAAATTTTCTTTTTCGCACATTGCAAATTCATGCTTCTCTGGCGGGCCTGTTGTGGCCCCCGGGCCGTATGTTTGAAACCCCTTGCCCTGATTTAGAGGAGCAGGAAAAGCACAAGGGAAATTATGTTAACTAGAATACACTACACTCCCCTTATTATCTTTTATATGTCGTTAGAAATTCTAGTTCAGAGTTCTGATGGGTGATGAATGTAGATAGATCATTTGAAAATGCTTCCCAACAATCGAAACCATACTATATTAACTCAGGCTTTCTCGTACTATTAAAAAACAATTTCTTATTGTTTTATAGCACGACATACTTAGCCTATTTCTTCTTCCTACAACTTCTCGTGTTTGTTAAACTTTACGAGTCAATTGATGACATCTGTCATGAAAGCTTGGGACATCTTACACCGAGTTCTCTCCTTTGTTCACGGCAGTTTCACTTCTCATTCACCGGTCAAGACTTAGAGCATTTTTTGTAGTGATGCTCTCTCCGGCTTTATTTGTTGAACCTGTGTGACCGGCTCCAAATGAAAAGTTGCCTTTAAGCTCACTCTTGAGGATAAAAGCAACCATTCTGTTTGCTTACGGGCAGCAGTGAAGCTGATGCTTTTAGACCATTTTAATTGGTTTAAATCCTTTTCATGTGTTTCACTTTCCTCTCCAACCTTCCTCACTCTATTCTCCCCTTGCCCCTCTGACATTTTCTCCCTCTAATTGGACAATTACTCTGTATTCCTTTTTGTTAAGTGTAGTTCTGGTTAAGCATGAATTGTTTGGAATATTATTTAAATGAGGTGCAGGAACCTTAAGCAGTGAGCTCATTCTGTAGCCTTTGCTGCTCTGTGCTACTGATTCTTTTCTGGATCCATGAATAGTGCACGGCGCAGATTTAATGGCCATATAAAACACCACTTCTATCTGGGCGCCGCTAATGATAATAGAAAGGGTGAAGGTGATTGTTGCAGCAATCCTAATAATCATCATCATTAAAATGATGGCCAGTACATCAGTTTTAACTGTGCCTTCAGTTGGAATTTCTCATTTTTGCTATAGTCAGGGCCAGACTTTGCCGTTGGTGGGCAACAGACTGGGGCTTCACAGTTCTCCCCTCAGTATGCGGTTTGTACAATAACCTTGTTTAGCCAGTGGATATTTGATGATACTTTTCATGTCCATTTTAGATTATTTACTGTCAGTTCTTGAAACTTAGAGGACACACAGGTTTTTTCCGCCTTTGCAAAGTCGGTTGTGTTGAAAATATCTCAATGGATTGTAGATATATTTAGTCACTAAATGTTTACGTACCTCAGGACAGTGATGTGAATCGACAATCAATGCACTTGTTAATGGTAATGCAGAATGTAGAGCAACTAAATAAACCTCAGAACTAATAATTTGGGAGCAGTGGAGGATAACGTCTTATAATCATGTTTTTATTCAGTTGATGATGGAGCACATTTCATGAAAGCTCTTGTTATCAGAGGTTCCACCAATAAATATACAAGGTGAGGTAGGGAACACACATGAAAGGTGTGCAAGGACATTAGCGAGGGCTCACGGCTTCAGTAAATCTCTTCTCAGTTCTGTAAATTATGTCCACAGAGCAGCCATGTTCCAGTTTGTTTTTGGTTTAGGGCAACCGTAAAACAAATACAAAAGTGTCAATGTGCTGTGTTTTATTTGACAGTGGGTACAGAACACGGTCAGGATGCCATTGAGAGCGCAGCCGTCTTTCTCTTCGACACCTTCCACAACAAAGACCACGTGGGCACAGAGGAGACCAGGGCCATCAAGCAGATGTTCGGCCCTTTTCCGTCGTCTGCAGCCGAAGCCTCCTGTGCCTGCGTCGCTCGGCTGGTGGCTCCACTCGGCGACTCCAGAGTGGAGGACTTCATCCAGGCTCAGCGCTCCCGTCACAACCCCCAGCGAGGCTCCGGTTTCGGGCGCAACATCGTCTTCTCGCATGACTGCTACACGCTGGACCCGCTGGAGGAGCTGCCAAGCTCCGGCGTCCCTGAGGAGAGTTTGGACTTTATCAACTTCTTCAACAACCAGCAGAGTGGGAGGAGGGTCGCCGGTGAGCAAGATGGGGCCAGCTCCGGAAGATCCCTGAGCTCTGGGAACGAATCTATCCTTAGAACAGAAGTGGAGAAGTACCTGAATGGAGGCAACATGATCTCGTCCAACCCGGAGGAGCTGTGCACCTCCTTGTTTGAGATGCTAGCTTCACACAAGAGTGACGATGAGCTGCAAAATGAGGTATGTATGAATATGTGTATGTGAGAAATTGTCCTTTAGAATCATTTTATGCTATTATGCTATTAGTGGAGCCAACCATTTATCTGTAAACTGACATATTTTAAAGCTTAAATCAAAGACAATTAACCCTAATCCTTTGGCGTGAACTATAATGATGAGTAAAAAAAGGGTGGTAGATAAAACAATTTTTTTTTTCACTTAACTATTTTTAGAGTAATCTTTAACCACTAAATAATAAACAGACTTTTCCCTATTAAACATTCATTTAAACCTAATCATTACATATTTCAGCATGATATCTATTAATGAAGACGCTGTATTATTCATCTGCAAAATGCTGCTTACACCAACCAGAAAATGTACTGCTCTGCCATGCCAGCCATTAGGATCTGCTCTGGAGAGTCTTCGTCTTATCTCTCAGCAGACGAGAACACATAGACCTCTATTAGGCACTCACCTCCGACCAAGAATAACACTGAACTCTTCCAAATATTCGCACTGCTGTCTCGTTGTTTTGAGGCTGGGAGGCCTAGTGACGTGAGCAACCATAATTGAGGATAGATGTAAACATTGCAACACTCATTCCATGCAAATGTACGCTTATTATTAAGTTTATATAACAGATATAAAGAAAAGATTAGGGCAGCCTGTGCATGTAGCATTTAAGATCAACTGGGCTCGTCTCAGTTTTCTTGAAGACCTTTTTCGCCACTCATCCAAGTGGCCTCTTCAGTTCTAGATGTCTACTGGGGTAATTAAGTTTTTTATTAGGGACATCTGTTGGTGGTGCACACTTTAAACTTGCATATCTAGGGTCTGTTAATGACCAGATACTCACCTGCAATCAGAGAGCACTCATCCAAGAAGCAGAAGCCACTTGGATGAGTGGCGAAACGTCTTCAAGAAAAGCTGTAACAAGCCTAGTTATATCATGACCCAGGTGACTGAGAATCTTCACAGATTCACATCATCACATACAGATGAAACCCAAAGCAAAAGCATATCCACAAAGTGCTTGACTTTGTTTGTCAATCCTATTGAGTACATGATAATCAAGGTAAGATATCAATATTTACAGTATATTAGCTCCCTTTACTTCTTTTGAGTAACCAAATCGAAGCTCTAAAAGTGTGGGGAAGCAAAAGTGGGATCCCCAGTGGAAACTCCAACCTTTGTCTTTATTAACTGTACGCAACAGATATTGGTTTTGGCCAAGACAACCTGGTAGAGCATGTAAATAATTTATTTTTCAGATAGGACTGAACGATATATCAGTATAAGAGTTTTTGAAGGATACGGAAAATGCCTTAAGTGCAAAGTCAAGGTTATTTCTTCCTCTCTTATCACCCAAACACCAGTCAGTTCTCTGGCATAATGAAGTGATGTTTTCTTTGAGTCGTGGGCACACCTGAATTTTGACAATTCAACAAGCTGGAGCAACGACAGCTGTTAAAGCCAACCATATAATAGGAAACAAAGATAATCAGTGTTACTCCACTGATATGGTAATGGTTTGATTTTGCAATGTCCAAAGCTGACCACTGAATAGATGTGCAGGTGTTTCACATCAAGATTAATGTAGCACTCATTCATCACAAACCAAAAAAAAATAAGTTTGTAAAGATGTTAAGATTAAATGATAACGAGTCTGAATCATTGAGTTGCAAATATTTTAAAGAGATTGTACTACTGCAAAACTTACAGATTTTAACAAATTATTTTAACATGTAATCTACATTAGCACATTTGTAAGTGCTGCCTTTTTGTTCTTTCTTGATATCGAATTGTCTTGTTTGTCTTGAGTTCATGTAGACAGAAAAAAAAAAAATATTGAAATTGTGAATCGCCATATTGCCCAACACAATACCTGAAATGCTGAAGGTAACAGGTCTTTGTTTGCAGCAGTCTGTTTCTAATCCCCTCTTAATTGTGGTGTGTTCTTCTTCACTTGGGTAGATGTTGTGAAGGGACTTTTCATTGCCATGTAAAGAATCCTGCGATCATCCACCATCAACTAAAATGTCATGATCATTAAAGCCCTACAGACTTAATGAGATGTGACTAAAGGTCTTCTCAAGTTTGAAGCATCGATGTTTAGGGGGCATCTGTTCTTCTGATCAAGACCTGACAGCTATCTGTAGGCAGTGCCAGACTCATTTCTACATGAACTACTCTACTCTAAGCTCTCATCGTGGCAATTTCTATGACATAAAGTTTGACCTGGCCCAAAGGTACATTCACAATCCTAGGGCTCCTATCGATTCTATAACCTCGACCTTCAGCGGCAGACCTTTTACATTTGATGCTGGATTTATCATGTCCTGGCTGTTACGCCAAGTCATCTTTGGCC